>NW_027362765.1:271176183-271776183 GCF_046119375.1 Phyllobates terribilis
TGAGGAGCCGGCTGTGTGTGAGGAAGCCCGGAGCCCCTCCCCCTGCCCTGTGAGGAGCCGGCTGTGTGTGTGGAAGCCCGGAGCCCCTCCCCCTGCCCTGTGAGGAGCCGGCTGTGTGTGTGGAAGCCCGGAGCCCCTCCCCCTGCCCTGTGAGGAGCCGGCTGTGTGTGTGGAAGCCCGGAGCCCCTCCCCCTGCCCTGTGAGGAGTCGGCTGTGTGTGAGGAAGCCCGGAGCCCCTCCCCCTGCCCTGTGAGGAGCCGGCTGTGTGTGAGGAAGCCCGGAGCCCCTCCCCCTGCCCTGTGAGGAGCCGGCTGTGTGTGAGGAAGCCTGGAGCCCCTCCCCCTGCCCTGTGAGGAGCCGGCTGTGTGTGAGGAGCCGCCTGTGTGTGAGGAAGCCCGGAACCCCTCCCCCTGCCCTGTGAGGAGCCGGCTGTGTGTGAGGTAGCCCGGAACCCCTCCCCCTGCCCTGTGAGGAGCCGGCTGTGTGTGAGGTAGCCCGGAGCCCCTCCCCCTGCCCTGTGAGGAGCCGGCTTTGTGTGAGGAGCCGCCTGTGTGTGAGGAAGCCCGGAGCCCCTCCCCCTGCCCTGTGAGGAGCCGGCTGTGTGTGAGGTAGCCCGGAGCCCCTCCCCCTGCTCTGTGAGGAGCCGGCTTTGTGTGAGGAGCCGGCTGTGTGTGTGGAAGCCCGGAGCCCCTCCCCCTGCCCTGTGAGGAGCCGGCTGTGTGTGTGGAAGCCCGGAGCCCCTCCCCCTGCCCTGTGAGGAGCCGGCTGTGTGTGAGGAAGCCCGGAGCCCCTCCCCCTGCCCTGTGAGGAGCCGGCTGTGTGTGAGGAAGCCCGGAGCCCCTCCCCCTGCCCTGTGAGGAGCCGGCTGTGTGTGAGGAAGCCTGGAGCCCCTCCCCCTGCCCTGTGAGGAGCCGGCTGTGTGTGAGGAGCCGCCTGTGTGTGAGGAAGCCCGGAGCCCCTCCCCCTGCCCTGTGAGGAGCCGGCTGTGTGTGAGGTAGCCCGGAACCCCTCCCCCTGCCCTGTGAGGAGCCGGCTGTGTGTGAGGTAGCCCGGAGCCCCTCCCCCTGCCCTGTGAGGAGCCGGCTTTGTGTGAGGAGCCGCCTGTGTGTGAGGAAGCCCGGAGCCCCTCCCCCTGCCCTGTGAGGAGCCGGCTGTGTGTGAGGTAGCCCGGAGCCCCTCCCCCTGCCCTGTGAGGAGCCGGCTGTGTGTGAGGAGCCGGCTGTGTGTGAGGTAGGCCGGAGCCCCTCCCCCTGCCCTGTGAGGAGCCGGCTGTGTGTGAGGAAGCCCGGAGCCCCTGCCCCTGCCCTGTGAGGAGCCGGCTGTGTGTGAGGAAGCCCGGAGCCCCTCCCCCTGCCCTGTGAGGAGCCGGCTGTGTGTGAGGAAGCCCGGAGCCCCTCCCCCTGCCCTGTGAGGAGCAGGCTGTGTGTGAGGAAGCCAGGAGCCCCTCCCCCTGCCCTGTGAGGAGCCGGCTGTGTGTCAGGAAGCCCGGAGCCCCTCCCCCTGCCCTGTGAGGAGCCGGCTGTGTGTGAGGAAGCCCGGAGCCCCTCCACCTGCCCTGTGAGGAGCCGGCTGTGTGTGAGGAAGCCCGGAGCCCCTCCCCCTGCCCTGTGAGGAGTCGGCTGTGTGTGAGGTAGCCCGGAGCCCCTCCCCCTGCCCTGTGAGGAGCCGGCTGTGTGTGAGGAGCCGCCTGTGTGTGAGGAAGCCCGGAGCCCCTCCCCCTGCCCTGTGAGGAGCCGGCTGCGTGTGAGGAAGCCCGGAGCCCCTCCCCCTGCCCTGTGAGGAGCCGGCTGTGTGTGAGGAAGCCCGGAGCCCCTCCCCCTGCCCTGTGAGGAGCCGGCTGTGTGTGAGGAAGCCCGGAGCCCCTCCCCCTGCCCTGTGAGGAGCCGGCTGTGTGTGAGGAAGCCTGGAGCCCCTCCCCCTGCCCTGTGAGGAGCCGGCTGTGTGTGAGGAGCCGCCTGTGTGTGAGGAAGCCCGGAGCCCCTCCCCCTGCCCTGTGAGGAGCCGGCTGTGTGTGAGGTAGCCCGGAACCCCTCCCCCTGCCCTGTGAGGAGCCGGCTGTGTGTGAGGTAGCCCGGAGCCCCTCCCCCTGCCCTGTGAGGAGCCGGCTTTGTGTGAGGAGCCGCCTGTGTGTGAGGAAGCCCGGAGCCCCTTCCCCTGCCCTGTGAGGAGCCGGCTGTGTGTGAGGTAGCCCGGAGCCCCTCCCCCTGCCCTGTGAGGAGCCGGCTGTGTGTGAGGAGCCGGCTGTGTGTGTGGAAGCCCGGAGCCCCTCCCCCTGCCCTGTGAGGAGCCGGCTGTGTGTGAGGAAGCCCGGAGCCCCTCCCCCTGCCCTGTGAGGAGCCGGCTGTGTGTGAGGAAGCCCGGAGCCCCTCCCCCTGCCCTGTGAGGAGCCGGCTGTGTGTGAGGAAGCCCGGAGCCCCTCCCCCTGCCCTGTGAGGAGCCGGCTGTGTGTGAGGAAGCCTGGAGCCCCTCCCCCTGCCCTGTGAGGAGCCGGCTGTGTGTGAGGTAGCCCGGAACCCCTCCCCCTGCCCTGTGAGGAGCCGGCTGTGTGTGAGGTAGCCCGGAGCCCCTCGCCCTGCCCTGTGAGGAGCCGGCTTTGTGTGAGGAGCCGCCTGTGTGTGAGGAAGCCCGGAGCCCCTCCCCCTGCCCTGTGAGGAGCCGGCTGTGTGTGAGGTAGCCCGGAGCCCCTCCCCCTGCCCTGTGAGGAGCCGGCTGTGTGTGAGGAGCCGGCTGTGTGTGAGGTAGGCCGGAGCCCCTCCCCCTGCCCTGTGAGGAGCCGGCTGTGTGTGAGGAAGCCCGGAGCCCCTGCCCCTGCCCTGTGAGGAGCCGGCTGTGTGTGAGGAAGCCCGGAGCCCCTCCCCCTGCCCTGTGAGGAGCCGGCTGTGTGTGAGGAAGCCCGGAGCCCCTCCCCCTGCCCTGTGAGGAGCCGGCTGTGTGTGAGGAAGCCCGGAGCCCCTCCCCCTGCCCTGTTTGGAGCAGGCTGTGTGTGAGGAAGCCAGGAGCCCCTCCCCCTGCCCTGTGAGGAGCCGGCTGTGTGTGAGGAAGCCCGGAGCCCCTCCCCCTGCCCTGTGAGGAGCCGGCTGTGTGTGAGGAAGCCCGGAGCCCCTCCTCCTGCCCTGTGAGGAGCCGGCTGTGTATGAGGAAGCCCGGAGCCCCTCCCCCTGCCCTGTGAGGAGTCGGCTGTGTGTGAGGTAGCCCGGAGCCCCTCCCCCTGCCCTGTGAGGAGCCGGCTGTGTGTGAGGAGCCGGCTGTGTGTGAGGTAGCCCGGAACCCCTCCCCCTGCCCTGTGAGGAGCCGGCTGTGTGTGAGGTAGCCCGGAGCCCCTCCCCCTGCCCTGTGAGGAGCCGGCTGTGTGTGTGGAAGCCCGGAGCCCCTCCCCCTGCCCTGTGAGGAGCCGGCTGTGTGTGTGGAAGCCCGGAGCCCCTCCCCCTGCCCTGTGAGGAGCCGGCTGTGTGTGAGGAAGCCCGGAGCCCCTCCCCCTGCCCTGTGAGGAGCCGGCTGTGTGTGTGGAAGCCCGAAGCCCCTCCCCCTGCCCTGTGAGGAGCCGGCTGTGTGTGTGGAAGCCCGGAGCCCCTCCCCCTGCCCTGTGAGGAGCCGGCTGTGTGTGTGGAAGCCCGGAGCCCCTCCCCCTGCCCTGTGAGGAGCCGGCTGTGTGTGAGGAAGCCCGGAGCCCCTCCCCCTGCCCTGTGAGGAGCCGGCTGTGTGTGAGGAAGCCCGGAGCCCCTCCCCCTGCCCTGTGAGGAGCCGGCTGTGTGTGAGGAAGCCTGGAGCCCCTCCCCCTACCCTGTGAGGAGCCGGCTGTGTGTGAGGAAGCCCGGAGCCCCTCCCCCTGCCCTGTGAGGAGCCGGCTGTGTGTGAGGAAGCCTGGAGCCCCTCCCCCTGCCCTGTGAGGAGCCGGCTGTGTGTGAGGAGCCGCCTGTGTGTGAGGAAGCCCGGAGCCCCTCCCCCTGCCCTGTGAGGAGCCGGCTGTGTGTGAGGTAGCCCGGAACCCCTCCCCCTGCCCTGTGAGGAGCCGGCTGTGTGTGAGGAAGCCCGGAGCCCCTCCCCCTGCCCTGTGAGGAGCCGGCTTTGTGTGAGCAGCCGCCTGTGTGTGAGGAAGCCCGGAGCCCCTCCCCCTGCCCTGTGAGGAGCCGGCTGTGTGTGAGGTAGCCCGGAGCCCCTCCCCCTGCCCTGTGAGGAGCCGGCTGTGTGTGAGGACCCGGCTGTGTGTGTGGAAGCCCGGAGCCCCTCCCCCTGCCCTGTGAGGAGCCGGCTGTGTGTGAGGAAGCCCGGAGCCCCTCCCCCTGCCCTGTGAGGAGCCGGCTGTGTGTGAGGAAGCCCGGAGCCCCTCCCCCTGCCCTGTGAGGAGCCGGCTGTGTGTGAGGAAGCCCGGAGCCCCTCCCCCTGCCCTGTGAGGAGCCGGCTGTGTGTGAGGAAGCCTGGAGCCCCTCCCCCTGCCCTGTGAGGAGCCGGCTGTGTGTGAGGAGCCGCCTGTGTGTGAGGAAGCCCGGAGCCCCTCCCCCTGCCCTGTGAGGAGCCGGCTGTGTGTGAGGTAGCCCGGAACCCCTCCCCCTGCCCTGTGAGGAGCCGGCTGTGTATGAGGTAGCCCGGAGCCCCTCCCGCTGCCCTGTGAGGAGCCGGCTTTGTGTGAGGAGCCGCCTGTGTGTGAGGAAGCCCGGAGCCTCTCCCCCTGCCCTGTGAGGAGCCGGCTGTGTGTGAGGTAGCCCGGAGCCCCTCCCCCTGCCCTGTGAGGAGCCGGCTGTGTGTGAGGAGCCGGCTGTGTGTGAGGTAGGCCGGAGCCCCTCCCCCTGCCCTGTGAGGAGCCGGCTGTGTGTGAGGAAGCACGGAGCCCCTGCCCCTGCCCTGTGAGGAGCCGGCTGTGTGTGAGGAAGCCCGGAGCCCCTCCCCCTGCCCTGTGAGGAGCCGGCTGTGTGTGAGGAAGCCCGGAGCCCCTCCCCCTGCCCTGTGAGGAGCAGGCTGTGTGTGAGGAAGCCAGGAGCCCCTCCCCCTGCCCTGTGAGGAGCCGGCTGTGTGTGAGGAAGCCCGGAGCCCCTCCCCCTGCCCTGTGAGGAGCCGGCTGTGTGTGAGGAAGCCCGGAGCCCCTCCCCCTGCCCTGTGAGGAGCCGGCTGTGTGTGAGGAAGCCCGGAGCCCCTCCCCCTGCCCTGTGAGGAGTCGGCTGTGTGTGAGGTAGCCCGGAGCCCCTCCCCCTGCCCTGTGAGGAGCCGGCTGTGTGTGAGGAGCCGCCTGTGTGTGAGGAAGCCCGGAGCCCCTCCCCCTGCCCTGTGAGGAGCCGGCTGTGTGTGAGGAAGCCCGGAGCCCCTCCCCCTGCCCTGTGAGGAGCCGGCTGTGTGTGAGGAAGCCCGGAGCCCCTCCCCCTGCCCTGTGAGGAGCCGGCTGTGTGTGAGGAAGCCCGGAGCCCCTCCCCCTGCCCTGTGAGGAGCCGGCTGTGTGTGAGGAAGCCCGGAGCCCCTCCCCCTGCCCTGTGAGGAGCCGGCTGTGTGTGAGGAGCCGGCTGTGTGTGTGGAAGCCCGGAGCCCCTCCCCCTGCCCTGTGAGGAGCCGGCTGTGTGTGAGGAAGCCCGGAGCCCCTCCCCCTGCCCTGTGAGGAGCCGACTGTGTGTGAGGAAGCCCGGAGCCCCTCCCCCTGCCCTGTGAGGAGCCGGCTGTGTGTGAGGAAGCCCGGAGCCCCTCCCCCTGCCCTGTGAGGAGCCGGCTGTGTGTGAGGAGCCGCCTGTGTGTGAGGAAGCCCGGAGCCCCTCCCCCTGCCCTGTGAGGAGCCGGCTGTGTGTGAGGTAGCCCGGAACCCCTCCCCCTGCCCTGTGAGGAGCCGGCTGTGTGTGAGGTAGCCCGGAGCCCCTCCCCCTGCCCTGTGAGGAGCCGGCTTTGTGTGAGGAGCCGCCTGTGTGTGAGGAAGCCCGGAGCCCCTCCCCCTGCCCTGTGAGGAGCCGGCTGTGTGTGAGGTAGCCCGGAGCCCCTCCCCCTGCCCTGTGAGGAGCCGGCTGTGTGTGAGGAGCCGGCTGTGTGTGAGGTAGGCCGGAGCCCCTCCCCCTGCCCTGTGAGGAGCCGGCTGTGTGTGAGGAAGCCCGGAGCCCCTGCCCCTGCCCTGTGAGGAGCCGGCTGTGTGTGAGGAAGCCCGGAGCCCCTCCCCCTGCCCTGTGAGGAGCCGGCTGTGTGTGAGGAAGCCCGGAGCCCCTCCCCCTGCCCTGTGAGGAGCAGGCTGTGTGTGAGGAAGCCAGGAGCCCCTCCCCCTGCCCTGTGAGGAGCCGGCTGTGTGTGAGGAAGCCCGGAGCCCCTCCCCCTGCCCTGTGAGGAGCCGGCTGTGTGTGAGGAAGCCCGGAGCCCCTCCCCCTGCCCTGTGAGGAGCCGGCTGTGTGTGAGGAAGCCCGGAGCCCCTCCCCCTGCCCTGTGAGGAGTCGGCTGTGTGTGAGGTAGCCCGGAGCCCCTCCCCCTGCCCTGTGAGGAGCCGGCTGTGTGTGAGGAGCCGCCTGTGTGTGAGGAAGCCCGGAGCCCCTCCCCCTGCCCTGTGAGGAGCCGGCTGTGTGTGAGGTAGCCCGGAACCCCTCCCCCTGCCCTGTGAGGAGCCGGCTGTGTGTGAGGTAGCCCGGAGCCCCTCCCCCTGCCCTGTGAGGAGCCGGCTGTGTGTGAGGAAGCCCGGAGCCCCTCCCCCTGCCCTGTGAGGAGTCGGCTGTGTGTGAGGTAGCCCGGAGCCCCTCCACCTGCCCTGTGAGGAGCCGGCTGTGTGTGAGGAAGCCCCTCCCCCTGCCCTGTGAGGAGTCGGCTATGTGTGAGGAAGCCCGGAGCCCCTCCCCCTGCCCTGTGAGGAGCCGGCTGTGTGTGAGGAGCCGCCTGTGTGTGAGGAAGCCCGGAGCCCCTCCCCCTGCCCTGTGAGGAGCCGGCTGTGTGTGAGGTAGCCCGGAACCCCTCCCCCTGCCCTGTGAGGAGCCGGCTGTGTGTGAGGTAGCCCGGAGCCCCTCCCCCTGCCCTGTGAGGAGCCGGCTGTGTGTGAGGAAGCCCGGAGCCCCTCCCCCTGCCCTGTGAGGAGCCGGCTGTGTGTGAGGAAGCCCGGAGCCCCTCCCCCTGCCCTGTGAGGAGCTGGCTGTGTGTGAGGAAGCCCGGAGCCCCTCCCCCTGCCCTGTGAGGAGCCGGCTGTGTGTGAGGAAGCCCGGAGCCCCTGCCCTGTGAGGAGCCGGCTGTGTGTGAGGAAGCCTGGAGCCCCTCCCCCTGCCCTGTGAGGAGCCGGCTGTGTGTGAGGAAGCCCGGAGCCCCTCCCCCTGCCCTGTGAGGAGCCGGCTGTGTGTGAGGAAGCCCGGAGCCCCTCCCACTGCCCTGTGAGGAGCCGGCTGTGTGTGAGGAGTCGGCTGTGTGTGAGGAAGCCCGGAGCCCCTCCCCCTGCCCTGTGAGGAGCCGGCTGTGTGTGAGGAAGCCCGGAGCCCCTCCCCCTGCCCTGTGAGGAGCCGGCTGGGTGTGAGGAGCCGGCTGTGTGTGATGTGCCGGCTGTGTGTGAGGAGCCGGCTGTGTGTGATGTAGCCCGGAGCCCCTCCCCCTGCCCTGTGAGGAGCCGGCTGTGTGTGAGGAGCCGGCTGTGTGTGAGGTAGCCCGGAGCCCCTCCCCCTGCCCTGTGAAGAGCCGGCGGTGTGTGAGGTAGCCCGGAGCCCCTCCCCCTGCCCTGTGAGGAGCCGCTTGTGTGTGATGTGCCGGCTGTGTGTGAGGTAGCCCGGAGCCCCTCCCCCTGCCCTGTGAGGAGCCGCTTGTGTGTGATGTGCCGGCTGTGTGTGAGGAGCCTGCTGTGTGTGAGGAAGCCCGGAGCCCCTCCCCCTGCCCTGTGGGAAGCCGGCTGTGTGTGAGGAAGCCCGGAACCCCTCCCCCTGCCCTGTGAGGAGCCGGCTGTGTGTGAGGAAGCCCGGAGCCCCTCCCCCTGCCCTGTGAGGAGCCGGCTGTGTGTAAGGAGCCGGCTGTGTGTGAGGAAGCCCGGAGCCCCTCCCCCTGCCCTGTGAGGAGCCGGCTGTGTGTGAGGAAGCCCGGAGCCCCTCCCCCTGCCCTGTGAGGAGCCGGCTGTGTGTGAGCAAGCCCGGAGCCCCTGCCCTGTGAGGAGCCGGCTGTGTGTGAGCAAGCCCCGAGCCCCTCCCCCTGCCCTGTGAGGAGCCGGCTGTGTGTGAGGAAGCCCGGAGCCCCTCCCCCTGCCCTGTGAGGAGCCGGCTGTGTGTGAGGTAGCCCGGAGCCCCTCCCCCTGCCCTGTGAGGAGCCGGCTGTGTGTGAGGAGCCGACTGTGTATGAGGAAGCCCGGAGCCCCTCCCCCTGCCCTGTGAGGAGCCGGCTGTGTGTGAGGTAGCCTGGAGCCCCTCCCCCTGCCCTGTGAGAAGCCGGCTGTGTGTGATGTGCCGGCTGTGTGTGAGGAGCCGGCTGTGTGTGAGGTAGCCCGGAGCCCCTCCCCCTGCCCTGTGAGGAGCCGGCTGTGTGTGAGGAAGCCCAGAGCCCCTCCCCCTGCCCTGTGAGGAGCCGGCTGTGTGTGAGGAAGCCCGGAGCCCCTCCCCCTGCCCTGTGAGGAGCCGGCTGTGTATGATGTGCCGGCTGTGTGTGAGGAGCCGGCTGTGTGTGAGGTAGCCCGGAGCCCCTCCCCCTGCCCTGTGAGGAGCCAGCTGTGTGTGAGGTAGCCCGGAGCCCCTCCCCCTGCCCTGTGAGGAGCCGGCTGTGTGTGAGGAGCCGGCTGTGTGTGAGGAAGCCCGGAGCCCCTCCCCCTGCCCTGTGAGGAGCCGGCTGTGTGTGAGGAAGCCCGGAGCCCCTCCCCCTGCCCTGTGAGGAGCCGGCTGTGTGTGATGTGCCGGCTGTGTGTGAGGTACCCGGAGCCCCTCCCCCTGCCCTGTGAGGAGCCGGCTGTGTGTGAGGAAGCCCGGAGCCCCTCCCCCTGCCCTGTTAGGAGCCGGCTGTGTGTGAGGTAGCCCAGAGCCCCTCCCCCTGCCCTGTGAGGAGCCGGCTGTGTGTGAGGAAGCCCGGAGCCCCTCCCCCTGCCCTGTGAGGAGCCGGCTGTGTGTGAGGAGCCGGCTGTGTGTGAGGAAGCCCGGAGCCCCTCCCCCTGCCCTGTGAGGAGCCGGCTGTGTGTGAGGAAGCCCGGAGCCCCTCCCCCTGCCCTGTGAGGAGCCGGCTGTGTGTGAGCAAGCCCGGAGCCCCTGCCCTGTGAGGAGCCGGCTGTGTGTGAGCAAGCCCGGAGCCCCTCCCCCTGCCCTGTGAGGAGCCGGCTGTGTGTGAGGAAGTCCGGAGCCCCTCCCCCTGCCCTGTGAGGAGCCGGCTGTGTGTGAGGAAGCCCGGAGCCCCTCCCCCTGCCCTGTGAGGAGCCGGCTGTGTGTGAGGAGCCGACTGTGTATGAGGAAGCCCAGAGCCCCTCCCCCTGCCCTGTGAGGAGCCGGCTGTGTGTGAGGTAGCCTGGAGCCCCTCCCCCTGCCTTGTGAGGAGCCGGCTGTGTGTGATGTGCCGGCTGTGTGTGAGGAGCCGGCTGTGTGTGAGGTAGCCCGGAGCCCCTGCCCTGTGAGGAGCCGGCTGTGTGTGAGGAAGCCCGGAGCCCCTCCCCCTGCCCTGTGAGGAGTCGGCTGTGTGTGAGGAAGCCCGGAGCCCCTCCCCCTGCCCTGTGAGGAGCCGGCTGTGTGTGAGGAAGCCCGGAGCCCCTCCCCCTGCCCTGTGAGGAGCCGGCTGTGTGTGATGTGCCGGCTGTGTGTGAGGAGCCGGCTGTGTGTGAGGTAGCCCGGAGCCCCTCCCCCTGCCCTGTGAGGAGCCAGCTGTGTGTGAGGTAGCCCGGAGCCCCTCCCCTGTGAGGAGCCGGCTGTTTGTGAGGAGCCGGCTGTGTGTGAGATAGCCCGGAGCCCCTCCCGCTGCCCTGTGAGGAGCTGGCTGTGTGTGAGGAGCCGGCTGTGTGTGAGGAAGCCCGGAGCCCCTCCCCCTGCCCTGTGAGGAGCCGGCTGTGTGTGAGGTAGCCCCGAACCCCTCCCCCTGCCCTGTGAGGAGCCGGCTGCGTGTGAGGAAGCCCGGAGCCCCTCCCCCTGCCCTGTGAGGAGCCGGCTGTGTGTGATGTGCCGGCTGCGTGTGAGGTAGCCCGGAGCCCCTCCCCCTGCCCTGTGAGGAGCCGGCTGTGTGTGAGGAGCCGACTGTGTATGAGGAAGCCCGGAGCCCCTCCCCCTGCCCTGTGAGGAGCCGGCTGTGTGTGAGGTAGCCCAGAGCCCCTCCCCCTGCCCTGTGAGGAGCCGGCTGTGTGTGATGTGCCGGCTGTGTGTGAGGAGCCGGCTGTGTGTGAGGTAGCCCGGAGCCCCTCCCCCTGCCCTGTGAGGAGCCGGCTGTGTGTGAGGAAGCCCGGAGCCCCTCCCCCTGCCCTGTGAGGAGCCGGCTGTGTGTGAGGTAACCCGGAGCCCCTCCCCCTGCCCTGTGAGGAGCCGGCTGTGTGTGAGGAAGCCCGGAGCCCCTCCCCCTGCCCTGTGAGGAGCCGGCTGTGTGTGAGGAACCGGCTGTGTGTGACGTAGCCCGGAGCCCCTCCCCCTGCCCTATGAGGAGCCAGCTGTGTGTGAGGTAGCCCGGAGCCCCTCCCCCTGCCCTGTGAGGAGCCGGCTGTGTGTGAGGAGCCGGCTGTGTGTGAGGAAGCCCGGAGCCCCTCCCCCTGCCCTGTGAGGAGCCGGCTGTGTGTGAGGAAGCCCGGAGCCCCTCCCCCTGCCCTGTGAGGAGCCGGCTGTGTGTGATGTGCCGGCTGTGTGTGAGGTACCCGGAGCCCCTCCCCCTGCCCTGTGAGGAGCCGGCTGTGTGTGAGGAAGCCCGGAGCCCCTCCCCCTGCCCTGTGAGGAGCCTGCTGTGTGTGAGGTAGCCCGGAGCCCCTCCCCCTGCCCTGTGAGGAGCCGGCTGTGTGTGAGGTAGCCCGGAGCCCCTCCCCCTGCCCTGTGAGGAGCCGGCTGTGTGTGAGGTAGCCCGGAGCCCCTCCCCCTGCCCTGTGAGGAGCCGGCTGCGTGTGAAGAAGCCCGGAGCCCCTCCCCCTGCCCTGTGAGGAGCCGGCTGTGTGTGATGTGCCGGCTGCGTGTGAGGAAGCCCGAAGCCCCTCCCCCTGCCCTGTGAGGAGCCGGCTGTGTGTGAGGTAGCCCGGAGCCCCTCCCCCTGCCCTGTGAGGAGCCGGCTGTGTGTGAGGAAGCCCGGAGCCCCTCCCCTGCCCTGTGAGGAGCCGGCTGTGTGTGAGGTAGCCCGGAGCCCCTCCCCCTGCCCTGTGAGGAGCCGGTTGTGTGTGAGGAATCCCGGAGCCCCTCCCCCTGCCCTGTGAGGAGCCGGCTGTGTGTGAGGTAGCCCGGAGCCCCTCCCCCTGCCCTGTGAGGAGCCGGCTGTGTGTGAGGAAGCCCGGAGCCCCTCCCCC
Organism: Phyllobates terribilis; assembly: GCF_046119375.1. Taxonomy (NCBI): domain Eukaryota; kingdom Metazoa; phylum Chordata; class Amphibia; order Anura; family Dendrobatidae; genus Phyllobates; species Phyllobates terribilis. Next base: position 271,187,531 of record NW_027362765.1, read on the forward strand.
TGCCCTGTGAGGAGCCGGCTGTGTGTGATGTGCCGGCTGCGTGTGAGGAAGCCCGGAGCCCCTCCCCCTGCCCTGTGACGAGCCGGCTGTGTGTGAGGAGCCGGCTGTGTGTGAGGTAGCCCGGAGCCCCTCCCCCTGCCCTGTGAGGACCGGCTGTGTGTGAGGATCCGGCTGTGTGTAAGGTAGCCCGGAGCCCCTCCCCCTGCCCTGTGAGGAGCTGGCTGTGTGTGAGATAGCCCGGAGCCCCTCCCCCTGCCCTGTGAGGAGCCGGCTGTGTGTGAGGAAGCCCGGAGCCCCTCCCCCTGCCCTGTGAGGAGCCGGCTGTGTGTGAGGAAGCCCGGAGCCCCTCCCCCTGCCCTGTGAGGAACCGGCTGTGTGTGATGTGCCGGCTGTGTGTGAGGAAGCCCGGAGCCCCTCCCCCTGCACTGTGAGGAGCCGGCTGGGTGTGAGGAGCCGGCTGTGTGAGGTAGCCCGGAGCCCCTCCCCCTGCCCTGTGAGGAGTCGGCTGTGTGTGAGGTAGCCCGGAGCCCCTCCCCCTGCCCTGTGAGGAGCCGGCTGTGTGTGAGGAGCCGGCTGTGTGTGAGATAGCCCGGAGCCACTCCCCCTGCCCTGTGAGGAGCCGGCTGTGTGTAAGGTAGCACGGAGCCCCTCCCCCTGCCCTGTGAGGAGCCGGCTGTGTGTGAGATAGCCCGGAGCCCCTCCCCCTGCCCTGTGAGGAGCCGGCTGTGTGTGAGATAGCCCGGAGCCCCTCCCCCTGCCCTGTGAGGAGCCGGCTGTGTGTGAGATAGCCCGGAGCCCCTCCCCCTGCCCTGTGAGGAGCCGGCTGTTTGTGAGATAGCCCGGAGCCCCTCCCCCTGCCCTGTGAGGAGCCGGCTGTGTGTGAGATAGCCCGGAGCCCCTCCCCCTGCCCTGTGAGGAGCCGGCTGTGTGTGAGGAGCCGGCTGTGTGTGAGGTAGCCCGGAGCCACTCCCCCTGCCCTGTGAGGAGCCGGCTGTGTGTAAGGTAGCCCGGAGCCCCTCCCCCTGCCCTGTGAGGAGCCGGCTGTGTGTAAGGTAGCCCGGAGCCCCTCCCCCTGCCCTGTGAGGAGCCGGCTGTGTGTGAGATAGCCCGGAGCCCCTCCCCCTGCCCTGTGAGGAGCCGGCTGTGTGTGAGATAGCCCGGAGCCCCTCCCCCTGCCCTGTGAGGAGCCGGCTGTGTGTGAGATAGCCCGGAGCCCCTCCCCCTGCCCTGTGAGGAGCCGGCTGTGTGTGAGGAAGCCCGGATCCCCTCCCCCTGCCCTGTGAGGAACCGGCTGTGTGTGATGTGCCGGCTGTGTGTGAGGAAGCCCGGAGCCCCTCCCCCTGCACTGTGAGGAGCCGGCTAGGTGTGAGGAGCCGGCTGTGTGAGGTAGCCCGGAGCCCCTCCCCCTGCCCTGTGAGGAGTCGGCTGTGTGTGAGGTAGTCCGGAGCCCCTCCCCCTGCCCTGTGGGGAGCCGGCTGTGTGTGAGGAAGTCCGGAGCCCCTCCCCCTGCCCTGTGGGGAGCCGGCTGTGTGTGAGCAAGCCCGGAGCCCCTCCCCCTGCCCTGTTGGGAGCCGGCTGTGTGTGAGGAAGCCCGGAGCCCCTCCCCCTGCCCTGTGAGGAGCCGGCTGTGTGTGAGGAAGCCCGGAGCCCCTCCCCCTGCCCTGTGAGGAGCCGGCTGTGTGTGATGTGCCGGCTGTGTGTGAGGTACCCGGAGCCCCTCCCCCTGCCCTGTGAGGAGCCGGCTGTGTGTGAGGAAGCCCGGAGCCCCTCCCCCTGCCCTGTGAGGAGCCTGCTGTGTGTGAGGTAGCCCGGAGCCCCTCCCCCTGCCCTGTGAGGAGCCGGCTGTGTGTGAGGTAGCCCGGAGCCCCTCCCCCTGCCCTGTGAGGAGCCGGCTGTGTGTGAGGTAGCCCGGAGCCCCTCCCCCTGCCCTGTGAGGAGCCGGCTGCGTGTGAAGAAGCCCGGAGCCCCTCCCCCTGCCCTGTGAGGAGCCGGCTGTGTGTGATGTGCCGGCTGCGTGTGAGGAAGCCCGAAGCCCCTCCCCCTGCCCTGTGAGGAGCCGGCTGTGTGTGAGGTAGCCCGGAGCCCCTCCCCCTGCCCTGTGAGGAGCCGGCTGTGTGTGAGGAAGCCCGGAGCCCCTCCCCTGCCCTGTGAGGAGCCGGCTGTGTGTGAGGTAGCCCGGAGCCCCTCCCCCTGCCCTGTGAGGAGCCGGTTGTGTGTGAGGAATCCCGGAGCCCCTCCCCCTGCCCTGTGAGGAGCCGGCTGTGTGTGAGGTAGCCCGGAGCCCCTCCCCCTGCCCTGTGAGGAGCCGGCTGTGTGTGAGGAAGCCCGGAGCCCCTCCCCCTGCCCTGTGAGGAGCCGGCTGTGTGTGATGTGCCGGCTGCGTGTGAGGAAGCCCGGAGCCCCTCCCCCTGCCCTGTGACGAGCCGGCTGTGTGTGAGGAGCCGGCTGTGTGTGAGGTAGCCCGGAGCCCCTCCCCCTGCCCTGTGAGGACCGGCTGTGTGTGAGGATCCGGCTGTGTGTAAGGTAGCCCGGAGCCCCTCCCCCTGCCCTGTGAGGAGCTGGCTGTGTGTGAGATAGCCCGGAGCCCCTCCCCCTGCCCTGTGAGGAGCCGGCTGTGTGTGAGGAAGCCCGGAGCCCCTCCCCCTGCCCTGTGAGGAGCCGGCTGTGTGTGAGGAAGCCCGGAGCCCCTCCCCCTGCCCTGTGAGGAACCGGCTGTGTGTGATGTGCCGGCTGTGTGTGAGGAAGCCCGGAGCCCCTCCCCCTGCACTGTGAGGAGCCGGCTGGGTGTGAGGAGCCGGCTGTGTGAGGTAGCCCGGAGCCCCTCCCCCTGCCCTGTGAGGAGTCGGCTGTGTGTGAGGTAGCCCGGAGCCCCTCCCCCTGCCCTGTGAGGAGCCGGCTGTGTGTGAGGAGCCGGCTGTGTGTGAGATAGCCCGGAGCCACTCCCCCTGCCCTGTGAGGAGCCGGCTGTGTGTAAGGTAGCACGGAGCCCCTCCCCCTGCCCTGTGAGGAGCCGGCTGTGTGTGAGATAGCCCGGAGCCCCTCCCCCTGCCCTGTGAGGAGCCGGCTGTGTGTGAGATAGCCCGGAGCCCCTCCCCCTGCCCTGTGAGGAGCCGGCTGTGTGTGAGATAGCCCGGAGCCCCTCCCCCTGCCCTGTGAGGAGCCGGCTGTTTGTGAGATAGCCCGGAGCCCCTCCCCCTGCCCTGTGAGGAGCCGGCTGTGTGTGAGATAGCCCGGAGCCCCTCCCCCTGCCCTGTGAGGAGCCGGCTGTGTGTGAGGAGCCGGCTGTGTGTGAGGTAGCCCGGAGCCACTCCCCCTGCCCTGTGAGGAGCCGGCTGTGTGTAAGGTAGCCCGGAGCCCCTCCCCCTGCCCTGTGAGGAGCCGGCTGTGTGTAAGGTAGCCCGGAGCCCCTCCCCCTGCCCTGTGAGGAGCCGGCTGTGTGTGAGATAGCCCGGAGCCCCTCCCCCTGCCCTGTGAGGAGCCGGCTGTGTGTGAGATAGCCCGGAGCCCCTCCCCCTGCCCTGTGAGGAGCCGGCTGTGTGTGAGATAGCCCGGAGCCCCTCCCCCTGCCCTGTGAGGAGCCGGCTGTGTGTGAGGAAGCCCGGATCCCCTCCCCCTGCCCTGTGAGGAACCGGCTGTGTGTGATGTGCCGGCTGTGTGTGAGGAAGCCCGGAGCCCCTCCCCCTGCACTGTGAGGAGCCGGCTAGGTGTGAGGAGCCGGCTGTGTGAGGTAGCCCGGAGCCCCTCCCCCTGCCCTGTGAGGAGTCGGCTGTGTGTGAGGTAGTCCGGAGCCCCTCCCCCTGCCCTGTGGGGAGCCGGCTGTGTGTGAGGAAGTCCGGAGCCCCTCCCCCTGCCCTGTGGGGAGCCGGCTGTGTGTGAGCAAGCCCGGAGCCCCTCCCCCTGCCCTGTTGGGAGCCGGCTGTGTGTGAGCAAGCCCGGAGCCCCTCCCCCTGCCCTGTGAGGAGACGGCTGTGTGTGAGCAAGCCCGGAGCCCCTCCCCCTGCCCTGTGAGGAGCCGGCTGTGTGTGAGCAAGCCCGGAGCCCCTCCCCCTGCCCTGTGAGGAGCCGGCTGTGTGTGAGCAAGCCCGGAGCCCCTCCCCCTGCCCTGTGAGGAGCCGGCTGTGTGTGAGCAAGCCCGGAGCCCCTCCCCCTGCCCTGTGAGGAGCCGGCTGTGTGTGAGCAAGCCCGGAGCCCCTCCCCCTGCCCTGTGAGGAGCCGGCTGTGTGTGAGCAAGCCCGGAGCCCCTCCCCCTGCCCTGTGAGGAGCCGGCTGTGTGTGAGCAAGCCCGGAGCCCCTCCCCCTGCCCTGTGAGAAGCCGGATGTGTGTGAGCAAGCCCGGAGCCCCTCCCCCTGCCCTGTGAGGAGCCGGCCCGGAGCCCCTCCCCCTGCCCTGTGAGGAGCCGGCTGTGTGTGAGCAAGCCCGGAGCCCCTCCCCCTGCCCTGTGAGGAGCCGGCTGTGTGTGAGCAAGCCCGGAGCCCCTCCCCCTGCCCTGTGAGGAGCCGGCTGTGTGTGAGCAAGCCCGGAGCCCCTCCCCCTGCCCTGTGAGGAGCCGGCTGTGTGTGAGCAAGCCCGGAGCCCCTCCCCCTGCCCTGTGAGGAGCCGGCTGTGTGTGAGCAAGCCCGGAGCCCCTCCCCCTGCCCTGTGAGGAGCCGGCTGTGTGTGAGCAAGCCCGGAGCCCCTCCCCCTGCCCTGTGAGGAGCCGGCTGTGTGTGAGCAAGCCCGGAGCCCCTCCCCCTGCCCTGTGAGGAGCCGGCTGTGTGTGAGCAAGCCCGGAGCCCCTCCCCCTGCCCTGTGAGGAGCCGGCTGTGTGTGAGCAAGCCCGGAGCCCCTCCCCCTGCCCTGTGAGGAGCCGGCTGTCTGTGAGGAGCCGGCTGTGTGTGAGGAGCCGGCTGTGTGTGAGGAGCCGGCTGTGTGTGAGGAGCCGGCTGTGTGTGAGGTAGCCCGGAGCCCCTCCCCCTGCCCTGTGAGGAGCCGGCTGTGTGTGAGGTAGCCCGGAGCCCCTCCCCCTGCCCTGTGAGGAGCCGGCTGTGTGTGAGGAAGCCCGGAGCCCCTCCCCCTGCCCTGTGAGGAGCCGGCTGTGTGTGATGTGCCGGCTGTGTGTGAGGAGCCGGCTGTATGTGAGGTAGCCCGGAGCCCCTCCCCCTGCCCTGTAAGGATCCGGCTGTGTGTGAGGAAGCCCGGAGCCCCTCCCCCTGCCCTGTGAGGAGCCGGCTGTGTGTGAGCAAGCCCGGAGCCCCTCCCCCTGCCCTGTGAGGAGCCGGCTGTGTGTGAGCAAGCCCGGAGCCCCTCCCCCTGCCCTGTCAGGAGCCGGCTGTGTGTGAGCAAGCCCGGAGCCCCTCCCCCTGCCCTGTGAGGAGCCGGCTGTGTGTGATGTGCCGGCTGTGTGTGAGGAGCCGGCTGTGTGTGAGGTACCCCGGAGCCCCTCCCCCTGCCCTGTGAGGAGCCTGCTGTGTGTGAGGAAGCCTGGAGCCCCTCCCCCTGCCCTGTGAGGAGCCGGCTGTGTGTGAGGTAGCCCGGAGCCCCTCGCCCTGCCCTGTGAGGAGCCGGCTGTGTGTGAGGAAGCCCGGAGCCCCTCCCCCTGCCCTGTGAGAAGCCGGCTGTGTGTGATGTGCCGGCTGTGTGTGAGGTAGCCCGGAGCCCCTCCCCCTGCCCTGTGAGGAGCCGGCTGTGTGTGAGGTAGCCCGGAGCCCCTCCCCCTGCCCTGTGAGGAGCCGGCTGTGTGTGAGATAGCCCGGAGCCCCTCCCCCTGCCCTGTGAGGAGCCGGCTGTGTGTGAGGAGCTGGCTGTGTGTGAGGATGCCCGGAGCCCCTCCCCCTGCCCTGTGAGGAGCCGGCTGTGTGTGAGGAAGCCCGCAGCCCCTCCCCCTGCCCTGTGAGGAGCCGGCTGTGTGTGAGGTAGCCCGGAGCCCCTCCCCCTGCCCTGTGAGGAGCCGGCTGTGTGTGAGGAAGCCCGGAGCCCCTCCCCCTGCCCTGTGAGGAGCCGGCTGTGTGTGAGGTAGCCCGGAGCCCCTCCCCCTGCCCTGTGAGGAGCCGGCTATGTTTGAGGTAGCCCGGAGCCGCTCCTCCTGCCCTGTGAGGAGTCGGCTGTGTGTGAGGTAGCCCGGAGCCCCTCCCCCTGCCCTGTGAGGAGCCGGTTGTGTGTGAGGTAGCCCGGAGCCCCTCCCCCTGCCCTGTGAGGAGCCGGCTGCGTGTGAGGATGCCCGGAGCCCCTCCCCCTGCCCTGTGAGGAGCTGGCTGTGTGTGATGTGCCGGCTGCGTGTGAGGAAGCCCGGAGCCCCTCCCCCTGCCCTGTGAGGAGCCGGCTGTGTGTGAGGTAGCCCGGAGCCCCTCCCCCTGCCCTGTGAGGAGCCGGCTGTGTGTGAGGAAGCCCGGAGCCCCTCCCCCTGCCCTGTGAGGAGCCGGCTGTGTGTGAGGTAGCCCGGAGCCCCTCCCCCTGCCCTGTGAGGAGTCGGCTGTGTGTGAGGAAGCCCGGAGCCCCTCCCCCTGCCCTGTGAGGATCCGGCTGTGTGTGAGGAGCCGGCTGTGTGTGAGGTAGCCTGGAGCCCCTCCCCCTGCCCTGTGAGGAGCCGGCTGTGTGAGGAAGCCCGGAGCCCCTCCCCCTGCCCTGTGAGGAGCCGGCTGTGTGTGATGTGCCGGCTGCGTGTGAGGAAGCCCGGAGCCCCTCCCCCTGCCCTGTGAGGAGTCGGCTGTGTGTGAGGTAGCCCGGAGCCCCTCCCCCTGCCCTGTGAGGAGCCGGCTGTGTGTGAGGAGCCGGCTGTGTGTAAGGTAGCCCGGAGCCCCTCCCCCTGCCCTGTGAGGAGCCGGCTGTGTGTGAGGAAGCCCGGAGCCCCTCCCCCTGCCTTGTGAGGAGCCGGCTGAGTGTGATGTGCCGGCTGTGTGTGAGGAAGCCCGGAGCCCCTCCCCCTGCCCTGTGAGGAGCCGGCTGGGTGTGAGGAGCCGGCTGTGTGTGAGATAGCCCGGAGCCCCTCCCCCTGCCCTGTGAGGAGCCGGCTGCGTGTGAGGAAGCCCGGAGCCCCTCCACCTGCCCTGTGAGGAGCCGGCTGTGTGTGATGTGCCGGCTGCGTGTGAGGTAGCCCGGAGCCCCTCCCCCTGCCCTGTGACAAGCCGGCTGTGTGTGAGGAGCCGACTGTGTATGAGGAAGCCCGGAGCCCCTCCCCCTGCCCTGTGAGGAGCCGGCTGTGTGTGAGGTAGCCCGGAGCCCCTCCCCCTGCCCTGTGAGGAGCCGGCTGTGTGTGATGTGCCGACTGTGTGTGAGGAGCCGGCTGTGTGTGACGTAGCCCGGAGCCCCTCCCCCTGCCCTATGAGGAGCCAGCTGTGTGTGAGGTAGCCCTGAGCCCCTCCCCCTGCCCTGTTAGGAGCCGGCTGTGTGTGAGGTAACCCGGAGCCCCTCCCCCTGCCCTGTGAGGAGCCGGCTGTGTGTGAGGAAGCCCGGAGCCCCTCCCCCTGCCCTGTGAGGAGCCGGCTGTGTGTGATGTGCCGACTGTGTGTGAGGAGCCGGCTGTGTGTGACGTAGCCCGGAGCCCCTCCCCCTGCCCTGTGAGGAGCCAGCTGTGTGTGAGGTAGCCCTGAGCCCCTCCCCCTGCCCTGTGAGGAGCCGGCTGTGTGTGAGGAGCCGGCTGTGTGTGAGGAAGCCCGGAGCCCCTCCCCCTGCCCTGTGAGGAGCCGGCTGTGTGTGAGGAAGCCCGGAGCCCCTCCCCCTGCCCTGTGAGGAGCCTGCTGTGTGTGAGGTAGCCCGGAGCCCCTCCCCCTGCCCTGTGAGGAGCCGGCTGTGTGTGAGGTAGCCCGTAGCCCCTCCCCCTGCCCTGTGAGGAGCTTGCTGTGTGTGAGGTAGCCCGGAACCCCTCCCCCTGCCCTGTGAGGAGCCGGCTGCGTGTGAGGAAGCCCGGAGCCCCTCCCCCTGCCCTGTGAGGAGCCGGCTGTGTGTGATGTGCCGGCTGCGTGTGAGGAAGCCCGGAGCCCCTCCCCCTGCCCTGTGAGGAGCCGGCTGTGTGTGAGGTAGCCCGGAGCCCCTCCCCCTGCCCTGTGAGGAGCCGGCTGTGTGTGAGGAAGCCCGGAGCCCCTCCCCTGCCCTGTGAGGAGCCGGCTGTGTGTGAGGTAGCCCGGAGCCCCTCCCCCTGCCTTGTGAGGAGCCGGTTGTGTGTGAGGAATCCCGGAGCCCCTCCCCCTGCCCTGTGCGGAGCCGGCTGTGTGTGAGGTAGCCCGGAGCCCCTCCCCCTGCCCTGTGAGGAGCCGGCTGTGTGTGAGGAAGCCCGGAGCCCCTCCCCCTGCCCTGTGAGGAGCCGGCTGTGTGTGATGTGCCGGCTGCGTGTGAGGAAGCCCGGAGCCCCTCCCCCTGCCCTGTGAGGAGCCGGCTGTGTGTGAGGAGCCGGCTGTGTGTGAGGTAGCCCGGAGCCCCTCCCCCTGCCCTGTGAGGACCGGCTGTGTGTGAGGAGCCGGCTGTGTGTAAGGTAGCCCGGAGCCCCTCCCCCTGCCCTATGAGGAGCCGGCTGTGTGTGAGATAGCCCGGAGCCCCTCCCCCTGCCCTGTGAGGAGCCGGCTGTGTGTGAGGAAGCCCGGAGCCCCTCCCCCTGCCCTGTGAGGAACCGGCTGTGTGTGATGTGCCGGCTGTGTGTGAGGAAGCCCGGAGCCCCTCCCCCTGCACTGTGAGGAGCCGGCTGGGTGTGAGGAGCCGGCTGTGTGAGGTAGCCCGGAGCCCCTCCCCCTGCCCTGTGAGGAGTCGGCTGTGTGTGAGGTAGCCCGGAGCCCCTCCCCCTGCCCTGTGAGGAGCCGGCTGTGTGTGAGGAGCCGGCTGTGTGTGAGGTAGCCCGGAGCCACTCCCCCTGCCCTGTGAGGAGCCGGCTGTGTGTAAGGTAGCCCGGAGCCCCTCCCCCTGCCCTGTGAGGAGCCGGCTGTGTGTGAGATAGCCCGGAGCCCCTCCCCCTGCCCTGTGAGGAGCCGGCTGTGTGTGAGATACCCCGGAGCCCCTCCCCCTGCCCTGTGAGGAACCGGCTGTGTGTGATGTGCCGGCTGTGTGTGAGGAAGCCCGGAGCCCCTCCCCCTGCACTGTGAGGAGCCGGCTGTGTGTGAGGAGCCGGCTGTGTGAGGTAGCCCGGAGCCCCTCCCCCTGCCCTGTGAGGAGTCGGCTGTGTGTGAGGTAGCCCGGAGCCCCTCCCCCTGCCCTGTGAGGAGCCGGCTGTGTGTGAGCAAGTCCGGAGCCCCTCCCCCTGCCCTGTGGGGAGCCGGCTGTGTGTGAGCAAGCCCGGAGCCCCTCCCCCTGCCCTGTGGGGAGCCGGCTGTGTGTGAGCAAGCCCGGAGCCCCTCCCCCTGCCCTGTGAGGAGCCGGCTGTGTGTGAGCAAGCCCGGAGCCCCTCCCCCTGCCCTGTGAGGAGCCGGCTGTGTGTGATCAAGCCCGGAGCCCCTCCCCCTGCCCTGTGAGGAGCCGGCTGTGTGTGAGCAAGCCCGGAGCCCCTCCCCCTGCCCTGTGAGGAGCCGGCTGTGTGTGAGCAAGCCCGGAGCCCCTCCCCCTGCCCTGTGAGGAGCCGGCTGTGTGTGAGGAAGCCCGGAGCCCCTTCCCCTGCCCTGTGAGAAGCCGGCTGTGTGTGATGTGCCGGCTGTGTGTGAGGAGCCGGCTGTGTGTGAGGTAGCCCGGAGCCCCTCCCCCTGCCCTGTGAGGAGCCGGCTGTGTGTGAGGTAGCCCGGAGCCCCTCCCCCTGCCCTGTGAGGAGCCGGCTGTGTGTGAGATAGCCCGGAGCCCCTCCCCCTGCCCTGTGAGGAGCCGGCTGTGTGTGAGGAGCTGGCTGTGTGTGAGGATGCCCGGAGCCCCTCCCCCTGCCCTGTGAGGAGCCGGCTGTGTGTGAGGAAGCCCGCAGCCCCTCCCCCTGCCCTGTGAGGAGCCGGCTGTGTGTGAGGTAGCCCGGAGCCCCTCCCCCTGCCCTGTGAGGAGCCGGCTGTGTGTGAGGAAGCCCGGAGCCCCTCCCCCTGCCCTGTGAGGAGCCGGCTGTGTGTGAGGTAGCCCGGAGCCCCTCCCCCTGCCCTGTGAGGAGCCGGCTATGTGTGAGGTAGCCCGGAGCCCCTCCTCCTGCCCTGTGAGGAGCCGGCTGTGTGTGAGGTAGCCCGGAGCCCCTCCCCCTGCCCTGTGAGGAGCCGGTTGTGTGTGAGGTAGCCCGGAGCCCCTCCCCCTGCCCTGTGAGGAGCCGGCTGCGTGTGAGGAAGCCCGGAGCCCCTCCCCCTGCCCTGTGAGGAGCTGGCTGTGTGTGATGTGCCGGCTGCGTGTGAGGAAGCCCGGAGCCCCTCCCCCTGCCCTGTGAGGAGCCGGCTGTGTGTGAGGTAGCCCGGAGCCCCTCCCCCTGCCCTGTGAGGAGCCGGCTGTGTGTGAGGAAGCCCGGAGCCCCTCCCCCTGCCCTGTGAGGAGCCGGCTGTGTGTGAGGTAGCCCGGAGCCCCTCCCCCTGCCCTGTGAGGAGCCGGCTGTGTGTGAGGAAGCCCGGAGCCCCTCCCCCTGCCCTGTGAGGATCCGGCTGTGTGTGAGGAGCCGGCTGTGTGTGAGGTAGCCTGGAGCCCCTCCCCCTGCCCTGTGAGGAGCCGGCTGTGTGAGGAAGCCCGGAGCCCCTCCCCCTGCCCTGTGAGGAGCCGGCTGTGTGTGATGTGCCGGCTGCGTGTGAGGAAGCCCGGAGCCCCTCCCCCTGCCCTGTGAGGAGTCGTCTGTGTCTGAGGTAGCCCGGAGCCCCTCCCCCTGCCCTGTGAGGAGCCGGCTGTGTGTGAGGAGCCGGCTGTGTGTAAGGTAGCCCGGAGCCCCTCCCCCTGCCCTGTGAGGAGCCGGCTGTGTGTGAGGAAGCCCGGAGCCCCTCCCCCTGCCTTGTGAGGAGCCGGCTGAGTGTGATGTGCCGGCTGTGTGTGAGGAAGCCCGGAGCCCCTCCCCCTGCCCTGTGAGGAGCCGGCTGGGTGTGAGGAGCCGGCTGTGTGTGAGATAGCCCGGAGCCCCTCCCCCTGCCCTGTGAGGAGCCGGCTGTGTGTGAGATAGCCCGGAGCCCCTCCCCCTGCCCTGTGAGGAGCTGGCTGTGTGTGAGGAAGCCCGGAGCCCCTCCACCTGCCCTGTGAGGAGCCGGCTGTGTGTGAGGAAGCCCGGAGCCCCTCCCCCTGCCCTGTGAGGAGCCGGCTGTGTGTGATGTGCCGGCTGTGTGTGAGGAAGCCCGGAGCCCCTCCCCCTGCCCTGTGAGGAGCCGGCTGGGTGTGAGGAGCCTGCTGTGTGTGAGGTAGCCCGGATCCCCTCCCCCTGCCCTGTGAGGAGTCGGCTGTGTGTGAGGTAGCCCGGAGCCCCTCCCCCTGCCCTGTGAGGAGCCGGCTGGGTGTGAGGAGCCGGCTGTGTGTGAGGTAGCCCGGAGCCCCTCCCCCTGCCCTGTGAGGAGCCGGCTGTGTGTGAGGAAGCCCGGAACCCCTCCCCCTGCCCTGTGAGCAGCCGGCTGTGTGTGAGGAGCCGGCTGTGTGTGAGGTAGCCCGGAGCCCCTCCCCCTGCCCTGTGAGAAGCCGGCTGTGTGTGAGGAGCCGGCTGTGTGTGAGGTAGCCCGGAGCCCCTCCCCCTGCCCTGTGAGGAGCCGGCTGTGTGTGAGGAAGCCTGGAGCCCCTCCCCCTGCCCTGTGAGGAGCCGGCTGTGTGTGATGTGCCGGCTGTGTGTGAGGAGCCGGCTGTATGTGAGGTAGCCCGGAGCCCCTCCCCCTGCCCTGTAAGGATCCGGCTGTGTGTGAGGAAGCCCGGAGCCCCTCCCCCTGCCCTGTGAGGAGCCGGCTGTGTGTGAGGAAGCCCTGAGCCCCTCCCCCTGCCCTGTGAGGAGCCCGCTGTGTGTGAGCAAGCCCGGAGCCCCTCCCCCTGCCCTGTGAGGAGCCGGCTGTGTGTGAGGAGCCGGCTGTGTGTGAGGAGCCGGCTGTGTGTGAGGTAGCCCGGAGCCCCTCCCCCTGCCCTGTGAGGAGCCGGCTGTGTGTGAGGTAGCCCGGAGCCCCTCCCCCTGCCCTGTGAGGAGCCGGCTGTGTGTGAGGTAGCCCGGAGCCCCTCCCCCTGCCCTGTGAGGAGCCGGCTGTGTGTGATGTGCCGGCTGTGTGTGAGGAGGCGGCTGTATGTGAGGTAGCCCGGAGCCCCTCCCCCTGCCCTGTAAGGATCCGGCTGTGTGTGAGGAAGCCCGGAGCCCCTCCCCCTGCCCTGTGAGGAGCCGGCTGTGTGTGAGCAAGCCCGGAGCCCCTCCCCCTGCCCTGTGAGGAGCCGGCTGTGTGTGAGGAAGCCCGGAGCCCCTCCCCCTGCCCTGTGAGGAGCCGGCTGTGTGTGAGCAAGCCCGGAGCCCCTCCCCCTGCCCTGTGAGGAGCCGGCTGTGTGTGAGCAAGCCCGGAGCCCCTCCCCCTGCCCTGTGAGGAGCCGGCTGTGTGTGATGTGCCGGCTGTGTGTGAGGAGCCGGCTGTGTGTGAGGTACCCCGGAGCCCCTCCCCCTGCCCTGTGAGGAGCCTGCTGTGTGTGAGGAAGCCTGGAGCCCCTCCTCCTGCCCTGTGAGGAGCCGGCTGTGTGTGAGGTAGCCCGGAGCCCCTCGCCCTGCCCTGTGAGGAGCCGGCTGTGTGTGAGGAAGCCCGGAGCCCCTCCCCCTGCCCTGTGAGAAGCCGGCTGTGTGTGATGTGCCGGCTGTGTGTGAGGAGCCGACTGTGTGTGAGGTAGCCCGGAGCCCCTCCCCCTGCCCTGTGAGGAGCCGGCTGTGTGTGAGGTAGCCCGGAGCCCCTCCCCCTGCCCTGTGAGGAGCCGGCTGTGTGTGAGATAGCCCGGAGCCCCTCCCCCTGCCCTGTGAGGAGCCGGCTGTGTGTGAGGAGCTGGCTGTGTGTGAGGATGCCCGGAGCCCCTCCCCCTGCCCTGTGAGGAGGCGGCTGTGTGTGAGGAAGCCCGCAGCCCCTCCCCCTGCCCTGTGAGGAGCCGGCTGTGTGTGAGGTAGCCCGGAGCCCCTCCCCCTGCCCTGTGAGGAGCCGGCTGTGTGTGAGGAAGCCCGGAGCCCCTCCCCCTGCCCTGTGAGGAGCCGGCTGTGTGTGAGGTAGCCCGGAGCCCCTCCCCCTGCCCTGTGAGGAGCCGGCTATGTGTGAGGTAGCCCGGAGCCCCTCCTCCTGCCCTGTGAGGAGCCGGCTGTGTGTGAGGTAGCCCGGAGCCCCTCCCCCTGCCCTGTGAGGAGCCGGTTGTGTGTGAGGTAGCCCGGAGCCCCTCCCCCTGCCCTGTGAGGAGCCGGCTGCGTGTGAGGAAGCCCGGAGCCCCTCCCCCTGCCCTGTGAGGAGCTGGCTGTGTGTGATGTGCCGGCTGCGTGTGAGGAAGCCCGGAGCCCCTCCCCCTGCCCTGTGAGGAGCCGGCTGTGTGTGAGGTAGCCCGGAGCCCCTCCCCCTGCCCTGTGAGGAGCCGGCTGTGTGTGAGGAAGCCCGGAGCCCCTCCCCCTGCCCTGTGAGGAGCCGGCTGTGTGTGAGATAGCCCGGAGCCCCTCCCCCTGCCCTGTGAGGAGCCGGCTGTGTGTGAGGAAGCCCGGAGCCCCTCCCCCTGCCCTGTGAGGATCCGGCTGTGTGTGAGGAGCCGGCTGTGTGTGAGGTAGCCTGGAGCCCCTCCCCCTGCCCTGTGAGGAGCCGGCTGTGTGAGGAAGCCCGGAGCCCCTCCCCCTGCCCTGTGAGGAGCCGGCTGTGTGTGATGTGCCGGCTGCGTGTGAGGAAGCCCGGAGCCCCTCCCCCTGCCCTGTGAGGAGTCGGCTGTGTCTGAGGTAGCCCGGAGCCCCTCCCCCTGCCCTGTGAGGAGCCGGCTGTGTGTGAGGAGCCGGCTGTGTGTAAGGTAGCCCGGAGCCCCTCCCCCTGCCCTGTGAGGAGCCGGCTGTGTGTGAGGAAGCCCGGAGCCCCTCCCCCTTCCTTGTGAGGAGCCGGCTGAGTGTGATGTGCCGGCTGTGTGTGAGGAAGCCCGGAGCCCCTCCCCCTGCCCTGTGAGGAGCCGGCTGGGTGTGAGGAGCCGGCTGGGTGTGAGATAGCCCGGAGCCCCTCCCCCTGCCCTGTGAGGAGCCGGCTGTGTGTGAGATAGCCCGGAGCCCCTCCCCCTGCCCTGTGAGGAGCTGGCTGTGTGTGAGGAAGCCCGGAGCCCCTCCACCTGCCCTGTGAGGAGCCGGCTGTGTGTGAGGAAGCCCGGAGCCCCTCCCCCTGCCCTGTGAGGAGCCGGCTGTGTGTGATGTGCCGGCTGTGTGTGAGGAAGCCCGGAGCCCCTCCCCCTGCCCTGTGAGGAGCCGGCTGGGTGTGAGGAACCGGCTGTGTGTGAGGTAGCCCGGATCCCCTCCCCCTGCCCTGTGAGGAGTCGGCTGTGTGTGAGGTAGCCCGGAGCCCCTCCCCCTGCCCTGTGAGGAGCCGGCTGGGTGTGAGGAGCCGGCTGTGTGTGAGGTAGCCCGGAGCCCCTCCCCCTGCCCTGTGAGGAGCCGGCTGTGTGTGAGGAAGCCCGGAGCCCCTCCCCCTGCCCTGTGAGGGGCCGGCTGTGTGTGAGGTAGCCCGGAGCCCCTCCCCCTGCCCTGTGAGGAGCCGGCTGTGTGTGAGGAAGCCCGGAGCCCCTCCCCCTGCCCTGTGAGGGGCCGGCTGTGTGTGAGGAAGCCCGGAGCCCCTCCCCCTGCCCTGTGAGGGGCCGGCTGCGTGTGAGGAAGCCCGGAGCTCCTCCCCCTGCCCTGTAAGGAGCCGGCTGCGTGTGAGGAAGCCCGGAGCCCCTCCCCCTGCCCTGTGAGGAGCCGGCTTTGTGTGAGGAGCCAGCTGTGTGTGAGGAAGACAGGCGCCCCTCCCCCTGCCCTGTGAGGAGCCGGCTGTGTGTGAGGAAGCCCGGAGCCCCTCCCCCGTGAGGAGCCGACTGTGTGTGAGGAAGCCCCGAGCCACTCCCCCTGCCCTGTGAGGTGCCGGCTGCGTGTGAGGAAGCCCGGAGCCCCTCCCCCTGCCCTGTGAGGTGCCGGCTGCATGTGAGGAAGCCCGGAGCCCCTCCCCCTGCCCTGTGAAGAGCCGGCTGTGTGTGATGTGCCGGCTGCGTGTGAGGAAGCCCGGAGCCCCTCCCCCTGCCATGTGAGGAGCCGGCTGTGTGTGAGGTAGCCCGGAGCCCCACCCCCTGCCCTGTGAGGAGCCGGCTGTGTGCGAGGAGCCGGCTGTGTGTGAGGAGCCTACTGTGTGTGAGGAAGCCCGGAGCCCCTCCCCCTGCCCTGTGAGGAGCAGGCTGTGTGTGAGGAAGCCCGGAGCCCCTCCCCCTGCCCTGTGAGGAGCAGGCTGTGTGTGAGGAAGCCCGGAGCCCCTCCCCCTGCCCTGTGAGGAGCAGGCTGTGTGTGAGGAAGCCCGGAGCCCCTCCCCCTGCCCTGTGAGGAGCAGGCTGTGTGTGAGGAAGCCCGGAGCCCCTCCCCCTGCCCTGTGAGGAGCAGGCTGTGTGTGAGGAAGCCCAGAGCCCCTCCCCCTGCCCTGTGAGGAGCAGGCTGTGTGTGAGGAAGCCCGGAGCCCCTGCCCTGAGAGGAGCCGGCAGTGTGTGAGGAAGCCCGGAGCCCCTCCCCCAGCCCTGTGAGGAGCCGGCTGTGTGTGAGGAAGCCCGCAGCCCCTCCCCCTGCCCTGTGAGGAGCCGGCTGTGTGTGAGGAAGCCCGCAGCCCCTCCCCCTGCCCTGTGAGGAAGCCCGGAGCCCCTCCCCCTGCCCTGTGAGGTGCCGGCTGCGTGTGAGGAAGCCCGGAGCCCCTCCCCCTGCCCTGTAAGGAGCCGGCTGCGTGTGAGGACGCCCGGAGCCCCTCCCCCTGCCCTGTGAGGAGCCGGCTGTGTGTGAGAAGCCGGCTGTGTGTGAGGAAGCCCAGAGCCCCTCCCCCTGCCCTGGGAGGAGCCGGCTGTGTGTGAGGAGCCGGCTGTGTGCGAGGAAGCCCGGAGCCCCTCCCCCTGCCCTGTGAGGAGTCGGCTGTGTGTGAGGAAGCCCGGAGCCCCTCCCCCTGCCCTGTGAAGAGCCGGCTGTGTGTGAGGAAGCCCGGAGCCCCTCCCCCTGCCCTGTGTGGAGCCGGCTGTGTGTGAGGTGTCGGCTGCATCTGAGGAAGCCCGGATCCCCCTGCCCTGTGAGGAGTCAGCTGTGTGTGAGGAGCCGGCTGTGTGTGAGGAAGCCCGGAGCCCCTCCCCCTGCCCTGTGAGGAGCCGGCTGTGTGTGAGGAAGCCTGGAGCCCCTCCCCCTGCCCTGTGAGGAGCCGGCTGTGTGTGAGGAGCCGGCTGTGTGTGAGGAAGCCCGGAGCCCCTCCCCCTGCCCTGTGAGGAGCCAGCTGTGTGTGAGGAGCCGGCTGTGTGTGAGGAGCCGGATGTGTGTGAGGAAGCCTGGAGCCCCTCCCCCTGCCCTGTGAGGAGCCGGCTGTGTGTGAGGAAGCCCGGAGCCCCTCCCCCTGCCCTGTGAGGAGCCGCCTGTGTGTGAGGAAGCCCGGAGCCCCTGCCCTGTGAGGAGCCGGCTGTGTGTGAGGAAGCCCGGAGCCCCTGCCCCTACCCTGTGAGGAGCCGGCTGTGTGTGAGGAAGCCCGGAGCCCCTCCCCCTGCCCTGTGAGGAGCCGGCTGTGTGTGAGGAAGCCCGGAGCCCCTCCCCCTGCCCTGTGTGGAGCCGGCTGTGTGTGAGGTGCCGGCTGACTGTGTGAGGAAGCCCGGATCCCCCTGCCCTGTGAGGAGCCGGCTGCGTGTGAGGTAGCCCGGGGACCCTCCCCCTGCCCTGTGAGGAGCCGGCTGCGTGTGAGGAAGCCCGGAGCCCCTCCTCCTGCCCTGTAAGGAGCTGGCTGCGTGTGAGGAAGCCCGGAGCCCCTCCCCCTGCCCTGTGAGGAGCAGGCTGTATGTGAGGAGCCGGCTGTGTGTGAGGAAGCCCGGAGCCCCTCCCCCTGCCCTGTGAGGAGCCGGTTGCGTGTGAGGAGCCGGCTGTGTGTGAGGAAGCCCGTAGCCCCTCCCCCTGCCCTGTGAGGAGCCGGCTGTGTGTGAGGAAGCCTGGAGCTCCTCCCCCTGCCCTGTGAGGAGCCGGCTGTGTGTGAGGAAGCCCGGAGCCCCTCCCCCTGCCCTGTGAGGAGCCGGCTGTGTGTGAGGAAGCCTGGATCCCCCTGCCCTGTGAGGAGCCGGCTGTGTGTGAGGAGCCGGCTGTGTGTGAGGTAGCCCGGAGCCCCTCCCCCTGCCCTGTGAGGAGCCGGCTGTGTGTGAGGAGCCGGCTGTGTGTGAGGAAGCCCGGAGCCCCTCCCCCTGCCCTGTGAGGAGCCGGCTGTGTGTGAGGAAGCCCGGAGCCCCTCCGCCTGCCCTGTGAGGAGCCGGCTGCGTGTGAGGAAGCCCGGAGCCCCTCCGCCTGCCCTGTGAGGAGCCGGCTGCGTGTGAGGAAGCCCGAAGCCCCTCCGCCTGCCCTGTGAGGAGCCGGCTGCGTGTGAGGAAGCCCGGAGCCCCTCCCCCTGCCCTGTAAGGAGCCGGCTGTGTGTGAGGAAGCCCGGAGCCCCTCCCCCTGCCCTGTGAGGAGCCGGCTGTGTGTGAGGAAGCCCGTAGCCCCTCCCCCTGCCCTGTGAGGAGCCGGCTGTGTGTGAGGAAGCCCGGAGCCCCTCCCCCTGCCCTGTGAGGAGCCGGCTGCGTGTGAGGAACCCGGTGCCCCTCCCCCTGCCCTGTGAGGAGCCGGCTGCGTGTGAGGAAGCCCGGAGCCCTTCCCCCTGCCCTGTAAGAAGCCGGCTGCGTGTGAGGAAGCCCGGAGCCCCTCCCCCTGCCCTGTGAGGAGCCGGCTGTGTGTGAGGAAGCCCGGAGCCCCTCCCCCTGCCCTGTGAGGAGCCGGCTGTGTGTGAGGAAGCCCGGAGCCCCTGCCCTGTGAGGAGCCGGCTGTGTGTGAGGAAGCCCGGAGCCCCTCCCCCTGCCCTGTGAGAAGCCGGCTGTGTGTGAGGAAGCCCGGAGCCCCTCCCCCTGCCCTGTGTGGAGCCGTCTGTGTGTGAGGTGCCGGCTGCGTGTGAGGAAGCCCGGATCCCCCTGCCCTGTGAGGAGCCGGCTGTGTGTGAGGTGTGGGCTGCGTGTGAGGAAGCCCGGAGCCCCTCCCCCTGCCCTGTAAGGAGCCGGCTGCGTGTGAGGAGCCGGCTGTGTGTGAGGAAGCCCGGAGCCCCTCCCCCTGCCCTGTGAGGAGCCGGCTCTGTGTGAGGAGCCGGCTGTGTGTGAGTAAGCCCGGAGCCCCTCCCCCTGCACTGTGAGGTGCCGGCTGCGTGTGAGGAAGCCCGGAGCCCCTCCCCCTGCCCTGTGAGGAGCCGGCTGCGTGTGAGGAAGCCCGGAGCCCCTCCCCCTGCCCTGTGAGTTGCCGGCTGCGTGTGAGGAAGCCCGGAGCCCCTCCTCCTGCCCTGTGAGGAGCCGGCTGTGTGTGAGGAAGCCCGTAGCCCCTCCCCCTGCCCTGTGAGGAGCCGGCTGTGTGTGAGGAATCCCGGAGCCCCTCCCACTGCCCTGTGTGGAGCCGGCTGTGTGTGAGGTGCCGGCTGCACATGAGGAAGCCCGGATCCCCCTGCCCTGTGAGGAGCCGGCTGTGTGTGAGGAGCCGGCTGTGTGTGAGGTAGCCCGGAGCCCCTCCCCCTGCCCTGTGAGGAGCCGGCTGCGTGTGAGGAGCCGGCTGTGTGTGAGGAAGCCCGGAGCCCCTCCCCCTGCCCTGTGAGGAGCCGGCTGTGTGTGAGGAAGCCTGGAGCTCCTCCCCCTGCCCTGTGAGGAGCCGGCTGTGTGTGAGGAAGCCCGGAGCCCCTCCCCCTGCCCTGTGAGGAGCCGGCTGTGTGTGAGGAAGCTTGGATCCCCCTGCCCTGTGAGGAGCCAGCTGTGTGTGAGGAGCCGGCTGTGTGTGAGGTAGCCCGGAGCCCCTCCCCCTGCTCTGTGAGGAGCCGGCTGTGTGTGAGGAGCCGGCTGTGTGTGAGGAAGCCCGGAGCCCCTCCCCCTGCCCTGTGAGGAGCCGGCTGTGTGTGAGGAAGCCCGGAGCCCCTCCGCCTGCCCTGTGAGGAGCCGGCTGCGTGTGAGGAAGCCCGGAGCCCCTCCGCCTGCCCTGTGAGGAGCCGGCTGCGTGTGAGGAAGCCCGGAGCCCCTCCCCCTGCCCTGTAAGGAGCCGGCTGCGTGTGAGGAAGCCCGGAGCCCCTCCCCCTGCCCTGTGAGGAGCCGGCTGTGTGTGAGGAAGCCCGGAGCCCCTCCCCCTGCCCTGTGAGGAGCCGGCTGTGTGTGAGGAAGCCCGTAGCCCCTCCCCCTGCCCTGTGAGGAGCCGGCTGTGTGTGAGGAAGCCCGGAGCCCCTCCGCCTGCCCTGTGAGGAGCCGGCTGCGTGTGAGGAAGCCCGGTGCCCCTCCCCCTGCCCTGTGAGGAGCCGGCTGCGTGTGAGGAAGCCCGGAGCCCCTCCCCCTGCCCTGTGAGGAGCCGGCTGTGTGTGAGGAAGCCCGGAGCCCCTGCCCTGTGAGGAGCCGGCTGTGTGTGAGGAAGCCCGGAGCCCCTCCCCCTGCCCTGTGAGAAGCCGGCTGTGTGTGAGGAAGCCCGGAGCCCCTCCCCCTGCCCTGTGTGGAGCCGTCTGTGTGTGAGGTGCCGGCTGCGTGTGAGGAAGCCCGGATCCCCCTGCCCTGTGAGAAGCCGGCTGTGTGTGAAGGTGTGGGCTGCGTGTGAGGAAGCCCGGAGCCCCTCCCCCTGCCCTGTAAGGAGCCGGCTGCGTATGAGGAGCCGGCTGTGTGTGAGGAAGCCCGGAGCCCCTCCCCCTGCCCTGTGAGGAGCCGGCTCTGTGTGAGGAGCCGGCTGTGTGTGAGTAAGCCCGGAGCCCCTCCCCCTGCACTGTGAGGTGCCGGCTGCGTGTGAGGAAGCCCGGAGCCCCTCCCCCTGCCCTCTAAGGAGCCGGCTGCGTGTGAGGAAGCCCGGAGCCCCTCCCCCTGCCCTGTGAGGAGCCGGCTGCGTGTGAGGAAGCCCGGAGCCCTTCCCCCTGCCCTGTAAGAAGCCGGCTGCGTGTGAGGAAGCCCCGAGCCCCTCCCCCTGCCCTGTGAGGAGCCGGCTGTGTGTGAGGAAGCCCGGAGCCCCTCCCCCTGCCCTGTGAGGAGCCGGCTGTGTGTGAGGAAGCCCGGAGCCCCTGCCCTGTGAGGAGCCGGCTGTGTGTGAGGAAGCCCGGAGCCCCTCCCCCTGCCCTGTGAGAAGCCGGCTGTGTGTGAGGAAACCCGGAGCCCCTCCCCCTGCCCTGTGTGGAGCCGTCTGTGTGTGAGGTGCCGGCTGCGTGTGAGGAAGCCCGGATCCCACTGCCCTGTGAGGAGCCGGCTGTGTGTGAGGTGTGGGCTGCGTGTGAGGAAGCCCGGAGCCCCTCCCCCTGCCCTGTAAGGAGCCGGCTGCGTATGAGGAGCCGGCTGTGTGTGAGGAAGCCCGGAGCCCCTCCCCCTGCCCTGTGAGGAGCCGGCTCTGTGTGAGGAGCCGGCTGTGTGTGAGTAAGCCCGGAGCCCCTCCCCCTGCACTGTGAGGTGCCGGCTGCGTGTGAGGAAGCCCGGAGCCCCTCCCCCTGCCCTCTAAGGAGCCGGCTGCGTGTGAGGAAGCCCGGAGCCCCTCCCCCTGCCCTGTGAGGAGCCGGCTGCGTGTGAGGAAGCCCGGAGCCCCTCCTCCTGCCCTGTGAGGAGCCGGCTGTGTGTGAGGAAGCCCGTAGCCCCTCCCCCTGCCCTGTGAGGAGCCGGCTGTGTGTGAGGAATCCCGGAGCCCCTCCCCCTGCCCTGTGTGGAGCCGGCTGTGTGTGAGGTTCCGGCTGCATGTGAGGAAGCCCGGATCCCCCTGCCCTGTGAGGAGCCGGCTGTGTGTGAGGAGCCGGCTGTGTGTGAGGTAGCCCGGAGCCCCTCCCCCTGCCCTGTGTGGAGCCGGCTGCGTGTGAGGTGTCGGCTGCGTGTGAGGACGCCCGGAGCCCCTCCCCCTGCCCTGTAAGGAGCCGGCTGCGTGTGAGGAGCCGGCTGTGTGTGAGGAAGCTCGGAGCCCCTCACCCTGCCGTGAGGAGCCGGCTGTGTGTGAGGAGCCGGCTGTGTGTGAGGAAGCCCGGAGCCCCTCCCCCTGCCCTGTGAGGTGCCGGCTGCGTGTGAGGAAGCCCGGAGCCCCTCCCCCTGCCCTGTAAGAAGCCGGCTGCGTGTGAGGAAGCCCGGAGCCCCTCCCCCTGCCCTGTGAGGAGCCGGCTGTGTGTGAGGAGCCGGCTGTGTGTGAGGAAGCCCGGAGCCCCTCCCCCTGCCCTGTGAGGAGCCGGCTGTGTGTGAGGAAGCCCGGAGCCCCTCCCCCTCCCCTGTGTGGAGCCGGCTGTGTGTGAGGTGCCGGCTGACTGTGTGAGGAAGCCCGGATCCCCCTGCTCTGTGAGGAGCCGGCTGTGTGTGAGGAGCCGGCTGTGTGTGAGGTAGCCCGGGGACCCTCCCCCTGCCCTGTGAGGAGCCGGCTGTGTGTGAGGAGCCGGCTGTGTGTGAGGAAGCCCGGAGCCCCTCCCCCTGCCCTGTGAGGTGCCGGCTGCGTGTGAGGAAGCCCGGAGCCCCTCCTCCTGCCCTGTAAGGAGCTGGCTGCGTGTGAGGAAGCCCGGAGCCCCTCCCCCTGCCCTGTGAGGAGCAGGCTGTGTGTGAGGAGCCGGCTGTGTGTGAGGAAGCCCGGAGCCCCTCCCCCTGCCCTGTGAGGAGCCGGCTGCGTGTGAGGAAGCCCGGAGCCCCTCCCCCTGCCCTGTGAGGAGCCGGCTGTGTGTGAGGAAGCCTGGAGCTCCTCCCCCTGCCCTGTGAGGAGCCGGCTGTGTGTGAGGAAGCCCGGAGCCCCTCCCCCTGCCCTGTGAGGAGCCGGCTGTGTGTGAGGAAGCCTGGATCCCCCTGCCCTGTGAGGAGCCGGCTGTGTGTGAGGAGCCGGCTGTGTCTGAGGTAGCCCGGAGCCCCTCCCCCTGCCCTGTGAGGAGCCGGCTGTGTGTGAGGAGCCGGCTGTGTGTGAGGAAGCCCGGAGCCCCTCCCCCTGCCCTGTGAGGAGCCGGCTGCGTGTGAGGAAGCCCGGAGCCCCTCCGCCTGCCCTGTGAGGAGCCGGCTGCGTGTGAGGAAGCCCGGAGCCCCTCCGCCTGCCCTGTGAGGAGCCGGCTGCGTGTGAGGAAGCCCGGAGCCCCTCCGCCTGCCCTGTGAGGAGCCGGCTGCCTGTGAGGAAGCCCGGAGCCCCTCCCCCTGCCCTGTAAGGAGCCGGCTGCGTGTGAGGAAGCCCGGAGCCCCTCCCCCTGCCCTGTGAGGAGCCGGCTGCGTGTGAGGAAGCCCGGAGCCCCTCCGCCTGCCCTGTGAGGAGCCGGCTGCCTGTGAGGAAGCCCGGAGCCCCTCCCCCTGCCCTGTAAGGAGCCGGCTGCGTGTGAGGAAGCCCGGAGCCCCTCCCCCGTGAGGAGCCGGCTGTGTGTGAGGAAGCCCGGAGCCACTCCCCCTGCCCTGTGAGGTGCCGGCTGCGTGTGAGGAAGCCCGGAGCCCCTCCCCCTGCCCTGTGAGGAGCAGGCTGTATGTGAGGAGCCGGCTGTGTGTGAGGAAGCCCGGAGCCCCTCCCCCTGCCCTGTGAGGAGCCGGTTGCGTGTGAGGAGCCGGCTGTGTATGAGGAAGCCCGGAGCCCCTCCCCCTGCCCTGTGAGGAGCCGGCTGTGTGTGAGGAAGCCTGGAGCTCCTCCCCCTGCCCTGTGAGGAGCCGGCTGTGTGTGAGGAAGCCCGGAGCCCCTCCCCCTGCCCTGTGAGGAGCCGGCTGTGTGTGAGGAAGCCTGGATCCCCCTGCCCTGTGAGGAGCCGGCTGTGTGTGAGGAGCCGGCTGTGTGTGAGGTAGCCCGGAGCCCCTCCCCCTGCCCTGTGAGGAGCCGGCTGTGTGTGAGGAGCCGGCTGTGTGTGAGGAAGCCCGGAGCCCCTCCCCCTGCCCTGTGAGGAGCCGGCTGTGTGTGAGGAAGCCCGGAGCCCCTCCGCCTGCCCTGTGAGGAGCCGGCTGCGTGTGAGGAAGCCCGGAGCCCCTCCGCCTGCCCTGTGAGGAGCCGGCTGCGTGTGAGGAAGCCCGGAGCCCCTCCCCCTGCCCTGTAAGGAGCCGGCTGTGTGTGAGGAAGCCCGGAGCCCCTCCCACTGCCCTGTGAGGAGTCGGCTGTGTGTGAGGAAGCCCGTAGCCCCTCCCCCTGCCCTGTGAGGAGCCGGCTGTGTGTGAGGAAGCCCGGAGCCCCTCCCCCTGCCCTGTGAGGAGCCGGCTGCTTGTGAGGAAGCCCGGTGCCCCTCCCCCTGCCCTGTGAGGAGCCGGCTGCGTGTGAGGAAGCCCGGAGCCCTTCCCCATGCCCTGTAAGAAGCCGGCTGCGTGTGAGGAAGCCCGGAGCCCCTCCCCCTGCCCTGTGAGGAGCCGGCTGTGTGTGAGGAAGCCCGGAGCCCCTCCCCCTGCCCTGTGAGGAGCCGGCTGTGTGTGAGGAAGCCCGGAGCCCCTGCCCTGTGAGGAGCTGGTTGTGTGTGAGGAAGCCCGGAGCCCCTCCCCCTGCCCTGTGAGAAGCCGGCTGTGTGTGAGGAAGCCCGGAGCCCCTCCCCCTGACCTGTGAGGAGCCGTCTGTGTGTGAGGTGCCGGCTGCGTGTGAGGAAGCCCGGATCCCCCTGCCCTGTGAGGAGCCGGCTGTGTGTGAGGTGTGGGCTGTGTGTGAGGAAGCCCGGAGCCCCTCCCCCTGCCCTGTAAGGAGCCGGCTGCGTGTGAGGAGCCGGCTGTGTGTGAGGAAGCCCGGAGCCCCTCCCCCTGCCCTGTGAGGAGCCGGCTCTGTGTGAGGAGCCGGCTGTGTGTGAGTAAGCCCGGAGCCCCTCCCCCTGTACTGTGAGGTGCCGGCTGCGTGTGAGGAAGCCCGGAGCCCCTCCCCCTGCCCTGTGAGGAGCCGGCTGCGTGTGAGGAAGCCCGGAGCCCCTCCCCCTGCCCTGTGAGGAGCCGGCTGCGTGTGAGGAAGCCCGGAGCCCCTCCTCCTGCCCTGTGAGGAGCCGGCTGTGTGTGATGAAGCCCTTAGCCCCTCCCCCTGCCCTGTGAGGAGCCCGCTGTGTGTGAGGAGCCGGCTGTGTGTGAGGTAGCCCGGAGCCCCTCCCCCTGCCCTGTGTGGAGCCGGCTGCGTGTGAGGTGTCGGCTGCGTGTGAGGACGCCCGGAGCCCCTCCCCCTGCCCTGTAAGGAGCCGGCTGCGTGTGAGGAGCCGGCTGTGTGTGAGGAAGCTCGGAGCCCCTCACCCTGCCGTGAGGAGCCGGCTGTGTGTGAGGAGCCGGCTGTGTGTGAGGAAGCCCGGAGCCCCACCCACTGCCCTGTGAGGAAGCCCGGAGCCCCTCCCCCTGCCCTGTGAGGTGCCGGCTGCGTGTGAGGAAGCCCGGAGCCCCTCCCCCTGCCCTGTAAGGAGCCGGCTGTGTGTGAGGAAGCCCGGAGCCCCTCCCCCTGCCCTGTGAGGAGCCGGCTGTGTGTGAGGAGCCGGCTGTGTGTGAGGAAGCCCGAAGCCCCTCCCCCTGCCCTGTGAGGAGCCGGCTGTGTGTGAGGAAGCCCGGAGCCCCTCCCCCTCCCCTGTGTGGAGCCGGCTGTGTGTGAGGTGCCGGCTGACTGTGTGAGGAAGCCCGGATCCCCCTGCCCTGTGAGGAGCCGGCTGTGTGTGAGGAGCCGGCTGTGTGTGAGGTAGCCCGGGGACCCTCCCCCTGCCCTGTGAGGAGCCGGCTGTGTGTGAGGAAGCCCGGAGCCCCTCCCCCTGCCCTGTGAGGTGCCGGCTGCGTGTGAGGAAGCCCGGAGCCCCTCCTCCTGCCCTGTAAGGAGCTGGCTGCGTGTGAGGAAGCCCGGAGCCCCTCCCCCTGCCCTGTGAGGAGCAGGCTGTGTGTGAGGAGCCGGCTGTGTGTGAGGAAGCCCGGAACCCCTCCCCCTGCCCTGTGAGGAGCCGGCTGCGTGTGAGGAGCCAGCTGTGTGTGAGGAAGCCCGGAGCCCCTCCCCCTGCCCTGTGAGGAGCCGGCTGTGTGTGAGGAAGCCTGGAGCTCCTCCCCCTGCCCTGTGAGGAGCCGGCTGTGTGTGAGGAAGCCCGGAGCCCCTCCCCCTGCCCTGTGAGGAGCCGGCTGTGTGTGAGGAAGCCTGGATCCCCCTGCCCTGTGAGGAGCCAGCTGTGTGTGAGGAGCCGGCTGTGTCTGAGGTAGCCCGGAGCCCCTCCCCCTACCCTGTGAGGAGCCGGCTGTGTGTGAGGAGCCGGCTGTGTGTGAGGAAGCCCGGAGCCCCTCCCCCTGCCCTGTGAGGAGCCGGCTGCGTGTGAGGAAGCCCGGAGCCCCTCCGCCTGCCCTGTGAGGAGCCGGCTGCGTGTGAGGAAGCCCGGAGCCCCTCCGCCTGCCCTGTGAGGAGCCGGCTGCGTGTGAGGAAGCCCGGAGCCCCTCCGCCTGCCCTGTGAGGAGCCGGCTGCCTGTGAGGAAGCCCGGAGCCCCTCCCCCTGCCCTGTAAGGAGCCGGCTGCGTGTGAGGAAGCCCGGAGCCCCTCCCCCTGCCCTGTGAGGAGCCGGCTGCCTGTGAGGAAGCCCGGAGCCCCTCCCCCTGCCCTGTGAGGAGCCGGCTGCGTGTGAGGAAGCCCGGAACCCCTCCCCCTGCCCTGTGAGGAGCCGGCTGTGTGTGAGGAGCCGGCTGTGTGTGAGGAAGCCCGGAGCCCCTCCCCCTGCCCTGTGAGGAGCCGGCTGTGTGTGAGGAAGCCCGTAGCCCCTCCCCCTGCCCTGTGAGGAGCCGGCTGTGTGTGAGGAAGCCCGTGGCCCCTCCCCCTGCCCTGTGAGGAGCCGGCTGCGTGTGAGGAAGCCCGGAGCCCCTCCCCCTGCCCTGTGAGGAGCCGGCTGCGTGTGAGGAAGCCCGGAGCCCTTCCCCCTGCCCTGTAAGGAGCCGGCTGTGTGTGAGGAAGCCCGGAGCCCCTCCCCCTGCCCTGTGAGGAGCCGGCTGTGTGTGAGGAAGCCCGGAGCCCCTGCCCTGTGAGGAGTTGGCTGTGTGTGAGGAAGCCCGGAGCCCCTCCCCCTGCCCTGTGAGAAGCCGGCTGTGTGTGAGGAAGCCCGGAGCCCCTCCCCCTGCCCTGTGAGGAGCCGGCTGTGTGTGAGGAAGCCCGGAGCCCCTCCCCCTGCCCTGTGTGGAGCCGGCTGTGTGTGAGGTGCCGGCTGCGTGTGAGGAAGCCCGGATCCCCCTGCCCTGTGAGGAGCCGGCTGTGTGTGAGGTGTGGGCTGCGTGTGAGGAAGCCCGGAGCCCCTCCCCCTGCCCTGTAAGGAGCCGGCTGTGTGTGAGGAGCCGGCAGTGTGTGAGTAAGACCGGAGCCCCTCCCCCTGCCCTGTGAGGTGCCGGCTGCATGTGAGGAAGCCCGGAGACCCTCCCCTTGCCCTCTAAGGAGCCGGCTGCGTGTGAGGAAGCCCGGAGCCCCTCCCCCTGCCCTGTGAGGAGCCGGCTGCGTGTGAGGAAGCCCGGAGCCCCTCCTCCTGCCCTGTGAGGAGCCGGCTGTGTGTGAGGAAGCCCGGAGCCCCTCCCCCTGCCCTGTGAGGAGCCGGCTGTGTGTGAGGAAGCCCGGAGCCCCTCCCCCTGCCCTGTGTGGAGCCGGCTGTGTGTGAGGTGCCGGCTGCGTGTGAGGAAGCCCGGATCCCCCTGCCCTGTGAGGAGCCGGCTGTGTGAGGAGCCGGCTGTGTGTGAGGTAGCCCGGAGCCCCTCCCCCTGCCCTGTGTGGAGCCGGCTGCGTGTGAGGTGTCGGCTGCGTGTGAGGACGCCCGGAGCCCCTCCCCCTGCCCTGTAAGGAGCCGGCTGTGTGTGAGGAAGCTCGGAGCCCCTCACCCTGCCGTGAGGAGCCGGCTGTGTGTGAGGAGCCGGCTGTGTGTGAGGAAGCCCGGAGTCCCACCCACTGCCCTGTGAGGAAGCCCGGAGCCCCTCCCCCTGCCCTGTGAGGTGCCGGCTGCGTGTGAGGAAGCCCGGAGCCCCTCCCCCTGCCCTGTAAGGAGCCGGCTGCGTGTGAGGAAGCCCGGAGCCCCTCCCCCTGCCCTGTGAGGAGCCGGCTGTGTCTGAGGAGCCGGCTGTGTGTGAGGAAGCCCGGAGCCCCTCCCCCTGCCCTGTGAGGAGCCGGCTGTGTGTGAGGAGCCGGCTGTGTGTGAGGAAGCCCGGAGCCCCTCCCCCTGCCCTGTGAGGAGCCGGCTGTGTGTGAGGAAGCCCGGAGCCCCTCCCCCTGCCCTGTGAGGAGCCGGCTGTGTGTGAGGAAGCCCGGAGCCCCTCCCCCTGCCCTGTGAGGAGCCGGCTGTGTGTGAGGAGCCGGCTGTGTGTGAGGAAGCCCGGAGCCCCTCCCCCTGCCCTGTGAGGAGCCGGCTATGTGTGAGGAGCCGGCTGTGTGTGAGGAAGCCCGGAGCCCCTCCCCCTGCCCTGTGAGGAGCCGGCTGTGTGTGAGGAAGCCCGGAGCCCCTCCCCCTGCCCTGTGAGGTGCCGGCTGCGTGTGAGGAAGCCCGGAGCCCCTCCCCCTGCCCTGTAAGGAGCTGGCTGCGTGTGAGGAAGCCCGGAGCCCCTCCCTCTTCCCTGTGAGGAGCCGGCTGCGTGTGAGGAGCCGGCTGCGTGTGAGGAAGCCCGGAGCCCCTGCCCCTGCCCTGTGAGGAGCCGGCTGTGTGTGAGGAAGCCCGGAGCCCCTCCCCCTGCCCTGTGAAGAGCCGGCTGTGTGTGATGTGCCGGCTGCGTGTGAGGAAGCCCGGAGCCCCTCCCCCTGCCCTGTGAGGAGCCGGCTGTGTGTGAGGTAGCCCAGAGCCCCACCCCCTGCCCTGTGAGGAGGCGGCTGTGTGTGAGGAGCCGGCTGTGTGTGAGGTAGCCCGGAGCCCCTCCCCCTGCCCTGTGAGGAGCAGGCTATGTGTGAGGAAGCCCGGAGCCCCTCCCCCTGCCCTGTGAGGAGCAGGCTGTGTGTGAGGAAGCCCGGAGCCCCTCCCCCTGCCCTGTGAGGAGCAGGCTGTGTGTGAGGAAGCCCGCAGCCCCTCCCCCTGCCCTGTGAGGAGCCGGCTGTGTGTGAGGAAGCCCGCAGCCCCTCCCCCTGCCCTGTGAGGAGCCGGCTGCGTGTGAGGAAGCCCGGAGCCCTTCCCCCTGCCCTGTGAGGTGCCGGCTGCATGTGAGGAAGCCCGGAGCCCCTCCCCCTGCCCTGTAAGGAGCCGGCTGCGTGTGAGGAAGCCCGGAGCCCCTCCCCCTGCCCTGTGAGGAGCCGGCTGTTTGTGAGGAGCCCGCTGTGTGTGTGGAAGCCCAGAGCCCCTCCCCCTGCCCTGTGAGGAGCCGGCTGTGTGTGAGGAGCCGGCTGTGTGCGAGGAAGCCCGGAGCCCCTCCCCCTGCCCTGTGAGGAGTCGGCTGTGTGTGAGGAAGCCCGGAGCCCCTCCCCCTGCCCTGTGAGGAGCCGGCTGTGTGTGAGGAAGCCCGAAGCCCCTCCCCCTGCCCTGTGTGGAGCCGGCTGTGTGTGAGGTGCCGGCTGCGTGTGAGGAAGCCCGGATCCCCCTGCCCTGTGAGGAGTCGGCTGTGTGTGAGGAGCCGGCTGTGTGTGAGGAAACCCGGAGCCCCTCCCCCTGCCCTGTGAGGAGCCGGCTGTGTGTGAGGAGCCGGCTGTGTGTGAGGAAGCCCGGAGCCCCTCCCCCCTGCCCTGTGAGGAGCCGGCTGTGTGTGAGGAAGCCCGGAGCCCCTCCCCCTGCCCTGTGAGGAGCCGGCTGTGTGTGAGGAGCCGGCTGTGTGTGAGCAAACCTGGAGACCCTCCCCCTACCCTGTGATGTGCCGGCTGCGTGTGAGGAAGCCCGGAGCCCCTCCCCCTGCCCTGTGAGGAGCCGGCTGTGTGTGAGGTAGCCCAGAGCCCCACCCCCTGCACTGTGAGGAGCCGGCTGTGTGTGAGGAGCCTTCTGTGTTTGAGGAAACCCGGAGCCCCTCCCCCTGCCCTGTGAGGAGCAGGCTGTGTGTGAGGAAGCCCGGAGCCCCTCCCCCTGCCCTGTGAGGAGCAGGCTATGTGTGAGGAAGCCCGGAGCCCCTCCCCCTGCCCTGTGAGGAGCAGGCTGTGTGTGAGGAAGCCCGCAGCCCCTCCCCCTGCCCTGTGAGGAGTCGGCTGTGTGTGAGGAGCCGGCTGTGTGTGAGGAAGCCCGGAGCCCCTCCCCCTGCCCTGTGAGGAGCAGGCTGTGTGTGAGGAAGCCCGCAGCCCCTCCCCCTGCCCTGTGAGGAGCCGGCTGTGTGTGAGGAAGCCCGCAGCCCCTCCCCCTGCCCTGTGAGGAGCCGGCTGCGTGTGAGGAAGCCCGGAGCCCTTCCCCCTGCCCTGTGAGGTGCCGGCTGCATGTGAGGAAGCCCGGAGCCCCTCCCCCTGCCCTGTAAGGAGCCGGCTGCGTGTGAGGAAGCCCGGAGCCCCTCCCCCTGCCCTGTGAGGAGCCGGCTGTTTGTGAGGAGCCCGCTGTGTGTGAGGAAGCCCAGAGCCCCTCCCCCTGCCCTGTGAGGAGCCGGCTGTGTGTGAGGAGCCGGCTGTGTGCGAGGAAGCCTGGAGCCCCTCCCCCTGCCCTGTGAGGAGTCGGCTGTGTGTGAGGAAGCCCGGAGCCCCTCCCCCTGCCCTGTGAGGAGCCGGCTGTGTGTGAGGAAGCCCGGAGCCCCTCCCCCTGCCCTGTGTGGAGCCGGATGTGTGTGAGGTGCCGGCTGCGTGTGAGGAAGCCCGGATCCCCCTGCCCTGTGAGGAGTCGGCTGTGTGTGAGGAGCCGGCTGTGTGTGAGGAAACCCGGAGCCCCTCCCCCTGCCCTGTGAGGAGCCGGCTGTGTGTGAGGAGCCGGCTGTGTGTGAGGAAGCCCGGAGCCCCTCCCCCTGCCCTGTTTGGAGCCGGCTGTGTGTGAGGAAGCCCGGAGCCCCTCCCCCTGCCCTGTGAGGAGCCGGCTGTGTGTGAGGAGCCGGCTGTGTGTGAGCAAACCTGGAGACCCTCCCCCTACCCTGTGAGGAGCCGGCTGTGTGTGATGTGCCGACTGCGTGTGAGGAAGCCCGGAGCCCCTCCCCCTGCCCTGTGAGGAGCCGGCTGTGTGTGAGGTAGCCCCGAGCCCCTCCCCCTGCCCTGTGAGGAGCCAGCTGTGTGTGAGGAGCCGGCTGTGTGTGAGGAAGCCCGGAGCCCCTCCCCCTGCCCTGTGAGGAGCCGGCTGTGTGTGAGGAAGCCCGGAGCCCCTGCCCTGTGAGGAGCCGGCTGTGTGTGACGAAGCCCGGAGCCCCTCCCCCTGCCCTGTGAGGAGCCGGCTGTGTGTGAGGAAGCCCGGAGCCCCTCCCCCTGCCCTGTGTGGAGCTGGCTGTGTGTGAGGTGCCGGCTGACTGTGTGAGGAAGCCCGGATCCCCCTGCCCTGTGAGGAGCCGGCTTTGTGTGAGGAGCCGGCTGTCTGTGAGGTAGCCCGGGGCCCCTCCCCCTGCCCTGTGAGGAGCCGGCTGTGTGAGAGGAGCCGGCTGTGTGTGAGGAAGCCCGGAGCCCCTCCCCCTGCCCTGTGAGGAGCCGGCTGTGTTTGAGGAAGCCCGGAGCCCCTCCCCCTGCCCTGTGAGGTGCCGGCTGCGTCTGAGGAAGCCCGGAGCCCCTCCTCCTGCCCTGTAAGGAGATGGCTGCATGTGAGGAAGCCCGGAGCCCCTCCCCCTGCCCTGTGAGGAGCCGGCTGTGTGTGAGGAGCCGGCTGCGTGTGAGGAAGCCTGGATCCCCCTGCCCTGTGAGGAGCCGGCTGTGTGTGAGGAGCCGGCTGTGTGTGAGGTAGCCCGGAGCCCCTCCCCCTGCCCTGTGAGGAGCCGGCTGTGTGTGAGGAGCCGGCTGTGTGTGAGGAAGCCCGGAGCCCCTCCCCCTGCCCTGTGAGGAGCCCGCTGTGTGTGAGGAAGCCCGGAGCCCCTCCCCCTACCCTGTGAGGAGCCGGCTGCGTGTGAGGAAGCCCGGAGCCCCTCCCCCTGCCCTGTGAGGGGCCGGCTGCATCTGAGGAAGCCCGGAGCCCCTCCTCCTGCCCTGTAAGGAGATGGCTGCATGTGAGGAAGCCCGGAGCCCCTCCCCCTGCCCTGTGAGGAGCCGGCTGTGTGTGAGGAGCCGGCTGCGTGTGAGGAAGCCTGGATCCCCCTGCCCTGTGAGGAGCCGGCTGTGTGTGAGGAGCCGGCTGTGTGTGAGGTAGCCCGGAGCCCCTCCCCCTGCCCTGTGAGGAGCCGGCTGTGTGTGAGGAGCCGGCTGTGTGTGAGGAAGCCCGGAGCCCCTCCCCCTGCCCTGTGAGGAGCCCGCTGTGTGTGAGGAAGCCCGGAGCCCCTCCCCCTACCCTGTGAGGAGCCGGCTGCGTGTGAGGAAGCCCGGAGCCCCTCCCCCTGCCCTGTAAGAAGCCGGCTGCGTGTGAGGAAGCCCGGAGCCCCTCCCCCTGCCCTGTGAGGAGCCGGCTGCGTGTGAGGAGCCGGCTGTGTGTGAGGAAGCCCGGAGCTCCTCCCCCTGCCCTGTGAGGAGCCGGCTGTGTGTGAGGAAGCCCGTAGCCCCTCCCCCTGCCCTGTGAGGAAGCCGGCTGCGTGTGAGGAAGCCCGGAGCCCCTCCCCCTGCCCTGTGAGGTGCCGGCTGCATGTGAGGAAGCCCGGAGCCCTTCCCCCTGCCCTGTAAGGAGCCGGCTGCGTGTGAGGAAGCCCGGAGCCCCTCCCCCTGCCCTGTGAGGAGACGGCTGTGTGTGAGAAGCCCGGAGCCCCTCCCCCTGCCCTGTGAGGAGCCGACTGTGTGTGAGGAAGCCCGGAGCCCCTGCCCTGTGAGGAGCCGGCTGTGTGTGAGGAAGCCCGGAGCCCCTCCCCCTGCCCTGTGAGGAGCCGGCTGTGTGTGAGGAAGCCCGGAGCCCCTCCCCCTGCCCTGTGAGGAGCCGGCTGTGTGTGAGGAAGCCCGGAGCCCCTCCCCCTGCCCTGTGAGGAGCCGGCTGTGTGTGAGGTGCCGGCTGCGTGTGAGGAAGCCCGGATCCCCCTGCCCTGTGAGGAGCCGGCTGTGTGTGAGGTAGCCCGGAGCCCCTCCCCCTGCCCTGTGAAGAGCCGGCTGTGTGTGAGGAGCCGGCTGTGTGTGAGGAAGCCCGGAGCCCCTCCCACTGCCCTGTGAGAAGCCGGCTGTGAGGAAGCCCGGAGCCCCTCCCCCTACCCTGTGAGGTGCCGGCTGCGTGTGAGGAAGCCCGGAGCCCCTCCCCCTGCCCTGTAAGGAGCCGGCAGCGTGTGAGGAAGCCCGGAGCCCCTCCCCCTGCCCTGTGAGCAGCCGGCTGTGTGTGAGGAGTCGGCGGTGTGTGAGGAAGCCCGGAGCCCCTCCCCCTGCCCTGTGAGGAGCCGGCTGTGTGTGAGGAGACGGCTGTGTGTGAGGAGCCGGCTGTGTGTGAGGAAGCCCGGAGCCCCTCCCCCTGCTCTGTGAGTTGCCGGCTGTGTGTGATGTGCCGGCTGCGTGTGAGGAAGCCCGGAGCCCCTCCCCCTGCCCTGTGAGGAGCCGGCTGTGTGTGAGGTAGCCCGGAGCCCCTCCCCCTGACCTGTGAGGAGCCGGCTATGTGTGAGGAAGCCCGGAGCCCCTCCCCCTGCCCTGTGAGGAGCCGGCTGTGTGTGAGGAGCCGGCTGTGTGTGAGGAAGCCCGGAGCCCCTCCCCCTGCCCTGTGAGGAGGCGGCTGTGTGTGAGGAAGCCCGGAGCCCCTGCCCTGTGAGGAGCCGGCTGTGTGTGAGGAAGCCCGGAGCCCCTCCCCCTGCCCTGTGAGGAGCCGGCTGTGTGCGAGGAAGCCCGGAGCCCCTCCCCCTGCCATGTGAGGAGCCGGCTGTGTGCGAGGAAGCCCGGAGCCCCTCCCCCTGCCCTGTGTGGAGCCGGCTGTGTGTGAGGTGCCGGCTGCGTGTGAGGAAGCCCGGATCCCCCTGCCCTGTGAGGAGCCGGCTGTGTGTGAGGTATCCCGGAGCCCCTCCCCCTGCCCTGTGAGGAGCCGGCTGTTTGTGAGGAGCCGGCTGTGTGTGAGGAAGCCCGGAGCCCCTCCCCCTGCCCTGTGAGGAGCCGGCTGTGTGTGAGGAAGCCCGGAGCCCCTCCCCCTGCCCTGTGAGGTGCCGGCTGCGTGTGAGGAAGCCCGGAGCCCCTCCCCCTGCCCTGTAAGGAGCCGCTGCGTGTGAGGAAGCCTGGAGCCCCTCCCCCTGCCCTGTGAGGAGCCGGCTGTGTGTGAGGAGCCGGCTGTGTGTGAGGAGCCCCTCCCCCTGCCCTGTGAGGAGCCGGCTGTGTGTGAGGAGCCGGCTGTGTGTGAGGAAGCCCGGAGCCCCTCCCCCTGCCCTGTGAGGAGCCGGCTGTGTGTGAGGAAGCCTGGAGCCCCTCCCCCTGCCCTGTGAGGAGCCGGCTGTGTGTGAGGAAGCCCCTCCCCCTGCCCTGTGAGGAGCCGGCTGTGTGTGAGGAGCCGGCTGTGTGTGAGGAAGCCCGGAGCCCCTCCCCGTGCCCTGTGAGGAGCCGGCTGTGTGTGAGGAAGACCGGAGCACCTCCCCCTGCCCTGTGAGGAGCCGGCTGTGTGTGATGTGCCGGCTGCGTGTGAGGAAGCCCGGAGCCCCTTCCCCTGCACTGTGAGGAGCCGGCTGTGTGTGAGGAAGCCCGGAGCCCCTCCCCCTGCCCTGTGAGGAGTCGGCTGTGTGTGAGGAAGCCCGGAGCCCCTCCCCCTGCCCTGTGAGGAGCCGGCTGTGTGTGAGGAGGCGACTGTGTGTGAGGAAGCCCGGAGCCCCTCCCCCTGCCCTGTGAGGAGGCGGCTGTGTGAGGAAGCCCGGAGCCCCTCCCTCTGCCCTGTGAGGAGCAGGCTGTGTGTGAGGAAGCCCGGAGCCCCTCCCCCTGCCCTGTGAGGAGCAGGCTGTGTGTGAGGAAGCCCGGAGCCCCTGCCCTGTGAGGAGCCGGCTGTGTGTGAGGAAGCCCGGAGCCCTTCCCCCTGCCCTGTGAGGAGCCGGCTGTGTGTGATGAAGCCCGGAGCCCCTCCCCCTGCCCTGTGAGAAGCCGGCTGAGTGTGAGGAAGCCCGGAGCCCCTCCCCCTGCCCTGTGAGGTGCCGGCTGTGTGTGAGGAAGCCCGGAGCCCCTCCCCCTGCCCTGTGTGGAGCCGGCTGTGTGTGAGGTGCCGGCTGCGTGTGAGGAAGCCCGGATCCCCCTGCCCTGTGAGGAGCCGGCTGTGTGTGAGGTGTGGGCTGCGTGTGAGGAAGCCCGGAGCCCCTCCCCCTGCCCTGTAAGGAGCCGGCTGCGTGTGAGGAGCCGGCTGTGTGTGAGGAAGCCCGGAGCCCCTCCCCCTGCCCTGTGAGGAGCCGGCTGTGTGTGAGGAAGCCCGGAGCCCCTGCCCTGTGAGGAGCCGGCTGTGTGTGAGGAAGCCCGGAGCCCTTCCCCCTGCCCTGTGAGGAGCCGGCTGTGTGTGAGGAAGCCCGGAGCCCCTCCCCCTGCCCTGTGAGAAGCCGGCTGAGTGTGAGGAAGCCCGGAGCCCCTCCCCCTGCCCTGTGAGGTGCCGGCTGTGTGTGAGGAAGCCCGGAGCCCCTCCCCCTGCCCTGTGTGGAGCCGGCTGTGTGTGAGGTGCCGGCTGTGTGTGAGGAAGCCCGGATCCCCCTGCCCTGTGAGGAGCCGGCTGTGTGTGAGGTGTGGGCTGCGTGTGAGGAAGCCCGGAGCCCCTCCCCCTGCCCTGTAAGGAGCCGGCTGCGTGTGAGGAGCCGGCTGTGTGTGAGGAAGCCCGGAGCTCCTCCCCCTGCCCTGTGAGGAGCCGGCTGTGTGTGAGGAAGCCCGGAGCCCCCCCCCTGCCCTGTGAGGTGCCAGCTACGTGTGTGGAAGCCCGGAGCCCCTCCCCCTGCCCTCTAAGGAGCCGGCTACGTGTGAGGAAGCCCGGAGCCCCTCCCCCTGCCCTGTGAGGAGCCGGCTGCGTGTGAGGAAGCCCGGAGCCCCTCCTCCTGCCCTGTGAGGAGCCGGCTGTGTGTGAGGAGCCGGCTGTGTGTGAGTAAGCCCGGAGCCCCTCCCCCTGCCCTGTGAGGTGCCGGCTGCATGTGAGGAAGCCCGGAGACCCTCCCCTTGCCCTGTAAGGAGCCGGCTGTGTGTGAGGAAGCCCGGAGCCCCTCCCCCGTGGGGAGCCGCCGGTGTGTGAGGAAGCCCGGAGCCCCTCCCCCGTGAGGAGCCGGCTGCGTGTGAGGAAGCCCGGAGCCCCTCCCCCTGCCCTGTGAGGTGCCGGCTGCGTGTGAGGAAGCCCGGAGCCCCTCCCCCTGCCCTGTGAGGTGCCGGCTGCGTGTGAGGAAGCCCGGAGCCCCTCCCCCTGCCCTGTGAGGTGCCGGCTGCGTGTGAGGAAGCCCGGAGCCCCTCCCCCTGCCCTGTGAGGAGCCGGCTGCGTGTGAGGAGCCGGCTGCGTGTGAGGAAGCACGGAGCCCCTCCCCCTGCCCTGTGAGGAGCCGGCTGTGTGTGAGGAGCCGGCTGTGTGTGAGGAAGCCCGGAGCCCCTCCCCCTGCCCTGTGAGGAGCCGGCTGTGTGTGAGGAGCCGGCTGTGTGTGAGTAAGCCCGGAGCCCCTCCCCCTGCCCTGTGAGGTGCCGGCTGCATGTGAGGAAGCCCGGAGACCCTCCCCTTGCCCTGTAAGGAGCCGGCTGTGTGTGAGGAAGCCCGGAGCCCCTCCCCCGTGGGGAGCCGGCTGTGTGTGAGGAAGCCCGGAGCCCCTCCCCCGTGGGGAGCCGGCTGCGTGTGAGGAAGCCCGGAGCCCCTCCCCCTGCCCTGTGAGGTGCCGGCTGCGTGTGAGGAAGCCCGGAGCCCCTCCCCCTGCCCTGTGAGGTGCCGGCTGCGTGTGAGGAAGCCCGGAGCCCCTCCCCCTGCCCTGTGAGGTGCCGGCTGCGTGTGAGGAAGCCCGGAGCCCCTCCCCCTGCCCTGTGAGGAGCCGGCTGCGTGTGAGGAGCCGGCTGCGTGTGAGGAAGCACGGAGCCCCTCCCCCTGCCCTGTAAGGAGCCGGCTGCGTGTGACGAGCCGGCTGTGTGTGAGGAAGCCCGGAGCCCCTCCCCCTGCCCTGTAAGGAGCCGGCTGCGTGAGGAAGCCCGGAGCCCCTCCCCCTGCCCTGTGAGGAGCCGGCTGTGTGTGAGGAGCCGGCTGTGTGTGAGGAAGCCCGGAGCCCCTCCCCCTGCCCTGTGAGGAGCCGGCTGTGTGTGAGGAGCCGGCTGTGTGTGAGGAAGCCCGGAGCCCCTCCCCCTGCCCTGTGAGGAGCCGGCTGTGTGTGAGGAAGCCCGGAGCCCCTCCCCCTGCCCTGTGAGGAGCCGGCTGTGTGTGAGGAAGCCCGGAGCCCCTCCCCCTGCCCTGTGAGGAGCCGGCTGTGTGTGAGGAGCCGGCTGTGTGTGAGGAAGCCCGGAGCCCCTCCCCCTGCCCTGTGAGGAGCCGGCTATGTGTGAGGAGCCGGCTGTGTGTGAGGAAGCCCGGAGCCCCTCCCCCTGCCCTGTGAGGAGCCGGCTGTGTGTGAGGAAGCCCGGAGCCCCTCCCCCTGCCCTGTGAGGTGCCGGCTGCGTGTGAGGAAGCCCGGAGCCCCTCCCCCTGCCCTGTAAGGAGCTGGCTGCGTGTGAGGAAGCCCGGAGCCCCTCCCTCTTCCCTGTGAGGAGCCGGCTGCGTGTGAGGAGCCGGCTGCGTGTGAGGAAGCCCGGAGCCCCTGCCCCTGCCCTGTGAGGAGCCGGCTGTGTGTGAGGAAGCCCGGAGCCCCTCCCCCTGCCCTGTGAAGAGCCGGCTGTGTGTGATGTGCCGGCTGCGTGTGAGGAAGCCCGGAGCCCCTCCCCCTGCCCTGTGAGGAGCCGGCTGTGTGTGAGGTAGCCCAGAGCCCCACCCCCTGCCCTGTGAGGAGCCGGCTGTGTGTGAGGAGCCTTCTGTGTTTGAGGAAACCCGGAGCCCCTCCCCCTGCCCTGTGAGGAGCAGGCTGTGTGTGAGGAAGCCCGGAGCCCCTCCCCCTGCCCTGTGAGGAGCAGGCTATGTGTGAGGAAGCCCGGAGCCCCTCCCCCTGCCCTGTGAGGAGCAGGCTGTGTGTGAGGAAGCCCGGAGCCCCTCCCCCTGCCCTGTGAGGAGCAGGCTGTGTGTGAGGAAGCCCGCAGCCCCTCCCCCTGCCCTGTGAGGAGCCGGCTGTGTGTGAGGAAGCCCGGAGCCCCTCCCCCTGCCCTGTGAGGAGCCGGCTGCGTGTGAGGAAGCCCGGAGCCCTTCCCCCTGCCCTGTGAGGTGCCGGCTGCATGTGAGGAAGCCCGGAGCCCCTCCCCCTGCCCTGTAAGGAGCCGGCTGCGTGTGAGGAAGCCCGGAGCCCCTCCCCCTGCCCTGTGAGGAGCCGGCTGTTTGTGAGGAGCCCGCTGTGTGTGAGGAAGCCCAGAGCCCCTCCCCCTGCCCTGTGAGGAGCCGGCTGTGTGTGAGGAGCCGGCTGTGTGCGAGGAAGCCCGGAGCCCCTCCCCCTGCCCTGTGAGGAGTCGGCTGTGTGTGAGGAAGCCCGGAGCCCCTCCCCCTGCCCTGTGAGGAGCCGGCTGTGTGTGAGGAAGCCCGAAGCCCCTCCCCCTGCCCTGTGTGGAGCCGGCTGTGTGTGAGGTGCCGGCTGCGTGTGAGGAAGCCCGGATCCCCCTGCCCTGTGAGGAGTCGGCTGTGTGTGAGGAGCCGGCTGTGTGTGAGGAAACCCGGAGCCCCTCCCCCTGCCCTGTGAGGAGCCGGCTGTGTGTGAGGAGCCGGCTGTGTGTGAGGAAGCCCGGAGCCCCTCCCCCCTGCCCTGTGAGGAGCCGGCTGTGTGTGAGGAAGCCCGGAGCCCCTCCCCCTGCCCTGTGAGGAGCCGGCTGTGTGTGAGGAGCCGGCTGTGTGTGAGCAAACCTGGAGACCCTCCCCCTACCCTGTGATGTGCCGGCTGCGTGTGAGGAAGCCCGGAGCCCCTCCCCCTGCCCTGTGAGGAGCCGGCTGTGTGTGAGGTAGCCCAGAGCCCCACCCCCTGCACTGTGAGGAGCCGGCTGTGTGTGAGGAGCCTTCTGTGTTTGAGGAAACCCGGAGCCCCTCCCCCTGCCCTGTGAGGAGCAGGCTGTGTGTGAGGAAGCCCGGAGCCCCTCCCCCTGCCCTGTGAGGAGCAGGCTATGTGTGAGGAAGCCCGGAGCCCCTCCCCCTGCCCTGTGAGGAGCAGGCTGTGTGTGAGGAAGCCCGCAGCCCCTCCCCCTGCCCTGTGAGGAGTCGGCTGTGTGTGAGGAGCCGGCTGTGTGTGAGGAAGCCCGGAGCCCCTCCCCCTGCCCTGTGAGGAGCAGGCTGTGTGTGAGGAAGCCCGCAGCCCCTCCCCCTGCCCTGTGAGGAGCCGGCTGTGTGTGAGGAAGCCCGCAGCCCCTCCCCCTGCCCTGTGAGGAGCCGGCTGCGTGTGAGGAAGCCCGGAGCCCTTCCCCCTGCCCTGTGAGGTGCCGGCTGCATGTGAGGAAGCCCGGAGCCCCTCCCCCTGCCCTGTAAGGAGCCGGCTGCGTGTGAGGAAGCCCGGAGCCCCTCCCCCTGCCCTGTGAGGAGCCGGCTGTTTGTGAGGAGCCCGCTGTGTGTGAGGAAGCCCAGAGCCCCTCCCCCTGCCCTGTGAGGAGCCGGCTGTGTGTGAGGAGCCGGCTGTGTGCGAGGAAGCCCGGAGCCCCTCCCCCTGCCCTGTGAGGAGTCGGCTGTGTGTGAGGAAGCCCGGAGCCCCTCCCCCTGCCCTGTGAGGAGCCGGCTGTGTGTGAGGAAGCCCGGAGCCCCTCCCCCTGCCCTGTGTGGAGCCGGATGTGTGTGAGGTGCCGGCTGCGTGTGAGGAAGCCCGGATCCCCCTGCCCTGTGAGGAGTCGGCTGTGTGTGAGGAGCCGGCTGTGTGTGAGGAAACCCGGAGCCCCTCCCCCTGCCCTGTGAGGAGCCGGCTGTGTGTGAGGAGCCGGCTGTGTGTGAGGAAGCCCGGAGCCCCTCCCCCTGCCCTGTTTGGAGCCGGCTGTGTGTGAGGAAGCCCGGAGCCCCTCCCCCTGCCCTGTGAGGAGCCGGCTGTGTGTGAGGAGCCGGCTGTGTGTGAGCAAACCTGGAGACCCTCCCCCTACCCTGTGAGGAGCCGGCTGTGTGTGATGTGCCGACTGCGTGTGAGGAAGCCCGGAGCCCCTCCCCCTGCCCTGTGAGGAGCCGGCTGTGTGTGAGGTAGCCCCGAGCCCCTCCCCCTGCCCTGTGAGGAGCCAGCTGTGTGTGAGGAGCCGGCTGTGTGTGAGGAAGCCCGGAGCCCCTCCCCCTGCCCTGTGAGGAGCCGGCTGTGTGTGAGGAAGCCCGGAGCCCCTGCCCTGTGAGGAGCCGGCTGTGTGTGACGAAGCCCGGAGCCCCTCCCCCTGCCCTGTGAGGAGCCGGCTGTGTGTGAGGAAGCCCGGAGCCCCTCCCCCTGCCCTGTGTGGAGCTGGCTGTGTGTGAGGTGCCGGCTGACTGTGTGAGGAAGCCCGGATCCCCCTGCCCTGTGAGGAGCCGGCTTTGTGTGAGGAGCCGGCTGTCTGTGAGGTAGCCCGGGGCCCCTCCCCCTGCCCTGTGAGGAGCCGGCTGTGTGAGAGGAGCCGGCTGTGTGTGAGGAAGCCCGGAGCCCCTCCCCCTGCCCTGTGAGGAGCCGGCTGTGTTTGAGGAAGCCCGGAGCCCCTCCCCCTGCCCTGTGAGGTGCCGGCTGCGTCTGAGGAAGCCCGGAGCCCCTCCTCCTGCCCTGTAAGGAGATGGCTGCATGTGAGGAAGCCCGGAGCCCCTCCCCCTGCCCTGTGAGGAGCCGGCTGCGTGTGAGGAGCCGGCTGCGTGTGAGGAAGCCTGGATCCCCCTGCCCTGTGAGGAGCCGGCTGTGTGTGAGGAGCCGGCTGTGTGTGAGGTAGCCCGGAGCCCCTCCCCCTGCCCTGTGAGGAGCCGGCTGTGTGTGAGGAGCCGGCTGTGTGTGAGGAAGCCCGGAGCCCCTCCCCCTGCCCTGTGAGGAGCCCGCTGTGTGTGAGGAAGCCCGGAGCCCCTCCCCCTACCCTGTGAGGAGCCGGCTGCGTGTGAGGAAGCCCGGAGCCCCTCCCCCTGCCCTGTGAGGGGCCGGCTGCATCTGAGGAAGCCCGGAGCCCCTCCTCCTGCCCTGTAAGGAGATGGCTGCATGTGAGGAAGCCTGGAGCCCCTCCCCCTGCCCTGTGAGGAGCCGGCTGTGTGTGAGGAGCCGGCTGCGTGTGAGGAAGCCTGGATCCCCCTGCCCTGTGAGGAGCCGGCTGTGTGTGAGGAGCCGGCTGTGTGTGAGGTAGCCCGGAGCCCCTCCCCCTGCCCTGTGAGGAGCCGGCTGTGTGTGAGGAGCCGGCTGTGTGTGAGGAAGCCCGGAGCCCCTCCCCCTGCCCTGTGAGGAGCCCGCTGTGTGTGAGGAAGCCCGGAGCCCCTCCCCCTACCCTGTGAGGAGCCGGCTGCGTGTGAGGAAGCCCG
Source organism: Phyllobates terribilis (assembly GCF_046119375.1). Classification (NCBI taxonomy): domain Eukaryota; kingdom Metazoa; phylum Chordata; class Amphibia; order Anura; family Dendrobatidae; genus Phyllobates; species Phyllobates terribilis. The sequence goes on from NW_027362765.1 coordinate 271,227,767, forward strand.
GAGCCCCTCCCCCTGCCCTGTAAGAAGCCGGCTGCGTGTGAGGAAGCCCGGAGCCCCTCCCCCTGCCCTGTGAGGAGCCGGCTGCGTGTGAGGAGCCGGCTGTGTGTGAGGAAGCCCGGAGCCCCTCCCCCTGCCCTGTGAGGAGCCGGCTGTGTGTGAGGAAGCCCGTAGCCCCTCCCCCTGCCCTGTGAGGAAGCCGGCTGCGTGTGAGGAAGCCCGGAGCCCCTCCCCCTGCCCTGTGAGGTGCCGGCTGCATGTGAGGAAGCTCGGAGCCCTTCCCCCTGCCCTGTAAGGAGCCGGCTGCGTGTGAGGAAGCCCGGAGCCCCTCCCCCTGCCCTGTGAGGAGACGGCTGTGTGTGAGAAGCCCGGAGCCCCTCCCCCTGCCCTGTGAGGAGCCGACTGTGTGTGAGGAAGCCCGGAGCCCCTGCCCTGTGAGGAGCCGGCTGTGTGTGAGGAAGCCCGGAGCCCCTCCCCCTGCCCTGTGAGGAGCCGGCTGTGTGTGAGGAAGCCCGGAGCCCCTCCCCCTGCCCTGTGAGGAGCCGGCTGTGTGTGAGGAAGCCCGGAGCCCCTCCCCCTGCCCTGTGAGGAGCCGGCTGTGTGTGAGGTGCCGGCTGCGTGTGAGGAAGCCCGGATCCCCCTGCCCTGTGAGGAGCCGGCTGTGTGTGAGGTAGCCCGGAGCCCCTCCCCCTGCCCTGTGAAGAGCCGGCTGTGTGTGAGGAGCCGGCTGTGTGTGAGGAAGCCCGGAGCCCCTCCCACTGCCCTGTGAGAAGCCGGCTGTGAGGAAGCCCGGAGCCCCTCCCCCTACCCTGTGAGGTGCCGGCTGCGTGTGAGGAAGCCCGGAGCCCCTCCCCCTGCCCTGTAAGGAGCCGGCAGCGTGTGAGGAAGCCCGGAGCCCCTCCCCCTGCCCTGTGAGGAGCCGGCTGTGTGTGAGGAGTCGGCGGTGTGTGAGGAAGCCCGGAGCCCCTCCCCCTGCCCTGTGAGGAGCCGGCTGTGTGTGAGGAGACGGCTGTGTGTGAGGAGACGGCTGTGTGTGAGGAAGCCCGGAGCCCCTCCCCCTGCTCTGTGAGTTGCCGGCTGTGTGTGATGTGCCGGCTGCGTGTGAGGAAGCCCGGAGCCCCTCCCCCTGCCCTGTGAGGAGCCGGCTGTGTGTGAGGTAGCCCGGAGCCCCTCCCCCTGACCTGTGAGGAGCCGGCTATGTGTGAGGAAGCCCGGAGCCCCTCCCCCTGCCCTGTGAGGAGCCGGCTGTGTGTGAGGAGCCGGCTGTGTGTGAGGAAGCCCGGAGCCCCTCCCCCTGCCCTGTGACGAGCAGGCTGTGTGTGAGGAAGCCCGGAGCCCCTCCCCCTGCCCTGTGAGGAGGCGGCTGTGTGTGAGGAAGCCCGGAGCCCCTGCCCTGTGAGGAGCCGGCTGTGTGTGAGGAAGCCCGGAGCCCCTCCCCCTGCCCTGTGAGGAGCCGGCTGTGTGCGAGGAAGCCCGGAGCCCCTCCCCCTGCCATGTGAGGAGCCGGCTGTGTGCGAGGAAGCCCGGAGCCCCTCCCCCTGCCCTGTGTGGAGCCGGCTGTGTGTGAGGTGCCGGCTGCGTGTGAGGAAGCCCGGATCCCCCTGCCCTGTGAGGAGCCGGCTGTGTGTGAGGTATCCCGGAGCCCCTCCCCCTGCCCTGTGAGGAGCCGGCTGTTTGTGAGGAGCCGGCTGTGTGTGAGGAAGCCCGGAGCCCCTCCCCCTGCCCTGTGAGGAGCCGGCTGTGTGTGAGGAAGCCCGGAGCCCCTCCCCCTGCCCTGTGAGGTGCCGGCTGCGTGTGAGGAAGCCCGGAGCCCCTCCCCCTGCCCTGTAAGGAGCCGCTGCGTGTGAGGAAGCCTGGAGCCCCTCCCCCTGCCCTGTGAGGAGCCGGCTGTGTGTGAGGAGCCGGCTGTGTGTGAGGAGCCCCTCCCCCTGCCCTGTGAGGAGCCGGCTGTGTGTGAGGAGCCGGCTGTGTGTGAGGAAGCCCGGAGCCCCTCCCCCTGCCCTGTGAGGAGCCGGCTGTGTGTGAGGAAGCCTGGAGCCCCTCCCCCTGCCCTGTGAGGAGCCGGCTGTGTGTGAGGAAGCCCCTCCCCCTGCCCTGTGAGGAGCCGGCTGTGTGTGAGGAGCCGGCTGTGTGTGAGGAAGCCCGGAGCCCCTCCCCGTGCCCTGTGAGGAGCCGGCTGTGTGTGAGGAAGACCGGAGCCCCTCCCCCTGCCCTGTGAGGAGCCGGCTGTGTGTGATGTGCCGGCTGCGTGTGAGGAAGCCCGGAGCCCCTTCCCCTGCACTGTGAGGAGCCGGCTGTGTGTGAGGAAGCCCGGAGCCCCTCCCCCTGCCCTGTGAGGAGTCGGCTGTGTGTGAGGAAGCCCGGAGCCCCTCCCCCTGCCCTGTGAGGAGCCGGCTGTGTGTGAGGAGGCGACTGTGTGTGAGGAAGCCCGGAGCCCCTCCCCCTGCCCTGTGAGGAGGCGGCTGTGTGAGGAAGCCCGGAGCCCCTCCCTCTGCCCTGTGAGGAGCAGGCTGTGTGTGAGGAAGCCCGGAGCCCCTCCCCCTGCCCTGTGAGGAGCAGGCTGTGTGTGAGGAAGCCCGGAGCCCCTGCCCTGTGAGGAGCCGGCTGTGTGTGAGGAAGCCCGGAGCCCTTCCCCCTGCCCTGTGAGGAGCCGGCTGTGTGTGAGGAAGCCCGGAGCCCCTCCCCCTGCCCTGTGAGAAGCCGGCTGAGTGTGAGGAAGCCCGGAGCCCCTCCCCCTGCCCTGTGAGGTGCCGGCTGTGTGTGAGGAAGCCCGGAGCCCCTCCCCCTGCCCTGTGTGGAGCCGGCTGTGTGTGAGGTGCCGGCTGCGTGTGAGGAAGCCCGGATCCCCCTGCCCTGTGAGGAGCCGGCTGTGTGTGAGGTGTGGGCTGCGTGTGAGGAAGCCCGGAGCCCCTCCCCCTGCCCTGTAAGGAGCCGGCTGCGTGTGAGGAGCCGGCTGTGTGTGAGGAAGCCCGGAGCCCCTCCCCCTGCCCTGTGAGGAGCCGGCTGTGTGTGAGGAAGCCCGGAGCCCCTGCCCTGTGAGGAGCCGGCTGTGTGTGAGGAAGCCCGGAGCCCTTCCCCCTGCCCTGTGAGGAGCCGGCTGTGTGTGAGGAAGCCCGGAGCCCCTCCCCCTGCCCTGTGAGAAGCCGGCTGAGTGTGAGGAAGCCCGGAGCCCCTCCCCCTGCCCTGTGAGGTGCCGGCTGTGTGTGAGGAAGCCCGGAGCCCCTCCCCCTGCCCTGTGTGGAGCCGGCTGTGTGTGAGGTGCCGGCTGTGTGTGAGGAAGCCCGGATCCCCCTGCCCTGTGAGGAGCCGGCTGTGTGTGAGGTGTGGGCTGCGTGTGAGGAAGCCCGGAGCCCCTCCCCCTGCCCTGTAAGGAGCCGGCTGCGTGTGAGGAGCCGGCTGTGTGTGAGGAAGCCCGGAGCCCCTCCCCCTGCCCTGTGAGGAGCCGGCTGTGTGTGAGGAAGCCCGGAGCCCCCCCCCTGCCCTGTGAGGTGCCAGCTACGTGTGTGGAAGCCCGGAGCCCCTCCCCCTGCCCTCTAAGGAGCCGGCTACGTGTGAGGAAGCCCGGAGCCCCTCCCCCTGCCCTGTGAGGAGCCGGCTGCGTGTGAGGAAGCCCGGAGCCCCTCCTCCTGCCCTGTGAGGAGCCGGCTGTGTGTGAGGAGCCGGCTGTGTGTGAGTAAGCCCGGAGCCCCTCCCCCTGCCCTGTGAGGTGCCGGCTGCATGTGAGGAAGCCCGGAGACCCTCCCCTTGCCCTGTAAGGAGCCGGCTGTGTGTGAGGAAGCCCGGAGCCCCTCCCCCGTGGGGAGCCGCCGGTGTGTGAGGAAGCCCGGAGCCCCTCCCCCGTGAGGAGCCGGCTGCGTGTGAGGAAGCCCGGAGCCCCTCCCCCTGCCCTGTGAGGTGCCGGCTGCGTGTGAGGAAGCCCGGAGCCCCTCCCCCTGCCCTGTGAGGTGCCGGCTGCGTGTGAGGAAGCCCGGAGCCCCTCCCCCTGCCCTGTGAGGTGCCGGCTGCGTGTGAGGAAGCCCGGAGCCCCTCCCCCTGCCCTGTGAGGAGCCGGCTGCGTGTGAGGAGCCGGCTGCGTGTGAGGAAGCACGGAGCCCCTCCCCCTGCCCTGTGAGGAGCCGGCTGTGTGTGAGGAGCCGGCTGTGTGTGAGGAAGCCCGGAGCCCCTCCCCCTGCCCTGTGAGGAGCCGGCTGTGTGTGAGGAGCCGGCTGTGTGTGAGTAAGCCCGGAGCCCCTCCCCCTGCCCTGTGAGGTGCCGGCTGCATGTGAGGAAGCCCGGAGACCCTCCCCTTGCCCTGTAAGGAGCCGGCTGTGTGTGAGGAAGCCCGGAGCCCCTCCCCCGTGGGGAGCCGGCTGTGTGTGAGGAAGCCCGGAGCCCCTCCCCCGTGAGGAGCCGGCTGCGTGTGAGGAAGCCCGGAGCCCCTCCCCCTGCCCTGTGAGGTGCCGGCTGCGTGTGAGGAAGCCCGGAGCCCCTCCCCCTGCCCTGTGAGGTGCCGGCTGCGTGTGAGGAAGCCCGGAGCCCCTCCCCCTGCCCTGTGAGGTGCCGGCTGCGTGTGAGGAAGCCCGGAGCCCCTCCCCCTGCCCTGTGAGGAGCCGGCTGCGTGTGAGGAGCCGGCTGCGTGTGAGGAAGCACGGAGCCCCTCCCCCTGCCCTGTAAGGAGCCGGCTGCGTGTGACGAGCCGGCTGTGTGTGAGGAAGCCCGGAGCCCCTCCCCCTGCCGTGAGGAGCCGGCTGTGTGTGAGGAGCCAGCTGTGTGTGAGGAAGCCCGGAGCCCCTCCCACTGCCCTGTGAGGAAGCCCGGAGCCCCTCCCCCTGCCCTGTGAGGTGCCGGCTGCGTGTGAGGAAGCCCGGAGCCCCTCCCCCTGCCCTTTGAGGAGCCGGCTGTGTGTGAGGAGCCGGCTGTGTGTGAGGAAGCCCAGAGCCCCTCCCCCTGCCCTGTGAGGAGCCGGCTGTGTGTGAGGAGCCGGCTGTGTGTGAGGAAGCCCAGAGCCCCTCCCCCTGCCCTGTGAGGATCCGGCTGTGTGTGAGGAAGCCCGGAGCCCCTCCCCCTGCCCTGTGAGGAGCCGGCTGTGTGTGAGGAAGCCCGGAGCCCCTCCCCCTGCCCTGTGAGGAGCCGGCTGTGTGTGAGGAAGCCCGGAGCCCCTCCCCCTGCCCTGTGAGGAGCCGGCTGTGTGTGAGGAAGCCCGGAGCCCCTCCCCCTGCCCTGTGAGGAGCCGGCTGTGTGTGAGGAGCCGGCTGTGTGTGAGGAAGCCTGGAGCCCCTCCCCCTGCCCTGTGAGGTGCCGGCTGCGTGTGAGGAAGCCCGGAGCCCCTCCCCCTGCCCTGTGAGGTGCCGGCTGTGTGTGATGTGCCGGCTGCGTGTGAGGAAGCCCGGTGCCCCTCCCCCTGGCCTGTGAGGAGCCGGCTGTGTGTGAGGAAGCCCGGAGCCCCTCCCCCTGCCCTGTGAGGAGCCGGCTGTGTGTGAGGAATCCCGGAGCCCCTCCCCCTGCCCTGTGAGGAGCCGGCTGTGTGTGAGGGGCCGCCTGTGTGTGAGGAAGCCCGGAGCCCCTCCCCCTGCCCTGTGAGGAGCCGGCTGTGTGTGAGGAAGCCCGGAGCCCCTGCCCTGTGAGGAGCCGGCTGTGTGTGAGGAAGCCCGGAGCCCCTCCCCCTGCCCTGTGAGGAGCCGGCTGTGTGTGAGGAAGCCCGGAGCCCCTCCCCCTGCCCTGTGAGGAGCCGGCTGTGTGTGAGGAAGCCCGGAGCCCCTCCCCCTGCCCTGTGAGGAGCCGGCTGTGTGTGAGGAAGCCCGGAGCCCCTCCCCCTGCCCTGTGTGGAGCCGGCTGTGTGTGAGGTGCCGGCTGCGTGTGAGGAAGCCCGGATCCCCTTGCCCTGTGAGGAGCCAGCTGTGTGTGCGGAGCCAGCTGTGTGTGAGGTAGCCCGGAGCCCCTCCCCCTGCCCTGTGAGGAGCCGGCTGTGTGTGAGGTGTCGGCTGCGTGTGAGGAAGCCCGGAGCCCCTCCCCCTGCCCTGTAAGGAGCCGGCTGCGTGTGAGGAGCCGGCTGTGTGTGAGGAAGCCGGGAGCCCCTCCCCCTGCCCTGTGAGGAGCCGGCTGTGTGTGAGGAGCCGGCTGTGTGCGAGGAAGCCCGGAGCCCCTCCCCCTGCCCTGTGAGGAGCCGGCTGTGTGTGAGGAAGCCCGGAGCCCCTCCCCCTGCCCTGTGAGGTGCCGGCTGCGTGTGAGGAAGCCCAGAGCCCCTCCCCCTGCCCTGTAAGGAGCCGGCTGCGTGTGAGGAAGCCCGGAGCCCCTCCCCCTGCCCTGTGAGGAGCCGGCTGTGTGTGAAGAGCCGGCTGTGTGTGAGGAAGCCTGGAGCCCCTCCCCCTGCCCTGTAAGGAGCCGGCTGTGTGTGAGGAAGCCCGGAGCCCCTCTCCCTGCCCTGTGAGGAGCCGGCTGTGTGTGAGTAGCCGGCTGTGTGTGAGGAAGCCCGGAGGCCCTCCCCCTGCCCTGTGAGGAGCCGGCTGTGTGTGAGGAAGCCCGGAGCCCCTCCCCCTGCCCTGTGAGTTGCCGGCTGCGTGTGAGGAAGCCCGGAGCCCCTCCCCCTGCCCTGTGAGGAGCCGGCTGTGTGTGAGTTAGCCCGGAGCCCCTCCCCCTGCCCTGTGAGGAGCCGGCTGTGTGTGAGGAAGCCCGGAGCCCCTGCCCTGTGAGGAGCGGGCTGTGTGTGTTAGCCCGGAGCCCCTCCCCCTGCCCTGTGAGGAGCCGGCTGTGTGTGAGGAAGCCCGGAGCCCCTCCCCCTGCCCTGTGTGGAGCCGGCTGTGTGTGAGGTGCCGGCTGCGTGTGAGGAAGCCCGGATCCCCTCCCCCTGACCTGTGAGGAGCCGGCTGTGTGTGAGGTGCCGGCTGCGTGTGAGGAAGCCCGGATCCCCCTGCCCTGTGAGGAGCCGGCTGTGTGTGAGGAGCCGGCTGTGTGTGAGGTAGCCCGGAGCCCCTCCCCCTGCCCTGTGAGGAGCCGGCTGTGTGTGAGGTGTCGGCTGCGTGTGAGGAAGCCCGGAGCCCCTCCCCCTGCCCTGTAAGGAGCCGGCTGCGTGTGAGGAGCCGGCTGTGTGTGAGGAAGCCCGGAGCCCCTCCCCCTGCCCTGTGAGGAGCCGGCTGTGTGTGAGGAGCCGGCTGTGTGTGAGGAAGCCCGGAGCCCCTCCCCCTGCCCTGTGAGGAGCCGGCTGTGTGTGAGGAAGCCCGGAGCCCCTCCCCCTGCCCTGTGAGGAGCCGGCTGTGTGTGAGGAGCCGGCTGTGTGTGAGGAAGCCCGGAGCCCCTCCCCCTGCCCTGTAAGGAGCCGGCTGCGTGTGAGGAGCCGGCTGTGTGTGAGGAAGCCCGGAGCCCCTCCCCCTGCCCTGTGAGGAGCCGGCTGTGTGTGAGGAGCCGGCTGTGTGTGAGGAAGCCCGGAGCTTCTCCCCCTGCCCTGTGAGGAGCCGGCTGTGTGTGAGGAGCCGGCTGTGTGTGAGGAAGCCTGGAGCCCCTCCCCCTGCCCTGTGAGGAGCTGGCTGTGTGTGAGGAAGCCCGGAGCCCCTCCCCCTGCCCTGTGAGGTGCCGGCTGCGTGTGAGGAAGCCCGGAGCAACTCCCCCTGCCCTGTAAGGAGCCGGCTGCGTGTGAGGAAGCCCGGAGCCCCTCCCCCTGCCCTGTGAGGAGCCGGCTGTGTGTGAGGAGCCGGCTGTGTGTGAGGAAGCCCGGAGCCCCTCCCCCTGCCCTGTGAGGAGCCGGCTGTGTGTGAGGAGCCGGCTGTGTGTGAGTAGCCAGCTGTGTGTGAGGAAGCCCGGAGCCCCTCCCCCTGCTCTGTGAGGAGCCGGCTGTGTGTGAGGAAGCCCGGAGCCCCTCCCCCTGCCCTGTGAGGAGCCGGCTGTGTGTGAGGAGCCGGCTGTGTGCGAGGAAGCCCGGAGCCCCTCCCCCTGCCCTGTGAGGAGCCGGCTGTGTGTGAGGAAGCCCGGAGCCCCTCCCCCTGCCCTTTGAGGTGCCGGCTGCGTGTGAGGAAGCCCAGAGCCCCTCCCCCTGCCCTGTAAGGAGCCGGCTGCGTGTGAGGAAGCCCGGAGCCCCTCCCCCTGCCCTGTGAGGAGCCGGCTGTGTGTGAAGAGCCGGCTGTGTGTGAGGAAGCCTGGAGCCCCTCCCCCTGCCCTGTAAGGAGCCGGCTTTGTGTGAGGAGCCGGCTGTGTGTGAGGAAGCCCGGAGCCCCTCTCCCTGCCCTGTGAGGAGCCGGCTGTGTGTGAGTAGCCGGCTGTGTGTGAGGAAGCCCGGAGGCCCTCCCCCTGCCCTGTGAGGAGCCGGCTGTGTGTGAGGAAGCCCGGAGCCCCTCCCCCTGCCCTGTGAGTTGCCGGCTGCGTGTGAGGAAGCCCGGAGCCCCTCCCCCTGCCCTGTGAGGAGCCGGCTGTGGGTGATGTGCCGGCTGCGTGTGAGTTAGCCCGGAGCCCCTCCCCCTGCCCTGTGAGGAGCCGGCTGTGTGTGAGGAAGCCCGGAGCCCCTACCCTGTGAGGAGCCGGCTGTGTGTGTTAGCCCGGAGCCCCTCCCCCTGCCCTGTGAGGAGCCGGCTGTGTGTGAGGTGCCGGCTGCGTGTGAGGAAGCCCGGATCCCCCTGCCCTGTGAGGAGCCGGCTGTGTGTGAGGAGCCGGCTGTGTGTGAGGTAGCCCGGAGCCCCTCCCCCTGCCCTGTGAGTTGCCGGCTGCGTGTGAGGAAGCCCGGAGCCCCTCCCCCTGCCCTGTGAGGAGCCGGCTGTGGGTGATGTGCCGGCTGCGTGTGAGTTAGCCCGGAGCCCCTCCCCCTGCCCTGTGAGGAGCCGGCTGTGTGTGAGGAAGCCCGGAGCCCCTACCCTGTGAGGAGCTGGCTGTGTGTGTTAGCCCGGAGCCCCTCCCCCTGCCCTGTGAGGAGCCGGCTGTGTGTGAGGAAGCCCGGAGCCCCTCCCCCTGCCCTGTGTGGAGCCGGCTGTGTGTGAGGTGCCGGCTGCGTGTGAGGAAGCCCGGATCCCCTCCCCCTGCCCTGTGAGGAGCCGGCTGTGTGTGAGGTGCCGGCTGCGTGTGAGGAAGCCCGGATCCCCCTGCCCTGTGAGGAGCCGGCTGTGTGTGAGGAGCCGGCTGTGTGTGAGGTAGCCCGGAGCCCCTCCCCCTGCCCTGTGAGGAGCCGGCTGTGTGTGAGGTGTCGGCTGCGTGTGAGGAAGCCCGGAGCCCCTCCCCCTGCCCTGTAAGGAGCCGGCTGCGTGTGAGGAGCCGGCTGTGTGTGAGGAAGCCCGGAGCCCCTCCCCCTGCCCTGTGAGGAGCCGGCTGTGTGTGAGGAGCCGGCTGTGTGTGAGGAAGCCCGGAGCCCCTCCCCCTGCCCTGTGAGGAGCCGGCTGTGTGTGAGGAAGCCCGGAGCCCCTCCCCCTGCCCTGTGAGGAGCCGGCTGTGTGTGAGGAGCCGGCTGTGTGTGAGGAAGCCCGGAGCCCCTCCCCCTGCCCTGTAAGGAGCCGGCTGCGTGTGAGGAGCCGGCTGTGTGTGAGGAAGCCCGGAGCCCCTCCCCCTGCCCTGTGAGGAGCCGGCTGTGTGTGAGGAGCCGGCTGTGTGTGAGGAAGCCCGGAGCTTCTCCCCCTGCCCTGTGAGGAGCCGGCTGTGTGTGAGGAGCCGGCTGTGTGTGAGGAAGCCTGGAGCCCCTCCCCCTGCCCTGTGAGGAGCTGGCTGTGTGTGAGGAAGCCCGGAGCCCCTCCCCCTGCCCTGTGAGGTGCCGGCTGCGTGTGAGGAAGCCCGGAGCAACTCCCCCTGCCCTGTAAGGAGCCGGCTGCGTGTGAGGAAGCCCGGAGCCCCTCCCCCTGCCCTGTGAGGAGCCGGCTGTGTGTGAGGAGCCGGCTGTGTGTGAGGAAGCCCGGAGCCCCTCCCCCTGCCCTGTGAGGAGCCGGCTGTGTGTGAGGAGCCGGCTGTGTGTGAGTAGCCAGCTGTGTGTGAGGAAGCCCGGAGCCCCTCCCCCTGCTCTGTGAGGAGCCGGCTGTGTGTGAGGAAGCCCGGAGCCCCTCCCCCTGCCCTGTGAGGAGCCGGCTGTGTGTGAGGAGCCGGCTGTGTGCGAGGAAGCCCGGAGCCCCTCCCCCTGCCCTGTGAGGAGCCGGCTGTGTGTGAGGAAGCCCGGAGCCCCTCCCCCTGCCCTGTGAGGTGCCGGCTGCGTGTGAGGAAGCCCAGAGCCCCTCCCCCTGCCCTGTAAGGAGCCGGCTGCGTGTGAGGAAGCCCGGAGCCCCTCCCCCTGCCCTGTGAGGAGCCGGCTGTGTGTGAAGAGCCGGCTGTGTGTGAGGAAGCCTGGAGCCCCTCCCCCTGCCCTGTAAGGAGCCGGCTTTGTGTGAGGAGCCGGCTGTGTGTGAGGAAGCCCGGAGCCCCTCTCCCTGCCCTGTGAGGAGCCGGCTGTGTGTGAGTAGCCGGCTGTGTGTGAGGAAGCCCGGAGGCCCTCCCCCTGCCCTGTGAGGAGCCGGCTGTGTGTGAGGAAGCCCGGAGCCCCTCCCCCTGCCCTGTGAGTTGCCGGCTGCGTGTGAGGAAGCCCGGAGCCCCTCCCCCTGCCCTGTGAGGAGCCGGCTGTGGGTGATGTGCCGGCTGCGTGTGAGGAAGCCCGGAGCCCCTCCCCCTGCCCTGTGAGGAGCCGGCTGTGTGTGAGTTAGCCCGGAGCCCCTCCCCCTGCCCTGTGAGGAGCCGGCTGTGTGTGAGGAAGCCCGGAGCCCCTGCCCTGTGAGGAGCCGGCTGTTTGTGTTAGCCCGGAGCCCCTCCCCCTGCCCTGTGAGGAGCCGGCTGTGTGTGAGGAAGCCCGGAGCCCCTCCCCCTGCCCTGTGTGGAGCCGGCTGTGTGTGAGGTGCCGGCTGCGTGTGAGGAAGCCCGGATCCCCTCCCCCTGCCCTGTGAGGAGCCAGCTGTGTGTGAGGTGCCGGCTGCGTGTGAGGAAGCCCGGATCCCCCTGCCCTGTGAGGAGCCGGCTGTGTGTGAGGAGCCGGCTGTGTGTGAGGTAGCCCGGAGCCCCTCCCCCTGCCCTGTGAGGAGCCGGCTGTGTGTGAGGTGTCGGCTGCGTGTGAGGAAGCCCGGAGCCCCTCCCCCTGCCCTGTAAGGAGCCGGCTGCGTGTGAGGAGCCGGCTGTGTGTGAGGAAGCCCGGAGCCCCTCCCCCTGCCCTGTGAGGAGCCGGCTGTGTGTGAGGAGCCGGCTGTGTGTGAGGAAGCCCGGAGCCCCTCCCCCTGCCCTGTGAGGAGCCGGCTGTGTGTGAGGAAGCCCGGAGCCCCTCCCCCTGCCCTGTGAGGAGCCGGCTGTGTGTGAGGAGCCGGCTGTGTGTGAGGAAGCCCGGAGCCCCTCCCCCTGCCCTGTAAGGAGCCGGCTGCGTGTGAGGAGCCGGCTGTGTGTGAGGAAGCCCGGAGCCCCTCCCCCTGCCCTGTGAGGAGCCGGCTGTGTGTGAGGAGCCGGCTGTGTGTGAGGAAGCCCGGAGCTTCTCCCCCTGCCCTGTGAGGAGCCGGCTGTGTGTGAGGAGCCGGCTGTGTGTGAGGAAGCCTGGAGCCCCTCCCCCTGCCCTGTGAGGAGCTGGCTGTGTGTGAGGAAGCCCGGAGCCCCTCCCCCTGCCCTGTGAGGTGCCGGCTGCGTGTGAGGAAGCCCGGAGCAACTCCCCCTGCCCTGTAAGGAGCCGGCTGCGTGTGAGGAAGCCCGGAGCCCCTCCCCCTGCCCTGTGAGGAGCCGGCTGTGTGTGAGGAGCCGGCTGTGTGTGAGGAAGCCCGGAGCCCCTCCCCCTGCCCTGTGAGGAGCCGGCTGTGTGTGAGGAGCCGGCTGTGTGTGAGTAGCCAGCTGTGTGTGAGGAAGCCCGGAGCCCCTCCCCCTGCTCTGTGAGGAGCCGGCTGTGTGTGAGGAAGCCCGGAGCCCCTCCCCCTGCCCTGTGAGGAGCCGGCTGTGTGTGAGGAGCCGGCTGTGTGCGAGGAAGCCCGGAGCCCCTCCCCCTGCCCTGTGAGGAGCCGGCTGTGTGTGAGGAAGCCCGGAGCCCCTCCCCCTGCCCTGTGAGGTGCCGGCTGCGTGTGAGGAAGCCCAGAGCCCCTCCCCCTGCCCTGTAAGGAGCCGGCTGCGTGTGAGGAAGCCCGGAGCCCCTCCCCCTGCCCTGTGAGGAGCCGGCTGTGTGTGAAGAGCCGGCTGTGTGTGAGGAAGCCTGGAGCCCCTCCCCCTGCCCTGTAAGGAGCCGGCTTTGTGTGAGGAGCCGGCTGTGTGTGAGGAAGCCCGGAGCCCCTCTCCCTGCCCTGTGAGGAGCCGGCTGTGTGTGAGTAGCCGGCTGTGTGTGAGGAAGCCCGGAGGCCCTCCCCCTGCCCTGTGAGGAGCCGGCTGTGTGTGAGGAAGCCCGGAGCCCCTCCCCCTGCCCTGTGAGTTGCCGGCTGCGTGTGAGGAAGCCCGGAGCCCCTCCCCCTGCCCTGTGAGGAGCCGGCTGTGGGTGATGTGCCGGCTGCGTGTGAGGAAGCCCGGAGCCCCTCCCCCTGCCCTGTGAGGAGCCGGCTGTGTGTGAGTTAGCCCGGAGCCCCTCCCCCTGCCCTGTGAGGAGCCGGCTGTGTGTGAGGAAGCCCGGAGCCCCTGCCCTGTGAGGAGCCGGCTGTTTGTGTTAGCCCGGAGCCCCTCCCCCTGCCCTGTGAGGAGCCGGCTGTGTGTGAGGAAGCCCGGAGCCCCTCCCCCTGCCCTGTGTGGAGCCGGCTGTGTGTGAGGTGCCGGCTGCGTGTGAGGAAGCCCGGATCCCCTCCCCCTGCCCTGTGAGGAGCCGGCTGTGTGTGAGGTGCCGGCTGCGTGTGAGGAAGCCCGGATCCCCCTGCCCTGTGAGGAGCCGGCTGTGTGTGAGGAGCCGGCTGTGTGTGAGGTAGCCCGGAGCCCCTCCCCCTGCCCTGTGAGGAGCCGGCTGTGTGTGAGGTGTCTGCTGCGTGTGAGGAAGCCCGGAGCCCCTCCCCCTGCCCTGTAAGGAGCCGGCTGCGTGTGAGGAGCCAGCTGTGTGTGAGGAAGCCCGGAGCCCCTCCCCCTGCCCTGTGAGGAGCCGGCTGTGTGTGAGGAGCCGGCTGTGTGTGAGGAAGCCCGGAGCCCCTCCCCCTGCCCTGTGAGGAGCCGGCTGTGTGTGAGGAAGCCCGGAGCCCCTCCCCCTGCCCTGTGAGGAGCCGGCTGTGTGTGAGGAGCCGGCTGTGTGTGAGGAAGCCCGGAGCCCCTCCCCCTGCCCTGTAAGGAGCCGGCTGCGTGTGAGGAGCCGGCTGTGTGTGAGGAAGCCCGGAGCCCCTCCCCCTGCCCTGTGAGGAGCCGGCTGTGTGTGAGGAGCCGGCTGTGTGTGAGGAAGCCCGGAGCTTCTCCCCCTGCCCTGTGAGGAGCCGGCTGTGTGTGAGGAGCCGGCTGTGTGTGAGGAAGCCTGGAGCCCCTCCCCCTGCCCTGTGAGGAGCTGGCTGTGTGTGAGGAAGCCCGGAGCCCCTCCCCCTGCCCTGTGAGGTGCCGGCTGCATGTGAGGAAGCCCGGAGCAACTCCCCCTGCCCTGTAAGGAGCCGGCTGCGTGTGAGGAAGCCCGGAGCCCCTCCCCCTGCCCTGTGAGGAGCCGGCTGTGTGTGAGGAGCCGGCTGTGTGTGAGGAAGCCCGGAGCCCCTCCCCCTGCCCTGTGAGGAGCCGGCTGTGTGTGAGGAGCCGGCTGTGTGTGAGTAGCCAGCTGTGTGTGAGGAAGCCCGGAGCCCCTCCCCCTGCTCTGTGAGGAACCGGCTGTGTGTGAGGAAGCCCGGAGCCCCTCCCCCTGCCCTGTGAGGAGCCGGCTGTGTGTGAGGAGCCGGCTGTGTGTGAGGAAGCCCGGAGCCCCTCCCCCTGCCCTGTGAGGAGCCGCCTGTGTGTGAGGAAGCCCGGAGCCCCTCCCCCTGCCCTGTGAGGAGCCGGCTGTGTGTGAGGTGCCGGCTGTGTGTGAGGATGCCCGGATCCCCCTCCCCCTGCCCTGTGAGGAGCCGGCTGTGTGTGAGGAGCCGGCTGTGTGTGAGGTAGCCCAGAGCCCCTCCCCCTGCCCTGTGAGGAGCCGGCTGTGTGTGAGGTGTCGGCTGCGTGTGAGGAAGCCCGGAGCCCCTCCCCCTGCCCTGTGAGGAGCCGGCTGTGTGTGAGGAAGCCCGGAGCCCCTCCCCCTGCCCTGTGAGGAGCTGGCTGTGTGTGAGGTGTCGGCTGTGTGTGAGGTAGCCCGGAGCCCCTCCCCCTGCCCTATGAGGAGCCGGCTGTGTGTGAGGTGCCGGCTGTGTGTGAGGAGCCGGCTGTGTGTGAGGAGCCGGCTGTGTGTGAGGAGCCGGGCCTGCAGTAGGTAATTGCGGACACTCCTCTAGAGACCGCAGCTGTGTTCTGCTGTGCTAGGGGCCCAACTACAGTGGTGCAGTCACACCCGAGATCTGTAGGTCAGGGGCGCCCATATGAGAAGAGCAGTACTATGGACGCCATATGCCGGGCCCTGCATTGTACTGGGCCCCTGAGCTACAGCCTATCCAGGGGAAATCCTTATCCTGTGCGCTCTATAACATGGCAGCCTGTGTGCCGGAGGACCCATATACCCCCAATTAATTGGGTGTGAAATAGCAGGATTAACGCGAATGAGAATAATGAGGCAAATGTCGGCCAAGTTGGCGATTCCTGTATATTTTAGCCGGACACAATAGCACAGTCATCTGCTCTATTGTCTCCGGCGGGAAAGATTGACACCACCAGAAGGGAAGCCAAACAGAGCCTAAAACTGCAAACTTTGGACATCATTTACCTCCTTATACTTAAAGAGAACCTGTCATATGAAAAGCCCTAACTTGCAGATATGGGGTTAATGGCATTCTGCACCTGCCCAGTGCGGAGAACCCCTCTGCCAGGAGGAAATGAACTTTATTCCCCTGGCAGCGTTCAGTTATATGGGTGGTCCCGGAGCCCATTCAGTCACCGCTCTGTGTAACCACGCCCCAGCACTGACTGACAGCTTGCTCATTAGGGCTGGCTGTCGGTCAGTGCCAGGCACATGGTTACAGCTGCTGCGCTGACTGACCCTATGACTGAGCGCCAAATGCAGCCAGGGGGAATTAAGTTCATCTCCTAGCGCCAGGAAGGCTGTAAAGTGCGGTGACCGGGCAAGTTCAGAATGCTGTTAACCTCCAGATTAACCCCATAGATGGAGGTTAATAGTGTGTTTGACCTGACAGGTTCCCATTAATGGTTCCATCAGGGTTTCCGCGTTAATTCCATTTTTCGGGGATTAATACGGATTGTGTCCAGAAAGCAGAAAAACAATGTGAACACAACTTAAACCTGGCTCTACACTTAACGGTTGGCTAATGGCTCTCTCTTCCAACTCTCCCGTGAACAGCTGCTCGTGTGTTTTCAGCATGGTGGGACAAGAAGAGAAAGCTGGTACCAGACTCATCCGGCAGGGGCTTATCCCCCCTGAAAACAAAAGGATAGGGTGTTGAAAATCCTACTGTTCAATACTTCTCTTTCTAACTTCACCTGTGAGGGGCAGTGTCGTCTGCTTTGGCCAACTTTCGTGTGTATTGGGACCATTAGTCTGCCATGGGCCCATACTACCACTAAACTATGGTATAACACCCCAGGGAGGCGGTGTATGGGAGAAACCATGGGAGACTCAATGTAAGTTTCCATTTTGTCATAAATCACTTTGTACCTATTGACAGATATTTCTACATCGGATTTTGATGTAATTGTAACACACACACACAAAATGTTTGACCCTTTCTATGGTAAAGGGAGTCTGTCATACTGACAGCCCTGTAAGGGAATATTACCTCTTTAAGAATCGCACCTTTGGGCCTCAATCACACGTCTGTTTTTCACATTATGTTGTAAATTATTTTCATGGATAGAACACATACCCAATATAGCCTATGGGGCTGTTCACATGTTCGTGGTTTTTCTTCGGGCCATGTATCCGTAGCAAAATATCACGGAGACATCTATTTTTTAAGAATCATGAAAATCATTGATACAACTCTATGCATCTGAAAATCACAGACAGCATACAGTAGTGTTCAAAATAATAGCAGTGTGTTCAAAAACATGAGTTAGGCTATGTGCCCACGATGCAGAAATGCTGAGGATTTTTTCCTGAGCGTTTCTGCATCTCCCTGGCAGAAAAAACGCATGCGGATTGTACATGCGTTTTCCTGCCAGGGACATGCGGAAGTGAAGCGTTCTTCACATGCATTTCTGCATGCGGATTGACAAGCGCTTTCCAAGCGATTTTAGCATCACTTGGAAAGTGCTTGTCAACTTGGTCACACTATATAAATCCATGCAAACAGCATGGATTTATATAGTGTGACCGAGAGAATGTCAAAAAATAAAAAATAAATATATACTTACCCTCCGATGGCCCCCGCTGCCTTACTTCGCTCTGTCTCGGCTGCCGGCAGCGATAGAGTGAAGGACCTGCCAACGTCAGCGTCGCGTGACCTGTCACATGACTCTGACGTCAGCGCAGGTCCTTCATTCCAATCGCGAAGTGCCGGGAAGCAAGGAGGAGCGCAGCACGGGCCGCCAGAAGGTAAGTATACATTTATTTTATTCTTTTTTTACAGCTTTTTTAATGGTATCTGGGTGTGGATGAGACTCTCCTGTCCTCCACACCCGGGTACCATCCGCACATTAGAACGCGCCAACTACGCAAGTACAGATGCAGTCTTGCGGAATTGGCGCGTTCTAATGCTAGTCAATGGCGGCGAAAACGCAGCACTTCCGCAAAATAATTGGTAGTGCTGCGTTTTTTTCCGCAATGATAATCCGCAGCGGAAATTTCCGCAGCATGTGCACAGCACATGTGGATTATCATTGGGGGACATGGCAGGCCTCCTAGCATGCGTTTTTTAAGCGTTTCTGCAGCGTTTTCGCCGCTGCAGAAATGCTTAAAAAACGCATCGTGGGCACACAGCCTTAAGCACAAACTGGTCCATGATCCCTGGTATGTGGTAAATATGTCTGGCACCTGTAAGGCAGCGCTAGTCATCATAATGGGGGTTACTCGCTTCGCTGCGTCAATCAATGCACACGTGCAATGTCTTTACGTTTTTCTCACAAAGCTGCAGTTTATTACATCATAAGCCACAGTTCACCGGGTCCAACTCCGTGGCACGCCGACACACATAAACACAATGTTCATGAGCCAAGTGGCACACCGGCCCACTTGCTCCAGGTTACAGCTTACGGCAAGGTAATAAAGTAGCAATGTTCATATCACAATGTCCATATAGCACAGGGTATTACCTTTGCCGGGTTTAGCTGTCTCAGTCCGTTATTCTGCCACCACTGTGGCTCTGCGGCTTCCCAGGTGGGGGTCTCCAGCCGTCGTTCCCTCAAAGGCCACTGACATCCACACAGGATCCAGGCTCGACCCTTCAGGTACCAGGCTTCACTCCAAAGCCGCTGCCTTCCAAGGCCACTAGCATCCGCACAGGATCCAGTCTTTGCCTTCAGGCTGCCAGGCTCCACAGTATCACGGTATCCCACACACATGGGGAACAGGCCTCACACCGAACACACCTGTCTCAAATTAAGCAGGGTTTATATATGCTGTGCACAGACAGCCACATACTGACAGGACCTTGCTGATGTCACAGTCATGTGATCAGTCAGCTGTGTGTATAGGTCCTGTGTGCTGTCCCAGTCATGTGTGCAGAGCTTTACTGTGCACACAGGACCTGTGTGATGTCACAGTCATGTGACCAGTCAGTTAAAGGGGAAGGTACATGGTCCGGTAAACACATCCTGGACCATTTACAGTAATGCTAGCAAGCTGCTGCATTACATATCCCCCCCCCTCTGTTCAAACTTGTGGGGTTGAACACATAATATACACAATAACATTATAACCCCCAGCTCACATAGAGACCATGAACTTTATAATTGTGCTACTCAGCCCCTGGGACCTTAGTCAATGACACTAGCCCATTCCTTAGGGACCTACCATTGGTCACTGTCACTGACTTTGTCAGGTCACCTTTCCGGGTCGTAACTTTGTCAGGTCTCCCCCGCTCCCAGCGGTCAATCGAGACCCTGTCAGGTCTTCCCCGCTCCCAGCGGTCAATACAGCAGCGCGACTCACATGCCCCGGTATCTAAGGTCCGGTTCGACTCCGTACTGTCCGGTCCTCTATTGGGTCGTTTGTATGGGCTGCTCAAACCGGAGTTACTGGAGGTCTCACTACCTCTAAACCCACGCCCACTACTCTCAGGACATCCTAAAAGGTCCCTAACTTCAGCTGTAGCTGTTCTGTTATTTAGGGGGCCCTTTCTCTGTCGGGTCTCACTATTTCTAGACGGCTTCCATCTTCTGCTGCTCAGATGATGCTGTCTATCCACTCGCAGTCTAGCGAGATTCAATTGTTCTACCTCCTGCAGGTAGGTCACTCGGTACTCAATCAGCATGCGTATATATTCTAGGCTTTCTTCTGTTCCTACAGCGGAGAAGGACACCATGCCGTCTTCGTCTGGTATCCAGTCCTGATAATCACGTGGACTGCTTACTTTCACCACACCAGACTTCTTGACCATCATCTGCATGGCTCGACCGCTTCTCCCAATGAGCTTTCTCACCAGAACATGAGGTGCCCGGATGACCTCTTCACGCATACTGTGAGCTTTTCTCCTAAGCTCCAGTTGTCTAACGGCTTGTTTCGTCTTCAACCGGAGAAACCGCTTCGTGCGAACACATCGCCAGTGCATGTCACTTAGGATAGCCACCCTCTTCACTGTTGCAAAAAGAACTTCGGCACTCCATACATGAAAATATAAGAAATATTGTATCTGGACTCTACCAGCCCATACATTGTAGGTTAAAAGCCCAAGCAGAGACATATTGTCCATACAGGCTTACAGCCCAAGAGTGGCATATCCAGTGGTAGTGTAGCGTAGTTTCCCATCATACGAAGGTGACCTTGTCGTGGTTGATGGGCACACATAAATTGGCCAAATTATGCGCAAAAAACCTTCATTTTTCAAAGTGACATTAGTCCAGATACAATATTTCTTATATTTTCATGTATGGAGTGCCGAAGTTCTTTTTGCAATTGAGATTACTTTTTTCTTCAGAGCACCCGAATAGACCAGTGAGCGACCCCTCTCTTTTTTCTACCCTCTTCACTGTGACTTCGGTCGTGGACAGGACCACCAGCTGTTTAGCTTCTGAGGTCAGATACACCTTACAGGCTCCAACGGCTTTCTTAAACTCCTCATGCACGAATTCACGGGTGCATTCTTCCCTCAAGTCCTCGGGTACATCTACGAGGCACTTGTACCGAGACGTTTCGGTCTCGCCAGTGGTTTCCAGACGATCAACCAGCTCAGGTTTCAGGGACAACTGACTTCCAGCTTCTTCACCCTGGATGCTTCCCCTGAGCTGACTCACAGCTACCACTTCACAACTTTTCGTCTTGACCACCTCCACTTCACCTTTATCTTCCAACACCATACTTTTAGCTCTCCTCAGGTCCACCTTCTCAGGGTCTAAGGGAGTAAGTGCAACTTGTTTGCCTTTTCCCTTCTCCAAGGAGACCTCGTTCACCACGTGACACTTTGCTAGGCGACCTTTGAGCTCTAAAACTTCTCCTTCCAGCTCAGTTACTCGCCTCTCAGCGGCCCATCTCTGAAGCTCTTCCTGCTTCAACTGCTCTTCCAGCAGCAGAGCTCTCTCAGACCTCTCCATCTCCAATGTGCCCACTTGGCTCTCAATAGCCAGTCTCTCACGCTTCTCTTGCGTCCACTGGGTTTGTAGCAACTCCTTGAGCTCCCTGATCTCGGCTCTTACTTCCACCGAATCATCCAAGCTCGCATCACTCGAGGAGATATCTGTTTCACACCTCCCCTCACCAGCGGCCAACTCCTGGCCCTGGTCTGTGGCTTCTCCGACGGACTCCTCCATCTTTTTCCGCTCAGCTTCCATCTTGCTGACTGTTTCTTTAAGGTACGTCTCCGCCTTCTGGAGAGCATCACAGCACATCTGTAGCTCTTTCACCTGAGCTTCCAGATCTAGGGTCTTTCCCCGGAGACCATCATTCTCCTCACGGGTGTCTTGCAGAGTGGTCTCAACCGCTTGGCGCACTTGCTCTGCACCCGCCTTATCCTCCTCTAGTTTTTCCTTCACCTTGAGGAGATCCTCATAATCTCTCTTACTCTGTTGCAGTTCCCTACTGCGTTCACCACACTCCTTCTTGGAGTCACACAGCTCCTGGTTGAGCTGTTTGCGCAGTCGTTCTAGGATTTGTTCGCATCCAGAAACACCATTCTGCCGCGCCTCCTTCTCAAGCTTCAACTGCAAAACCTCTTCCTGGATTTTGCGGCGGTCCTCCTTAATTGCGTAGAACATTTCCTTCCACTGGTTAATTTCCTCGTTGCTTCCCTTTAGATCTCGCTGTAAGTCCTTCACAAGCTGGTGTATTTTCTGCTGTTCAGACTCCAGGATCAACTGGACTGAGGACACGTTCCCCAGGTTTTCACATAATTGCTGCCCGTCACTCTGACCCTGCTGGCCGATAGGTTCCAGCTCTTGGTCACGACTGGCCGCCTCCTCTTCTACCTCTAATGGAGGATCCACACTTGAAGCAAAGGCACACAGTACTACCCTCTCTTTATTTTTATTTTCAGCCAAGACTACAGGAGCAACCTTTTTGTGGCCCTTGCGCCGTCTACGAGATGGGGACTCTCTCATCTCGTCTAGCCCCTCCTGACTGAACTCACTTTTTACTTTCATAGTGTCACAGTCAGCTACGGGGTCTGTGTCACTACCCATGGTGTTGTGGACTAACAGGTCACCTCCCACTTTGACGTCACCCCCTTCTACTGGAGTTACCCCGTTATCAACGGTCACATTGTCATTTTTAGGAGGCACCAACCCACCACCAGTAACAATTTTCAGCTTTCTACACTCCACACTCTTGTGAAAATCCGCCCCTTTTTTAAACTCCACCCCCTTTTTAACAACCACACCGGCAGGGTAATTTTTACACAAAAAATCAGCAGTAGTCTTAGGACTCAGTTCACAACATCTCTTACCACCTCCCCGGGCACTCTGGGACAACACTGGCGCCCCCGGAGAGTCCATAGAATGGTCCACTGCCGCCATTCCATATGGTGCCCACAGCTCCTGCGGTTCCTGCACCATGTCCAGTAAAAGTTTCCCAAATACCTGCTCCGGTCCCAACCGGCCCTTCAACCGCTCAATAGCTCCAGACAGATCTGCTGCTTTGCTCACAGCCATCGCGGTACACTGTTCACACTAGCACTTCATCGCTCTCCCGGAAAATTTTTCGTGGCCCCACCAAGCCACCGCAAAACCGGATTTGAGTGCGATGAGAATCTTCGCAACTCCGCCGAGTTGCCGCAAGGTGCTTTATACTTCGTGAGCCCCGCCGAGCCACAGCAAACCAGGTTTGAGTGCGACGCCAATCTTCGCAACCCCGCCGAGTTGCCGCAAGATGCTTTATCCACACTCGTCGTCCTGTGCCGTTGCCCCTAGCAACAGGGGTTGTCGTTGCTACTAGCAACCGGGCTGCCGTTGCCCGCACTCTCGAACCATATGTAAGGCAGCGCTAGTCATCATAATGGGGGTTACTCACTTCGCTGCGTCAATCAATGCACACGTGCAATGTCTTTACGTTTTTCTCACAAAGCTGCAGTTTATTACATCATAAGCCACAGTTCACCGGGTCCAACTCCGTGGCACGCCGACACACATAAACACAATGTTCATGAGCCAAGTGGCACACCGGCACACTTGCTCCAGGTTACAGCTTACGGCAAGGTAATAAAGTAGCAATGTTCATATCACAATGTCCATATAGCACAGGGTATTACCTTTGCCGGGTTTAGCTGTCTCAGTCCGTTATTCTGCCACCACTGTGGCTCTGCGGCTTCCCAGGTGGGGGTCTCCAGCCGTCGTTCCCTTAAAGGCCACTGACATCCACACAGGATCCAGGCTCTGCCTTTCAGGACTCTTACTCAAGCCGGCTCTCCCTCAAAGGCCACTGACATCCACACAGGATCCAGGCTCGACCCTTCAGGTACCAGGCTTCACTCCAAAGCCGCTGCCTTCCAAGGCCACTAGTATCCTCACAGGATCCAGTCTTTGCCTTCAGGCTGCCAGGCTCCACGGTATCACGGTATCCCACACACATGGGGAACAGGCCTCACGCCTCTCACACCGAACACACCTGTCTCAAATTAAGCAGGGTTTATATATGCTGTGCACAGACAGCCACATACTGACAGGACCTTGCTGATGTCACAGTCATGTGATCAGTCAGTTGTGTGTATAGGTCCTGTGTGCTGTCCCAGTCATGTGTGCAGAGCTTTACTGTGCACACAGGACCTGTGTGATGTCACAGTCATGTGACCAGTCAGTTAAAGGGGAAGGCACATGGTCCGGTAAACACATCCTGGACCATTTACAGTAATGCTAGCAAGCTGCTGCATTACACACCATAGTAAGAGAAACATGCCCATATCATGATGCTTGAACCACCATGCTTCACTGTCTTCAGAGTGTACTGTGGCTTGAATGCAGAATTTGGGGGTCGTCTGATGAACTGTCTGCGGCCCTTGGACCCAAAAAGAACAATTTTACTTTCATCAGTCAATGAAAAGTTTCTCCATTTCTCTTTAGGCCAGTTGAGGTGTTCTTTGGCAAATTGTATCCAATTCAGTACGTCTTTTTTTTAACAGTGGGACTTTGCAGGGACTTCTTGGAAAGAGATTAGCTTCACACAGGCATCTTCTGTCACAGTACTCACAGGTAACTTGAGACCATCTTTGATCATCCTGGAGCTGATCATTGGCTGAGCCTTTGCCCTTCTGGCTATTCTTCAATCAGTTTGAATGGTAGTCTTCCATTTTCTTCCACGTCTCTCTGGTTTTACTTTCCATTTTAAAGCATTGGAGATTATTTTAGCTGAACAGCCTATCATTGTCTGCACTTCTTTATAAGTTTTAACCTCTCCAATCAACTTTTTAATCAAAGTACTCTGTTCTTCTGAACAATGTCTCAAGCGACCCATATTTCTCAGGCTGTGTGCCCAAGATGCGTTTTTTAAACGTTTCCGCAGCGGCAGAAACGCTTAAAAAATGCATGGTAGAAGGCCTGCCATGTTCCCCAATGATAATCTGCATGTGCTGTGCACATGCTGCGGAAATCTCCGCTGCGGGTTATCATTGCGGAAAAAAACGCCGCACTACCAATTATTTTGCGGAAGCACTGTGTTTTCGCCGCCATTGACTTGCATTGGAACGTTTGGATTCCGCATCACTGCATCTGTACATGCGGAATCCAAGCGTTTCAATGTGCGGATGGTACCCGGGTCTGGAGAAGAGGAGACTCTCCTCCGGACCCGGGTACCATAGTACCTGTAAAAAAAAGAATAAAATAAATATTATATTTACCTTCTGATGGCCCCTGGTCTCCTTGTCTTCACTTGCCGGCAGCTTGCGGTGGACTGAAGGACCTGCGCTGACATCATTTAGTCATGTGACGGCAGGTCCTTCAGTGTAGTGTACCGCGAGCTGCCGGCAAGCCAGGACGGAGGGAAGCAAGACTGCGGGGGCCATCAGAAGGTAAGTATAGATTTATTTTTTGACATTCTCTCGGGTCACACTATATAAATCCATGCCGTTTGCATGGATTTATATAGTGTGACCAAGTTGTCGAGCACTTTCCAAGTGATGCTAAAATCGCTTGGAAAGTGCTTGACAACCCGCATGCGGAAATGCATGTGACAAACGCTTCACATCCGCATGTCCCTGGCAGGAAAAACGCATGTAAAATCCGCATGTACAATCCGCATGTACAATCCACATGTACAATCCACATGCGTTTTTTTCTGCCAGGGAGATGCAGAAACGCTCAGGAAAAAATCCGGAGCATTTCTGCATCGTGGGCACATAGCCTGACACTTGTTTCTTCACAGAATGATTGACCTCACTAATTGAACTCCACACTGCTATTATTTTGAACACAGCCCCTTTTAATGAATTATGCAAATACACAGACTCAAAAACATGCAGATCATGAATGCGGAGTCTGTTGGTTTTCTTAGAATCTACTATACCAACTTATTTTTTGACATGTGGTAATATAATTTATACCAAAAACGTGATTAATCTGGTTAGTCATATTGGACAGTTATTATTTTGAACACTACTGTACGTTTAGCATTAGTGTATAGTCCAGGTGGCATTCGTGATTAACATCTTAATAGGTAGAAGATTCCCATACATGGGAAAAAGACTGATGGTAAAAACTGACACTGACCAAACAAATGAAAAACAAAGTAATTGAGATCTATCAGTTTGGAAAAGGTTATAAAGCCATTTCTAAAGCTTTGGGACTCCAGCGAACCTCAGTAAGAGCCAATATCCACAAATGGCAAAAACATGGCACAGTGGTGACCCCTGAACAACATCCAAAGAACTGCAGGTCTCACCTCAGTTAAGGTCAATATTCATGACTCCACTATAAGTAAGAGACTAGGCAAAAAATGGCATGCATGGCAGAGTTCCAAGATGAAAACCACTGCTGAGCAAAAAGAACATAAAGGCTCGTATCAGTTTTGTCAGAAAACATCTTGATGATCGCCAAAACTTTTGGGAGAATACTCTGTGGACTAACGAGACAAAAGTTGAACTTTTTGTAAGGTGTATGTCCCATTACATCTCATCAAGAGAATGCCAAGAGTGTGCAAAGCAGTCATCAAAGCAAAAGGTGGCTACTTTGAAGAACCTAGAATAGAAGACATATTTTCAGTTGTTTCACACTTTTTTGTTAACCGCTTCCCGACCGCCCACTGTAGATAAACGTCCGCGCTTGCTGGGCTCTGTGCAGCGCGGACGTTTAAAAACGGTGGGTGGTCCCGCAGCGCTCAGGACCCCCAGGGTTCTGCAAGCGCTGCAGGAGCGGTGCAGAGTGATAGCTCTGACAGGGAACATCATCGGGACCTGATTGGATCAGGTCCCAGTGATGTTAACCCTTTGCTGTCTTCTATATGCCGCAATCTATAGTGATCGCGGCATATAGAAGACAGCAGGAGGAGAGGGGGTAGTCCACTTACCTCTCCGACGACCCCTGATACCTTCCAGGACCTTGGGTTGCTATGGCAGCTGGAGGTCACATGACCGCCTCCAGCTCTGCCATATATGGTGTCCTGCCTGGCTCAGCCTGCAGCTGAAGCCAGGCAGGAGACTCTGACTGTGAAACAGTCAGTGAAGATCTCATGTAATGTAATATATGTCTATTACATTACATGAGATCAGGGATCAGAAAAATAAAAATTAATGTCCCATACAGGGACTAAGTAAAAATGTAAAAAAAAATGCTTTGAAACTGTTAAAAAATAAATAAATTAATTAATTAAAATAAATAAATAAAATATTAAACCGATAAATCCGTATATTTATGCAAAAATAAAAAAAGTACACATATTTGGTATCAACGCGTCCGAAACAACCCGATCTATAAAACTGTCACACTAATTAACTCCTTCTGTGCACACCGTAATAAAAATAAATAAAAAACGGAGCAAAAACTATGCTTTTTCCTCATATCGCCAAACAAAAAGTGGAAAAAAATGCGATCAAAAAGCAAAATGGAAATAAAAATGGTACCGCTGAAAACGTCATCTTGTTCCGCAAAAAAAAAGCCGCCATACAGCTCCATAAGCCGAAAAATAAAAAAGTTATAGCGCTCAGAATAAAGCAATGCAAAAAAAATATTTTTTCTATAAAATTGTTTTATTGTGTAAAAGAGCCAAAACATAAAAAAAATATACAGTAAGTGTAGTATCGCTGTAAACGTACTGACCCGAAGAATAACGCTGCCTGATCACTTTTACCACACGCAGAACGGCATAAAAAAAAAACCTCAAAAAACAATTCCTGAATTGTTGGTTTTTGTTAATTTGACCTCCCAAAAAACGGAATAGAAAGCGATCAAACAATGTCCCGTACCCAAAAATGGTACCAATAAAAATGTCAACTCGTCCCGCAAAAAACAAGCCGTCACATGACTCTGTCGGCCGAAATATGGAAAAATTATAGCTCTCAAAATATGGCGATGGAAAAACTAGATTTTGCAAAAAAAAAGCGTCTTAGTGTGTGACAGCTGTCAATCATAAAAACCCGATATAAATCTGGTATCTCTGTAATCGCACCGACCCGAAGAATAAAGTAATCTAATCAGTTATATCACACTAGGAACGGCGTAAAAAAATAAATAAAACCAATTCTTCACCTGCTACTGATTTGTTGCATTATGTCTCCCAAAGATCGCAGTATGGCTCAGCACACATTTATCCTGCGCTCTGCGCTGAGCACTTATGCCAGAGTTTCCGTGTAAATCTCTGAAATACGTGATTCAGCCGGAACCCACGGCAGAAGATTCCCTGTAATGAGGCAGATATAGGCCACTGTGGATGCCATCTGGCCTGTGATCCCATGGTGTCATTTGTTTTAGGCGTGCATAAAAGTGCGGTTGGCCACAGTTTTGTGCACTTCTGAAAAAAAGGACACCACTAAACAGAGGCTAGACGGAGTCCAGAGTAACTCTGCTGCCTCATTACAGTGAATGGATCCCGCAGGGGTTTCATCTGAATTACATCACTTGGAAATTTAGATGGAAACCCCGATGTAAGTGCTCAGCCTGGAGTGCGGGATAAATGTTACGTAAAATGTTCCCAATAAAAGCTTCAACTCAGTCCTCAAAAAAAAGCTAGTCCCCACTCAGGTCCGTCATCTGTTAAAAATACAAGGGACTTCCAAGTTACTGGTAGCAGAAAGGCTCTGGAAAAGCGAAATGGCCCTTGCCCCCCAAAAGAAATTCAGAAAATTTTGTGCTCCCAAATCCAAATGCCTATTCTACAATAATTTGTTCTCCAATTGTCAAATAGCGCTCCGTCCCCCCCAGATCTCGCCGTATGGCTGAGCGGTACGATACAGCCACATATGGGGTATTGCCACTTTTAGAAGAAATTGTGTGACACATTTTGGCACCATTTTTACCCATTGCCCTGTGTGAAAATGTAAAATCTGAGGGTAAAACATTTTTTTGTGGTAAAAATATAATTATGCTTTTTTCACTGCCCAATGGTATAAATTTAAAAATTAAAAAATACTCACTACTTCCCTAGATGAATTCCTTGAGAGGTGTAGTTTACAAAATGGGGTCACTTGTGGGGGTTTCTGCTGTTTCGGCATGTCAGCGACTCTTCAAATGTGACATGGTGTCTGCTGCCTATCCCAGCCAACATAGCGCTCCTTTCTCTTCCGAACCCTGCCGTACACCAAAGCAGTGGTTTTCCCCCACATATGGGGTATCAGCGTAATCAGGAGAAATTTTACAACAAATTTCATGGTGCAATTTATCCTATTACCCTTATGATAATGCAAAATTAGGGAATGAAAAAAATTTTTTGTGGGAAAAATGTGAAAATTTTATTTTTATGGCTCAATATTATAAACTTCTGTGAAGCAGCTGGGGGTGCAAGGTGCTCACCACACATCTAGATAAGTTCCCTAAGGGGTCTAGTTTCCAAAATGGTGTCACTTGTGGGGGGTTTCCACTGTTTAGGCACATCAGGGGCTCCCCAAATGCAACATGGCGTCCGCTAATTATTCAAACAAATTTTACATTCAAAAAGTCAAATGGCGCTCCTTCCCTTCCGAACCCTGCCGTGCGCCCAAACAGTGGTTTGCCTCCACATATGGGGTATCGGCGTGTTCAGGAGAAACTGCACAACAAATTTCATGGTGCAATTTATACTATTACCCTTATGATAATGCCAAATTAAGGGATAAAAAACGTTTTTGTGGGAAAAATGTGAACATTTTATTTTTACAGCTCAATATTATAAACTTCTGTGAAGCACCTTGGGGTTCAAGGTGCTCACCACACATCTAGATATGTTCCCTAAGGGGTCTAGTTTCCAAAATGGTGTCACTACATTCAAAAAGTCTAAAGGCGCTCCTTCCCTTCCGAACCCTGCAGTGCGCCCAAACAGTGGTTTTCCCTCACATATGGGGTATCAGCGCGCTCAAGAGAAATTGCACAAAAAATTTTGGGGTCCATTTTTTCCTGTTACCCCTCTGACAATAAAAAACATTGGGTCTACATTAACATTTTTGTGAAAAAAGTTAAATGTTAATTTTTTTCTTCCACATTCCAAAAATTCCTGTGAAGCACCTGAAGGGTTAATAAAGTTCTTGAATGTGGTTTTGAGCACCTTGAGGGGTGCAGTTTTTAGAATGGTGTCACTTTTGGGTATTTTCTGTCATAAAGACCCCTCAAAGTGACTTCAAATATGATGTGGTCCCTAAAACAATGTTTTTGTAAATTTTGTTGGAAAAATGAGAAATCGCTGGTCAACTTTTAACCCTTATAGCTCCCTAACAAAAAAAAATGTTGGTTCCAAAATTGTGCTGATGTAAAGTAGACATGTGGGAAATGTTATTTATTAACTATTTTGTGTGACATATCTCTCTGATTTAAGGGCATGAAAATTCAAAGTTTGAAAATTGCAAAATTTTCAAAATTTTTGCCAAATTTCCGATTTTTTCACAAATAAACGCAAGTGATATCAAAGAAATTTTACCACTATCATGAAGTACAATATGTCACGAAAAACAGTCTCAGAATCAGGGGAATCCGTTCCAGAGTAATTACTTCATAAAGTGACAGTGGTCAGAATTGAAAAAATTGGCCCGGTCACGAAGGCAAAAACAGGCTCTGGTGCGAAGTGGTTAAGTATATAATTCCACATGTGTTAATTCATAGTTTTGATGTCTTCAGTGTGAATGTACAATTTTCATAGTCATGAAAATACAGAAAAATCTTTAAATGAGAAGGTGTGTCCAAACTTTTGGTCTGTACTGTATACATTCATGTTTTTTTGTGTGTCATGCAGGTAGGTGGAGCGGATAGAGTTCTGTTCATCTCTTGTTTAAGTAGGGGGAAGGGTATTGTCTTTCCTTAAATTTGCAGGCCATGGCCCGTAATCTGGTCGGAAGTAGAGTTCTGTCAGATACTATCCTAGCAACCCTTTGGAATTGTGATCTAGGAAGGCTGTGCTTGGTGGATTTCGGGTGACAACTGGTGAAATGCAGTAAATTGTTGCTGTCTGTCAGTTTAGAGTACAAATCAGGGGAGAACCGGCCGTCAGGGTTCCTTACTACAATTGTGTCTAGGAATGGGATTTGATGGAAGTCATGGTTAAGGGTAAAGATGAGTTCTGGTCTAACTGCATTAAGCATGATGACAAAGGAATTAAGGGTATCCTAAGGGCCTAGCTAGACAGACAGACAGATGTAGATGAAGACTTATCTAGCCAGACAGAAAGACATAGAGGCAGGCTTATCTAGCAAAGACAGACATATGAAAAAGGTGGCTTATCGTGCAAAACAGACATAGAGGCAGGCTAATCTAGCGAGACAGACAGACATAGAGGCAGACTTATCTAGCGAGAGAGACAGAAATTAAGGCAGACTTATCTACCAAGGCAAACAGACATAGAGGCAGGCTTATCTAGTTGCAAGACAGACAGACATAGAGGCAGGCTTATCTAGCAAGACAGACAGACGAAGAGGCAGGCTTATCGTGCAAGACAGACATAGAGGCAGGCTAATCTAGTGAGACAGACAGACATAGAGGCAGGCTTATTTAGCGAGAAAGACAGAAATTAAGGCAGGCTTATCTGCCAAGGCAGACAGCATAGAGGCAGGCTTATCAAGCGAGACAGACATAGAGGCAGGCTTATCTAGCCAGACAGACATAGAGGCAGGCTTATCTAGCCAGACAGACATAGAGGCAGGCTAATCTAGCCAGATAGACATAGAGGCAGGCTAATCTAGCCAGATAGACATAGAGGCAGGCTAATCTAGTGAGACAGGCAGGCTTATTTAGCGAGAGAGACAGAAATTAAGGCAGGCTTATCTGCCAAGGCAGACAGCATAGAGGCAGGCTTATCAAGTGAGACAGACACACAGGCAGGATTATCTAGCCACACAAACATAGAGGCAGACTTATATAGCCAGACAGACATAAAAAACATAGAGGCAGGCTTATGTGGCGCCCCTGCTGCACATGAGTGCCACAGATCCTAGAGGGGTGCATGAATGGATTCCTCCACAAGAGGCACTCATAGCATACACACACCTCCACCTTCCACCTCAGACCACCAGAAGGAGCCCGGATAGGGATATAAATAGAGAAGGTGGAGCTAGGCAGTCAGTTCCTCTGGAGAGTTCAGCAAGTACAGGTCTGAATACAGAGTCGAGCTCAGTCTAGAGAACAGAGTCTCTGCTCAGAGCCAGAGAAGGACAGAGTTCTCAGTTCAGTTTCTCTAGTGAAAAAGTCTAGAGTGAAGCTCAGTTAGAGCCCAAGGCGTGCCGACGCCATAAGAGCAGTGAAGCGCGGCAAGCTGCTGCTAGTGTATATAGCCTAGTGAGAGTCTCGAGCGAGGCCGAAGGCTAGAGGAGTGAGTAGCATTGAGGGCAGAGGAGCTGTACAAGCTCACCCCAGAAAACATATACCGGACACCGGGTCCGCGTCTACAGGGCCGTATATCCCTCAGTAGAGGCAACCGGAGACCCCTGGAAGACTTCAGGTCCCAGGATCACCCAAGAGCTGATACGTACCAGAGCCAGGAGTCACGGAGGCCCCGCAAGCTGGGAGCGTGTACTCCAAGAGAAGGCCCTACCACAAAGTCAGCCGGTGCAGGACAGAGACAAAGTTAGGCCTAGCTCCAGGCAGGTCAGAAACTTACTACATAAAGGCAAGAAACAGGAGGCCCTATACCCGCTCACTGGGGAGAATCCTGATATGCACCCTTCACCCTACAGTGCTCCGGAATGTGCCTGACTTCCATCAGTAAAAGGTACTGAAGTGAACTGTGTTTTCCTATCCTTCTTCAGACCCGGCTGGGTCCCCCCCTGTCCTGCATCCCTACATCCATGCTGCCCTGAGGCCTAGCTCCACCTGTGGAGAGCTATACCACCCAAGCTGCCTTAACACCGGCCTCAGTGGGCTGCCGCAGCGCTGGTGATCCTCACCAGACACCACAGGTGGTGTCACGAACTTTCACATAATTATCCACCCTTTTAAAGAGAGGCCCAGGGTACCGGCCCGGGAGCCGACTAAAGCGACATCCCCAAAACGAACAACAAGGTCCGGGCGCCGAGTCATCCCCATCCCCTGGGCGCGTCACTTATCTTGCGAGAAAGACAGACATAAAGGCAGGATTTTCTAGCCAGACAGACAGACATCGAGACTGGATTATTCATCAAGACAGACAGACATAGAGGCAATGGATAGGGAGGTTGGAAGCTTACCACTTTGTGGATAGGAGTAATTTGCTGTTGGAGTCCGTCTTGTGGGTGCTGCACCCACCGGTGATCACAGGCAATAAGTAGAAAAGAGAAAAGTTGAACCGACACATCCAGCAGGATATATAAAAAGTTATAATTTACTGAAAAAAAGGATTAAAACATGGTGATAAAAGATCAAAACCTCAGAGAAACCTGATGCGTTTCGGGAGAACAGAGGTAAAATGTGAAGCACTACTATATATACAAAAAACTAGTGTCAATTAACATAGGTAATTGTTCAATTGACCAAACTGAGGTTGACAGGTGTTTAAACACATACATCATAACCATGTAAGATCATTTAAAAACAGGATGACTGCAGAAACACATGAAAAACACATGAAGGAGTGGCACAGCAAGCAACAAAGCCATGTGAATAATATTTACATATGACATTCATGTATCAGACAATTTTAAATTAAACAGAAAAGCAGTATTAGAAAAATAAAATATGAATGGAACTGTACAAATATTCCACAAGGCGCCATCCGTGGTATTCAACACAGCGCAAGAGAACCCAAGTGCCACGCTTAAAACAGGGAGAGGACAAAAAGTTTCAGCAGATCCAGGGATCCCATCGGCAGCAAGGGTGCTCAACAAATAACATACCAGGTTAATAATAAATAGTTGAATGAAAAAGGTCAGAAGTAACTAATGCCGCTTAGGAACTGCGGGGTCGACGAGCAGCGCTTCAAAAAGAAAAAGAAAGGAGGAGAGATGTCATTCCCCTCAACATGAAACAGTGAAAACACTGAGGCAAAATAATCTTGGTGTATAGAAATAAATACCTGTGAATAGATGCATATAGTGGTACTAAAAACGAAATAAAGAATATCATACATACCAGTTCGGAATGTCATACAGAGGAAGAAATGTTCATATACGGGCATAATGAACATGCAATTAATTATGATCGAAGCGATGAAAGGGCTTGCATCAAACATTCATTACCCCCATAGGACAAGTCACAAATAATTAGCAGGCACATTGTAATACATATAATCTACTGAATGAAATATTTTAGTGATTCGCATGGTATATATGAATTCTAATAAACGTAAACATGACTGCCAAACAACTCATAATACAGATAAAAATATGCGAATCAGCAAAATATGAATAATGAATTTAATTGGACCAGTACAATTAAATGTATTAGAAAGATCCTAGTTACTTACCGGTAACGGGATTTTACAGAGCCCATGACAGCACCACCTGAGAGAGGGTATCCGCCCACCAAGGACAGGAACCTACTGAATAAAAAGGCGGTACCTCTCCTCCGCATCAGTTTTGTTTCAGAGCATGAGAGGGCCTCCGAAGACAGGTTAATACATAACCACCACCTCAATATTTGTACTAAACACCTTAAAAAGTGCACACCATAGTGATAAAAGGGAGGGAATTAATAGGGTGCTGTCATGGGCTCTGTAAAATCCTGTTACCGGTAAGTAACTAGGATCTTTTCCCCTTCTCCCATGACAGCACCACCTGAGAGATTTATAGAGATCAAATACCAGAGGGAGGGATCACCGCTTGCAACACCCTTCTACCAAAGGACAGATCAGTAGAAGAGGAAAGGTCAAGACGGTAATGTTTGTAAAATGTAGCGGGGGATGACCAAGTTGCCGCCTTACATATGATGTCGATGGGCACATCCGCCTTCTCAGCCCAGGAAGCAGCTACCGCTCTGGTGGAATGGGCCTTCAGGTTCTCTGGAACCGGCAGATTGCTAGAAGAGTAGGCTAAGGTAATAGTATCCCTGACCCATCTAGCTATGGTCCCTCTTGTAACTTTAAGTCCTTTCCTAGCCCCCTGAAAGGATATAAATAAGGCGTCACTCTTTCTCCAGGCTTTTGTCACTTCCAAATACTGGACTAACACCCTCCTAACATCTAAGGTGTGAAGCTTATGTTCCTCAGAATCCATAGGATTAGGATAGAAGGAAGGGAGAGTGATTACCTGTGCCCTATGGAACTTGGAGGCTACCTTTGGAAGATAGGCCGGGTCTGGTCTTAAGATTACTCTATCCGTACATACTTGAGTGAATGGATAGTTAACAGATAGTGCGTGTAAGTCACTGACTCTACGAGCTGATGTCAGGGCTACCAGTAGAGCAGTCTTTAAAGTTAAGATTTTTTCTGAAACCTTCTCTAAGGGCTCGAAGGGAGGTTTGGTTAATGCTTCCAGAACTAAATTAAGGTCCCAAGGAGGCATTCTTGGAATAGGAATAGGTCTGGATCTATGACAAGCTTTAATAAATCTAATGATCCATCTATTTGCTGCCAAGTCATAATTATACAGTGCCCCCAGAGCTGATACCTGTACCTTAAGAGTACTGGTGGCTAGTCCCATGTTTAACCCCTTCTGGAGGAATTCTAATATGGCCTCAATAGGAATCCTCCCTTTGGCGGACTGACCCGAGGTAGACAAGAACTTAGCCCAGGTTCTACCATAGATTCTAGTTGCTATCGGCTTTCTACTTGCCAGAAGGGTAGTAACAAGATCCGGAGAAAACCCCCTTTGCGTCAATAGCGACCTCTCAAAATCCAGGCCGTCAAATGCAGGCCCGCTCTTTGGGGATGACAGACTGGGCCCTGCCTGAGGAGATCCGGGATGTCCGGAAGAACCCATGGGTCTGCTTGGGACATTCTCTTCATCCAAGTGAACCATGGTCTCTTGGGCCAGAACGGGGCGATCAATATAACCCTCGCCCGTTCCTCTCGGATCTTCCTCAGGATAGTAGGGATCAGTAGTAAAGGGGGAAAGGCATAAGCTAGAGTAAAATCCCACGGAATCTGCAGCACGTCCACCGCAAACGCCCCCTCTTTTGGATTCAGGGAGCAAAAGGTTTCGGTCTTCCGATTGTGTCTGTTTGCAAATAGATTTATCTGTCCCCACCGACCCACAATCTGCTGAAAACCGGCTGGATTGAACTCACACTCTCCTTGTTTCAAGATGTGACGACTCAAGAAATCGGCCTTTATGTTCTCTTCCCCTTTTATATGCAGCGCCGAGAGCGTAACCAGCCGACTCTCGGCAAACCTGAAGATCTGATCCGCTACTAACATCAGAGGGAGAGACCTGGTACCCCCCTGATGATTGATGTAGGCGACTGTTGATCTGTTGTCTGACATTATCCTGACGTGAGGACCCTGAAGAACAGAACTGAATTCTTTTAGAGCGT
This sequence comes from Phyllobates terribilis, assembly GCF_046119375.1. Lineage (NCBI taxonomy): Eukaryota > Metazoa > Chordata > Amphibia > Anura > Dendrobatidae > Phyllobates > Phyllobates terribilis. The sequence goes on from NW_027362765.1 coordinate 271,262,279, forward strand.
TTCTGGCTGCCAACAGCTCTTTCATGTTGGAAGAGAGACTTGTCTCGCTGTCCAACCAGAGGCCTTGTACAGAACGATCCCTTAGGTGAGCTCCCCAACCTTCTGCACTTGCGTCTGTTGTAATTGTATCCGACACCTGGAAGGTCCAAGGAACCCCCAAAGATAGGTTGACCGGAGATGTCCACCAGTCCAGGGAGTTGATCACGACATCTGGAAGAGATATTTTCCCATTCAGGCGACCTTTGAGCCGCCTGTCCGCTGCCAGAATCTCCTGTTGAAGACATCTGGAATAGTACTGGGTCCACTGAACCGCCGGGATGCTAGATGTCATTGTACCCAACAGAGACATTGCACTCCTCAGGGTCATGGTCGGATTGCTGATAACCTGAGATATTAGGGATCTGATCTTCAGCTTCTTTTCCTCTGGCAGAAGACAGGTTTGGTTTTCTGAGTCCAGAATGAGACCCAGGAAAGACTGAACCCTCTTTGGTTCCAGCCTCGACTTCTCCAGATTTAACAGCCAACTTAGGCGTCTTAGACTGGCCATGACGTCCGCCAGGGCTAGAGCACAGAGTTGACTTGATCTGCCCACTACTAAGAAGTCGTCCAGATAAGGGATGACCAGAATATCTCTTTCCCTCAAGTGCACTGTGACCTCCAGAATAATTTTTGTGAAGACTCTCGGCGCCATGGAAATGCCAAAGGGAAGAGCTGCGAACTGAAAATGCCTTACGTGCCTGCCGAATTGTACAGCTACTCTTAGAAACTGTTGATGATCTGGCAAAATCGGGACGTGGTAGTAGGCGTCCTTCAGATTGAGCACAGTTTAGACTTTGACTGCACATCTCCTGGCCAGGTCTTGAGCCATAGCGCCCTACGGGCAGCATTACAGAGGTTTGCAGACTAAGCAGCCAGCCTAACTGAATCTGCCGATGCATCTGCCAGGAATGCAGCCGCTCCCTGCACAAGAGGAAGGTCCGATAGAATTTTCTCCCTGGACACATTCCCCCTAATCTGGTCTTCCAATTGTTGAAGCCAGATCATCATAGATCTAGCGGTGCAGGTGGCTGCCACTGCCGGTTTAAGGGCCCCTGCTGACGACTCCCAGGCTTGTTTAAGGAAAGACTCCGCTTTTTTATCCAGCGGGTCTTTTAAGGCTCCTAAATCCTCAAAGGGCAGAGTGGATTTTTTTTAAGATTTTGAAATGGCCACGTCAATCTTAGGGGTTTTGTCCCATTTAGCCGCATCCTCATCCTCCAAGGGGTACCTCCGCTTGGAGGAAGATGGCAGCTGACCCTTCCTCTCCGGTTTCTTCCATTCCCTTTCTATCAGAGATTTAATCCTGTCATTGACCGGGAATGAGCGTCTCCTCCTTTGGTCTAAGCCCCCGAACATAACATCCTGGACTGTTCTGGGCACCTTGGTATCGGTAATACCCATAGTCCCTCTGACGGCTTTAACTAGTCTCTCAGTATTATCAACCGAAAAACAAGGTCTGCCCCCCCCCCCCATCATCATCCGAAGACTCCGATGATGATGAGGAGAGATTAGAGGAGGAAGGCAGTTCTCTTGTAAAACGGGACTCCACTGATTCCTCTGATTCTGAAGAAACTAGTTTTCGCTTCTTCTTTTTGCGTGAGGTTAAGCCTCTTAAAGACTCTCTGACCTCTGTTTGGATTAGATCCTTTAATTCCAAAGAAAACCTGGGGGACTCCTCTGCAATGGTTTTCTGAATACAGTCCGAGCAAAGGTTTTTGGCATAGGAAGACCGGTTTTGAATAAAGCACACTCCCTGTTTTTACTTTTAGCACTACACTTCTTCGCCTCCGGAGGCGGTGGTTGCCGTTCACAAGAGGGCTCCCATCTGGCGGAGGTGGACTGACTAAGTCTTTTCTGACCAGTCTTGCCGGAACTCGCACGCCCTCCACTGCTGTGACTTTGTCGATGGGAAGATTCTCGATGTTCCATTTGCTTAAGCTGCTTGCGCTGCTTTGATGGCTGTGGCTGCTGCTGTACCTCCTGTGGCGGTGACAGCTGCAGCCCAGGTGATTGCGGCTCCTCATTCATCATGGCGGGGATGCAGACACCGCCATCTTGATTGCTCCCCATCCTTAAAAGCAGTAGGGCTCAACCTCCTTTAGGCTCCTCCCCTTCCGGCAGCGTGCTCATTTCAATTTCCCCTTTTTTTTTTTTTAATTTAGCCAGCTGGCGCGCTACACCGCAGATCCGCTCCCTTCTGCGCGTGTGCAGCCCTGCGGCACCCGGCGCGCTTGCAGCAGGATGACGGCTTCCCACCCGCGCATGCGCAGACCCGGTTTCCGGCGCACTCCGTGATAGGGCGCGTCAGCACCCCGCGCGTGCGCAGCCCGGACTTCCGGAGCGCTCCGTCACAGGGTGCGACGCGACCCCCACGTGCGCAGACCCGGAAGACCTGCCGGCCGGCGCGCTCAGCTCGTCTTTGCGAGGTGCAGACCCGGCCGCAGGCCCCGGCACACGCGGGGAGGAATCCAAAAAGCAGCACCTCCTCCCCACACGCAGACCCGGGCAGCAGCCAGATGGGCTGGGAACAGGGACCATCTGCTGCTTCCACGGCCTCCAGGCTGCACCGTCCATAATCCAGGTACGTGAGGTACCACCTGGTGAGGCTCCCATCAGGGACAGGAACCAAAAACCGATGCGGAGGAGAGGTACCACCTTTTTATTCAGTAGGTTCCTGTCCTTGGTGGGCGGATACCCTCTATCAGGTGGTGCTGTCATGGGAGAAGGGGAAAAAAATCAAATATCAATGGAAACGTACACATGTTCTACAAAGCACCATTCGTGGTATTCACCACAGCGCAAGAGGACCGAAGCGCCGCGCTTAAAACAGGGAGCGGGCAAAAGTCTCAGCAGACCTAGGGATCCCATCGGCAGCAAGGGTGCTCAACACAGGAGAAACCAGGTAAGTAGTGAATAGTTGAATGACAAAGGTCAGACGTAACCAATGCCGCTTGGGAACCGCGGGCCTACAAGCAGCGCTCCAAAAAGAAAAAGGAAAGGAAGGAGAGATGTCATTTCTCTCAAAATGAAATAGTGAAAACACTGAGGCAAAAAATCTTAGTGTATAAAACTAAATAAATGTAGATAAATGCATATAGTGGTACTAAGAACGAAATAAAGAATATCATACATACCAGTTCGGAATGTCATATGGAAAAAGAAATACTCATGTACATATGATAAATTATGATCAAAGCGATGAAAGGGCATACACCAATCGTTCATTAACCCCCAGGACATATCACAAATAATTAGCAGGCACATTATAATGCACATAATCTACTGGATGAAATATTTAAGGGATTCGTACGGTATATATGAATTCTCATAAACATGAATGATAGATCAACTCATAATGTAAATCAAGATATACTAATCAACAAAATATTAAGAATGAATTAATATTAGATGGACCAATACAACTAAATATATATTGACTCTTATACAAACAAAAAAGAAAGAAATTAGTGTAACCGTATATCACATAATATTGACTGAAAATTAATATCTAAAAAATAAATCATTTTTGAAATTCATGCCATAGGGATATTTCGTATTTAGAATCAACATCCCTCAAAGCCAATTGTTTTTGCCAATTACCACCTCAAATTGCAAAATCGACTTTTTCAATTCCAAAAAAAAGATAGACCTGAAATATCACCCTTGTGTATAGTCATGAAATGTTTCAAAGCACCAGAATATCCTGAATTGTAGCTGGCAATATTATTAATATGTTCAGAAATCCTTTTCCTTAATTTGCATGTAGTATAACCGATATACTGCAGTCGGCAGCTATTACAAAATATACAGTACTCCGCATGACTAGTTTCACAATTGATGAATGATTTAATTTGGTAACAAAGGAGAGAGGTACCTTGCATTGGATGGAAATCATGTTTTATGTTGTCAGCATAGCGGCATACACTACACCTGTTTAATGAACATTGAACATTTAAAGAAACCAGAAATCGACAGCCACGTAGTAGGTGGCTTTGTGTTCTGCACCATGCTGGGTGACAGCGTGTCCCCAAGGGTTCTTCCTCACTTTGCTACCACCTGATATCCTTCTTCCAGGATAGTACAGAGGGATCTGTATTGATTAACCACTGGTAAATATTTCTGTATGATGTTTTTTTATCATGTTGAACTGTCTATTATAGGGAGTAGAGAATGTGATATTACAAGAAGATGGTTTAGTACTATTTTTTCTACCATACAATAAATCCCTGCATGGGATACATTTAACCTGTTCAAATATGTGGCGAATATTAGATTTGTGGTAACCCCAGTCTATTAGCCTGTTGGTTATAACTAGTGTTGAGCAATACCTTCCGATATCGGGAAATATCGGATCGGATTGGATCGGACCGATACCGAAAAAGTATCGGATATCGCCGATTCCGATACCGGAAACCAATGCAAGTCAATGGGACAGAAATATCGGAATGAAAATAAACCCTTTCTTTCCTTGTAGGTTAATTCTACATGAAGGAAAACAACTAAGAATAATGTAGAATGTATTGGGGGAGGTGGGGGAGACAATAAAGGCATAGAGGTTTAGCCCAATCAAATGGAATAGCAGGAATTAATATTTTTTTTAAGACGTTCTGAGTTACGGAAATATTGACTATGTTAAGTATTTTTATATTTTGTCAGATATTTATGTTTCACTACTTCTATGCTCTTCACCTTCTTTTTTACTTCTCCCACACTTTCTCCTTCATCATCCTCCGCATCAGCATCTTTTTCATCCACTTCTTCTTCATCTTTTTCTTCTTCACCTTCTTCGTATTATTCTTTTTTTTTTACATTCTTCATATTCTACTTCTTCATCTTCTTCATATTCTTCTTCTTCATCATATTCTTATTTGTGACAGGCATTCCTGTAGTTGTTATCTATAAAAGGTTGGACATTACACCTTTCGTTCTGCCCGTCACAAAAGATTTACAACAGGATTTGTCCGCGTTCAGTTTGGCCTGCAGCAGCAGGTCTTTTCCAGGGGCACCACGAGGAGGAACGGACTCACCCCCATACACTGCTTAGTCATCTTCTGCTTATAATTTAGATATTATCTTTTGCTCTGATTTTTAGTCTTATGCTTAATGTTCTTCCGCTTTTTGTTCTGCAGCTTCTTGTATTTCTGCTTCTTGGTTTTCTGTCTCTTGTTCTTCTGTATCTTGGTGCTTGTCTTCTCTTCTTTGTCCTCTTGGTCAACTTCTTCAGGGTCGTCGTCTTCGGGGGTCCTCGTCTTCGGGGTCCTCGTCTTCTTCGGGTTGGTCTTCTGGGTCCTCGTCTTCGGCGTCCTCGTCTTCTTCGGGGTGGTCTTCAGGGTCCTCATCTTCTTCGGGGTGGTCTTCAGGGTCCTCGTCTTCTTCGGGGTGGTCTTCAGGGTCCTCGTCTTCTTAGGGTTGGTCTTCAGGGTCCTCGTCTTCTGGATCCTCGTCAGGGAGATCCAGAGTGATTACCAAGAACCATTTCAAAAAGATTGAACTTGGAAATGTAGCAGAAGGTACAAGAAAGCTGAGGAACTACCGAGAACCAGCTGACGGTACTGGAACCCGGATGGGTAGCAGAAGGTACAAGAGCCAATGGAACTGCCGAAGACCAGCTGACGGTACTGGAACTCGGTTACTAAGCAGGAGGTACCTGTGCCAGAAAGCACTACCAAGGACCAGCAGACGTTGGTGGAACTTGGATACCGAGAAGGAGGCACCTAATCCAAAGGCACTGCCGAGAACCAGCTGACGGTACTGGAACCCGGATGGGTAGCAGAAGGTACCCATGTAAAAAAAAGTTCAAGGCCGCGAGCCGGCCGCAGTTACCAAAACCCACAGTCCTACAGGGGGTGCTTGTCCTATTGGCACTATGGAACCAGCCTTCATTGCCTGATCCCGCAGCCCACATAGGAGTCACCTAAACTGCAGGCACCATAGAGTCGGCTAACCCGACCGCAACACGACAGGACAACGCATTGGAGGCAAAGTGACGTTGACACTACCCGGAAACAGCTGGCGTGCTGAAACCAGGCTGGGCAGGAGGGAGTACCCGTGCCAAAGTCACTGCCGAGAACCAGCTGACGGTACTGGACCCCGGATGGGTAGTAGAAGGTACAAGAGCAAATGGAACTACCGAGGACCAGCTGACGGTACTGGAACCCGGATGGGTAGCAGAAGGTACAAGAGCCAATGGAACTGCCGAAGACCAGCTGACGGTACTGGAACTCGGTTACTAAGCAGGAGGTACCTGTGCCAGAAAGCACTACCAATGACCAGCAGATGTTGGTGGAACTTGGATACCGAGAAGGAGGCACCTAATCCAAAGGCACTGCCGAGGACCAGCTGACGGTACTGGAACCCGGATGGGTAGCAGAAGGTACCCATGTAAAAAAAAGTTCAAGGCCGCAAGCCGGCCGCAGTTACCAAAACCCACAGTCCTACAGGGGGTGCTTGTCCTATAGGCACTATGGAACCAGCCTTCATTGCCAGATCCCGCAGCCCACATAGGAGTCACCTAAACTGCAGGCACCATAGAGTCGGCTAACCCGACCGCAACACGACAGGACAACGCATTGGAGGCAAAGTGACGTTGACACTACCCGGAAACAGCTGGCGTGCTGGAACCAGGCTGGGCAGGAGGGAGTACCCGTGCCAAAGACACTGCCGAGAACCAGCTGACGGTACTGGAACCCGGATGGGTAGCAGAAGGTACAAGAGCCAATGGAACTGGCGAAGACCAGCTGACGGTACTGGAACTCGGTTACTAAGCAGGAGGTACCTGTGCCAGAAAGCGCTACCAAGGACCAGCAGACGTTGGTGGAACTTGGATACCGAGAAGGAGGCACCTAATCCAAAGGCACTGCCGAGAACCAGCTGACGGTACTGGAACCCGGATGGGTAGCAGAAGGTACCCATGTAAAAAAAAGTTCAAGGCCGCGAGCCGGCCGCAGTTACCAAAACCCACAGTCCTACAGGGGGTGCTTGTCCTATAGGCACTATGGAACTAGCCTTCATTGCCAGATCCCGCAGCCCACATAGGAGTCACCTAAACTGCAGGCACCATAGAGTCGGTTAACCCGACCGCAACAAGACAGGACAACGCATTGGAGGCAAAGTGACGTTGACACTACCCGAAAACAGCTGGCGTGCTGGAACCAGGCTGGGCAGGAGGGAGTACCCGTGCCAAAGACACTGCCGAGAACCAGCTGACGGTACTGGAACCCGGATGGGTAGTAGAAGGTACAAGAGCCAATGGAACTGCCGAAGACCAGCTGACGGTACTGGAACTCGGTTACTAAGCAGGAGGTACCTGTGCCAGAAAGCACTACCAAGGACCAGCAGACGTTGGTGGAACTTGGATACCGAGAAGGAGGCACCTAATCCAAAGGCACTGCCGAGAACCAGCTGACGGTACTGGAACCCGGATGGGTAGTAGAAGGTACAAGAGCAAATGGAACTACCCATGTAAAAAAAAGTTCAAGGCCGCGAGACGGCCGCAGTTACCAAAACCCACAGTCCTACAGGGGGTGCTTGTCCTATTGGCACTATGGAACCAGCCTTCATTGCCTGATCCCGCAGCCCACATAGGAGTCACCTAAACTGCAGGCACCATAGAGTCGGCTAGCCCGACCACAACACGACAGGACAACGCATTGGAGGCAAAGTGACGTTGACACTACCCGGAAACAGCTGGCGTGCTGGAACTAGGCTGGGCAGGAGGGAGTACCCGTGCCAAAGTCACTGCCGAGAACCAGCTGACGGTACTGGAACCCGGATGGGTAGTAGAAGGTACAAGAGCAAATTGAACTACCGAGGACCAGCTGACGGTACTGGAACCCGGATGGGTAGCAGAAGGTACAAGAGCCAATGGAACTGCCGAAGACCAGCTGACGGTACTGGAACTCGGTTACTAAGCAGGAGGTACCTGTGCCAGAAAGCACTACAAAGAACAAGCAGACGTTGGTGGAACTTGGATACCGAGAAGGAGGCACCTAATCCAAAGGCACTGCCGAGAACCAGCTGACGGTACTGGAACCCGGATGGGTAGTAGAAGGTACAAGAGCAAATGGAACTACCACCGAGAACCAGCTGGCGGTGCTGAAACCCAGGGTAAATACTAAAAACAGAGTGGAGCCAGAGGTGTAATTGGAGCAAGTTTTAAATCAGTAGTACAGTGGATGTGGACAAAGCAGGAGAATTTGCCGGACACACAGCAGGGGAACAGCTGACGTTACTGAACCCCAATAACACTGGAGCAAGCGTTGACTGTGCAGACGGCACTTCTGAGCAGCAACTAGCGGTATTGGAGCCCAGGGTAAATACTAAAAACAGAGGAGCCAGAGGTGTATTTGGAGGAGGTTTTAAATCAGTAGTACAGTGGATGTGGACAGAGCAGGAGAAATTGCCGTCCGCACAGCAGGGGAACAGCTGACGTTACTGAACCCCAATAACATGGCAGCAAGTGTTGACTGTGCAGGCGGCACTTCCGAGCGCCAACTGGCAGTGTTGGAGCTCAGGGATAATACTGAAAACAGAGGAGCCAGAGGTGTAATTGGAGCAACTTTAAAATTTGTAGTAGTGAGAATGTGGACAGAGCAGGAGAAATTGCCGTCCGCACAGCAGGGGAACAGCTGACGTTACTGAACCCCAATAACACGGCAGCAAGTGTTGACTGTGCAGACGGCACTTCCGAGCACCAACTGGCGGTGTTGGAGCTCAGGGATAATACTGAAAACAGAGGAGCCAGAGGTGTAATTGGAGCAACTTTAAAATCTGTAGTAGTGAGAATGTGGACAGAGCAGGAGAAATTGCCGTCCGCACAGCAGGGGAACAGCTGACGTTACTGAACCCCAATGAAATGGCAGCAAGTGTTGACTGTGCAGACGGCACTTCCGAGCGCCAACTGGCGGTGTTGGAGCTCAGGGATAATACTGAAAACAGAGGAGCCAGAAGTGTATTTGGAGGAGGTTTTAAATCAGTAGTACAGTGGATGTGGACAGAGCAGGAGAAATTGCCGTCCGCACAGCAGGGGAACAGCTGATGTTATTGAACCCCAATAACACGGCAGCAAGTGTTGACTGTGCAGACGGCACTTCTGAGCGCCAACTGGCGGTGTTGGAGCTCAGGGATAATACTGAAAACAGAGGAGCCAGAGGTGTAATTGGAGCAACTTTAAAATCAGTAGTAGTGAGAATGTGGACAGAGCAGGAGAAATTGCCGTCCGCACAGCATGGGAACAGCTGACGTTACTGAACCCCAATAACACGGCAGCAAGTGTTGACTGTGCAGACGGCACTTCCGAGCACCAACTGGCGGTGTTGGAGCTCAGGGATAATACTGAAAACAGAGGAGCCAGAGGTGTAATTGGAGCAACTTTAAAATCTGTAGTAGTGAGAATGTGGACAGAGCAGGAGAAATTGCCGTCCGCACAGCAGGGGAACAGCTGATGTTACTGAACCCCAATGACACGGCAGCAAGTGTTGACTGTGCAGACGGCACTTCCGAGCGCCAACTGGCGGTGTTGGAGCTCAGGGATTACAGTTCAGGTGGTAGAAACATGAACAGAACAGGAGACCTGGATACTTTTGCCAACAATTATTTATTCTGGAAGAGGACTGGCAAATTCATGAGAGATCCAGGCCTTGTTCATTTTGAGAAAAGTAAGCCGGTCAACGTTATCGGAGGATAGTCGCATGCGACGGTCTGTTAGTACACCACCTGCGGCACTAAAGACGCGTTCCGATAATACACTAGCAGCAGGGCAAGCTAGCACCTCCAATGCATACTGACTTAGCGCTGGCCATGTATCTAGCTTACAGACCCAAAACTTGAAGGGAGAAGAGCCGTCTGGGAGTACACTAAGAGGGCAAGACATGTAGTCTGTCACCATCTGACGGAAACGTTGCCTCCTGCTGACTGGAGCCATCTGTGATTGTGTAGACATTTGTGGCGGCGGGGACACAAAACTTTGCCACATTTCGGCCATACTGGTCTTGCCTTGTGCTGAGGCGCTGCTTCTGCTCCCTCTTTGTGCAGAGCTTCCTCCACTGCCTCGACGCACTGAGCTGCTTTGTAAAGCACTAGCAGCACTGCTCTCGGTTGGAATGGAGAACATGATGGAATGCACCAGTGCGTCTTGGTACTCCCGCATTTTACTCTCCCGGTTCAACGGTGTTATGAGGCTTTGTAAGTTGTCCCGGTAGCGAGGATCTAGGAGGGTGGACACCCAATAATCAGCCGTGTTGAGAATGTGGGCGATGCGGCGGTCGTTTCTCAGGCACTGCAGCATGAAATCAACCATGTGCTGCAGACTGCCAACTGGCCAAGAAACGCTGTCCCCTGCTTGAGGCATGATCTCTGCCTGCTCTGCATCACCCCACCCTCGCTCTAGATACTGACTACTAGAGCATTGTGTACCTCCCTCCTCTGGACAGATGTCTTCCTCATCCATTGACTCCTCCTCATCCTCCTCACAAAGTGTCCCCTGCCTAGGTCTTTGTGAGGAACCACGTTGCGCAGACTGTAGGGAAGCAGATGGCATTTGTGACTCCTCATCCTCCACCTCTTCCAAAACCTCGTCCCTTAGTGCTTGCAGTGTTTTTTCAAGCAGGCAGATAAGGGGGATAGTCATGCTGACTAGTGCATCATCTGCACTCGCCATCCACGTGGAATAATCGAAGGCACGCAAAACGTGGCAAATGTCCTTCATAGAGGCCCACTCAGTGGTGGTGAAGTGTGAACGGCGCGCACTGCGACTTGTTTGCGCCTGCTGCAGCTGGTACTCCATTACTGCTGCCTGCTGCTCACACAACCTCTCCAACATATGTAACGTTGAATTCCACCTGGTGGGTAGGTCACATATGATGCGATGTTCCGGAAGACGTAATCGGCGCTGCAGAGCTGCAATGCGTGATCTTGCATTGCTGGAACGCCGCAAGTGAGCGCACTCTATGCGGACCTTGTGAAGCAGTGCATCAAGATCCGGATAGTCCCTCAAAAAACTCTGCACGACCAAGTTGAGCACATGTGCCAGACATGGGATGTGAGTGAGGTTGCCAAGGCCCAGAGCTGCCACCAGATTTCGGCCATTGTCACACACTACCATGCCTGGCTGGAGATTCGCTGGCACAAACCACACGTCGCTCTGCTGCTTGATGGCATTCCAGAGCTCCTGCGCTGTGTGGCTTCGATTTCCCAAAGAAATTAATTTTAATACGGCCTGTTGACGTAACCGTTCACGGGTCGATGTGGAGGTAGACCGTGACGGCTTCTGCAGTGCTGATTCAGAGGAACTGGAGTATGAGGAGGAGTCAATGTGTACAGACTGGATTCCTGCAATCCTTGGAGTTGGCAGAACACGTACAGCGCCACTCTCAAGATCTGTACCCGGCTCCACAACATTTACCCAATGGGCAGTGAGGGAAAGGTATCGTCCCTGTCCATGCTTACTGGTCCACGCATCGGTGGTCAGGTGGACCTTCCTACTGACGGCGTTTTGTAGCGCATGTTTAATTTTTCCCTCCACATGATGTTGCAGGGCAGGGACGGCTTGCCTGCTGAAATAAAATCGGATGGGCACGTTGTATTGTGGGACTGCCAATGCCATAAAGTTACGGAATGTGTCAGTCTCCACCAGCCTGAATGATAGCATTTCAAGGGCCAGTAGTTTAGCAATGCCAGCATTCAGAGCCTGTGCTCGGGGGTGGTTTGCCGAGTATGGGCGCCTTTTCTCCCATGCCTGTGCTAACGATGGCTGTAGACTGGCCTGGGAGTGTGAGGATGACTGGGAAAGTGGTGCTGTGGGTGGAATTACACTGTGTCTCTGTACAACAGTGCCAGAGATTCTTCCATGGCGATCCTGTGAGGAAGCCGAACCAGCTGTGTGTGAGCTGGAGGAAGAGGCTACAACACGAGCTGAAGAGGTGGTAGGTGGCGCTGTAGGTTGGCCTAGGTCTTCAGTGTGTTTTTGTAACTCCACCACGTGCTTGGTCCGCACATGTTTCCACATATTTGTGGTATTGAGGTTGCTGACATTTTTCCCTCTTTTCACCTTCTGATTACACAGCTTGCATTTGACAAAGCAAATGTCATCTGCAACTGTGTCAAAAAAGGACCAGGCACTGCAAGTCTTGGGAGCGCCCGCTTTGGATTTTGGAAGAGCCATGCTCCTAATGGGTGCCGAAGTGGAGGCTACAGGCAACCAAGTCTGCCCCCTCCCTCTCCCTCCTTTTTGGGCTGTTCGGGGAATCTCTTCCTCAGAGCTGCTCCCACCACCTTCCTGTCCCTCACGCCATGATGGGTCAAGGACCTCATCATCTACACCACCCTCTTCAAACAACTGCTTCTCCTGGGTAGTCTCGACAGCACAGTACGCACCAGAAAGTGGCACCTGAGTCTCATCATCAGATGCGTACTGAGGTGTGCTGCTGACCATAGGCACTGGCCCACCCGCCTCTTCAGATTCAGAGAGACAAAACGGTTGCGCATCACTGCATACTACCTCTTCTTCAAATTCTCGAATTCTGCTTGGCTGGCCCCCTCTTTCCAAGCCAAGAGATTCAGAGAACAGAAGTAGAGATGGCTCCTGTCCAGGGCTCTCTGACTGCCTGGGCAATTTGGCAGGTGGTGAAGAGACAGATGGGTGCTCTTCAGTGCTCAGGACCTGAGAGGATCTGGAACTAATTGAAGTCGATGCGTTAGCTGCCATCCATCCGACAACGGCTTCAATTTGGTCCTCCCGCAGCAGTGGGGTACGGCTAGCTCCTACAAAGCTGCGCATAAAGGACTGTTCCCTGGTAAAACTGGGGGATGCTGAGTCACTGGTGCCCGCAGCAGGCACAGAATCCCCACGTCCTCTCCCTGCAGGCACAGAATCCTCACGTCCTCTCCCTGCAGAAACTCCACGCCCACGCCCACGCCCACATGCCTTACTCCCTGCCTTCTTCATCTTGGTAGACTGATAAAGATAGGCAGAAAAGTACTAAGGGCTTAGTGTGCTTATTCCTGAACAGCTGCTAACAGGTATAAGAAACACTAATTTTATAAAGTGTGGACTAGACTTTAATATGAGCTAATGTGGCCTACACAACTGTAAAGTGGAGTGTTTGGTGAACTTTATTTAGGTTTTTTTTGTCACAAAAAGACACTGGATGTGCCTAAAGATGTAATAACGATAGTATCACAAACTTTTTGTAGCTATTACAATGTAGGAAGGTAACCTACAATGCAATAGATGAGGCTGCAAAAAATAGGCTAATACTAATCTGGCTGGGGCTGCAGGGCCCAATGCTGCAGAAAGGCTCCTCTAACTACTCCTATATAGTGTGTTTGGAACCAATTTAGCTGAATACGGATGGAACCACCACACTAATAGGAGAAATCAGGAAAAATTATGAATTGGCAAAAAAGGACAATGTATGAGGCAGTGACACACACTGAGTGCACTACAACCAGACGTGGTTGAAGCACACACTACAGGGTGAGCTGCACTCACACAGAGACCTTGCAGACAACGGTGAACAGTACAGATGCAGAGCACTGTGCACTAGCGCTGCAAGACCAAAAAAATTTCTCTATCTACTCCTATATAGTGTGTTTGGAACAAATTTAGCTGAATACGGATGGAACCACCACACTAATAGGAGATATCAGGAAAAATTATGAATTGGCAAAAAAGGACAATGTATGAGGCAGTGACACACACTGAGTGCACTATAACCAGACGTGGCTGAAGCACACACTACAGGGTGAGCTGCACTCTCACACAGAGACCTTGCAGAAAGCGGTGAACAGCACAGAGAACTGTGCACTAGCGCTGCAAGGCACAGCGATTTATAAAGTAGCTTGAGTAAAGCAGAATAGACCAAATAGGTAGCTAAAACTGTCCCTCAGAACAACAGCATCCTATCCCTAACTGAATTCACAGCAGAGTGAGCTCAAAATGGCGGCGGCTTTTATAGTGCATCATGACATCATTTCAGCAGCCAATCACAGCCATGCCATTAGTTAAGATGCCTACATGCCTAACAGGATGTGCCCACACTTCTTAGGATCCTCATTGGCTGAATAAAATGAAAATGGCTCATTGCATTATGGGAACTTCCGATTCCGGTATACTATATTGCAAAAGTATCGGAATTAAGTATCGGAATTCCGATACCGCGAATATCGGCCGATACCCGATATTTCAGTATCGGAATGCTCAACACTAGTTATAACCCTGCCTCCCTTAGTAAACATGTCATCATTGGAGCAAATCCTCCTGGCCCTAATAAATTCACCTTTGGGAATAGCGTAATAAAATCGTATTTCCGTCAGTGTTTTTTCTGTGTAGAGAAGAGTCAACCGTATTATAAACAGCATCGCCCTATAGCTCAATGTCCAAAAAAGAAATGTGTGTGGATAACTGGCTGCATGTAAAACGAATATTACAATTATTGGAATTTATATAGGTGACAAAATCTGAGTATGTGGATGTGTTTCCCTGCCACCCCAGGAGTGCATCAGCCACATATCTAGAAAACCAAACCTATTGAGCAGAAAATGGATTGTTAGTGGAAAAAATGTAAATCTCTTCCTACCAAGCCATGAAGAGTATTGCAAGGGACCGGGAAAATTTGGAGCCCATCAGTGCTCCCAATGTCTGTAATAAAATTTGATTGAAACATAAAAAAGTTGTTCTTGAGCAAATACTCCAATGATGATATGATAAAGTATTTAAGGGAAGGTGAATAAGCACTATATCTGTCTAGATGGTAAGTTATGGCCACCATAGCAGTATTGTGTGGTATGGACGTGTGTAGGTTAACCACGTCACATGTGGCAAAAGAATAGCTGGAATGCCACTCAAATTTATCGAATACTTTGAGAAAGGCAGAAGTATCTTTTAAAAATCCAGGAGTTCTAGTAATGATGGGTTGAAGATGGCTATCCACCCATTCACTAAGGTTCTTATTCAGTGAACCAATGCCAAAAATTATTGGTCTGAATGGGGGAGGAAAGACCCCCTTATGGATTTTTGGAAGCCCATGGAATATAGGAGTGATGGGATATTCCGGAACCAACCCGCTCTGTAATTTAGAATCTAAAAAGTCTGTTACCATGACTTACACATTCCAATAGCTCAGATTTAAAAGCCATTGTGGGGTCCGATGTTAAGATTGTAACATACATAGTAACGTAGGTTGACTAAAGACCTAGGTCCATCAAGTTCAACCTTTCTCAGGTGTTCTTATCAGTAAGAATGGAAAAAAACATGTTACAATACAACTTAGTATCCAAAACTACAATACATCCAGCCTTATCAAATTGGCGTATGGTCAGGTTAACATACAGGCAGGCTTATCTAGGGAGACATGGCACTCAGATGAGAAATTATGGTTCCTTCTATTGCATTCAGTTTAGTGTTGAAATTTTCGGTCTAGTTATAGACCTTCATCAGAACTAAGTGTACAAAAAAGCAAACAAAGTGTCATAAGTTTATAAATAAAAATAAAATTAAACATGCAGTTGTAACAAATAATAACAAAGCTACAGAATTTTTTTTTCAAAAATTCATAGTCGTGTCCTCAATAGTGGATTTTGGAGCAACAGCAGTATAAGGAAAAAGTGCAATGACCATAAGAGATAAGGTGATTGGCTATATAATCTAGCAAGGTGATCTCAGTAGGAAAGATACAGGAACATTCTACATGTGATCTGAGAGAGTCCAGGAGAGTTCTCATTATGGGAGTGGAGTGTAATCCTGGAATACAGAGCAAAAAGGACTTCCCAGAGTGGGGTACTCAGGAGGGAGGAGGACCCAGGAGAGAAAGGCGTCTAGGGGGCGCCAGGGGGAACAAGGTTGGAGGAGGAAAAGAGCACAACATCGTTAGGCAGGTAATGTGGTAACACATATATACATCAGTAAAGATAACAGCCTAGATCAAACGCCGATGGAGAGTGAAAGTTGCAGTACCAGAATGTGGGAACGTGAACCGTGTGTAGTCAAGCACATGGAGCTGCGACCAACATCGCTTGGGAGAGCGCTTGCTGCAGAGTGCACACAGGGAAGTTTTATATGGCGTCTGGAACAGGAAGTCACGTGATCGTATCACGTCACATGGGCGAGTCAAGTGATCGCTAGGTGTCACATGTCCACTGTGTTTGTCTATTTTGATTCCAGAGGGAGATCACGGGTGCACCGCGTTGTCAAGAAAGGCGTGCCGCAGACCGGCGCCACATGCGGGGCTGAGGAAGCGCTATACGGTACAAGTGGGGGCTGGTGGCATCAGAAAGAGATGTGCAAAATAGAATAAAAGGTTATAATGGGGACAAGCTGAACAAAATCATGCGAATGATCTATGCACTGTGACTAAAGGCGCAACGAATTGTTGCACAAGGTTACCAGGGAATAGGCATATATATATTCAGTCAGGGTAAGGGCTAGCGCTGTTTGTGGGACTAGTGGAGGTACTGTAATACGTAAAGGGGAGCCTACTAGTGCATGATAGGATTGATGGATGGATAAAGCAATGTGATGAACTGTATAAGGTGACATGTATTTCATAATTGTTCAGACTAAGGAGTGGGTAGAGATATGGAACCGGTCCCTTATTATAAGGTATGGAAGTGAACAAATATATTGATTCATATATACTTTTAAAAAAAAACAAAAAACATTTTTTGGGCAAAAAAAAGGAAGATAAGGGAGAGTGGGGGGACTATATCCTACCATATGTGTATAGAGGGTGATGAGTGAAGCCTAGCGATTCTGGAAGGAAAAAGAGAAAAGGATTAATGGGGGGACATTGTTAACAAGGCACAAGCGGATATATATAGCATCAAATTAATATAATAGATAATAACTGGAGTTATGCAACTATTATGTACAATCTTCATAGATAATCCAACACATCATGGGGAGGTTCCGATAGATCAAGGAAAACTTGCTACATCATAGTCCCTGTTAAGGCCTTTTGGTTCCAATGTCTGTAAAGTGAAAATCCAGAAGCTTCACGTTTTTTGAGCATCTTGATTCTGTCTTGACCCCTTCTGTATGGATCGATCTGTTCCAAAACCTGGAACCTTAGCTGCGCCAGACTGTGGCCCATCTTGTGAAAATGGAAGCTGAGGGGAAGCTGTATCATGTTGTACCTTTGTTATTATTTGTTACAACTGCATGTTTAATTTTATTTTAATTTTATTTTTATTTATATACTTATGACACTTTGTTTGCTTTTTTGTACACTTAGTTCTGATGAAGGTCCATAACTAGACCGAAAACGTTCAACACTATACTGAATGCAATAGAAGGAACCATAATTTCTCATCTGAGTGCCAAGTCTTTCAAATTATCATGTATGGGCTGGACTCCCTAATTGTGCACCACCCGCATTAAACCACAAGAGCGCCGTATATCACTATACGTAATCTAGGGAGACAGACAGACATAGAGGCATGATTATCCAGCATGAAAGACAGACATAGAGGCAGACTTATCTTACTACACAGACAGACAGACATAGAGGCAGACTTATCTTACTACACAGACAGACAGACATAGAGGCAGACTTATCTTACTACACAGACAGACATAGAAGCAGGATTATCAGGCGATACAGACATACAGAGACGGACTTTCTAGCGAGACAGACACAGAGGCAGACATATCTAGAATAATAGACATAGCAATAGGGTGGAGGAAGAGTGGAGGTGGTGGTAGAGTGGACTTAGTTTGGTGGTGGAGGTTCCATTACTTCATCATATCATCAAAAGTGACAATATAATTTCTTTGGATGATTCAGTTTTAAAGGCAAGCCTAAATAATAAAAATGATGTCTTCATTTTCAAATATTACTGTGCTTTATGAAAATGACATATACTTCATTTACCTCTCAGCTACTTTTTCTAAATTATGAGCAAATAGATCAGGCACACCTAGCAAAAACATCTAAAAAACATCAGCCTCCTCCATAACCCCTCTAGCTGTCCTTTCCATCTCCAATGGAGGTGTGTTTTCTGCCATTTTAGGCAAAATAAAAAAGGTTAATTAATTTTCTCATAATTTAAAAAAGCTCAAATTAACGTTACCTTTTCCTTTACAACTCCTCTTACTTTTGAAATGTGTAGAAAACAGGGTTGTCGACTAACCCTTCTCGATCTAATTGTTTGTCCCCATGAAAATAAAAACACCTATACTCACCTGCCGTTACAGCGCCGTTCCAACGGTGTTGGCACTCCTGTTCCCCGGCCTCAAGTGTTGTTGTTATGAAATATCAGCTAATCGCCCAATCAGCGCTGGCGTCATTGTCCCCATCTGCGGACATATTATTAATGAACAAAAAGTGAGCGGCCAGCTGCAGCTCTAGCTTTCTCATGCTTACGAATACGTCTGAAGATGAGGACTTAAGGCCAGAGATGATTTGGCGAAGGGTTCATGTGTCACAGCAACCCCACGTGAGCCCCAAGAACGCAAATGCCCACACTGCTGAAAGGGGAGGTGAGTATAGGTGATTTTAGAGTATAGAGGCAGACTTATCTAGACAGACAGACAGACATAGAGGCAGACTCTATAAAAATTAGGTCTTCATTTTTAACTATTATTGTGCTTAATAAAAACAACATATATTACATTAACCTCTCAGCTACTTTTTCAAAATTATGAGCAAATAGATCAGGCACACCTAGCAAAAATATCTAAAAAACATCAGCCTCCTCCATAACCGCTCTAGCTGTCCTTTCCATCTCCAATGGAGGTGTGTTTTCTGCCATTTTAGGCAAAATAAAAAAGGTTAATTCATTTGCTCACAATTTAAGAAAGCTCAAATTAAAGTTGCCTTTTCCTTTAGGACTCCTCTTACCTTTGAAATCTGTAGAATTAAAAGGTTGTCGACTACTAGGACAACCCCTTCTTGACCTAATTGTTTGCCCCCATGAAAATAAACACACCTATCGGCATACCCATTCATGTGAGTCCCAGGAAAGCAAATGCCCACACTGCTGGAACGGGAGGTGAGTATAGGTGATTTTAGAGTATAGAGGCAGGCTTATCTAGACAGACAGACATACAGGCAGGCTTATCTAGACAGACAGACAGACATAGAGGCAGGCTTATCTAGACAGACAGACAGACATACAGGCAGGCTTATCTAGACAGACAGACATACAGGCAGGCTTATCTTGTGAGCCAGACAGACATAGAGGTGGACTTATTTAGCCAGACAGACATAGAGGCAGGCTTATCTTGTGAGCCAGACAGACATAGAGGCGGACTTATTTAGCCAGACAGACATACAGGCAGGCTTATCTAGCCAGATAGACAAAGTCAGGCTTATCTAAAGAGACAAACAGACAAAGAGGCAGGCTTATCTAGTTAGACAGACAGACATAGAGGCAATTTTATCTAGCCAAAAAGACATACAGGCAGGCTTATCCAGCCAGAAAGACATAGAGGCAGGCTTAACTAGTGAGACACACAGACATAGAGGCAGGCTTATCCAGCCAGAAAGACATAGAGGCAGGCTTATCTAGCCAGACAGACAAACATAGAGGTAGACTTATCTAGCCAGACAGACAGACATAGAGGCAGGATTATCTAGAGTGACAGACAGACATAGAAGCAGGCTTATCTAGACTAACAGACATAGAGGCAGGCTTATCTAGCGAGACAGTCATAGGGTGGAGCTGTAGGTAGAGTGGACTTAGTTTGGTGGTGGAGATTCCATTACTTCATCATATTAGCAAAAGTGACAACATCATTTCTTTGGATAATTCAGTTTTAAAGCCTAAATAATAAAAATTAGGTGTTCATTTTTAACTATTACTGTGCTTTATAAAAACAACATATATTACATTAACCTCTCAGTTACTTTTTCTAAATTATGAGCAAATAGATCAGGCACACCTAGCAAAAACATCTAAAAAACATCAGCCTCCTCCATAACCCCTCTAGCTGTCCTTTCCATCTCCAATGGAGGTGTGTTTTCTGCCATTTTAGACAAAACAAAAAAGGTTAATTCATTTGCTCACAATTTAAGAAAGCTCAAATTAAAGTTACCTTTTCCTTTAGGACTCATCTTACCTTTGAAATGTGTAGAATTAAAAGGGTTGTCGACTACTAGGACAACCCCTTCTTGACCTAATTGTTTGCCCCCATGAAAATGAACACACCTATCGGCATACCCATTCATGTGAGTCCCAGGAAAGCAAATGCCCACACTGCTGGAACGGGAGGTGAGTATAGGTGATTTTAGAGTACAGAGCCAGGCTTATCTAGACAGACAGACATACAGGCAGGCTTATGTAGCCAGATAGACATAAAGTCAGGCTTATCTAAAGAGACAAACAGACAAAGAGGCAGGCTTATCTAGACAGACAGACATAGAGGCAGGCTTATCTAGTTAGACAGACAGACATAGAGGCAATCTTATCTAGCCAAAAAGACATACAGGCAGGCTTAACTAGTGAGACACACAGACATAGAGGCAGGCTTATCCAGCCAGAAAGACATAGAGGCAGGCTTATCTAGCCAGACAGACAAACATAGAGGTAGACTTATCTAGCCAGACAGACAGACATAGAGGCAGGATTATCTAGAGTGACAGACAGACATAGAAGCAGGCTTATCTAGACTAACAGACATAGAGGCAGGCTTATATAGCGAGACAGTCATAGGGTGGAGCTGTAGGTAGAGTGGACTTAGTTTGGTGGTGGAGATTCCATTACTTCATCATATTAGCAAAAGTGACAACATCATTTCTTTGGATAATTCAGTTTTAAAGCCTAAATAATAAAAATTAGGTCTTCATTTTTAACTATTACTGTGCTTTATAAAACCAACATATATTACATTAACCTCTCAGCTACTTTTTCTAAATTATGAGCAAATAGATCAGGCACACCTAGCAAAAACATCTAAAAAACATCAGCCTCCTCCATAACCCCTCTAGCTGTCCTTTCCATCTCCAATGGAGGTGTGTTTTCTGCCATTTTAGACAAAACAAAAAAGGTTAATTCATTTGCTCACAATTTAAGAAAGCTCAAATTAAAGTTACCTTTTCCTTTAGGACTCCTCTTACCTTTGAAATGTGTAGAATTAAAAGGTTGTCGACTACTAGGACAACCCCTTCTTGACCTAATTGTTTGCCCCCATGAAAATGAACACACCTATCGGCATACCCATTCATGTGAGTCCCAGGAAAGCAAATGCCCACACTGCTGGAACGGGAGGTGAGTATAGGTGATTTTAGAGTACAGAGCCAGGCTTATCTAGACAGACAGACATACAGGCAGGCTTATCTAGACAGAAAGACATAGAGGCAGGCTTATCAAGTGAGGCAGATAGACATACAGTCAGGCTTATCTAGACAGACAGACATAGAGGCAGGCTTATCTAGACAGACAGACATACAGGCAGGCTTATCTAGACAGACAGACAGACATAGAGGCAGGCTTATCTAGACAGACAGACAGACATACAGGCAGGCTTATCTAGACAGACAGACATACAGGCAGGCTTATCTTGTGAGCCAGACAGACATAGAGGCGGACTTATTTAGCCAGACAGACATAGAGGCAGGCTTATCTAGCCAGATAGACAAAGTCAGGCTTATCTAAAGAGACAAACAGACAAAGAGGCAGGCTTATCTAGTTAGACAGACAGACATAGAGGCAATTTTATCTAGCCAAAAAGACATACAGGCAGGCTTATCCAGCCAGAAAGACATAGAGGCAGGCTTAACTAGTGAGACACACAGACATAGAGGCAGGCTTATCCAGCCAGAAAGACATAGAGGCAGGCTTATCTAGCCAGACAGACAGACATAGAGGCAGGATTATCTAAAGTGACAGACAGACATAGAAGCAGGCTTATCTAAAGTGACAGACAGACATAGAAGCAGGCTTATCTAGCCTAACAGACATAGAGGCAGGCTTATCTAGAGTGACAGACAGACATAGAAGCAGGCTTATCTAGACTAACAGACATAGAGGCAGGCTTATCTAGCGAGACAGGCAGACATAGAGGCAGACTTATCTAGCCAGACAGACAGACATAGAGGCAGGCTTATCTAGACAGACAGACAGACAGAGGCAGGCTTATCTAGACAGACAGACATACAGGCAGGCTTATCTAGACAGACAGACATACAGGCAGGCTTATCTTGTGAGCCAGACAGACATAGAGGCGGACTTATTTAGCCAGACAGACATACAGGCAGGCTTATCTTGTGAGCCAGACAGACATAGAGGCGGACTTATTTAGCCAGACAGACATACAGGCAGGCTTATGTAGCCAGATAGACATAAAGTCAGGCTTATCTAAAAAGACAAACAGACAAAGAGGCAGGCTTATCTAGACAGACAGACATAGAGGCAGGCTTATCTAGTTAGACAGACAGACATAGAGGCAATCTTATCTAGCCAAAAAGACATACAGGCAGGCTTATCCAGCCAGAAGGACATAGAGGCAGGCTTAACTAGTGAGACACACAGACATAGAGGCAGGCTTATCCAGCCAGAAAGACATAGAGGCAGGCTTATCTAGCCAGACAGACAAACATAGAGGTAGACTTATCTAGCCAGACAGACAGATATAGAGGCAGGATTATCTAGAGTGACAGACAGACATAGAAGCAGGCTTATCTAGACTAACAGACATAGAGGCAGGCTTATCTAGAGTGACAGACAGACATAGAAGCAGGCTTATCTAGACTAACAGACATAGAGGCAGGCTTATCTAGCGAGACAGGCAGACATAGAGGCAGACTTATCTAGCCAGACAGACAGACATAGAGGCAGGCTTATCTAGAGTGACAGACAGACATAGAGGCAGGATTATCTAGCGAGACAGCCATAGAGGAAGGCTTATCTAGCGAGACAGCCATAGAGGAAGGCTTATCTAGTGAGACAGACATAGAGGAAGGCTTATCTAGCGAGACAGACATAGAGGAAGGCTTATCTAGTGAGACAGACATAGAGGAAGGCTTATCTAGCGAGACAGACATAGGGTGGAGCTGTAGGTAGAGTGGACTTAGTTTGGTGGTGGAGGTTCCATTATTTCATCGTGTCATCAAAAGTGACAATATAATTTCTTTGGATGATTCAGTTTTAAAGCCTAAATAATAAAAATTAGGCCTTCATTTTTAACTATTACTGTGCTTTATAAAAACAACATATATTACATTAACCTCTCAGCTACTTATTCTAAATTATGAGTAAATAGATCAGGCACACCTAGCAAAAACATCTAAAAAACATCAGCCTCCTCCATAACCCCTCTAGCTGTCCTTTCCATCTCCAATGGAGGTGTGTTTTCTGCCATTTTAGACAAAACAAAAAAGGTTAATTCATTTGCTCACAATTTAAGAAAGCTCAAATTAAAGTTACCTTTTCCTTTAGGACTCCTCTTACCTTTGAAATGTGTAGAATTAAAAGGTTGTCGACTACTAGGACAACCCCTTCTTGACCTAATTGTTTGCCCCCATGAAAATGAACACACCTATCGGCATACCCATTCATGTGAGTCCCAGGAAAGCAAATGCCCACACTGCTGGAACGGGAGGTGAGTATAGGTGATTTTAGAGTATAGAGGCAGGCTTATCTAGACAGACAGACATACAGGCAGGCTTATCTAGACAGACAGGCATACAGGCAGGCTTATCTAGACAGACAGACATAGAGGCAGGCTTATCTAGCCAGACAGACATAGAGGCAGGCTTATCTAGAGAGACAAAGAGACATAGAGGCAGGCTTATCTAGTTAGACAGACAGACATAGAGGCAGGCTTATCTAATGAGACTGACAGACATAGAGGCAGGCTTATCTAGCCAGAAAGACAGAGACAGGATTATCTATCGAGACAGACAGACATAGAGGCAGGCTTATCTAGCGAGTCAGACAGACATAGAGGCAGGCTTATCTAGCCAGACAGACAAACATAGAGGCAGGATTATCTAGCAAGACAGATAGACATAGAGGCAGGCTTATCTAGTTAGAAAGACAGACAAAGAGGCAGATTTATCTAGTTCGACAGATAGACATAGAGGCAGGCTTATCTAGCCAGAGAGACATACAGGCAGGCTTATTTAGCCAGACAGACATACAGGCAGGCTTATATAGCCAGATAGACATAGAGCAAGGCATATCTAGAGAGACAAAGAGACAGGCTTATCTAGTTAGACAGACAAACATAGAGGCAGGCTTATCTAGCCAGACAGACATAGAGGCAGGCTTATCTAGTGAGACTGATAGACATAGAGGCAGGCTTATCTAGCCAGAAAGACAGAGGCAGGATTATCTATCGAGACAAACAAAGAGGCAGACTTATCTGGCCAGACAGAGAGACATAGAGGCAGGATTATCTAGAGTGACAGACAGACATAGAAGCAGGCTTATCTAGACTAACAGACATAGAGGCAGGCTTATCTAGAGTGACAGACAGACATAGAAGCAGGCTTATCTAGACTAACAGACATAGAGGCAGGCTTATCTAGCGAGACAGGCAGACATAGAGGCAGACTTATCTAGCCAGACAGACAGACATAGAGGCAGGCTTATCTAGAGTGACAGACAGACATAGAGGCAGGATTATCTAGCGAGACAGCCATAGAGGAAGGCTTATCTAGCGAGACAGCCATAGTGGAAGGCTTATCTAGTGAGACAGACATAGAGGAAGGCTTATCTAGCGAGACAGACATAGAGGAAGGCTTATCTAGTGAGACAGACATAGAGGAAGGCTTATCTAGCGAGACAGACATAGGGTGGAGCTGTAGGTAGAGTGGACTTAGTTTGGTGGTGGAGGTTCCATTATTTCATCGTGTCATCAAAAGTGACAATATAATTTCTTTGGATGATTCAGTTTTAAAGCCTAAATAATAAAAATTAGGCCTTCATTTTTAACTATTACTGTGCTTTATAAAAACAACATATATTACATTAACCTCTCAGCTACTTATTCTAAATTATGAGTAAATAGATCAGGCACACCTAGCAAAAACATCTAAAAAACATCAGCCTCCTCCATAACCCCTCTAGCTGTCCTTTCCATCTCCAATGGAGGTGTGTTTTCTGCCATTTTAGACAAAACAAAAAAGGTTAATTCATTTGCTCACAATTTAAGAAAGCTCAAATTAAAGTTACCTTTTCCTTTAGGACTCCTCTTACCTTTGAAATGTGTAGAATTAAAAGGTTGTCGACTACTAGGACAACCCCTTCTTGACCTAATTGTTTGCCCCCATGAAAATGAACACACCTATCGGCATACCCATTCATGTGAGTCCCAGGAAAGCAAATGCCCACACTGCTGGAACGGGAGGTGAGTATAGGTGATTTTAGAGTATAGAGGCAGGCTTATCTAGACAGACAGACATACAGGCAGGCTTATCTAGACAGACAGGCATACAGGCAGGCTTATCTAGACAGACAGACATAGAGGCAGGCTTATCTAGCCAGACAGACATAGAGGCAGGCTTATCTAGAGAGACAAAGAGACATAGAGGCAGGCTTATCTAGTTAGACAGACAGACATAGAGGCAGGCTTATCTAATGAGACTGACAGACATAGAGGCAGGCTTATCTAGCCAGAAAGACAGAGACAGGATTATCTATCGAGACAGACAGACATAGAGGCAGGCTTATCTAGCGAGTCAGACAGACATAGAGGCAGGCTTATCTAGCCAGACAGACAAACATAGAGGCAGGATTATCTAGCAAGACAGATAGACATAGAGGCAGGCTTATCTAGTTAGAAAGACAGACAAAGAGGCAGATTTATCTAGTTCGACAGATAGACATAGAGGCAGGCTTATCTAGCCAGAGAGACATACAGGCAGGCTTATTTAGCCAGACAGACATACAGGCAGGCTTATATAGCCAGATAGACATAGAGCAAGGCATATCTAGAGAGACAAAGAGACAGGCTTATCTAGTTAGACAGACAAACATAGAGGCAGGCTTATCTAGCCAGACAGACATAGAGGCAGGCTTATCTAGTGAGACTGATAGACATAGAGGCAGGCTTATCTAGCCAGAAAGACAGAGGCAGGATTATCTATCGAGACAAACAAAGAGGCAGACTTATCTGGCCAGACAGAGAGACATAGAGGCAGGATTATCTAGCGAGACAGATAGACATAGAGGCAGGCTTATCTAGCGAGACAGATGGACATACAGGCAGGGTTATCTAGCCAGGCAAACATAGGGGCAGACTTATCTAGCCAGACAGACAGACATAGAGGCAGGCTTATCTAGCAAGAAAGACAGACGTAAAGGCAGCCTTATCTAGACAAACAGGCATAAGTAGAGTTAAGCTTATCTAACCAGACAGACATAGAGGCATACTTATCTAGTGAGACAGACAGACATAGAGGCAGGCTTATCTAGCCAGTCAGACAGACATAGAGGCATACTTATCTAGTGAGACAGACAGACATAGAGGCAGGCTTTTCTAGCCATACAGACAGACATAGAGGCAGGATTCTCTAGCGAGACAGACAGACATAGAGGCAGGCTTATCTAATGAGACAAACAGACACAGAGGCTATCTAATTTAGCCAGACAGACAGACATAGAGACCGCCTTATCTAACCAGACAGACACACATAGAGGCATACTTATCTAATGAGACATACAGACATAGAGGCAGGCTTATCTAGCCAGACAGACAGACATAGAGGCAGACTTATCTAGTGAAACAGACGGACAGACATAAAGGCAGGCTTATCTAGTCAGACAGACAAAGAGCCAGGCTTATCTAGCCTGACAGACAGACATAGATGCAGGATTATCTATCCAGACAGACAGAAATAGAGGCAGGATTATCTAGCGAGACAGACAGACAGAGGCAGGATTATCTAGCGAGACAGACAGACATAGATGCAGGCTTACCTACCCTGACAGACATAGAGGCAGGCCTATCTAGCCAGAGAGACAAACATAGAGGCAGGCTTATCTAGTGACACAGACAGAGAAAAAGGCTGGATAATCCAGTAAAACAGACAGACATAAAGGCAGGCTTATTTAGCAAGACAAACAGACATAGAGGGAGGATTATCTAGCGAGACAGACAGGCATAGAGGCAGACTTATCTAGCCAGACATACATAGAGGCAGGCTTATCTAGCCAGACAGACAGACATAGAGGCAGACTTATCTAGCCAGACAGACAGACATAGAGGCAGGCTTATCTAGCGAGCCAGACAGACACAGAGGCAGGCTTATCTAGCGAGCCAGACAGACACAGAGGCAGGCTTATCTAGACAGACAGACAGACATAGAGGCAGGCTTATCTAGACAGACAGGCATAAGTAGAGGTAAGCTTATCTAACCAGACAGACAGACATAGAGGCAGGCTTATCTAGCCAGACAGACAGACAGACTTAGAGGCAGCCTTATCTAGACAGACAGGCATAAGTAGAGGTAAGCTTACCTAACCAGACAGACAGACATAGAGGCATACTTATCTAGTGAGACAGACAGACATAGAGGCAGGCTTATCTAACCAGACAGACATACATAGAGGCAGGCTTATCTAGCCAGTCAGACAGTTGTAAAGGTAGGCTTTTCTAGCCAAACAGACAAAGAGGCAGGATTCTCTAGCGAGACAGACAGACATGGAGGCAGGCTTGTCTAGCGAGACAGACAGACATAGAGGTAGGCTTATCTAACCAGACAGACATACATAGAGGCAGACTTATCTAGCGAGACAGAGACATAGAGGTAGGCTTATCAAGTGAGAGAGACAGACATAGATGCAGGATTATCTATCCAGACAGTCAGACATAGAGGCAAGATTATCTAGCGAGACAGACAGACATAGAGGCTGGCCTATCTAGCCAGAGAGACAAACATAGAGGCACGCTCATCTAGCGAGACAGACAGACAAAAAGGCTGGATAATCCAGAAAAACAGACAGACATAAAGCTAGGCTTATTTAACAAGACAAACAGACTTAGAGGGAGGATTATCTAGCGAGACAGACAGACATAGAGGCAGGCTTATCTAGAGAGACAAAGAGACATAGAGGCAGGCTTATCTAGCGAGACAGACAGACAGAGGCAGGCTTATCTAGTGAGACAGACATAGAGGAAGGCTTATCTAGCGAGACAGACATAGAGGAAGGCTTATCTAGTGAGACAGACATAGAGGAAGGCTTATCTAGCGAGACAGTCATAGGGTGGAGCTGTAGGTAGAGTGGACTTAGTTTGGTGGTGGAGGTTCCATTACTTCATCATATCATCAAAAGTGACAAAATCATTTCTTCGGATAATTCAGTTTTAAAGCCTAAATAATAAAAATTAGGTCTTCATTTTTAACTATTACTGTGCTTTATAAAAACAACATATATTACATTAACCTCTCAGTTACTTTTTCTAAATTATGAGCAAATAGATCAGGCACACCTAGCAAAAACATCTAAAAAACATCAGCCTCCTCCATAACCCCTCTAGCTGTCCTTTCCATCTCCAATGGAGGTGTGCTTTCTGCCATTTTAGGCACAACAAAAATGGTTAATTCATTTGCTCACAATTTAAGAAAGCTCAAATTAAAGTTACCTTTTCCTTTAGGACTCATCTTACCTTTGAAATGTGTAGAATTAAAAGGGTTGTCGACTACTAGGACAACCCCTTCTTGACCTAATTGTTTGCCCCCATGAAAATAAACACACTTATCGGCATACCCATTCATGTGAGTCCCAGGAAAGCAAATGCCCACACTGCTGGAACGGGAGGTGAGTATAGGTGATTTTAGAGTACAGAGGCAGGCTTATCTAGACAGACAGACATACAGGCAGGCTTATCTAGACAGAAAGACATAGAGGCAGGCTTATCTAGACAGAAAGACATAGAGGCAGGCTTATCTAGACAGACAGGCATACAGGCAGGCTTATCTAGACAGAAAGACATAGAGGCAGGCTTATCTAGACAGACAGGCATACAGGCAGGCTTGTCTAGACAGACAGGCATAGAGGCAGGCTTATCTAGACTGTTAGACAGACATAGAGGCAGGCTTATCTAGACTGTTAGACAGACATAGAGGCAGGCTTATCTAGACTGTTAGACAAATATAAAGGCAGGCTTATCTAGACAGACAGACATAGAGGCAGGCTTATCTAGTGAGACAGTTAAACATAAAGGCAGGCTTATCTAGCCAGACAGACATAGAGACAGGCTTATCTAGAGAGACAAACAGACAAAGAGGCAGGCTTATCTAGCCAGAAAGACAGAGGCAGGCTTATCTAGCCAGGTAAACTTAGAGGCAGACTTATCTAGCCAGACAGACAAACATAGAGGTAGACTTATCTAGCCAGACAGACAGACATAGAGGCAGGCTTATCTAGCCAGAAAGACATAGAGGAAGGCTTATCTAGCAAGACAGACAGACATAGAGGCAGACTTATCTAGCCAGATAGACATAGAGGCAGGATTATCTAGACAGACAGACAGACATAGAGGCAGGATTATCTAGAGAGACAAACAGACATAGAGGCAGGCTTATCTAATGAGACTGACAGACAGAGGCAGAATTATTTAGCCAGACAGACATACAGGCAGGCTTATCTAGTCAGATAGACAAAGAGGCAGGCTTATCAATTGAGAGAGACAGACATAGAGGCAGGCTTATCTAGCCAGGCAAATATAGAGGCAGACTTATCTAGCCAGATAGACATAGAGGCAGGATTATCTAGAGAGACAAACAGACATACAGGCAGGCTTATCTAGTCAGATAGACAAAGAGGCAGGCTTATCTAGTGAGACACACAGAAATAGAGGCAGGCTTATCTAGCCAGAAAGAGACAGAGGCAGGATTATCTAGCGAGACTGACAGATATAGAGTTAGGCTTATCTAGCCAGGCAAATATAGAGGCAGACTTAGCGAGACAGACAGCCATAGAAGCAGCCTTATCTAGACAGACAGGCATAAGTAGAGGTAAGCTTATCTAACCAGACAGACAGACATAGAGGCATACTTATCTAGTGAGACAGACAGACACAGAGGCAGGCTTATCTAACCAGACAGACAGAGATGCAGGTTTATCTATCCAGTCAGACAGACAAAGAGGCAGGCTTATCTAACCAGACAAACAGACATAGAGGTTGGCTTTTCTAGCCAGACAGACAAACATAGAGGCAGGCTTATCAATGGAGAGAGACAGACATAGAGGCAGGCTTATCTAGCCAGGCAAATATAGAGGCAGACTTATCTAGCCAGACAGACATAGAGGCAGGCTTATCTAGCAAGACAGAAAGACATAGAGGCAAACTTATCTAGCCAGATAGACATAGAGGCAGACTTATCTAGCAAGACAGAAAGACATAGAGGCAGACTTATCTAGCCAGATAGACATAGAGGCAGGATTATCTAGAGAGACAAACAGACATACAGGCAGGCTTATCTAGTGAGATACACAAACATAGAGGCAGACTTATCTAGCCAGACAGACAGACATAGAGGCAGGCTTATCTAGAGAGACAGACATAGAGGCAGGCTCATCTAGTGAGACACACAGACATAGAGGCAGGCTTATCTAGCCAGAAAGACATAGAGGCAGGATTATCTAGCGAGACAGACAGACATAGAGACAGGCTTAAAAAGTGAGACAGACAAACATAGAGGCAGACTTATCTAGCCAGACAGACAGACATAGAGGCAGGCTTATCTAGTTAGACAGACAGACATAGAGGCAGGCTTTTCTAGCCAGAAAGACATAGAGGCAGGCTTATCTAGCATGACAGACAGACATAGAGGCAGGCTTATCCAGCCAGATAGACATACAGGCAGGCTTATCTAGCCAGAAAGACAGAGGCAGGCTTATCTAGTAAGACAGAGAGACATAGAGGCAGGCTTATCTAATGAGACTGACAGACATAGAGGCAGACTTATTTAGCCAGACAGACATACAGGCAGGCTTATCTAGCCAGATAGACAAAGAGGCAGGCTTATCTAGTGAGACACACAGACATGGAGGCAGGGTTATCTAGCCAGAAAGAGACAGAGGCAGGATTATCTAGCGAGACTGACAGATATAGAGGTAGGCTTATCTAGCCAGGCAAATATAGAGGCAGACTTAGTGAGACAGACAGACATAGAAGCAGCCTTATCTAGACAGACAGGCATAAGTAGAGGTAAGCTTATCTAACCAGACAGACAGACATAGAGGCATACTTATCTAGTGAAACAGACAGACACAGAGGCAGGCTTATCTAACCAGACAGACATAGATGCAGGCTTATCTATCCAGTCAGACAGACATAGAGGCAGGCTTATCTAACCAGACAAACAGACATAGAGGTAGGCTTTTCTAGCCAGACAGACAAACATAGAGGCAGGCTTATCAATTGAGAGAGACAGACATAGAGGCAGACTTATCTAGCCAGACAGACAGACATAGAGACAGGCTTATCTAGCCAGATAGACATAGAGGCAGGATTATCTAGAGAGACAAACAGACATAGAGGCAGGCTTATCTAGTCAGACAGACATAGAGGCAGGCTTATCTAGAGAGACAGACAGTCATAGAGGCAGGCTTATCTAGCCAGACAGACATAGAAGCAGACTTATATAGCCAGACAGACAAACATAGAGGCAGGATTATCT
Source organism: Phyllobates terribilis (assembly GCF_046119375.1). Lineage (NCBI taxonomy): Eukaryota > Metazoa > Chordata > Amphibia > Anura > Dendrobatidae > Phyllobates > Phyllobates terribilis. The sequence goes on from NW_027362765.1 coordinate 271,293,886, forward strand.
AGACAGACAGACATAGAGGCAGGCTTATCTAGAGAGACAAACAGACATACATGAAGGCTTATCTAGCGAGACAGACAGACATAGAGGCAGACTTATCTAGCCAGGCAAACATAAAGGCAGACTTATCAAGCGAGGAAGAGGCAGGATTATCTTGTAAGACAGACATAGAGGCAGGCTTATTTAGCCAGACAGACATACATACAGGCTGACTTATCTAGACAGACAGACAGACATAGAGGCAAGCTTATCTAGAGAGACAAACAGACAGAGAGGCAGGCTTATCTAGCCAGAAAGAAAGACAGACATAGAGGCAGGCTTATCTAGCCAGACAGACATAGAGGAAGGCTTATCTAGCGAGACAGTCATAGGGTGGAGCTGTAGGTAGAGTGGACTTAGTTTGGTGGTGGAGGTTCCATTACTTCATCATATCATCAAAAGAGACAAAATCATTTCTTTGGATAATTCAGTTTTAAAGCCTAAATAATAAAAATTAGGTCGTCATTTTTAACTATTACTGTGCTTTATAAAAACAACATATATTACATTAACCTCTCAGCTACTTTTTCTAAATTATGAGCAAATAGATCAGGCACACCTAGCAAAAACATCTAAAAAACATCAGCCTCCTCCATAACCCCTCTAGCTGTCCTTTCCATCTCCAATGGAGGTGTGTTTTCTGCCATTTTAGGCAAAATAAAAAAAGGTTAATTCATTTGCTCATAATTTAAGAAAGCTCAAATTAAAGTTACATTTTCCTTTAGGACTCCTCTTACCTTTGAAATGTGTAGAATTAAAAGGGTTGTCAACTACTAGGACAACCCCTTCTTGACCTAATTGTTTGCCCCCATGAAAATAAACACACCTATCGACATACCCATTCATGTGAGTCCCAGGAAAGCAAATGCCCACACTGCTGGAACGGGAGGTGAGTATAGGTGATTTTAGAGTACAGAGCCAGGCTTATCTAGACAGACAGACATACAGGCAGGCTTATCTAGACAGAAAGACAGACATACAGGCAGGCTTATCTAGACAGACAGACATACAGGCAGGCTTATGTAGACTGTTAGACAGACATAGAGGCAGGCTTATCTAGACTGTTAGACAAACATAAAGGCAGGCTTATCTAGCCAGACAGACATAGAGACAGGCTTATCTAGACAGACAAACATACATAGAGGCAGACTTATCTAGTGAGCCACAGACCTAGAGGCAGACTTATCTAGCCAGAAAGACAGAGGCAGACTTATCTAGCCAAAAAGACATAGAGGCAGGATTATCTAGCGAGACAGATAGACATAGAGGCAGGCTTTTCTAGCCAGGAAAACATAGAGGCAGACTTATCTAGCCAGACAGACATAGAGGCAGGCTTATCTAGCAAGATAGACATAGAGGCAGGATTATCTAGAGAGACAAACAGACATAGAGGCAGGCTTATCTAGTGAGATATAGAGGCAGGATTATCTAGAGAGACAAACAGACATAGAGGCAGGCTTATCTAGCAAGATAGACATAGAGGCAGGCTTATCTAGTGAAACACACAGACATAGAGGCAGGCTTATTTAGCAAGACAGAAATACAGGCAGGCTTATCTAGCCAGACAGACAGACATAGAGGTAGGATTATCTACCGTGACAGATAGGCATAGAGGAAGGCTTATCTAGCGAGACAGACAGACATAGAGGCAGGCCTATCTAGCCAGAGAGAAAGACATAGAGGCAGGCTCATCTAGCGAGACAGACAGAGAAAAAGGCTGAATAATCCAGTAAAACAGACAGACATAAAGCCAGATTTATTTAGCAAGACAAACAGACTTAGATGGAGGATTATCTAGCGAGACAGACAGACAAAGAGGCAGACTTATCTATCGAGACAAACAGACATAGAGGGAGGATTATCTATCGAGACAAACAGACAGAGGGAGGATAATATAGCCAGAGAGACAAACATAGAGGCACGCTCATCTAGCAAGACCGACAGACAAAAAGGCTGGATAATCCAGTAAAACAGACAGACATAAAGCTAGGCTTATTTAACAAGACAAACAGACTTAGAGGGAGGATTATCTAGCGAGACAGACAGACAAAGAGGCAGACTTATCTAGCGAGACAGACAGACATAGAGGCAGGATTATCTATCGAGACAAACAGACAAATGGGCAGACTTATGTAGAGAGACAAACAGACATAGAGGCAGGATAATATAGCCAGAGAGACAAACATAGAGGCACGCTTATTTAGCGAGAGACAGACAAAAAAGCAGGATTATCCAGCAAAACAGACAGACATAGAGGCAGACATGTAAAGCAAGAAAGACAGACATAGAGGGAGGATTATCTAGCGAGACAGACAGACTTAGTGGAAGAATTATCTAGCGAGACAGACTTAAGCCCCCGTCTCACATAGCGAGATCGCTGTTGTGTCATGGTTTTGGTGACGCAACAGCGACCTCACCAGCGATGTCGCTATGTGTGACACTTTACAGCGATCAGGCCCCTGCTGTGAGGTCGCTGATCGCTGCAAAGTGTCCTGGACCATTTTTTGGTCCTTGCCCTCCCGCTGGTCAGCACATATCGCTGTGTGTGACCAGCAGGACCAGCGATCAGGCTGGTAACCATGATAAACAGTGGGTTACTAGGGGCACACGCGCACTTAGTAACCCGCTGTTTATCATGGTTACCACTCTGCTACGGTGATCGGTAACCTCCCGCTCACCGTAGCAGACTCGTAACCATGATAAACAGCGGGTTACTAGGTGTGCGTGTGCCCCTAATAACCCGCTGTTTATCATGGTTACCAGCCTGCTCCTGCTTCAGTAGGCTGGTAACCAGGAGCAGGACATCGTGGAAAGATTCTTTCCACAATGTCGCTGCTCCCCTGATCGTTGGTGAGCCTGCCTGTTTGACAGCTCACCAGCGATCACATAGCGACGCAGCAACGATCCCTGACAGGTCGTATCGTTGTCGGGATCGCTGTAGCGTCGCTAAGTGTGACGGGGCCTTAAGTGGCAGGCTTATCTAGCCAGACAGACAGACTTAGTGGCAGGCTTATCTAGCCAGACAGACAGACAGACATAGAGGAAGGCTTATCTAGCGAGACAGTCATAGGGTGGAGCTGTAGGTAGAGTGGACTTAGTTTGGTGGTGGAGGTTCCATTACTTCATCATATCATCAAAAGTGACAAAATCATTTCTTTGGATAATTCAGTTTTAAAGCCTAAATAATAAAAATTAGGTCTTCATTTTTAACTATTACTGTGCTTTATAAAAACAACATATATTACCTTAACCTCTCAGTTACTTTTTCTAAATTATGAGCAAATAGATCAGGCACACCTAGCAAAAACATCTAAAAAACATCAGCCTCCTCCATAACCCCTCTAGCTGTACTTTCCATCTCCAATGGAGGTGTGTTTTCTGCCATTTTAGGCACAACAAAAATGGTTAATTCATTTGCTCACAATTTAAGAAAGCTCAAATTAAAGTTACCTTTTCCTTTAGGACTCATCTTACCTTTGAAATGTGTAGAATTAAAAGGGTTGTCGACTACTAGGACAACCCCTTCTTGACCTAATTGTTTGCCCCCATGAAAATAAACACACTTATCGGCATACCCATTCATGCGAGTCCCAGGAAAGCAAATGCCCACACTGCTGGAATGGGAGGTGAGTATAGGTGATTTTAGAGTACAGAGGCAGGCTTATCTAGACAGACAGGCATACAGGCAGGCTTATCTAGACAGACAGACATAGAGGCAGGCTTATCTAGACAGACAGGCATACAGGCAGGCTTATCTAGACAGACAGACATACAGGCAGGCTTATCTAGACAGACAGGCATACAGGCAGGCTTGTCTAGACAGACAGGCATACAGGCAGGCTTATCTAGACAGACAGGCATACAGGCAGGCTTGTCTAGACAGACAGGCATAAAGGCAGGCTTGTCTAGACAGACAGGCATACAGGCAGGCTTATCTAGACAGACAGACATAGAGGCAGGCTTATCTAGACAGACAGACATAGAGGCAGGCTTATCTAGACAGACAGGCATACAGGCAGGCTTGTCTAGACAGACAGGCATACAGGCAGGCTTGTCTAGACAGACAGGCATACAGGCAGGCTTATCTAGACAGACAGACATAGAGGCAGGCTTATCTAGACAGACAGGCATACAGGCAGGCTTATCTAGACAGACAGACATACAGGCAGGCTTATCTAGACAGACAGGCATACAAGCAGGCTTGTCTAGACAGACAGGCATACAGGCAGGCTTGTCTAGACAGACAGGCATACAGGCAGGCTTATCTAGACAGACAGACATACAGGCAGGCTTATCTAGACAGACAGGCATACAGGCAGGCTTGTCTAGACAGACAGGCATACAGGCAGGCTTATCTAGACAGACAGACATAGAGGCAGGCTTATCTAGACTGTTAGACAGACATAGAGGCAGGCTTATCTAGACTGTTAGACAAATATAAAGGCAGGCTTATCTAGACAGACAGACATAGAGGCAGGCTTATCTAGTGAGACACACAGACATAAAGGCAGGTTTATCTAGCCAGACAGACATAGAGACAGGCTTATCTAGAGAGACAAACAGACAAAGAGGCAGGCTTATCTAGCCAGAAAGACATAGAGGCAGGCTTATCTAGTGAGACACACAGACATAGAGGCAGGCTTATCTAGCCAGAAAGAGACAGAGGCAGGATTATCTAGCGAGACTGACAGATATAGAGTTAGGCTTATCTAGCCAGGCAAATATAGAGGCAGACTTAGCGAGACAGACAGCCATAGAAGCAGCCTTATCTAGACAGACAGGCATAAGTAGAGGTAAGCTTATCTAACCAGACAGACAGACATAGAGGCATACTTATCTAGTGAGACAGACAGACACAGAGGCAGGCTTATCTAACCAGACAGACATAGATGCAGGTTTATCTATCCAGTCAGACAGACAGACAAAGAGGCAGGCTTATCTAACCAGACAAACAGACATAGAGGTTGGCTTTTCTAGCCAGACAGACAAACATAGAGGCAGGCTTATCAATTGAGAGAGACAGACATATCTAGCCAGACAGACATAGAGGCATGCTTATCTAGCAAGACAGAAAGACATAGAGGCAAACTTATCTAGCCAGATAGACATAGAGGCAGACTTATCTAGCAAGACAGAAAGACATAGAGGCAGACTTATCTAGCCAGATAGACATAGAGGCAGGATTATCTAGAGAGACAAACAGACATACAGGCAGGCTTATCTAGTGAGATACACAAACATAGAGGCAGACTTATCTAGCCAGACAGACAGACATAGAGGCAGGCTTATCTAGAGAGACAAACAGACATAGAGGCAGGCTCATCTAGTGAGACACACAGACATAGAGGCAGGCTTATCTAGCCAGAAAGACATAGAGGCAGGATTATCTAGCGAGACTGACAGCTATAGAGGTAGGCTTATATAGCCAGGCAAATATAGAGGCAGACTTAGTGAGACAGACAGACATAGAAGCAGCCTTATCTAGACAGACAGGCATAAGTAGAGGTAAGCTTATCTAACCAGACAGACAGACATAGAGGCATACTTATCTAGTGAAACAGACAGACACAGAGGCAGGCTTATCTAACCAGACAGACATAGATGCAGGCTTATCTAGACAGACAGACATAGAGGCAGGATTATCTAGACAGACAGACATAGAGGCAGGCTTATCTAGACAGACAGACAGACAGGCAGGCTTATCTAGACAGACAGACAGACATAGAGGCAGGCTTATCTAGACAGACAGACATAGAGGCAGGCTTATCTAGACAGACAGACATAGAGGCAGGATTATCTAGACAGACATACAGGCAGGCTTATCTAGACAGACAGACATACAGGCAGGCTTATCTAGACAGACAGACATACAGGCAGGCTTATCTAGACAGACAGACATACAGGCAGGCTTATCTAGACAGACAGACATACAGGCAGGCTTATCTATCCAGTCAGACAGACAAACATAGAGGCAGGCTTATCAAGTGAGAGAGACAGACATAGAGGCAGGCTTATCTAGCTAGACAGACAGACATAGAAGCAGCCTTATCTAGACAGACAGGCATAAGTAGGGGTAAGCTTATCTAACCAGACAGACAGACATAGAGGCAGGCTTATCTAGCCAGACAGACAAACATTGAGGCAGGCTTATCTAGCCAAACAGACATAGAGGCAGCCTTATCTAGCAACACAGACAAACATAGAGGCAGGCTAATCTAGCGAAACCGACTGACAGACCTAGAGGCAGGTTTATCTAGTGAGACAGACAGACAGAAATAGAGACAGGCTTATCTAGTCAGACAGACATAGAGGAAGGCTTATCTAGCCTGACAGACAGACATAGATGCAGGCTTACCTAACCTGACAGACATAGAGGCAGGATTATCTATCGAGACAAACATACATAGAGGCAGGCCTATCTAGCCAGAGAGACAGACATAGAGGCAATCTCATCTAGCCAGAGAGACAAACATAGAGGCTCGCTCATCTAGTGAGACAGACAGACATAAAGGCAGGCTTATTTAGCAAGACAGACAGAGAGGCATGCTTATCTAGCAAGATACAGAGGCAGGATTATCTAGAGAGACAAACAGACATAGAGGCAGGCTTATCTAGCAAGATAGACATAGAGGCAGGCTTATCTAGTGAAACACACAGACATAGAGGCAGGCTTATTTAGCAAGACAGAAATACAGGCAGGCTTATCTAGCCAGACCGACAGACATAGAGGTAGGATTATCTACCGAGACAGACAGACATAAAGGCAGGCTTATTTAGCCAGACAGACATACAGGCAGGGTTATCTAGCCTGACAGACAGACATAGATGCAGGATTATCTATCCAGACAGACAGACATAGATGCAGGCTTACCTACCCTGACAGACATAGAGGCAGGCCTATCTAGCCAGAGAGACAAACATAGAGGCACGCTCATCTAGCAAGACAGACAGACAAAAAGGCTGGCTAATCCAGTAAAACAGACAGACATAAAGCCAGGCTTATTTATCAAGACAAACAGACATAGAGGGAGGATTATCTAGCGAGAGAGAGAGACAGACATACAGGCAGGCTTATCTAGCTAAAAAGACATAGAGGCAGGATTATGTAGCGAGACAGACAGACATAGAGGCAGGCTTATCTAGACAGACAGACAAACATAAAGGCTGACTTATCTAACCAGACAAATAGACATAGAGGCAGGTTTATCCAGCGAGACAGACATAGAGGCAGGCTTATCTAGCGAGACAGACAGACATAGAGGCAGGTTTATCTAGCGAGACAGACATAGAGGAAGGCTTATCTAGCGAGACAGACAAAGAGGCAGGCTTATCTAGCGAGACAGACATAGAGGAAGGCTTATCTAGTGAGACAGACATAGAGGCAGGCTTATCTAGCGAGACAGACAGACATAGAGGCAGGATTATCTAGCGAGACAGACAGACAGAGGCAGGATTATCTAGCGAGACAGACAGACATAGAGGCAGGCCTATCTAGCCAGAGAGAAAGACATAGAGGCAGGCTCATCTAGCGAGACAGACAGAGAAAAAGGCTGGATAATCCAGTAAAACAGACAGACATAAAGCCAGACTTATTTAGCAAGACAAACAGACTTAGAGGGAGGATTATCTAGCGAGACAGACAGACAAAGAGGCAGACTTATCTATCGAGACAAACAGACATAGAGGGAGGATTATCTAGCGAGACAGACATAGAGGGAGGATAATATAGCCAGAGAGACAAACATAGAGGCACGCTTATTTAGCGAAACAGACAGATATAGATGAAGGCTTACCTACCCTGACAGACATAGAGGCTGGCCTATCTAGCCAGAGAGACAAACATAGAGGCACGCTCATCTAGCGAGACAGACAGACAAAAAGGCTGGATAATCCAGTAAAACAGACAGACATAAAGCTAGGCTTATTTAACAAGACAAACAGACTTAGAGGGAGGATTATCTAGCGAGACAGACAGACATAGAGGCAGACTTATCTAGCAAGATAGACACAGAGGCACGATTATCTAGCGAGACAGACAGACTTAGTGGAAGAATTATCTAGCGAGACAGACTTAAGCCCCCGTCTCACATAGCGAGATCGCTGCTGTGTCACGGTTTTGGTGACGCAACAGCGACCTCACCAGCGATGTCGCTATGTGTGACACTTTGCAGCGATCAGGCCCCTGCTGTGAGGTCGCTGATCGCTGCAAAGTGTCCTGGACCATTTTTTGGTCCTTGCACTCCCGCTGGTCAGCACATATCGCTGTGTGTGACCAGCAGGACCAGCGATCAGGCTGGTAACCATGATAAACAGCGGGTTACTAGGGGCACACGCGCACTTAGTAACCCGCTGTTTATCATGGTTACCACTCTGCTACGGTGATCGGTAACCTCCCGCTCACCGTAGCAGACTCGTAACCATGATAAACAGCGGGTTACTAAGTGCGCGTGTGCCCCTAGTAACCCGCTGTTTATCATGGTTACCAGCCTGCTCCTGCTTCAGTAGGCTGGTAACCAGGAGCAGAACATCGTGGAAAGATTCTTTCCACGATGTCACTGCTCCCCTGATCGTTGGTGAGCCTGCCTGTTTGACAGCTCACCAGCGATCACATAGCGACGCAGCAACGATCCCTGACAGGTCGTATCGTTGTCGGGATCGCTGTAGCGTCGCTAAGTGTGACGGGGCTTTAAGTGGCAGGCTTATCTAGCCAGACAGACAGACTTAGTGGCAGGCTTATCTAGCCAGACAGACAGACAGACATAGAGGAAGGCTTATCTAGCGAGACAGTCATAGGGTGGAGCTGTAGGTAGAGTGGACTTAGTTTGGTGGTGGAGGTTCCATTACTTCATCATATCATCAAAAGAGACAAAATCATTTCTTTGGATAATTCAGTTTTAAAGCCTAAATAATAAAAATTAGGTCGTCATTTTTAACTATTACTGTGCTTTATAAAAACAACATATATTACATTAACCTCTGTTACTTTTTCTAAATTCTGAGCAAATAGATCAGGCACAACTAGCAAAAACATCTAAAAAACATCAGCCTCCTCCATAACCCCTCTAGCTGTCCTTTCCATCTCCAATGGAGGTGTGTTTTCTGCCAATTTAGGCACAACAAAAATGGTTAATTCATTTGCTCACAATTTAAGAAAGCTCAAATTAAAGTTACCTTTTCCTTTAGGACTCCTCTTACCTTTGAAATGAGTAGAATTAAAAGAGTCGACTAATAGGACAACCCCTTCTTGCCCTAATTGTTTGCCCCCATGAAAATAAACACACCTATCGGCATACCCATTCATGCGAGTCCCAGGAAAGCAAATGCCCACACTGCTGGAAAGGGAGGTGAGTATAGGTGATTTTAGAGTACAGAGGCAGGCTTATCTAGACAGACAGGCATACAGGCAGGCTTGTCTAGACAGACAGACATAGAGGCAGGCTTATCTAGACTGTTAGACAGACATAGAGGCAGGCTTATCTAGACTGTTAGACAGACATAAAGGCAGGCTTATCTAGACAGACAGACATAGAGGCAGGCTTATCTAGTGAGACAGTTAAACAAAAGGCAGGCTTATCTAGCCAGACAGACATAGAGACATAGAGACAGGCTTATCTAGAGAGACAAACAGACAAAGAGGCTGGCTTATCTAGTTAAAGAGACATAGAGGCACGATTATCTAGAGAGACAAACATACATAGAGGCAGACTTATCTAGCCAGAAAGACAGAGGCAGGCTTATCTAGACAGACAGACAGACATAGAGGCAGACTTATCTAATGAGACTGACAGACATAGAGGCAGAATTATTTAGCCAGACAGACATACAGGCAGGCTTATCTAGTCAGATAGACAAAGAGGCAGGCTTATCTAGTGAGACACACAGACAGAGGCAGGCTTATCTAGTGAGACACACAGACAGAGGCAGGCTTATCTAGCCAGAAAGAGACAGAGGCAGGATTATCTAGCGAGACTGACAGATATAGAGGCAGGCTTATCTAGCCAGGCAAATATAGAGGCAGACGTAGCGAGACAGACAGCCATAGAAGCAGCCTTATCTAGACAGACAGGCATAAGTAGAGGTAAGCTTATCTAACCAGACAGACAGACATAGAGGCATACTTATCTAGTGAGACAGACAGACACAGAGGCAGGCTTATCTAACCAGACAGACATAGATGCAGGTTTATCTATCCAGTCAGACAGACAAAGAGGCAGGCTTATCTAACCAGACAAACAGACATAGAGGTTGGCTTTTCTAGCCAGACAGACAAACATAGAGGCAGGCTTATCAATTGAGAGAGACAGACATAGAGGCAGACATATCTAGCCAGACAGACAGACATAGACACAGGCTTATCTAGCCAGACAGACATAGAGGCAGACTTATCTAGCCAGACAGACAGACATAGAGGCAGGCTTATCTAGAGAGACAAACAGACATAGAGGCAGGCTTATCTAGAGAGACACACAGACATAGAGACAGGCTTAACAAGTGAGACAGACAAACATAGAGGCAGACTTATCTAGTCAGACAGACAGACAGAGGCAGGCTTATCTAGTTAGACAGACAGACATAGAGGCAGGCTTTTCTAGCCAGAAAGACATAAAGGCAGGCTTATCTAGCATGACAGACAGACATAGAGGCAGGCTTATCCAGCCAGATAGACATAGAGGCAGGCTTATCTAGTAAGACAGAGAGACATAGAGGCAGGCTTATCTAGCCAGATAGACAAAGAGGCAGGCTTATCTAGTGAGACACACAGACATGGAGGCAGGGTTATCTAGCCAGAAAGAGACAGAGGCAGTATTATCTAGCGAGACTGACAGATATAGAGGTAGGCTTATTTAGCCAGGCAAATATAGAGGCAGACTTAGTGAGACGGACAGGCATAAGTAGAGGTAAGCTTATCTAACCAGACAGACAGACATAGAGGCATACTTATCTAGTGAAACAGACAGACACAGAGGCAGGCTTATCTAACCAGACAGACATAGATGCAGGCTTATCTATCCAGTCAGACAGACATAGAGGCAGGCTTATCTAACCAGACAAACAGACATAGAGGTTGGCTTTTCTAGCCAGACAGACAAACATAGAGGCAGGCTTATCAATTGAGAGAGACAGACATAGAGGCAGACTTATCTAGCCAGACAGACAGACATAGAGACAGGCTTATCTAGCCAGATAGACATAGAGGCAGGATTATCTAGAGAGACAAACAGACATAGAGGCAGGCTTATCTAGTGAGATACACAAACATAGAGGCAGACTTATCTAGCCAGACAGAGAGGCAGGCTTATCTAGAGAGACAGACAGTCATAGAGGCAGGCTTATCTAGCCAGACAGACATAGAATCAGACTTATATAGCCAGACAGACAAACATAGAGGCAGGATTATCTAGACAGACAGACATAGAGGCAGGCTTATCTAGAGAGACAAACAGACATACATGAAGGCTTATCTAGCGAGACAGACAGACATAGAGGCAGACTTATCTAGCCAGGCAAACATAAAGGCAGACTTATCAAGCGAGAAAGAGGCAGGAATATCTTGTAAGACAGACATAGAGGCAGGCTTATTTAGCCAGACAGACATACATACAGGCTGACTTATCAAGACAGACAGACAGACATAGAGGCAGGCTTATCTAGTTAGACAGACAGACATAGAGGCAGGCTTATCTAGTTAGACAGAGAGACATAGAGGCAGGCTTATCTAGAAAGACAGACAGACATAGAGGCAGGCTTATCTAATGAGACTGACAGACATAGAAGCAGAATTATTTAGCCAGACAGACATAGAGGCAGGCCTATCTAGTGAGATACACAGACATAGAGGCAGGCTTATCTAGCCAGGAAGAGACAGAGGCAGGATTATCTAGCGAGACAGACAGATATAGAGGTAGGCTTATCTAGCCAGGCAAATATAGAGGCAGACTTAGCGAGACAGACAGACATAGAAGCAGCCTTATCTAGACAGACAGGCATAAGTAGAGGTAAGCTTATCTAACCAGACAGACAGACATAGTGGCATACTTATCTAGTGAGACAGACAAACACAGAGGCAGGCTTATCTAACCAGACAGACATAGATGCAGGCTTATCTATCCAGTCAGACAGACAAACATAGAGGCAGGCTTATCAAGTGAGAGAGACAGACATAGAGGCAGGCTTATCTAGCTAGACAGACAGACATAGAAGCAGCCTTATCTAGACAGACAGGCATAAGTAGGGGTAAGCTTATCTAACCAGACAGACAGACATAGAGGCAGGCTTATCTAGCCAGACAGACAAACATTGAGGCAGGCTTATCTAGCCAAACAGACATAGAGGCAGCCTTATCTAGCAACACAGACAAACATAGAGGCAGGCTAATCTAGCGAAACCGACTGACAGACCTAGAGGCAGGTTTATCTAGTGAGACAGACAGACAGAAATAGAGACAGGCTTATCTAGTCAGACAGACATAGAGGAAGGCTTATCTAGCCTGACAGACAGACATAGATGCAGGCTTACCTAACCTGACAGACATAGAGGCAGGATTATCTATCGAGACAAACATACATAGAGGCAGGCCTATCTAGCCAGAGAGACAGACATAGAGGCAATCTCATCTAGCCAGAGAGACAAACATAGAGGCTCGCTCATCTAGTGAGACAGACAGACATAAAGGCAGGCTTATTTAGCAAGACAGACAGAGAGGCATGCTTATCTAGCAAGATACAGAGGCAGGATTATCTAGAGAGACAAACAGACATAGAGGCAGGCTTATCTAGCAAGATAGACATAGAGGCAGGCTTATCTAGTGAAACACACAGACATAGAGGCAGGCTTATTTAGCAAGACAGAAATACAGGCAGGCTTATCTAGCCAGACCGACAGACATAGAGGTAGGATTATCTACCGAGACAGACAGACATAAAGGCAGGCTTATTTAGCCAGACAGACATACAGGCAGGGTTATCTAGCCTGACAGACAGACATAGATGCAGGATTATCTATCCAGACAGACAGACATAGATGCAGGCTTACCTACCCTGACAGACATAGAGGCAGGCCTATCTAGCCAGAGAGACAAACATAGAGGCACGCTCATCTAGCAAGACAGACAGACAAAAAGGCTGGCTAATCCAGTAAAACAGACAGACATAAAGCCAGGCTTATTTATCAAGACAAACAGACATAGAGGGAGGATTATCTAGCGAGAGAGAGAGACAGACATACAGGCAGGCTTATCTAGCTAAAAAGACATAGAGGCAGGATTATGTAGCGAGACAGACAGACATAGAGGCAGGCTTATCTAGACAGACAGACAAACATAAAGGCTGACTTATCTAACCAGACAAATAGACATAGAGGCAGGTTTATCCAGCGAGACAGACATAGAGGCAGGCTTATCTAGCGAGACAGATAGACATAGAGGCAGGTTTATCTAGCGAGACAGACATAGAGGAAGGCTTATCTAGCGAGACAGACAAAGAGGCAGGCTTATCTAGCGAGACAGACATAGAGGAAGGCTTATCTAGTGAGACAGACATAGAGGCAGGCTTATCTAGCGAGACAGACAGACATAGAGGCAGGATTATCTAGCGAGACAGACAGACAGAGGCAGGATTATCTAGCGAGACAGACAGACATAGAGGCAGGCCTATCTAGCCAGAGAGAAAGACATAGAGGCAGGCTCATCTAGCGAGACAGACAGAGAAAAAGGCTGGATAATCCAGTAAAACAGACAGACATAAAGCCAGACTTATTTAGCAAGACAAACAGACTTAGAGGGAGGATTATCTAGCGAGACAAACAGACAAAGAGGCAGACTTATCTATCGAGACAAACAGACATAGAGGGAGGATTATCTAGCGAGACAGACATAGAGGGAGGATAATATAGCCAGAGAGACAAACATAGAGGCACGCTTATTTAGCGAAACAGACAGATATAGATGAAGGCTTACCTACCCTGACAGACATAGAGGCTGGCCTATCTAGCCAGACAGACATAGAGGCAGGCTTATCTAGCGAGACAGACAGACATAGATGCAGGCTTACCTACCCTGACAGACATAGAGGCTGGCCTATCTAGCCAGAGAGACAAACATAGAGGCACGCTCATCTAGCGAGACAGACAGACAAAAAGGCTGGATAATCCAGTAAAACAGACAGACATAAAGCTAGGCTTATTTAACAAGACAAACAGACTTAGAGGGAGGATTATCTAGCGAGACAGACAGACATAGAGGCAGACTTATCTAGCAAGATAGACACAGAGGCACGATTATCTAGCGAGACAGACAGACTTAGTGGAAGAATTATCTAGCGAGACAGACTTAAGCCCCCGTCTCACATAGCGAGATCGCTGCTGTGTCACGGTTTTGGTGACGCAACAGCGACCTCACCAGCGATGTCGCTATGTGTGACACTTTGCAGCGATCAGGCCCCTGCTGTGAGGTCGCTGATCGCTGCAAAGTGTCCTGGACCATTTTTTGGTCCTTGCCCTCCCGCTGGTCAGCACATATCGCTGTGTGTGACCAGCAGGACCAGCGATCAGGCTGGTAACCATGATAAACAGCGGGTTACTAGGGGCACACGCGCACTTAGTAACCCGCTGTTTATCATGGTTACCACTCTGCTACGGTGATCGGTAACCACCCGCTCACCGTAGCAGACTCGTAACCATGATAAACAGCGGGTTACTAAGTGCGCGTGTGCCCCTAGTAACCCGCTGTTTATCATGGTTACCAGCCTGCTCCTGCTTCAGCAGGCTCGTAACCAGGAGGAGGACATTGTGGAAAGATTCTTTCCACAATGTTGCTGCTCCCCTGATCGTTGGTGAGCCTGCCTGTTTGACAGCTCACCAGCGACCACATAGCGACGCAGCAACGATCCCTGACAGGTCGTATCGTTGTCGGGATCGCTGTAGCGTCGCTAAGTGTGACGGGGCCTTAAGTGACAGGCTTATCTAGCCAGACAGACAGACTTAGTGGCAGGCTTATCTAGCCAGACAGACAGACAGACATAGAGGAAGGCTTATCTAGCGAGACAGTCATAGGGTGGAGCTGTAGGTAGAGTGGACTTAGTTTGGTGGTGGAGGTTCCATTACTTCATCATATCATCAAAAGAGACAAAATCATTTCTTTGGATAATTCAGTTTTAAAGCCTAAATAATAAAAATTAGGTCGTCATTTTTAACTATTACTGTGCTTTATAAAAACAACATATATTACATTAACCTCTGTTACTTTTTCTAAATTCTGAGCAAATAGATCAGGCACAACTAGCAAAAACATCTAAAAAACATCAGCCTCCTCCATGAACCCCTCTAGCTGTCCTTTCCATCTCCAATGGAGGTGTGTTTTCTGCCAATTTAGGCACAACAAAAATGGTTAATTCATTTGCTCACAATTTAAGAAAGCTCAAATTAAAGTTACCTTTTCCTTTAGGACTCCTCTTACCTTTGAAATGAGTAGAATTAAAAGAGTTGTCGACTAATAGGACAACCCCTTCTTGACCTAATTGTTTGCCCCCATGAAAATAAACACACCTATCGGCATACCCATTCATGTGAGTCCCAGGAAAGCAAATGCCCACACTGCTGGAACGGGAGGTGAGTATAGGTGATTTTAGAGTACAGAGGCAGGCTTATCTAGACAGACAGGCATACAGGCAGGCTTGTCTAGACAGACAGACATAGAGGCAGGCTTATCTAGACTGTTAGACAGACATAGAGGCAGGCTTATCTAGACTGTTAGACAGACATAAAGGCAGGCTTATCTAGACAGACAGACATAGAGGCAGGCTTATCTAGACTGTTAGACAGACATAGAGGCAGGCTTATCTAGACTGTTAGACAGACATACAGGCAGGCTTATCTAGACAGACAGACATAGAGGCAGGCTTATCTAGTGAGACAGTTAAACATAAAGGCAGGCTTATCTAGCCAGACAGACATAGAGACAGGCTTATCTAGAGAGACAAACAGACAAAGAGGCTGGCTTATCTAGTTAAAGAGACATAGAGGCACGATTATCTAGAGAGACAAACATACATAGAGGCAGACTTATCTAGCCAGAAAGACAGAGGCAGGCTTATCTAGACAGACAGACAGACATAGAGGCAGACTTATCTAATGAGACTGACAGACATAGAGGCAGAATTATTTAGCCAGACAGACATACAGGCAGGCTTATCTAGTCAGATAGACAAAGAGGCAGGCTTATCTAGTGAGACACACAGACATAGAGGCAGGCTTATCTAGTGAGACACACAGACAGAGGCAGGCTTATCTAGCCAGAAAGAGACAGAGGCAGGATTATCTAGCGAGACTGACAGATATAGAGGCAGGCTTATCTAGCCAGGCAAATATAGAGGCAGACGTAGCGAGACAGACAGCCATAGAAGCAGCCTTATCTAGACAGACAGGCATAAGTAGAGGTAAGCTTATCTAACCAGACAGACAGACATAGAGGCATACTTATCTAGTGAGACAGACAGACACAGAGGCAGGCTTATCTAACCAGACAGACATAGATGCAGGTTTATCTATCCAGTCAGACAGACAAAGAGGCAGGCTTATCTAACCAGACAAACAGACATAGAGGTTGGCTTTTCTAGCCAGACAGACAAACATAGAGGCAGGCTTATCAATTGAGAGAGACAGACATAGAGGCAGACATATCTAGCCAGACAGACAGACATAGACACAGGCTTATCTAGCCAGACAGACATAGAGGCAGACTTATCTAGCCAGACAGACAGACATAGAGGCAGGCTTATCTAGAGAGACAAACAGACATAGAGGCAGGCTTATCTAGAGAGACACACAGACATAGAGACAGGCTTAACAAGTGAGACAGACAAACATAGAGGCAGACTTATCTAGCCAGACAGACAGACAGAGGCAGGCTTATCTAGTTAGACAGACAGACATAGAGGCAGGCTTTTCTAGCCAGAAAGACATAGAGGCAGGCTTATCTAGCATGACAGACAGACATAGAGGCAGGCTTATCCAGCCAGATAGACATAGAGGCAGGCTTATCTAGTAAGACAGAGAGACATAGAGGCAGGCTTATCTAGCTAGATAGACAAAGAGGCAGGCATATCTAGTGAGACACACAGACATGGAGGCAGGGTTATCTAGCCAGAAAGAGACAGAGGCAGGATTATCTAGCGAGACTGACAGATATAGAGGTAGGCTTATTTAGCCAGGCAAATATAGAGGCAGACTTAGTGAGACGGACAGGCATAAGTAGAGGTAAGCTTATCTAACCAGACAGACAGACATAGAGGCATACTTATCTAGTGAAACAGACAGACACAGAGGCAGGCTTATCTAACCAGACAGACATAGATGCAGGCTTATCTATCCAGTCAGACAGACATAGAGGCAGGCTTATCTAACCAGACAAACAGACATAGAGGTTGGCTTTTCTAGCCAGACAGACAAACATAGAGGCAGGCTTATCAATTGAGAGAGACAGACATAGAGGCAGACTTATCTAGCCAGACAGACAGACATAGAGACAGGCTTATCTAGCCAGATAGACATAGAGGCAGGATTATCTAGAGAGACAAACAGACATAGAGGCAGGCTTATCTAGTGAGATACACAAACATAGAGGCAGACTTATCTAGCCAGACAGAGAGGCAGGCTTATCTAGAGAGACAGACAGTCATAGAGGCAGGCTTATCTAGCCAGACAGACATAGAATCAGACTTATATAGCCAGACAGACAAACATAGAGGCAGGATTATCTAGACAGACAGACATAGAGGCAGGCTTATCTAGAGAGACAAACAGACATACATGAAGGCTTATCTAGCGAGACAGACAGACATAGAGGCAGACTTATCTAGCCAGGCAAACATAAAGGCAGACTTATCAAGCGAGAAAGAGGCAGGAATATCTTGTAAGACAGACATAGAGGCAGGCTTATTTAGCCAGACAGACATACATACAGGCTGACTTATCAAGACAGACAGACAGACATAGAGGCAGGCTTATCTAGTTAGACAGACAGACATAGAGGCAGGCTTATCTAGTTAGACAGAGAGACATAGAGGCAGGCTTATCTAGAAAGACAGACAGACATAGAGGCAGGCTTATCTAATGAGACTGACAGACATAGAAGCAGAATTATTTAGCCAGACAGACATAGAGGCAGGCCTATCTAGTGAGATACACAGACATAGAGGCAGGCTTATCTAGCCAGGAAGAGACAGAGGCAGGATTATCTAGCGAGACAGACAGATATAGAGGTAGGCTTATCTAGCCAGGCAAATATAGAGGCAGACTTAGCGAGACAGACAGACATAGAAGCAGCCTTATCTAGACAGACAGGCATAAGTAGAGGTAAGCTTATCTAACCAGACAGACAGACATAGTGGCATACTTATCTAGTGAGACAGACAAACACAGAGGCAGGCTTATCTAACCAGACAGACATAGATGCAGGCTTATCTATCCAGTCAGACAGACAAACATAGAGGCAGGCTTATCAAGTGAGAGAGACAGACATAGAGGCAGGCTTATCTAGCTAGACAGACAGACATAGAAGCAGCCTTATCTAGACAGACAGGCATAAGTAGGGGTAAGCTTATCTAACCAGACAGACAGACATAGAGGCAGGCTTATCTAGCCAGACAGACAAACATTGAGGCAGGCTTATCTAGCCAAACAGACATAGAGGCAGGCTAATCTAGCGAAACCGACTGACAGACCTAGAGGCAGGTTTATCTAGTGAGACAGACAGACAGAAATAGAGACAGGCTTATCTAGTCAGACAGACATAGAGGAAGGCTTATCTAGCCTGAAAGACAGACATAGATGCAGGCTTACCTAACCTGACAGACATAGAGGCAGGATTATCTATCGAGACAAACATACATAGAGGCAGGCCTATCTAGCCAGAGAGACAGACATAGAGGCAATCTCATCTAGCCAGAGAGACAAACATAGAGGCTCGCTCATCTAGTGAGACAGACAGACATAAAGGCAGGCTTATTTAGCAAGACAGACAGAGAGGCAGGCTTATCTAGCCAGAAAGAAAGACAGACATAGAGGCAGGCTTATCTAGCCAGACAGACAGACATAGAGGCAGGCTTATCCAGACAAAATGACAGAGGCAGGCTTATCTAGCAAGACAGACAGACATAGAGGCAGGTTTAATTAGCATGACAGACAGACATAGGTGCAGGCTTATCTAGACAGACAGGCATAAGTAGAGGTAAGCTTATCTAACCAGACAGACAGACATAGTGGCATACTTATCTAGTGAGACAGACAGACACAGAGGCAGGCTTATCTAACCAGACAGACATAGATGCAGGCTTATCTATCCAGTCAGACAGACATAGAGGTAGGCTTTTCTAGCCAGACAGACAAACATAGAGGCAGGCTTATCAAGTGAGAGAGACAGACATAGAGGCCGGCTTATCTAGCTAGACAGACAGACATAGAAGCAGCCTTATCTAGACAGACAGGCATAAGTAGGGGTAAGCTTATCTAACCAGACAGACAGACATAGAGGAAGGCTTATCTAGCCTGACAGACAGACATAGATGCAGGCTTACCTAACCTGACAGACATAGAGGCAGGATTATCTATCGAGACAAACATAGAGGCTCGCTCATCTAGTGAGACAGACAGACATAAAGGCAGGCTTATTTAGCAAGACAGAGAGAGGCAGGCTTAGCTAGCCAGAAAGAAAGACAGACAGAGGCAGGCTTATCTAGCCAGACAGACAGACATAGAGGCAGGCTTATCTAGCAAGACAGACAGACATAGAGGCAGGTTTATCTAGCCAGAGAGACAAACATAGAGGCACGCTCATCTAGCAAGACAGACAGACAAAAAGGCTGGCTAATCCAGTAAAACAGACAGACATAAAGGCAGGCTTATTTATCAAGACAAACAGACATAGAGGGAGGATTATCTAGCGAGAGAGAGACAGACATACAGGCAGGCTTATCTAGCTAAAAAGATATAGAGGCAGGCTTATCTAGCCAGACAGACATAGAGGAAGGCTTATCTAGCGAGACAGACATAGAGGCAGGCTTATTTAGCCAGACAGACATACATACAGGCTGACTTATCTAGACAGACAGACAGACATAGAGGCAAGCTTATCTAGAGAGACAAACAGACAGAGAGGCAGGCTTATCTAGCCAGAAAGAAAGACAGACATAGAGGCAGGCTTATCTAGCCAGACAGACATAGAGGAAGGCTTATCTAGCGAGACAGTCATAGGGTGGAGCTGTAGGTAGAGTGGACTTAGTTTGGTGGTGGAGGTTCCATTACTTCATCATATCATCAAAAGAGACAAAATCATTTCTTTGTATAATTCAGTTTTAAAGCCTAAATAATAAAAATTAGGTCGTCATTTTTAACTATTACTGTGCTTTATAAAAACAACATATATTACATTAACCTCTCAATTACTTTTTCTAAATTATGAGCAAATAGATCAGGCACACCTAGCAAAAACATCTAAAAAACATCAGCCTCCTCCATAACCCCTCTAGCTGTCCTTTCCATCTCCAATGGAGGTGTGTTTTCTGCCATTTTAGGCAAAATAAAAAAAGGTTAATTCATTTGCTCACAATTTAAGAAAGCTCAAATTAAAGTTACCTTTTCCTTTAGGACTCCTCTTACCTTTGAAATCTGTAGAATTAAAAGGTTGTCGACTACTAGGACAACCCCTTCTTGACCTAATTGTTTGCCCCCATGAAAATAAACACACCTATCGGCATACCCATTCATGTGAGTCCCAGGAAAGCAAATGCCCACACTGCTGGAACGGGAGGTGAGTATAGGTGATTTTAGAGTATAGAGGCATACTTATCTAGACAGACAGGCATACAGGCAGGCTTATCTAGACAGACAGACAGACATAGAGGCAGGCTTATCTAGACAGACAGACATAGAGGCAGGCTTATCTAGACAGACAGACATAGAGGCAGGCTTATCTAGACAGACATAGAGGCAGGCTTATCTAGACAGACAGACATACAGGCAGGCTTATCTAGACAGAAAGACAGACATACAGGCAGGCTTATCTAGACAGAAAGACAGACATACAGGCAGGCTTATCTAGACAGACAGACATACAGGCAGGCTTATGTAGACTGTTAGACATTCATAGAAGCAGGCTTATCTAGACTGTTAGACAGACATAGAGGCAGGCTTATCTAGACTGTTAGACAAACATAAAGGCAGGCTTATCTAGCAAGATAGACATAGAGGCAGGCTTATCTAGCAAGATAGACATAGAGGCAGGCTTATTTAGCCAGACAGAAATACAGGCAGGCTTATCTAGCCAGACAGACAGACAGAGGCAGGATTATCTACCGAGACAGATAGACATAGAGGAAGGCTTATCTAGCGAGACAGACATAGAGGCAGGCTTATCTAGCCAGAGAGACAAACATAGAGGCACGCTCATCTAGCAAGACAGACAGACAAAAAGGCTGGCTAATCCAGTAAAACAGACAGACATAAAGGCAGGCTTATTTATCAAAACAAACAGACACACAGGCAGGCTTATCTAGCTAAAAAGACATAGAGGCAGGATTATGTAGCGAGACAGACAGACATAGGTGCAGGCTTATCTAGACAGACAGGCATAAGTAGAGGTAAGCTTATCTAACCAGACAGACAGACATAGTGGCATACATATCTAGTGAGACAGACAGACACAGAGGCAGGCTTATCTAACCAGACAGACATAGAGGCAGGCTTATCTAGCAAGACAGACATAGAGGCAGGTTTATCTAGCCAGATAGACAGACATAGAGGAAGGCTTTTCTAGCCAGACAGACAGAGGAAGGATTATCTAGCGAGACAGTCATAGGGTGGAGCTGTAGGTAGAGTGGACTTAGTTTGGTGGTGGAGGTTCCATTACTTCATCATATCATCAAGAGAGACAAAATCATTTCTTTGGATAATTCAGTTTTAAAGCCTAAATAATAAAAATTAGGTCGTCATTTTTAACTATTACTGTGCTTTATAAAAACAACATATATTACATTAACCTCTCAATTACTTTTTCTAAATTATGAGCAAATAGATCAGGCACACCTAGCAAAAACATCTAAAAAACATCAGCCTCCTCCATAACCCCTCTAGCTGTCCTTTCCATCTCCAATGGAGGTGTGTTTTCTGCCATTTTAGGCAAAATAAAAAAAGGTTAATTCGTTTGCTCACAATTTAAGAAAGCTCAAATTAAAGTTGCCTTTTCCTTTAGGACTCCTCTTACCTTTGAAATCTGTAGAATTAAAAGGTTGTCGACTACTAGGACAACCCCTTCTTGACCTAATTGTTTGCCCCCATGAAAATAAACACACTTATCGGCATACCCATTCATGTGAGTCCCAGGAAAGCAAATGCCCACACTGCTGGAACGGGAGGTGAGTATAGGTGATTTTAGAGTATAGAGGCAGGCTTATCTAGACAGACAGGCATACAGGCAGGCTTATCTAGACAGACAGACATACAGGCAGGCTTATCTAGACAGACAGACATACAGGCAGGCTTATCTAGACAGACAGACATAGAGGCAGGCTTATCTAGACAGACAGACATACAGGCAGGCTTATCTAGACAGACAGACAGACAGACATACAGGCAGGCTTATCTAGACAGAAAGACATACAGGCAGGCTTATCTAGACAGAAAGACAGACATACAGGCAGGCTTATCTAGACAGACATACAGGCAGGCTTATGTAGACTGTTAGACAGATGACGCGCCCCCTGGGCCATGTTGGGCAGCGTTGCGCATGCGGGGAATACCCGGAGCCGGATCTGATAGGAGTAGTAGTCCTCGTGGCGGTGACCCGGTCCGTGCCCAGGGTGTCAAACCAAGTGGCAGAACTTAGAATAAGATGTTATAGAGTTCGACTACGCCACCCGTTGAATGCGGTTATGAAACCGCCGCTGCAGGGCAGACCGCTGAGGCCGGTGGTACGGTTGTGCAGCGTGGATAGTATAACCCCCAACGGGAGGGGTATGGCCTCAGGGCAGCGGACGTGGATGATGGGGATAGCAGAATTGCACGCGGGCACCAGGAACCACTCAGAGACGGTGCGGTGTAGTTCAGGGTCTTTACTGGTGGCAAAGGTAGACCCTCCCGGGAGTACTGGCTAGCGATCGGGGCCTGGTCAGTCTGTGAGCAGATAGGATCTCCCCTGGCCAGGCGGAGTTGTAGGCCTCCCCAACTATTGTACTCTTCCTGGCTACCTTGCTAGAAGCGGGTAGAAGTAGCCCACGTCCCTGAGTGTACCGTGTGGTGCTCACCCGTATGGCCGGTGACTCGGGGCCTTCTGGTAGCCTCCGCTCCACGCCGGCGGTGCTCGTTCCCTTGCGTGTGACCGTGCCTTCGGGTTTCTTGGCCAGAGGACCTGAAATCCCCTGCCGGTCGGTTTTTGCTGCTGGGTATGGATCAGTCCCCACAGCCTCGGACTCCGTGTCCGGTGAGATCTCTTCAGTCAGGATGAGCTCTACAGCTTCCAATCTCTGACCCCTTTTATCACTGCTCCCACAGAGCTCCTGATCTTGCTCTCCCTGTATCTGCTCCACTCCAGACCAGACTGTGCCTCTGTCTGGGACTCCTCTTCTTCCCCTAACCCTGCCTCAGCCCCCAGTTTTTATAGGGGAAGTTCTTCCCCTCCCAGGACTGGGCAGGAGGTGTGGCATGCTTAGGGCACCTGACCAGGAGACCTCCCACCTGCTCTCAGACGTAATATTGCTACTATTGTGGTAACCAGACCCCTGGGGTTCCACACAGACATAGAGGCAGGCTTATCTAGACTGTTAGACAGACAGAGGCAGGCTTATCTAGACTGTTAGACAAATGTGACACCCCAGGGGTCTGGTTGCCACAGTAACGTAATGTTATGTCTGAGAGCAGGTGGGAGGTCCTTTAGTCAGGGATCCTGTGCATGCCACACCTCCTGCCCAGTCTTGGGAGGGGAAGAACTTCCCCTATATAAACCTGGGGCTGAGGCAGGGTGAGTGAGTAGAAGAAGAGAAGAAGTAGAGACAGCATAGGAAGAAACAGCAGTTACAAGGAGTCAGGGGCTGGCAGCTGCAGAGTTCGCCCTGACTAAGAAGACTTTTTACCGGACCCGGAGTCCGAGGCTGTGGGGACTAATTCCTGCCCAGCAGCAGAATCCGTCAGGCAGGGGATTTCAGGTCCTCTGGCCCAGAAGCCCGAAGGCACGGTCACACGCGTGGGACCAGCACCGCCATCGTGGAGCGGAAGCCATTAGAAGGCCCCGAGTCACCGGCCATACGGGTGAGCACCACACGGTACACTCAGGGACGTGGGCTACTTACATCAGCTCCTAGCAAGGTAGCCAGAAGAGTACAGTCAGTTTGGGAGGCCTACAACTACGCCTGGCCAGGGGAGATCCCATCTGCTCAAGGACTGACCAGGCCCCATCCGCTAGCAAGTACTCCGGGAGGGTCTTTTGTTGTTACCAGTAAAGACCCTGAACTACACCGTACCGTCTCTGAGTGGTTCCTGCTACCCCCATCATCCACGTCGGCTGCCCTGAGGCCATACCCCTCCCGTTGGGGGTTATACTATCACGCTGCACAATCCCACCATCGGCCTCAGCGGTCTGCCCTGCAGCAGCAGCCCCCTGGCTGCACTCAACGGGTGGCGTAGTCATCAACCATTTACTACTAATGGACTGCCGTCTAGTTTGACTCCCTGGGCACGGACCGGGTCACCGCCACGAGACTACAACCCTCCACAGATCCGGCTCCGGGTAAGCTCCCGCATGCGCAGCGCAGCGCGACACAGGCCCAGGGGCGCGTCAACTTTGGCGTAGTCGGCAGGATTTCGTGCCCGCAACCACCGGGTACTGCGTGCCTGAAAAGCAAAGACTGTTCAAACTTACCAGTGGTGAAGATTCCCGCTATCCGTGGAGGTTTCCCGCCATCCGGCGCCATCTTCTACCTTCTTCCCGCCATCCGCGAAGTTTTCCCGCCATCCGGCGCCATCTTCGACCTTCTTCCCGCCATCCGTGGAGTTTTCCCGCCATTGGACGCCATCTTGAGGACGCCGCGCGGGAAGAAGAGGGGCGTGGACTCCGAAAGCGCGCGAGAACTGAAGCCCCGCCTCACGTCCGGACGTTGCGTAAGGTCCTGGAAGGAGCCCAGCAGACGCCGACGTCACAGGAGCGCGACGGAAGGTCCTCAACCCTGACGATCCACTGCGGAGCCGCGGCCTACGGAAGAGGATCATCGCAAGGTAGGCCACGGTCCACTAGGGGGGAGGAAGATGTCGGATACGGAGGAGAGCTTCACTGCCTCAACCCCCGCCAGCGCTACCGCTGCTGCAGTTATGCCCTTCACCATGCCCTATATCCCGGGAGCAGCTTGGCTACCCCAGTACTCAGGGGAGTCACATACCCTGCATGACTTTAGAGAAAAGCTGGATAGCCTCTTCCAGGTGTACCCCCTCACAGAAGAGCAAAAAGTGAGCATCCTGGTGGCCCAACTAACCGGGGCAGCCAAAAGAGAAGTAAAATCTTGGCCACCTGGGAGGAGGACTGTCGCAGAGATACTAACCCGGCTGAGGGACACCTTCGATACCCGCACCTCAGCCGAGATCAAGCTTAGATTCTACGGGTGCAAGCAGCGAGCGCATGAGAGTATAAGGGACTATGCACTAAACCTACAAGAGGCCCTGAGGGCCATAAAGCAGACCGACCCTGATGGGGTGGGAAACGAGGACAGGCTGTTGACTGAACAATTTATAGAGGGTTTATATTGCAATGCCCACCGAACCCAGTTGCGGGCAATGGCCTTACAGGATCCCCATCTGGACTTTGCACAGTTCAAGGATAGAGCTATCCGGGTGCTCCGAGAACCAGCACCGGGTGGCGTTGTGACCCACAGGCGCCCAGCTATCACTTACCACCAGGAGGCGGCGCCCTTGTCGACAGGGCCTGGGGAGCTCATGCGCAGGCTTTGGACAATGACCCGGCTCCAGACCTACACCATCAGGTCCAAGAGCTAGTTAAGAGCGTTGCTGCGCTAACCCGAACTGTGCAGTCTTTACAGGTTTCCACCCCAGGGAAGATCCAGCTGGCATCCGGACCGGAGGACATCCCGTGGCGTCGACCAAGGAGGACCCCACCGGCCAGAGGAAGACCCAGTGACCGATACAGCGAGGACGGACGACCCATCTGCCGCCGCTGCAATCAACCCGGACATATGGAAAGGTACTGTTCTTTAAACGGGCACAACCTGGGGTAGAGGGCCAACCCCCAGGAAAAAGATCACCAGGCCCATCGAACTGGCGCGACAGATATGTGGGAGGACGTCCAGTCTTGCCTGTGGTACTGGATGGCATTCCCATGAGTGCCCTACTGGATACCGGGTCACAGGTCACCACCATCCCGTACGTGCTCTTCAAGCAGTACTGGAATGACTCGGATATTACCCGCTACCCTGACGACGACTTGAGTATCATCGCCAGCAATGGCCAGCCCGTGCCACAGATCGGATTTAAAGAGGTGACCCTCAAAATCGGTAGAGTCGAACTGGCCGCACAGGGACTGATCATTGTAGATATTGATAAACATGAGAGTCACCCAAAAATAACTCTAGGAACTAACGTAATTGAAAATTGTCTTGCAGAGGTGATTTTCCTTTTACAGCAGGTTGCCAAGAACGCCAGCTCCGGCGAGCAGCGGGTGCTCCAGAAAGAGATCCGGGCACTGATGCAACGGCAACAAGTGGAACTCTCCGGCGGTGAGATTGGTAGCGTAAGAATGTGTGACCCTTTTCCTATTGCCATGCCCCCAAAAAGTGAAATGATGATTTGGTGCCGGGCAGCTATTGGTCTGAGAGGTAGAGATTACCAGGCAATGGTAGAACCAGTTTACTCAGACAGTAGGCCCACCATTTTGACAGCACGGGGGGTGGTCAATGTACGCCATGGGAGGGTGCCCGTTCGCATAATAAATATCGGGGAGAGGGAAGTGTACCTGCCCCGGTATGCCACGCTAGCCAAATTATATACCACTAATCAAAATTCTATACAATCTGTGGAACCCTTGCCTCCATCTCACCCGGAGGAAGGTAACGGCTCTAAGAAAGACATGGAGGACTGGTGTCAGCAACTACATCTGGGTACTGACTCCACTCCCTCACATCAGAAACAAGGAGTCTATCGGGTGGTTCAAGAGTATGAGAGAGTGTTTAGTAAACACCCGTTAGACTTCGGGCGAGTCAAGGGGGTAGAACACCGCATCCCCACGGGAGATCATCCTCCCATAAAAGAGAGGTATCGACCCGTACCCCCTGCACATTACCAACACGCCAAGGGGATGCTTAGAGACATGAAGGAGGCTGGGGTAATCCGGGATAGCTGTAGCCCCTGGGCAGCCCCACTAGTTTTAGTCAAAAAGAAAGACAACACCATGAGGATGTGTGTAGATTACCGGAAAATCAACCGTATCACACACAAGGATGCGTACCCCTTACCAAGGATAGAGGAGTCATTGGCTGCTTTAAGATCTGCTAACTTCTTCTCTACCTTGGATCTCACTAGCGGGTACTGGCAGGTTCCTGTAGCAGAGGCGGACCGGGAGAAGACCGCATTCACCACCCCGATGGGACTTAGCGAGTTCACCTGCATGCCGTTCGGACTCTGCAACGCCCCAGGAACCTTCCAACGATTAATGGAGTGCTGTCTGGGCCACAGAAACTTCGAGACGGTCCTGTTGTACCTGGACGATGTCATCGTATACTCCAAAACTTATGAGGACCACCTGAAACACCTGGCGGAGGTGTTCGAAGCTCTGGCGAGTTACGGCCTAAAGGTGAAACCCTCCAAGTGTCACCTCCTGAAACCAAAGGTGCAATACCTGGGACACGTGGTGAGCGCTGACGGAGTGGCTCCCGACCCCGATAAGATCACCGCAATTAAGGGATGGCCAAGCCCCTCCAGCGTAAAAGAAGTGCGGCAGTTCCTAGGGTTGGTAGGCTACTACCGAAGGTTTATTCCCGGTTTCACCAAAAAGGCAGCACCTATGCAGGACCTCCTGATAGGCCAGTCCCGGAAGGCCAAGAACCAGAAGCCGCCCTTCAAATGGGAAAAGCTAGAAGAAGAGTCCTTCCGCCAGCTGAAGATGGCCCTCACGGGGGATGAAATCTTGGCGTACCCGGACTATAGCCAGCCCTTCATCCTCTACACCGACGCCAGTAACATCGGGCTAGGAGCCGTACTGTCCCAGATTCAGCAGGGGAGAGAACGAGTAATCTCCTATGCCAGCCGAAAACTGCGACCCACCGAAAGGAACCCCGAAAATTACAGCTCATTTAAGCTAGAGTTCCTGGCCGTGGTATGGGCAGTCACCGAGCGCTTTAGGCATTACCTCGCTTCTTCCCGGTTCACCGTATACACGGATAACAACCCGTTGACACACCTGCACACGGCAAGACTCGGTGCCCTGGAGCAGAGGTGGATGGCCCGTCTGTCCAACTACGAGTTCACAATCAAATACCGGGCAGGACGCTCCAATACTAACGCGGACGCCCTGTCCAGGATGCCCAACCTGCCGGACGAAGGAGAAGATCCGGAGGGACTGGAAGAAGTTGAACTCCCTGCGTTCCACCGTCATGGGACTATCCAGTATTCCCACCGGGTAAGGGGTAAGCAGGCTGCTACGTTGAACCCCTTACCCCACTACAACTGGGCGGAAACGCAAGACAGCGACCCTGCCGTCCGACTGGTGAAGGAGATGCTGACTCGGCCGGAGGCTCGCCTTGAACCAGACGCTCCGGAGGAAGCCAAACAACTATGGGCGGAGAAGAGTCGACTATTCCTTTACAAGGGGAAGTTGTGCCGCAGAATGGTCAACTCCCGGACGCATGAACTACTCTGGCAAGTAGTGGTGCCCCGAAGAGACGCAGCCATGGTGATGGAGGCATACCACGACGGAGCTGGACACTTCGGGTGGAAAAAGCTGGAGTTCCTGCTGCGCGAGCGGTTCCACTGGGTAGGCATGAGGGGAACCATCGAGAAGTGGTGCAGAGACTGTGGCCCGTGCAATCTGAGAAGGAAGGACCGGGCCAGCCAGAAGACTCCCCTGCAGTCCATCGTCACCCGGCAACCGTTGGAACTGGTAGCCTTGGATCATGTAAAACTGACCCCAAGCAGAAGTGGCTACGTCTACGCGTTAACCATCGTGGATCATTACTCCCGGTTCTTGGTTGTCGTCCCCGTCAAGGACTTAACGGCTCAAACAGCAGCTAGGGCCTTCCAGCAGCACTTCTGCCGTCCACACGGGTACCCGGACCAAGTGCTGACGGACCAGGGACCTGCCTTTGAAGCGGAGGTCTTCCAGGAATTCTGCAATCTGTATGGCTGCCGGAAGATAAGGACGACACCCTACCATCCGCAAACTAATGGACTTTGTGAAAAAATGAACCAGGTGGTAATGGATCTTCTAAAAACATTGCCCCTGGAAGAACGCAGTCTGTGGCCTGAGAAGTTGCCCGATCTGGTGGACCTATACAACCACATCCCGGTAGGTTCCACCAACTGTACCCCGGCTTACCTAATGAGGGCGAGACCTGGTAAGTTACCTGTTGACCTGGAAATGGGAGTCCTGACACCTGAGGACACTTCACCAGAAACAGACTGGGACACAGAGAGGCAGCAGCAGTACCGGAGAGTACAGGAGAGCGTGGAGCGAAGTCTCTGTCAGGCTAGGGAAAGACAAGAGAAGACTTACAACCAGTATGCTCCCGCTGTTCCCCTGGTACCCGGAGAGCAGGTCTTGAAGAGGAAAAGACGGCTCCACAAGTTGGATGACCAGTGGGAGAAGGACCCGTACACCGTACTGCCCTCAAGCCACGAGAACCCGAAGGTCTGTACCATCAGTAAAGACGGAGGGGAAACCACAGCCATTGTATCCCGGGACCACCTGAAGAAGTGTCCCGAACAACTGAGGAACCCTGAAGAGGAACAAGAAGACCATCGACCCGTGGGAGAAAGGGAAGATATGGTTAGTACCGTGCTCGGGGACTTCCCTCGGTCTTGGACTCAAGTCAATGGTGCAGTTGTGGTACCCGTACTCACCTTCCTCCAACCATCATCCCAAGAACCTACGGAGCAACGGGTAGAGCTGGAAGAACAGCCGGTCCAGGAGGCAGAAGACTCCACACAAGTAGAACAGGAGAATCAACCCTCTGCTTATAGTGAGCCTGCCGTACCCCTAGTGAGACAAAGAGCCGGTAGACAGCTGCCCAGTTTACCCTTGACAGCTCCTACACCCTGTAGTTCAGGGCCAGACAGTCAGCTCCGTAGGTCCACTAGGGCCACTAGAGGCCAGTTACCCGCACGTTGGAGGATCTAAATGTTTAAGCTATTTTATAATGTTTACCTGTCTAT
The DNA here is from genome assembly GCF_046119375.1 of Phyllobates terribilis. Classification (NCBI taxonomy): domain Eukaryota; kingdom Metazoa; phylum Chordata; class Amphibia; order Anura; family Dendrobatidae; genus Phyllobates; species Phyllobates terribilis. Next base: position 271,324,333 of record NW_027362765.1, read on the forward strand.
AGTTGCTTGTGTGTAATTTTGTATTTCTAGTTGTTTTTAGGAATCCTTGGTGGATTTACCGGGAATCCTTGTATATAGTTGGAGCGTAACCCAGGATGGACTAAAGACTGTCAAGGACTCGGGGTAGAACAGACCCCTACCTGGTTACGTCTCCCTGTGTTGGTGAAATGGACACCTTGCTTTCTTCAGAGACTGCACCCGGTTGCGGACACGCCGTAACCATCTTTATGTGTTTTCTTATTGTATTATTAATGTTTTGCCTTGTTATGTTTTCTAAATGTGTTTAGTCCCGGAGTACTAAATTTTACTAGGGGGGAATGTGACACCCCAGGGGTCTGGTTGCCACAGTAACGTAATGTTATGTCTGAGAGCAGGTGGGAGGTCCTTTAGTCAGGGATCCTGTGCATGCCACACCTCCTGCCCAGTCTTGGGAGGGGAAGAACTTCCCCTATATAAACCTGGGGCTGAGGCAGGGTGAGTGAGTAGAAGAAGAGAAGAAGTAGAGACAGCATAGGAAGAAACAGCAGTTACAAGGAGTCAGGGGCTGGCAGCTGCAGAGTTCGCCCTGACTAAGAAGACTTTTTACCGGACCCGGAGTCCGAGGCTGTGGGGACTAATTCCTGCCCAGCAGCAGAATCCGTCAGGCAGGGGATTTCAGGTCCTCTGGCCCAGAAGCCCGAAGGCACGGTCACACGCGTGGGACCAGCACCGCCATCGTGGAGCGGAAGCCATTAGAAGGCCCCGAGTCACCGGCCATACGGGTGAGCACCACACGGTACACTCAGGGACGTGGGCTACTTACATCAGCTCCTAGCAAGGTAGCCAGAAGAGTACAGTCAGTTTGGGAGGCCTACAACTACGCCTGGCCAGGGGAGATCCCATCTGCTCAAGGACTGACCAGGCCCCATCCGCTAGCAAGTACTCCGGGAGGGTCTTTTGTTGTTACCAGTAAAGACCCTGAACTACACCGTACCGTCTCTGAGTGGTTCCTGCTACCCCCATCATCCACGTCGGCTGCCCTGAGGCCATACCCCTCCCGTTGGGGGTTATACTATCACGCTGCACAATCCCACCATCGGCCTCAGCGGTCTGCCCTGCAGCAGCAGCCCCCTGGCTGCACTCAACGGGTGGCGTAGTCATCAACCATTTACTACTAATGGACTGCCGTCTAGTTTGACTCCCTGGGCACGGACCGGGTCACCGCCACGAGACTACAACCCTCCACAGATCCGGCTCCGGGTAAGCTCCCGCATGCGCAGCGCAGCGCGACACAGGCCCAGGGGCGCGTCACAAACATAAAGGCAGGCTTATCTAGACAGACAGACATAGAGGCAGGCTTATCTAGACAGACAAACATACATAGAGGCAGACTTATCTAGTGAGCCACAGACCTAGAGGCAGACTTATCTAGCCAGAAAGACAGAGGCAGGCTTATCTAGCCAAAAAGACATAGAGGCAGGATTATCTAGCGAGACAGATAGACATAGAGGCAGGCTTATCTAGCCAGGAAAACATAGAGGCAGACAGACTTATCTAGCCAGACAGACATAGAGGCAGGCTTATCTAGCAAGATAGACATAGAGGCAGGATTATCTAGAGAGACAAACAGACATAGAGGCAGGCTTATCTAGCAAGATAGACATAGAGGCAGGATTATCTAGAGAGAAAAACAGACATAGAGGCAAGCTTATGTAGCAAGATAGACATAGAGGCAGGCTTATCTAGTGAAACACACAGACATAGAGGCAGGCTTATCTAGCCAGACAGACATAGAGGCAGGCTTATCTAGCAAGATAGACATAGAGGCAGGATTATCTAGAGAGACAAACAGACATAGAGGCAGGCTTATCTAGCAAGATAGACATAGAGGCAGGATTATCTAGAGAGACAAACAGACATAGAGGCAAGCTTATCTAGCAAGATAGACATAGAGGCAGGCTTATCTAGTGAAACACACAGACATAGAGGCAGGCTTATTTAGCCAGACAGAAATACAGGCAGGCTCATCTAGCGAGACAGATAGACATAAAGGCAGGCTTATTTAGCCAGACAGACATACAGGCAGGGTTATCTAGCCTGACAGACAGACATAGATGCAGGATTATCTATCTAGACAGACAGACATAGAGGCAGGATTATCTAGCGAGACAGACAGACATAGATGCAGGCTTACCTACCCTGACAGACATAGAGGCAGGCCTATCTAGCCAGAGAGACAAACATAGAGGCACGCTCATCTAGCAAGACAGACAGACAAAAAGGCTGGCTAATCCAGTAAAACAGACAGACATAAAGCCAGGCTTATTTATCAAGACAAACAGACATAGAGGGAGGATTATCTAGCGAGAGAGAGACAGACATACAGGCAGGCTTATCTAGCTAAAAAGACATAGAGGCAGGATTATGTAGCGAGACAGACAGACAGAGGCAGGCTTATCTAGACAGACAGACAAACATAAAGGCTGACTTATCTAACCAGACAAATAGACATAAAGGCAGGCTTATCTAGCGAGACAGACATAGAGGAAGGCTTATCTAGCGAGACAGACAGAGGAAGGCTTATCTAGCGAGACAGACATAGAGGCAGGCTTATCTAGCGAGACAGACAGACATAGAGGCAGGATTATCTAGCGAGACAGACAGACATAGAGGCAGGATTATCTAGCGAGACAGACAGACATAGAGGCAGGCCTATCTAGCCAGAGAGAAAGACATAGAGGCAGGCTCATCTAGCGAGACAGACAGAGAAAAAGGCTGGATAATCCAGTAAAACAGACAGACATGAAGCCAGACTTATTTAGCAAGACAAACAGACTTAGAGGGAGGATTATCTAGCGAGACAGACAGACAAAGAGGCAGACTTATCTATCGAGACAAACAGACATAGAGGGAGGATTATCTAGCGAGACAAACAGACAAAGAGGCAGACTTATCTAGCGAGACAGACAGACATAGAGGCAAGATTATCTATCGAGACAAAAAGACATAGAGGCAGGATTATCTAGCGAGACAAACAGACATACAGGCAGGATAATATAGCCAGAGAGACAAACATAGAGGCACGCTTATTTAGCGAGACAGACAGACAAAAAAGCAGGATTATCCAGCAAAACAGACAAACATAAAGACAGACTTATCAAGCAAGACACACAGACATAGATGGAGGCTTATCTATCAAGACAGAGGCACGATTTTCTAGCGAGACAGACAGACTTAGTGGAAGAATTATCTAGCGAGACAGACAGACAGACTTAGTGGCAGGCTTATCTAGCCAGACAGACATAGAGGAAGGATTATCTAGCGAGACAGACATAGAGGAAGGATTATCTAGCGAGACAGTCATAGGGTGGAGCTGTAGGTAGAGTGGACTTAGTTTGGTGGTGGAGGTTCCATTACTTCATCATATCATCAAAAGAGACAAAATCATTTCTTTGGATAATTTAGTTTTAAAGCCTAAATAATAAAAATTAGGTCTTCATTTTTAACTATTACTGTGCTTTATAAAAACAACATATATTACATTAACCTCTCAGCTACTTTTTCTAAATTATGAGCAAATAGATCAGGCACACTTGGCAAAAACATCTAAAAAACATCAGCCTCCTCCATAACCCCTCTAGCTGTCCTTTCCATCTCCAATGGAGGTGTGTTTTCTGCCATTTTAGGCAAAATAAAAAAAGGTTAATTCATTTGCTCATAATTTAAGAAATCTCAAATTAAAGTTACCTTTTCCTTTAGGACTCCTCTTACCTTTGAAATGTGTAGAATTAAAAGGGTGGTCGACTACTAGGACAACCCCTTCTTGACCTAATTGTTTGCCCCCATGAAAATAAACACACCTATCGGCATACCCATTCATGTGAGTCCCAGGAAAGCAAATGCCCACACTGCTGGAACGGGAGGTGAGTATAGGTGATTTTAGAGTACAGAGGCAGGCTTATCTAGACAGACAGACATAGAGGCAGGCTTATCTAGACAGACAGACATACAGGCAGGCTTATCTAGACAGAAAGACAGAGAGGCAGACTTTTCTAGCGAGAGACAGACAGAGAGGCAGGCTTATCTAGCAAGATAGTGTGGCACCCCAGGGGTCTGGTTTCCACAGTAATAGCAATATTACGTCTGAGAGCAGGTGGGAGGTCTCCTGGTCAGGAATCCTATGCATGCCACACCTCCTGCCCAGTCCTGGGAGGGGAAGAACTTCCCCTATATAAGACTGGGGCTGAGACAGGGTTAGAGAGAAAGAGGAGAAGAGGAGTCCCAGACAGAGACATAGTCTGGAGAGGAGCAGCTATAGGAAAGAAAGATCAGGAGCTCAGTGGGAGCAGTGCTAAAAGGAGTCAGGGGCTGGAAGCTGTAGAGCTCGCCCTGATTGAAGAGTTCTCACCGAAGTCCGAGGCTGTGGGGACTAATCCTTACCCAGCAGCAGAAACCGACCGGCAGGGGATTTCAGGTCCTCTGGCCAAGAAACCCGAAGGCACGGTCACACGCAAGGGACCAGCACCGCCGTCGTGGAGCGGAAGCTACCAGAAGGCCCCGAGTCACCGGCCATATGGGTGAGCACCACACGGTACACTCAGGGACGTGGGCTACTTTTACCCGCCTCTAGCAAGGTAGCCAGAAGAGTACAATTAGTTGGGGAGGCCTACAACTCCGCCTGGCCAGGGGAGATCCCATCTGCTCACGGACTGACCAGGCCCCGATCGCTAGCCAGTACTCCGGGAGGGTCTACCTTTGTCATCAGTAAAGACCCTGAACTACACCGCACCGTCTCTGAGTGGTTCCTGCTACCTGCATGCTATTCTGCTACCCCCTTCAAACGCGTCGGCTGCCCTGAGGCCATACCCCTCACGTTGGGGGTTATACCATCTACGCTGCACATTCGTACCACCGGCCTCAGCGGTCTGCCCTGCAGCGGCGGCCTCATAGCCGCATTCAACGGGTGGCGTAGTCGAACACCGTACCATCTTCCGCTGAACTCTGCCACTCAGCTTGACTCCCTGGGCACGGACCGGGTCACCGCCACGAGACTACTACCCCTATCAGATCCGGCTCCGGGTAGGCTCCCGCGTGCGCAACGCTGCGCGACTCAGGCCCAGGGGCGTGTCAACTTTGGCGTAGTTGGCAGGATTTCGTGCCCGCAACCACCGGGTACTGCGTGCCTGAAAGAAGACTGTTAAACTTACCTGTGGTGAAGATTCCCGCCATCCGGCGCCATCTTCTGCCTTCTTCCTGCCATCCGTGAAGTTTGCCCGCCATCCGGCGCCATCTTCTGCCTTCTTCCCGCCATCCGTGGAGTTTTCCCGCCGTTGCACGCCATCTTGAAGACGCCGCGCGGGAAGAAGAGGGGCGTGGACTCTGAAAGCGCGCGAGAACTGAAGCCCTGCCTCACGTCAGGACGTTGCGTAAGGTCCTGGAAGGAGCCCAGCAGACGCCGACGTCACAGGAGCGCGACGGAAGGTCCTCAACCCTGACGATCCACTGCGGAACCGCGGCCTACGGAAGAGGATCATCGCAAGGTAGGCCACGGTCCACTAGGGGGAAGGAGGATGTCGGATACGGAGGAGAGCTTCACTGCCACAGCCACCGCCAGCGCCGCCGCTGCTGCGGTCATGCCTTTCACCATGCCCTATATCCCGGGGGCAGCCTGGCTACCCCAGTACTCAGGGGAGTCACATACCCTGACTTCAGAGAAAAGCTGGATAGCCTCTTCCAGGTGTACCCCCTCACAGAAGAGCAAAAAGTGAGCATCCTGGTGGCCCAACTAAGCGGGGCAGCCCAAAGGGAGGTAAAGTCCTGGCCACCTGGGAGGAGGACTGTCGCAGGGATATTAACCCGGCTGAAGGACACCTTTGATACCCGCACCTCAGCCGAGATTAAGCTTAGATTCTACGGGTGCAAACAGCGAGCACATGAGAATATAAGGGACTATGCACTAAACCTACAAGAGGCCCTGAGAGCCATTAAGCAGACCGACCCTGACGGCGTGGGAAACGAGGACAGGCTGTTGACCGAACAATTTATAGAGGGACTATATTGCAATGCCCACCGAACCCAGTTGCGGGCAATGGCCTTACAGGATCCTCATCTGGACTTTGCACAGTTCAAGGACAGAGCCATCCGGGTGCTCCGAGAACCGGCACCGGGTGGCGTTGTGACCCACAGGCGCCCTACTACCGCTTACCACCAGGAGGCGGCGCCCTTGTCGGCAGGGCCTGTGGGAGCTGACGCGCAGGCTTTGAACAATGACCCGGCTCCAGACCTGCACCATCAGGTCCAAGAGCTAGCTAAAAGCGTTGCTGCGCTAACCCGAACTGTGCAGTCTTTACAGGTTTCTGCTCCAGGGAAGATCCAGCTGGCATCCGGACCGGAGGACATCCCGTGGCGTCGACCAAGGAGGACCCCACCGGCCAGAGGAAGACCCAGCGACCGATACAACGAGGACGGACAACCCATCTGCCGCCGCTGCAATCAACCCGGACATATGGCAAGGTACTGTCCTTTAAACTGGCACAACCTGGGGTAGAGGGCCAACCCCTAGGAATAAGATCACCAGGCCCATCGAACTGGCGTGACAAATACGTGGGAGGACGTCCAGTCTTGCCTGTGGTACTGGATGGCATTCCTATGAGTGCCCTACTTGACACCGGGTCACAGGTCACCACCATTCCGTACGTGCTCTTCAAGCAGTACTGGAATGACTCGGATATAACCCGCTACCCTGACGACGACTTGAGTATCATTGCCAGCAATGGTCAGCCCGTACCACAGATCGGATTAAAAGAGATGACCATTAAAATCAGTAGAGTTGAACTGGCAGCACAGGGACTGATCATTGTAGACATTGACAAGCGCGAGAGTCACCCAAAGATAACTCTAGGAACTAATGTGATTGAAAATTGTCTTGCAGAGGTGATTCTCATTTTACAGCAGGTTGCCAAGAACGCCAGCTCCGGCCAGCAGCGAGTGCTCCAAAAAGAGATCCGGGCACTGATGCGGCGGCAACAGGTGGAACTCTCCGGTGGTGAGATAGGAAGCGTGAGAATGTGTGACCCTTTCCCTATTGCTATGCCCCCGAAAAGTGAAATGATGATTTGGTGCCGGGCAGCTATTGGTCTGAGAGGTAGAGATTACCAGGCAATGGTAGAACCAGTCTACTCAGACAGTAGGCCCACCATTTTGACGGCACGGGGGGTGGTTGATGTACGCCATGGGAGGGTGCCCGTTCGCATAATAAATATCGGGAAGAGGGAAGTATACCTGCCCCGGTATGCCACGCTAGCCAAATTGTATACCATCGACCAAAATTCTGTACAGTCAGTGGAACCCTTGCCTCCATCTCCCCCAGAGGAAGGTAACGGCCCTAAGAAACCAATGGAGGACTGGTGTCAGCAACTACATTTGGGAACTGACTCCACTCCCTCACACCAGAAACAGGGAGTCTATCGGGTGGTTCAAGAGTACGAGAGAGTGTTTAGTAAACACCCGTTAGACTTCGGGCGGGTAAAGGGGGTAGAACACCACATCCCCACGGGAGACCATCCTTCCAAAAAGGAGAGATACCGACCCGTACCCCCTGCACACTACCAACACGCCAAGGGGATGCTTAGAGACATGAAGGAGGCTGGAGTAATCAGGGATAGCTGTAGCCCCTGGGCAGCTCCACTAGTCTTGGTTAAAAAGAAGGACAACACCATGAGAATGTGTGTAGATTATCGGAAAATCAACCGTATCACACACAAAGATGCGTACCCCTTACCAAGGATAGAGGAGTCTTTGGCTGCTTTAAAATCTGCTAACTTCTTCTCCACTTTGGATCTCACTAGCGGGTACTGGCAGGTTCCTGTAGCAGAGGCGGACCGGGAGAAGACCGCATTCACCACCCCGATGGGACTTAGCGAGTTTACCTGCATGCCGTTCGGACTCTGCAACGCACCAGGAACCTTCCAACGATTGATGGAATGCTGTCTGGGACACCGAAACTTCGAGACGGTCCTGTTATACCTGGACGATGTCATCGTCTACTCCAAAACCTACGAGGACCACCTGAAACACCTGGCAGAAGTGTTCGAAGCCCTGGCAAACTACGGCCTAAAGGTGAAACCCTCCAAGTGTCACCTCCTGAAACCAAAGGTGCAGTACCTGGGACACGTGGTGAGTGCTGACGGAGTGGCTCCCAACCCTGATAAGATCACCGCAATTAAGGAATGGCCAAGCCCCTCCAGCGTAAAGGAAGTGCGGCAGTTCCTCGGGTTGGTAGGCTACTACCGAAGATTCATTCCCGGTTTCACCAAAAAGGCAGCTCCTATGCAGGACCTCCTGATAGGCCAGTCCAGGAAGGCCAAGAACCAGAAGCCACCCTTCAGATGGGAGAAGCTGGAAGAAGAGTCCTTCCGCCAGCTGAAGATGGCCCTCACGGGGGATGAAATCCTGGCGTACCCTGATTACAGCCAGCCCTTTATCCTCTACACCGACGCAAGTAACGTCGGGCTAGGAGCCGTACTGTCCCAGATCCAGCAGGGGAAAGAACGGGTAATTGCTTACGCCAGCCGAAAACTGCGACCCACCGAAAGAAACCCTGAGAATTACAGCTCATTCAAGCTAGAGTTCCTGGCAGTGGTGTGGGCAGTCACCGAACGCTTTAGGCACTACCTCGCCTCTTCCCGGTTCACCGTGTACACGGATAACAACCCGTTGACTCACCTGGATACGGCAAGACTCGGTGCCCTGGAGCAGAGATGGATGGCCCGCCTGTCCAACTATGAGTTCACGATCAAATACCGGGCAGGACGCTCCAATACTAACGCGGATGCCTTGTCCAGAATGCCAAACCTACCGGACGTAGGGGAAGATCCAGAGGAACTGGAAGAAGTTGAACTCCCCGCATTCCACCGTCATGGGACTATCCAGTATTCCCACCGTGTAAAGGGTAAGCAATCTGCTACGTTCAACCCCTTACCTCATTACAACTGGGCGGAAACGCAAGACAGTGACCCCGCCGTCCGACTGGTGAAGGAGATGCTGACTCAGCCAGATGCCCGCCTTGACCCAGACGCTCCGGAGGAGGCCAAGCAACTGTGGGTTGAGAGGAGTCGACTGTTCCTTTACAAGGGGAAGTTGTGCCGCAGAATGGTTAACTCCCGGACGCATGAACTGATCTGGCAAGTAGTGGTGCCAAGAAGAGACGCGGCTATGGTACTGGAGGCATACCACAACGGAGCTGGGCACTTCGGATGGAAGAAGCTGGAGTTCCTGCTGCGCGGGCGGTTCCATTGGGTAGGCATGAGAGGAACCATCGAGAGGTGGTGCAGAGACTGTGGCCCATGCAACCTAAGAAGGAAGGACCGTGCTAGCCAGAAGACTCCCCTGCAGTCCATCGTCACCAAGCAACCGTTGGAACTGGTAGCCTTGGATCATGTAAAACTGACCCCCAGCAGAAGTGGCTACGTCTATGCGTTAACCATCGTGGATCACTACTCCCGGTTCTTGGTTGTCGTCCCCGTCAAGGACTTAACGGCTCAAACAGCAGCTAGAGCCTTCCAGCAGCACTTCTGCCATCCACACGGATACCCAGAGCAGGTGCTGACGGACCAGGGACCTGCCTTTGAAGCGGAGGTCTTCCAGGAGTTCTGCACTCTGTATGGCTGCCGGAAGATAAGAACAACACCCTATCATCCACAAACCAATGGACTCTGCGAGAAAATGAACCAGGTGGTGATAGACCTTTTGAAAACATTGCCCCTGGAAGAACGCAGTCTGTGGCCTGAGAAACTGCCTGATCTGGTGGACCTATACAACCACATCCCTGTAGGTTCTACCAACTGTACCCCGGCTTACCTAATGAGAGCAAGACCTGGTAAGCTGCCTGTTGACCTGGATATGGGAGTCCTGACACCCGAGGACACTTCACCAGAAGCAGACTGGGACACAGAGAGGCAGCAGCAGTACCGGAAAGTACAGGAGAGCGTGGAGCGAAGTCTCTGTCAAGCTAGAGAAAGACAGGAGAAGACTTACAACCAGTATGCTCCCGCTGTTCCCCTGGTACCTGGAGAGCAGGTCTTGAAGAGGAAGAGACGGCTCCACAAGTTGGACGACCAGTGGGAGAAGGACCCGTACACCGTACTGCCCTCAAGCCATGAGAACCCGAAAGTCTGCACAATCAGTAAGGATGGAGGAGAAACCACAGCCATTATATCCCGAGATCACCTGAAGAAGTGTCCCGAACAGCTACGGAACCCTGAAGAAGAACAAGAAGACCCTCGACCCGCAGAGAAAAGGGAAGATATGGTCAGTACTGTGCTCGGAGACTTCCCTCGGTCTTGGACTCAAGTCAATGGCGCTGTTGTGGTACCCGTCCTCACCTTCCTCCAACCAGCATCTCAAGTACCTACGGAGAAACAGGTAGAGCTGGAAGAGCAGCCGGTCCAGGAGGCAGAAGACCCCACACAAGCAGACCAGGAGGATCAACCCTCTGCTTATAGTGAGCCTGCCGTGCCCCTAGTGAGCCAAAGAGCCCGTAGACAGCTGCCCAGTTTACCTTTGACAGCCCCTACACCCTGTAACTCAGGACCAGTCAGTCAGCTCCGTAGGTCTACTAGGGTCACTAGAGGCCAGTTGCCCGTACGTTGGAGGATTTAAAGTGCTCAAACTGTTTTATTTGTATTTACCTGTTTATTGTTGCTTGTGAATAATTGTGTATTTCTAGTTATTTTATAGGTGTCGTTTATGGATTATGCGGAATCCTTTGTACATATGTTTGGAGCGTAACCCAGGAACGGACTAAAGACTGTTAAAGACTCGGGGCAGGACAGACCCCTACCTGGTTACGGCTCCCTGTTCTTTGGTGGAATGGACACCCTTGTTTTCTTCAAAAACTGCACCCAGTTGCGGACACGCCGTGACCATCCTAATGTGTTTTTCTTTATTGTACTGTTTCTGTTTATAACTTGTTATGTTTACAAAAGTATGTTTAGTCCTGGAGTACTAAATTTCACTAGGGGGGAATGTGGCACCCCAGGGGTCTGGTTTCCACAGTAATAGCAATATTACGTCTGAGAGCAGGTGGGAGGTCTCCTGGTCAGGAATCCTATGCATGCCACACCTCCTGCCCAGTCCTGGGAGGGGAAGAACTTCCCCTATATAAGACTGGGGCTGAGGCAGGGTTAGAGAGAAAGAGGAGAAGAGGAGTCCCAGACAGAGACATAGTCTGGAGAGGAGCAGCTATAGGAAAGAAAGATCAGGAGCTCAGTGGGAGCAGTGCTAAAAGGAGTCAGGGGCTGGAAGCTGTAGAGCTCGCCCTGATTGAAGAGTTCTCACCGGACCCGGAGTCCGAGGCTGTGGGGACTAATCCTTACCCAGCAGCAGAAACCGACCGGCAGGGGATTTCAGGTCCTCTGGCCAAGAAACCCGAAGGCACGGTCACACGCAAGGGACCAGCACCGCCGTCGTGGAGCGGAAGCTACCAGAAGGCCCCGAGTCACCGGCCATATGGGTGAGCACCACACGGTACACTAAGGGACGTGGGCTACTTTTACCCGCCTCTAGCAAGGTAGCCAGAAGAGTACAATTAGTTGGGGAGGCCTACAACTCCGCCTGGCCAGGGGAGATCCCATCTGCTCACGGACTGACCAGGCCCCGATCGCTAGCCAGTACTCCGGGAGGGTCTACCTTTGTCATCAGTAAAGACCCTGAACTACACCGCACCGTCTCTGAGTGGTTCCTGCTACCTGCATGCTATTCTGCTACCCCCTTCAAACGCGTCGGCTGCCCTGAGGCCATACCCCTCCCGTTGGGGGTTATACCATCTACGCTGTACATTCGTACCACCGGCCTCAGCGGTCTGCCCTGCAGCGGCGGCCTCATAGCCGCATTCAACGGGTGGCGTAGTCGAACACCGTACCATCTTCCGCTGAACTCTGCCACTCAGCTTGACTCCCTGGGCACGGACCGGGTCACCGCCACGAGACTACTACCCCTATCAGATCCGGCTCCGGGTAGGCTCCCGCGTGCGCAACGCTGCGCGACTCAGGCCCAGGGGCGCGTCAATAGACATAGAGGCAGACTTATCTAGCCAAAAATACATAGAGGCAGGATTATCTAGCGAGACAGACAGACATAGAGGCAGGCTTATCTAGCCAAAAATACATAGAGGCAGGATTATCTAGCGAGACAGACATACAGGCAGGCTTATCTAGTCTGACAGACAGACATAGATGCAGGCTTATCTAACGAGACAGACAGACAGACATAGAGGCAGGCTTATCTAGCGACACAGACAGATATAGAGGCAGGCTAATCTAGTCAGACAGACATAGAGGCAGGCTTATCTAGTCAGACAGACAGACATAGATGCAGGCTTACCTAATCTGACAGACATAGAGGCAGGATTATCTATCGAGACAAACAGACATAGAGACAAACATAGAGGCTCACTCATCTATTGAGACAGACAGACATACAGGCAGGCTTATTTAGCAAGACAAAGAGACATAGATGAAGGATTATCTAGCGAGACTGACAGACAAAGAGGCAGACATATCTAGCGAGACAGACAGACATAGAGGCAGGCTTATCTAGCCAGACAGACATAGAGGCAGGCTTATCTACCAGACAGACAGACATAGGGGCAGGCTTATATAGCCAGACAGACAGAAATAGAGGCAGGCTTATCTAGCCAGACAGAAAGACAGACATAGAGGCAGGCTTATCTAGCCAGACAGACAGACATAGGGGCAGGCTTATCTAGCCAGAAAGACAGACACAGAGGCAAGTTTGATTAGCAAGACAGACAGACATAGAGGCAGGCTTATCTAGACAAAATTACATAGAGGCAGGTTTATCTAGCAAGACAGACATAGAGGCAGGTTTAACTAGCAAGAGAGACAATCATAGAGGTAGGCTTTTCTAGCCAGCCAGCCAGACAAAGAGGCAGGATTATCTAGCGAGACAGACATAGAGGAAGGCTTTTCTAGAGAGACAGACATAGAGGAAGGCTTATCTAGCGAGACAGTCATAGGGTGGAGCTGTAGGTAGAGTGGACTTAGTTTGGTGGTGGAGGTTCCATTACTTCATGATATCATCAAAAGTGACAAAATAATTTCTTTGGATAATTCAGTTTTAAAGCCTAAATAATAAAAATTAGATCTTCATTTTTAACAATTACTGTGCTTTATAAAAACAACATATATTACATTAACCTCTCAGTTACTTTTTCTAAATTATGAGCAAATAGATCAGGCACACCTAGCAAAAACATCTAAAAAACATCAGCCTCCTCCATAACCCCTCTAGCTGTCCTTTCCATCTCCAATGGAGGTGTGCTTTCTGCCATTTTAGGCAAAATAAAAAAAGGTTAATTCATTTGCTCATAATTTAAGAAAGCTCAAATTAAAGTTGCCTTTTCCTTTAGGACTCCTCTTACCTTTGAAATCTGTAGAATTAAAAGGGTGGTCGACTACTAGGACAACCCCTTCTTGACCTAATTGTTTGCCCCCATGAAAATAAACACACCTATCGGCATACCCATTCATGTGAGTCCCAGGAAAGCAAATACCCACACTGCTGGAACGGGAGGTGAGTATAGGTGATTTTAGAGTACAGAGCCAGGCTTATCTAGACAGACAGACATAGAGGCAGGCTTATCTAGACAGACAGACATACAGGCAGGCTTATCTAGCGAGACAGACATACAGGCAGGCTTATCTAGTCTGACAGACAGACATAGATGCAGGCTTACCTAACCTGACAGACATAGAGGCAGGATTATCTATCGAGACAAACAGACATAGAGACAAACAGAGGCTCACTCATCTATTGAGACAGACAGACATACAGGCAGGCTTATTTAGCAAGACAAAGAGACATAGATGAAGGATTATCTAGCGAGACTGACAGACAAAGTGGCAGACTTATCTAGCGAGACAGACAGACATAGAGGCAGGCTTATCTAGAAAGACAGACATAGAGGCAGGCTTATCTAGCCAGACAGACAGACAGACATAGAGGCAGGCTTATCTACCAGACAGACAGACATATAGGCAGGCTTATATAGCCAGACAGACAGAAATAGAGGCAGGCTTATCTAGCCAGACAGAAAGACAGACATAGAGGCAGGCTTATCTAGCCAGACAGACAGACATAGGGGCAGGCTTATCTAGCCAGACAGACAGACACAGAGGCAAGTTTAATTAGCAAGACAGACAGACATAGAGGCAGGCTTATCTAGACAAAATTACATAGAGGCAAGTTTAACTAGCAAGACAGACAGACATAGAGGCAGGTTTAACTAGCAAGAGAGACATACATAGAGGTAGGCTTTTCTAGCCAGCCAGACAGACAAAGAAGCAGGATTATCTAGCGAGACAGACATAGGGTGGAGCTGTAGGTAGAGTGGACTTAGTTTGGTGGTGGAGGTTCCATTACTTCATCATATCATCAAAAGAGACAAAATCATTTCTTTGTATAATTCAGTTTTAAAGCCTAAATAATAAAAATTAGGTCGTCATTTTTAACTATTACTGTGCTTTATAAAAACAACATATATTACATTAACCTCTCAGCTACTTTTTCTAAATTATGAGCAAATAGATCAGGCACACTTGGCAAAAACATCTAAAAAACATCAGCCTCCTCTATAACCGCTCTAGCTGTCCTTTCCATCTCCAATGGAGGTGTGTTTTCTGCCATTTTAGGCAAAACAAAAAGGTTAATTCATTTGCTCACAATTTAAGAAAGCTCAAATTGAAGTTGCCTTTTCTTTTAGGACTCCTCTTACCTTTGAAATGTGTAGAATTAAAAGGGTGGTCGACTACTAGGACAACCCCTTCTTGACCTAATTGTTTGCCCCCATGAAAATAAACACACCTATCGGCATACCCATTCATGTGAGTCCCAGGAAAGCAAATGCCCACACTGCTGGAACGGGAGGTGAGTATAGGTGATTTTAGAGTATAGAGGCATACTTATCTAGCAAGACAGACATAGAGGCAGATTTATCTAGTCAGACAGACAGACATAGCGGCAGGCTTATCTAGCGATACAGATAGACAGAGGCAGACTTATCTAGCCAGATAGACATAGAGGCAGGATTATCTAGCCAGGCAAACATAGAGGCAGACTAATCAAGCCAGACAGAGGCAGGATTATCTAGTAAGACATACATAGAGTCAGGCTTATCTAGAGAGACAAACTGACATAGAGGCAGGCTTATCTAGTGAGACACACAGACATAGAGGCAGGCTTATCTACTCAGAAAGACAGAGGCAGGATTATCTAGCCAGACAGACAGACAGACAGACAGACAGACATAGAGTCAGGCTTATTTAGCCAGACAGACATACATACAGGCAGACTTATCTAGACAGACAGAGAGACATAGAGGCAGGCTTATCTAGAGAGACAAACAGACATAGAGGCAGGCTTATCTAGTGAGACACACAGACATAGAGGCAGGCTTATCTAGCCAGAAAGACAGAGGCAGGCTTATCTAGCCAGACAGACAGACAGACAGACAGACAGACATAGAGGCAGACTTATCTAGTCAGACAGACAGACATAGAGGCAGGCTTATCTAGTCAGACATACAGACATAGAGGCAGGATTATCTAACGATACAGATAGACAAAGAGGCAGGCTTATCTAGCCAGACAGACATAGAGGCAGCCTTATCTAGCGAGACAGACAAATGTAGCACCCTGAGGATTCGGCTGCTACAGGGGTATTGCACCTCAACCCAGAGGTGTGATATTCCACTCCCGGGTAAGGATGGAGTGTGGAACTGAGCTCGGTAGGCTGCATGCACTACACACATCCCATTTCCGAGGAACAGGCCGACGGTACTCCCACTT
Source organism: Phyllobates terribilis (assembly GCF_046119375.1). Lineage (NCBI taxonomy): Eukaryota > Metazoa > Chordata > Amphibia > Anura > Dendrobatidae > Phyllobates > Phyllobates terribilis. The sequence goes on from NW_027362765.1 coordinate 271,340,178, forward strand.
AGAAATGTGCAGGTACGACCGAGTCTGTTCCTGGCTGGAGTGGGAGGGGGGTGGTACATCCCAAGTAGTGTAGGGGCAGATAGGGGGAGCAGCCTGGGTAAAGATAGGAGCTCATTGGGTGCTGGTCACCTGAGCTCACACATAGAGGGTGTATATAAGGTGGGCACCAACTAAGAACAGGGTCAGTCTGTCAGAGTAAGAAGCAGAGGAGCAGAGCAGTCCCAGAGAGAGAGAGAGAGGAGAAAGCAAGAGAGACCCAGAGGGGGAAACAGAAGAGAGGACTCTAAGACCCCAAATCCAATGCACAGGTGAAGAGTCGGCATCAGGGTACCGGAACCCAAGCTGGTGGGGGCAAAAACACACCCCAGCCAGAGACCGGAGGCCGTGGGCAGCGTCTGCCACGGCCACCCACCACATCCACCCCGAAGGCATACCACGTGGAGGGTCAGGGAACCCAAGGCCAAGGGTCTCCCAACAGAAGGCCCGAGGGAGCTGGACCTGGGTGGATCACTAGTGGGGACGGCCAGAGAAAGGACAGAAGGAGAGCTCAGGGTCACGCTCCGGACTCGCTTGGGGGTTGGCTGGATCCAGGACCTGGTGGATGCAGCACGGCTCGGGAGGTCACTTGAAGCTGGAGTGACCGGAACATCAGCAGTGAGTAAATACCCTTAACTGCATAACCCGACTCTGTCTTCCTTTAACATCTATGCTGCACCACCACAACCCCCATCCTCTGCACCTGACCCCCTGAGGCTATACCCCACCCGTTGGGGGTTATACCATCAAAAGCTGCACCTACTCCATCAGCCTCAGCGGACCCTGCTGCAGCGGCGGCCATAGTGACCGCAATACAACGGGTGGCGTAGTCGACATTAAGAACTTAATAACATCTGTAGGACTGCCACATACAACTGAGTTTGACACCCTGGGCACGGACCGGGTCACAGCCACTCGGAAGACTACAACTCCCATCTGATCCGGCTCCGGATATTCCCCCTAAAGAATATGGCCCAGGGGGCGCGTCAACTTTGGCGTAGTCGGCAGGATTACGTGCCCGCAACACCCGGGTACTGCGTGCCTGAAGAAAAGAACAAGTTTACCTCAAAAAGAAGTCTCCTGCCGGTTCCGGAGGGTCCCCGCCATCGGACCCCATCACCAGTCGATTCCCGCCGGTTGTCCGCCATTAACCGCGTTTTCCCGCCATCTGCAGAGTTTCCCGCCACTGGGAAGCGATTCCCGCCATTTCCAAAGGTTTCTCGCCTTGGAAGAGCGGACGCCATTATGGGCGTGCTAGAGGGTGGTGAGAGGCCACCTCCCATCGTGGGCCAGGACCGAAAATGGCGCCAAAAGTGGAAACCGCCCCCACCAACAGAGACTGTGATGCTAGAGGTGTCTGTCAGCGTGAAAGAACTGCCCCTGGAGCTGACAGTCACCAAGTGGCCCCGGGACCGCCCTCGAAGGGGGAGGAGACGAAAGGGGAGAACAAAGATGGGTGCCGCCTGGAGCAGTCTAGAGCGAGCGCACCCGGAGGCAAGAAGCCTGGAGAAGAGTATCGGAGGAGCTTACCCGGAGATGGCGAGAAAGCAGAGCAGCACCGGCCCGTTGGCCAGGAGCCTGCTAGAAACCGAGGAGGGAGAGCAGAGCAGCACCGGCCCGCTGGCCAGGAGCCTGCTGGAGACGACTGTAGGAGAGCAGAGCAGCACCGACCAGTTGGTCAGGAGCCTGCTGGAAACAACGACCCCACTAGGACTAGTGGAGGTCCTAGCACAGCTCCCCCGAGACCGGGAGTGTGCACAGACCGCTCTGGAGGGCCTCGCAAGGAGGATGGCCCGGGTGCAGCAAGAGACGTTGGCGGAGTGGAGCCGTGAGATGGCCCAGCAGACCGAGACCTGTCAGCGGAGCACGCCACCCGAGACGAGGAGACAGACCGCCTCTGAGGATGGCGCGGGAGGATTGAAGGCCGGAGACGGCGCCGAGAAGGGAGCCGAACGAGTGGAGGCAGGTAAAGGGGACGTCTATACCCCAGACCGGGAAACCGCGTACCTGCCCCAGCTCCCCGTCGCAGAGCCCGAAGTCTATCCTGCCGTGCCCGTCGCTGCAACGTCACCGCCGCAGACTAGGCCTCAAACGGGAGCCGCGACCCCTGTGACGTCACACGCCTCGACCCCGAGCGTGACCAAGCAGGAAGTACCACCAGCCTGGTCGCAAGGCCTAGTACCCCCGGGCGCCGCAATACCAACAGCGCCCCCTACCTCCGCGGAGCCCCCGGCCTGGTCGCAGGGCCAAGTAGCCCAGGGCGCCGCCGTCCTTACGGTGCCCTTCACCTTCCAGATACCCCAGGCCTGGCCGCAAGGCCCGGGCAACCCGGGCGCTAACACCACCGCGCCCATAAGACCAAGAGTGCCGCATCTGGGAGAGGACCTGTACGCCCAGCATACGTGCCCGGATGGGCAGCCATTTATATGGCCACCGGAGTTCCACCATCCCCGACTCCGGAGAGAGAGACCCCTGGATGAACCCCTGATCCCGGCTCCAAAGCCCGTAAAGAGGATCTCGCCCCCGCTAGCGGAAGAGCAGTTTGAGTGGGACCCCACCGGAGAAGATCTTATGGGATTCACTCAAGAGACTCGGGCAGCTGCAGCGGAGCGTGCTGAGTGCTGCCGCCAACAGCTCGAGGACTTCGAGAGGGAGCGGGGAGAGAGGCGGGTCCGGGAACAGCAAGCTCAAATAAAGAGCGCGGAGCAGAAGAGCCGGGCCAGGAGAGACCCCCGTGCAGCGCATAGTCCCCGCACCACCGGGACTGTGATAAAGTTTAACCTGCAGCATGGGTGGGGCTTCATCCGAGACCACCACACCCTAGGCGACGTCTTTGTGACCAGAAGAGACGTTGAGTCCCACCTGCCGGAGGGACACAGAGGTCGTGACCTTTACATCGGGGACGAGGTCACCTTCACCCGGCACAAGTGTGCCAAAGGTCCCTACGCCCTCCATGTGCATCGCCTGACGGAGGAAGAGCTGCGGTGTGAGGAGGAAGAACAAGAGGACCCGGACGGGTCTGAAACTAGAGCCAAAGGTAACCAAAAAAGCAAGAGCAGGAGGACGCCGTCGCTAAGGACAGCGAAGCAGAAGCTGTATATAGTTGCCCGTCGGGGCACCGTGAATTGAAACCGTAAACTGAAACTGAAACTGAAACTGTTGTTGCTAATATAGTCCCCGTTGGGACCAGCATGTGTGAACTGTTTCCCTTAATTCCACTGACCGAGGACTGAGAGCGGTCATTCCTCCCTAATACCTGGCCGAGGACTGAGAGCGGCCATATCCTTGTATATAGTTGCGCGTCCTAAAGCGCCCCCTACCGGTTTTATAGAAAAAACAGTTTTCTAGAGAGACTGTCGCACTTTACCCGGTCACACGTTGCACAGTGACCGGAGGAGGAGCCAGAGGCGACGAGAATGTTTTATATTGATATATATATATATAATGTTTTATATGTTTTATATGTTTATGCAAAAATTTGTATGTTTTGGTGTTATGTCTTACAGCCCGAGGACGTGCTGTGATTTACCAGGGGGGAATGTAGCACCCTGAGGATTCGGCTGCTACAGGGGTATTGCACCTCAACCCAGAGGTGTGATATTCCACTCCCGGGTAAGGATGGAGTGTGGAACTGAGCTCGGTAGGCTGCATGCACTACATACATCCCATTTCCGAGGAACAGGCCGACGGTACTCCCACTTAGAAATGTGCAGGTACGACCGAGTCTGTTCCTGGCTGGAGTGGGAGGGGGGTGGTACATCCCAAGTAGTGTAGGGGCAGATAGGGGGAGCAGCCTGGGTAAAGATAGGAGCTCATTGGGTGCTGGTCACCTGAGCTCACACATAGAGGGTGTATATAAGGTGGGCACCAACTAAGAACAGGGTCAGTCTGTCAGAGTAAGAAGCAGAGGAGCAGAGCAGTCCCAGAGAGAGAGAGAGAGGAGAAAGCAAGAGAGACCCAGAGGGGGAAACAGAAGAGAGGACTCTAAGACCCCAAATCCAATCCACGGGTGAAGAGTCGGCATCAGGGTACCGGAACCCAAGCTGGTGGGGGCAAAAACACACCCCAGCCAGAGACCGGAGGCCGTGGGCAGCGTCTGCCACGGCCACCCACCACATCCACCCCGAAGGCATACCACGTGGAGGGTCAGGGAACCCAAGGCCAAGGGTCTCCCAACAGAAGGCCCGAGGGAGCTGGACCTGGGTGGATCACTAGTGGGGACGGCCAGAGAAAGGACAGAAGGAGAGCTCAGGGTCACGCTCCGGACTCGCTTGGGGGTTGGCTGGATCCAGGACCTGGTGGATGCAGCACGGCTCGGGAGGTCACTTGAAGCTGGAGTGACCGGAACATCAGCAGTGAGTAAATACCCTTAACTGCATAACCCGACTCTGTCTTCCTTTAACATCTATGCTGCACCACCACAACCCCCATCCTCTGCACCTGACCCCCTGAGGCTATACCCCACCCGTTGGGGGTTATACCATCAAAAGCTGCACCTACTCCATCAGCCTCAGCGGACCCTGCTGCAGCGGCGGCCATAGTGACCGCAATACAACGGGTGGCGTAGTCGACATTAAGAACTTAATAACATCTGTAGGACTGCCACATACAACTGAGTTTGACACCCTGGGCACGGACCGGGTCACAGCCACTCGGAAGACTACAACCCCCATCTGATCCGGCTCCGGATATTCCCCCTAAAGAATATGGCCCAGGGGGCGCGTCACAAACATAGAGGCAGACTTATCTAGCCAGATAGACATAGAGGCAGGATTATCTAGAGAGACAAACAGACATACAGGCAGGCTTATCTAGTGAGATACACAGACATAGAGGCAGACTTATCTAGCCAGACAGACAGACATAGAGGCAGGCTTATCTAGCGAGACAGACAGACATAGAGGCAGGCTTATCTAGCCAGACAGACATAGAGGCAGACTTATCTAGACAGAAAAACAGACATACAGGCAGGCTTATCTAGCGAGACAGACAGACAAAGGCAGGATTATCTAGCCAGACAGACATAGAGGCAGGCTTATCTAGCGAGACAGACTTAGAGGCAGGATTATCTAGCCAGACAGACAAACATATAGGCAGGATTATCTAGCCAGACAGACATACAGGCAGGCTTATCTAGCGAGACAGAAAGACATAGAGGCAGACTTATCTAGCCAGGCAAACATAGAGGCAGACTAATCAAGCCAGACAGAGGCAGGCTTATCTAGCGAGACAGACAGACATAGAGGCAGGATTATCTAGCGAGACAGACAGACATAGAGACAGACTTATCTAGCCAGACAGACAGACATAGAGGCAGCCTTATCTAGACAGACAGGCAAAAGTAGCGGTAGGCTTATCTAACCAGACAGACATAGATGCAGGCTTATCTAGCCAGACAGACAGACATAGAGGCAGGCTTATCTAGCAAGACAGACAAACATAGAGGCAGGCTAATCTAGCAAAAGCGACCGACAGACATAGAGGCAGGCTTATCTAGTCAGACAGACATAGAGGCAGGATTATCTAGCCAGTCAGACATAGAGGCAGGATTATCTAGCCAGACAGACATAGAGGCAGGCTTATCTAGCGAGACAGAAAGCCATAGAGGCAGACTTATCTAGCCAGGCAAACAGAGGCAGACTAATCAAGCCAGACAGTGGCAGGATTATCTAGTAAGACAGACATAGAGTCAGGCTTATTTAGCCAGACAGACATACATACAGGCAGACTTATCTAGACAGACAGAGAGACATAGAGGCAGGCTTATCTAGAGAGACAAACAGACATAGAGACAGGCTTATCTAGCGAGCCAGAAAGACATAGAGGCAGGCTTATCTAGCCAGACAGACAGACATAGAGGCAGACTTATGTAGTCAGACAGACAGACATAGAGGCAGGCTTATCTAGTCAGACATACAGACATAGAGGCAGGATTATCTAACGATACAGATAGACAAAGAGGCAGGCTTATCTAGCCAGACAGACATAGAGGCAGCCTTATCTAGCGAGACAGACAGACATAGAGGCAGACGTATCTAGCCAGATAGACATAGAAGCAGGATTATCTAGAGAGACAAACAGACATACAGGCAGGCTTATCTAGTGAGATACACAGACATAGAGGCAGACTTATCTAGCCAGACAGACAGACACAGAGGCAGGCTTATCTAGCGAGACAGACAGACATAGAGACAGACTTATCTAGACAGACAAACAGATATACAGGCAGGGTTATCTAGCGAGACAGACAGACAAAGGCAGGATTATCTAGCCAGACAGACAGACATAGAGGCAGGATTATCTAGCCAGTCAGACTTAGAGGCAGGATTATCCAGCCAGACAGACATACAGGCAGGCTTATCTAGCGAGACAGAAAGACATAGAGGCAGACTTATCTAGCCAGGCAAACATAGAGGCAGACTAATCAAGCCAGACAGAGGCAGGCTTATTTAGCCAGACAGACAGACATAGAGGCAGACTTATCTAGCCAGGCAAACATAGAGGCAGACTAATCAAGCCAGACAGAGGCAGGCTTATTTAGCCAGACAGACATACATACAGGCAGACTTATCTAGACAGACAGAGACATAGAGGCAGGCTTATCTAGAGAGACAAACAGACATAGAGGCAGGCTTATCTAGTGAGACACACAGACATAGAGGCAGGCTTATCTAGCCAGACAGACAGACATAGAGGCAGCCTTATCTAGACAGACAGGCAAAAGTAGAGGTAGGCTTATCTAACCAGACAGACATAGATGCAGGCTTATCTAGCCAGACAGACATAGAGGCAGGCTTATCTAGCAAGACAGACAAGCATAGAGGCAGGCTAATCTAGCGAAACCGACCGACAGACATAGACGCAGGCTTATCTAGTGAGAATAACCGACAGACATAGAGGCAGGCTTATCTAGCCTGACAGACAGACATAGATGCAGGCTTACCTAACCTGACAGACAGACATAGATGCAGGCTTACCTAACCTGACAGACATAGAGGCAGGATTATCTATCGAGACAAAAAAGACATAGAGGCCGGCCTATCTAGCCAGAGAGACAAACATAGAGGCTCGCTCATCCAGTGAGTCAGACAGACATAAAGGCAGGCTTATTTAGCAAGACAAAGAGACATAGATGAAGGCTTATCTATCAAGACAAACCGACAGAGGGAGTATTATCTAGTGAGACAGACAGACATAGAGGCAGGCTTATCGAGACAGACAGACATAGAGGCAGGCTTATCGAGACAGACAGACATAGAGGCAGGCTTATCTAGCCAGACAGACATAGAGGCAGGCTTTTCTAGCCAGACAGACATAGAGGCAGGCTTTTCTAGCCAGACAGACATAGAGACAGGCTTATCTAGCCAGACAGACAGACAGAGAGGCAGGCTTATCTAGCCAGACAGAAAGACAGACATAGAGGCAGGCTTATCTAGCCAGACAGAAAGACAGACAGACAGAGGCAGGCTTATCTAACCAGACAGAAAGACAGACATAGATATAGGCTTATCTAGCCAGCAAGACAGACATAGAGGCAGGCTTATCTAGCCAGACAGACAGACATAGAGGCAGGCTTATCTAGCCAGACAGAAAGACAGACAGACAGAGGCAGGCTTATCTAACCAGACAGAAAGACAGACATAGAGACAAACTTATCTAGCCAGACAGACAGACATAGAGGCAGGCTTATCTAGCCAGACAGACAGACATAGAGGCAGGCTTATCTAGCCAGACAGAAAGACAGACAGACAGAGGCAGGCTTATCTAACCAGACAGAAAGACAGACATAGAGACAAACTTATCTAGCCAGACAGACAGACAGAGAGGCAGGCTTATCTAGCCAGACAGAAAGACAGACATAGAGGCAGGCTTATCTAGCCAGACAGAAAGACAGACATAGAGGCAGGCTTATCTAGCCAGACAGAAAGACAGACATAGAGGCAGGCTTATCTAGCCAGACAGAAAGACAGACAGACAGAGGCAGGCTTATCTAGCCAGACAGAAAGACAGACAGACAGAGGCAGGCTTATCTAACCAGACAGAAAGACAGACATAGAGGCAGGCTTATCTAGCCAGACAGAAAGACAGACATAGAGGCAGGTTTATCTAGCAAGACAGACAGACATAGTTGCAGGCTTATCTAGCCAGCCAGCCAGACATAGAGGCAGGCCTATCTAGTGAGACAGATATAGAAGCAGGCTTATCTAGCGAGCCAGACATAGAGGAAGGCTTATCTAGCGAGCCAGACATAGAGGAAGGCTTATCTAGCGAGCCAGACATAGAGGAAGGCTTATCTAGCGAGCCAGACATAGAGGAAGGCTTATCTAGCGAGCCAGACATAGAGGAAGGCTTATCTAGCGAGCCAGACATAGAGGAAGGCTTATCTAGCGAGACAGACATAGAGGAAGGCTTATCTAGCGAGACAGACATAGGGTGGAGCTGTAGGTACAGTGGACTTAGTTTGGTGGTGGAGGTTCCATTACTTCATCATATCAGCAAAAGTGACAACATAATTTCTTTGGATAATTCAGTTTTAAAGCCTAAATAATAAAAATTAGGTCTTCATTTTTAACTATTACGGTGCTTTATAAAAACAACATATATTACATTAACCTCTCAGCTACTTTTTCTAAATTAATAGCAAATAGATCAGGCACACCTAGCAAAAACATCTAAAAAACATCAGCCTCCTCCATAACCCCTCTAGCTGTCCTTTCCATCTCCAATGGAGGTGTGTTTTCTGCCATTTTAGGCAAAACAAAAAAGGTTAATTCATTTGCTCACAATTTAAGAAAGCTCAAATTAAAGTTACCTTTTCCTTTAGGACTCCTCCTACCTTTGAAATCTGTAGAATTAAAAGGGTGGTCGACTACTAGGACAACTATTCTCGATCCAATTTTTTGCCCCATAAAAATAAACACACCTATCGGCATACCCATTCACGTGAGTCCCAGGAAAGCAAATGCCCACACTGCTGGAACGGGAGGTGAATATAGGTGATTTTAGAGTATAGAGGCAGGCTTATCTAGACAGACAGACATAGAGGCAGGCTTATCTAGACTGTTAGACAGACATAGAGGCAGGCTTATCTAGACTGTTAGACAGACATAAAGGCAGGCTTATCTAGACTGTTAGACAGACATAAAGGCAGGCTTATCTAGACAGACAGACATAGAGGCAGGCTTATCTAGTGAGACAGACATAAAGGCAGGCTTATTTAGCCAGATAGACATACAGGCAGGCTTATCTAGCCAGATAGACATAGAGGCATGCTTATCTAGAGAGACACACAGACATAGAGGCAGGCTTATCTAGTTAAAGAGACATAGAGGCACGATTATCTAGAGAGACAAACATACACAGAGGCAGACTTATCTAGCCAGAAAGACAGAGGCAGGCTTATCTAGCCAGGCAAACATAGAGGCAGACTTATCTAGCGAGACACAGATGTGGCACCCCAGGGGTCTGGTTTCCACAGTAATAGCAATATTATGTCTGAGAGCAGGTGGGAGGTCTCTTGGTCAGGAATCCTATGCATGCCACACCTCCTGCCCAGTCCTGGGAGGGGAAGAACTTCCCCTATATAAAACTGGGGCTGAGGCAGGGTTAGGGAGTTAAGAAGGAGAGTTAAGAAGAGGAGAAGCAGCTATAGGAAAGAGAGATCAGGAGCTCTGGGGAAGTCGTGCTAAAAGGAATCAGGGGCTGGCAGCGGTAGAGCTCGCCCTGATTGAAGAGTTACCACCGGACCCGGAGTCCGAGGCTGTGGGGACTAATCCTTACCCAGCAGCAGAAACCGACCGGCAGGGGATTTCAGGTCCTCTGGCCAAGAAACCCGAAGGCACGGTCACACGCGTGGGACCAGCACCGCCGTCGTGGAACGGAAGCCACTTGAAGGCCCCGAGTCACCGGCCATACGGGTGAGCACCACACGGTACACTCAGGGACGTGGGCTACTTTTACCCGCCTCTAGCAAGGTAGCCAGAAGAGTACAATTAGTTGGGGAGGCCTACAACTCCGCCTGGCCAGGGGAGATCCCATCTGCTCAAGGACTGACCAGGCCCCAATCGCTAGCCAGTACTCCGGGAGGGTCTATCTTTGTCACCAGTAAAGACGCTGAACTACACCGCATCGTCTCTGAGTGGTTCCTGCTACCCCCATCATCCACGTCGGCTGCCCTGAGGCCATACCCCTCCCGTTGGGGGTTATACCATCCACGCTGCACAATCCTTCCACCGGCCTCAGCGGTCTGCCCTGCAGCGGCAGCTCCATAGCTGCATTCAACGGGTGGCGTAGTCGTCCAACATCTACTGCTAATACTCAGCCACACAGTTTGACTCCCTGGGCACGGACCGGGTCACCGCCACGAGACTACTACCCCCAACAGGCCCGGCTCCGGGTAGTCCCCGCGTGCGCAACGCTACACCAAGTAGGCCCAGGGGCGCGTCAACTTTTGGCGTAGTCGGCAGGATTTCGTGCCCGCAACCACCGGGTACTGCGTGCCTGAAAAAGACTGTTCAAACTTACCAGTGGTGAAGATTCCCGCCATCCGGCGCCATCTTCTACCTTCTTCCCGCCATCCGGCGCCATCTTCTACCTTCTTCCCGCCATCCGCGGAGTTTTCCGGCCGTTGGACGCCATCTTGAAGACGCCGCGCGGGAAGAAGAGGGGCGTGGACTCCGAAAGCGCGCGAGAACTGAAGCCCCGCCTCACGTCCGGACGTTGCGTAAGGTCCTGGAAGGAGCCCAGCAGACGCCGACGTCACAGGAGCGTGACGGAAGGTCCTCAACCCTGACGATCCACTGCGGAGCCGCGGCCTACGGAAGAGGATCATCGCAAGGTAGGCCACGGTCCACTAGGGGGGGAGAAAGATGTCGGATACGGAGGAGAGCTTCACTGCCTCAACCCCCGCCAGCGCCACCGCTGCTGCAGTCATGCCTTTCACCATGCCCTATATCCCGGGAGCAGCCTGGCTACCCCAGTACTCAGAGGAGTCACATACCCTGAATGACTTTAAAGAAAAGCTGGATAGCCTCTTCCAGGTGTACCCCCTCACAGAAGAGCAAAAAGTGAGCATCCTGGTGGCCCAACTAACCGGGGCAGCCCAAAGGGAGGTAAAGTCCTGGCCACCTGGGAGGAGGACTGTCGCAGGGATACTAACCCGGCTGAGGGACACCTTTGATACCCGCACCTCAGCCGAGATTAAGCTTAGATTCTATGGGTGCAAGCAGCGAGCACATGAGAGTATAAGGGACTATGCACTAAACCTACAAGAGGCCCTGAGAGCCATTAAGCAGACCGACCCTGACGGCGTGGGAAACGAGGACAGGCTGTTGACCGAACAATTTATAGAGGGACTATATTGCAATGCCCACCGAACCCAGTTGCGGGCAATGGCCTTACAGGATCCTCATCTGGACTTTGCACAGTTCAAGGACAGAGCCATCCGGGTGCTCCGAGAACCGGCACCGGGTGGCGTTGTGACCCACAGGCGCCCTACTACCGCTTACCACCAGGAGGCGGCGCCCTTGTCGGCAGGGCCTGTGGGGGCTGATGCGCAGGCTTTGAACAATGACCCGGCTCCGGACCTGCACCATCAGGTCCAAGAGCTAGCTAAAAGCGTTGCTGCGCTAACCCGAACTGTGCAGTCTTTACAGGTTTCCACTCCAGGGAAGATCCAGCTGGCATCCGGACCGGAGGACATCCCGTGGCGTCGACCAAGGAGGACCCCACCGGCCAGAGGAAGACCCAGCGACCGGTACAACGAGGACGGACAACCTATCTGCCGCCGCTGCAATCAGCCCGGACATATGGCAAGGTACTGTCCTTTAAACTGGCACAACCTGGGGTAGAGGGCCAACCCCCAGGAAAAAGATCACCAGGCCCATCGAACTGGCGCGACAAATATGTGGGAGGACGTCCAGTCTTGCCTGTGGTACTGGATGGCATCCCTATGAGTGCCCTACTGGACACCGGGTCACAGGTCACCACCATCTCGTACGTGCTCTTCAAGCAGTACTGGAATGACTCGGATATAACCCGCTATCCAGACGACGACTTGAGTATCATCGCCAGTAATGGTCAGCCCGTGCCACAGATCGGATTTAAAGAAATGACCATTAAAATCGGTAGAGTTGAACTGGCAGCACAGGGACTGATCATTGTAGACATTGACAAGCGCGAGAGTCACCCAAAGATAACTCTAGGAACTAATGTGATTGAAAATTGTCTTGCAGAGGTGATTTTCATTTTACAGCAGGATGCCAAGAACGCCAGCTCCGGCCAGCAGCGAGTGCTCCAGAAAGAGATCCGGGCACTGATGCGACGGCAACAGGTGGAACTCTCCGGTGGTGAGATTGGTAGCGTAAGAATGTGTGACCCTTTCCCTATTGCCATGCCCCCGAAAAGTGAAATGATGATTTGGTGCCGGGCAGCTATTGGTCTGAGAGGTAGAGATTACCAGGCCATGGTAGAACCAGTCTACTCAGACAGTAGGCCCACCATTTTGACAGCACGGGGGGTAGTTGATGTACGCAATGGGAGGGTGCCCGTTCGTATAATAAATATCGGGAAAAGGGAAGTATACCTGCCCCGGTATGCTACGCTAGCCAAATTATATACTATCAACCAAAATTCTATACAGTCTGTGGAACCCTTGCCTCCATCTCACCCGGAGGAAGGTAACGGCTCTACGAAAATAATGGAGGATTGGTGTCAGCAACTACATTTGGGTACTGACTCCACTCCCTCCCACCAGAAACAGGGAGTCTACCGGGTGGTTCGAGAGTACGAGAGAGTGTTTAGTAAACACCCGTTAGACTTCGGGCGAGTCAAGGGGGTAGAACACCACATCCCCACGGGAGACCATCCTCCCATAATAATAATAATAATAATAATAATAGTTTATTTTTATAGCGCCAACATATTCCGCAGCACTTTACAAATTTTAGGGGGGACTTATACAGACAATACAGAATAAGCATATCTCATATCGAACGGAGTGAGGGCCCTGCTCGCGAGCTTACAGTCTATGAGGAAGTGGGGGAGACACAAAAGGTAAAAAGTACATATATTGTATAATGCAGCCTTGATATACTGAATAGGATAAATAATAATACATGGACTGGTCGCCAGCCAGTATGTGTGCAGTCCTGACAGAGGCTTTTATGTGCATGGTTGGTTTGAACCCGAAGTTGAAGAAGATTTTAATATGGGGGAAAGCTGGGATGGACAGAGTGTGTTTAGGTGATACGCCAGTCTAAAGAAATGTGTTTTTAGGGTTCGCTTGAAACTGTGGGTATTGGGAATTAATCGAACTGTCCTGGGTAGTGCATTCCAGAGAATTGGCGCAGCACGCGAGAAATCTTGGAGACGGGAGTGGGAAGTTCGGATTATGGAGGATTTTAGTTTCAAGTCATTTGCAGAACGGAGGGCACGTGTAGGGTGGTAGACTGAGACAAGGGAGGAGATGTAGGGGGGTACTGAAGCATGGAGCGCTTTGTGGGTAAGCGTGATAAGTTTAAAACGAACTCTATATTGGATGGGCAACCAATGCAATGACTGGCACAGGGAAGAGGCATCTGAGTAGCGGTTGGCGAGGAATATGATCCTGGCTGCTGCGTTCAGGACGGATTGGAGAGGGGAGAGTTTAGTAAGAGGGAGACCGATTAGTAGAGCGTTGCAATAGTCAAGACGAGAATGAATAAGAGCGACAGTAAGAGTTTTTGCCGAGTCAAAGGTGAGAAAAGTCCTGATTCTTGAGATGTTTTTGAGGTGTAGATGACATGAACGAGCGAGTGATTTGATGTGAGGAGTGAAAGAAAGATCTGAATCAAAAATGACCCCAAGAGAGAGGTATCGACCCGTACCCCCTGCACACTACCAACACGCCAAGGGGATGCTTAGAGACATGAAGGAGGCTGGGGTAATCAGGGATAGCTGTAGCCCCTGGGCAGCTCCAATAGTCTTGGTCAAAAAGAAAGACAACACCATGAGAATGTGTGTAGATTACCGGAAAATTAACCGTATCACACACAAAGATGCGTACCCCTTACCAAGAATAGAGGAGTCTTTGGCTGCTTTAAAATCTGCTAACTTCTTCTCCACCTTGGATCTCACTAGCGGGTACTGGCAGGTTCCTGTAGCAGAGGCGGACCGGGAGAAGACCGCATTCACCACCCCGATGGGACTTAGCGAGTTTACCTGCATGCCGTTCGGACTCTGCAACGCACCAGGAACCTTCCAGCGATTGATGGAATGCTGTCTGGGACACCGAAACTTTGAGACGGTCCTGTTATACCTGGACGATGTCATCGTCTATTCCAAGACCTACGAGGACCACCTGAAACACCTGGCGGAAGTGTTCGAAGCTCTGGCAAGTTACGGCCTAAAGGTGAAACCCTCCAAGTGTCACCTCCTGAAGCCAAAGGTGCAGTACCTGGGACACGTGGTGAGTGCTGACGGAGTGGCTCCCGACCCTGATAAGATCACCGCAATTAAGGAATGGCCAAGCCCCTCCAGCGTAAAGGAAGTGAGGCAGTTCCTCGGGTTGGTAGGCTACTACCGAAGGTTCATTCCCGGTTTCACTAAAAAGGCAGCTCCTATGCAGGACCTCCTGATAGGCCAGTCCAGGAAGGCCAAGAACCAGAAGCCACCCTTCAGATGGGAGAAGCTGGAAGAAGAGTCCTTCCGCCAGCTGAAGATGGCCCTCACGGGGGGTGAAATCCTGGCGTACCCTGATTATAGCCAGCCCTTTATCCTCTACACCGACGCCAGTAACATCGGGCTAGGAGCCGTACTGTCCCAGATCCAGCAGGGGAAGGAACGGATAATTGCTTACGCCAGCCGAAAACTGCGACCCACCGAAAGAAACCCTGAGAATTACAGCTCATTTAAGCTAGAGTTCCTGGCAGTGGTGTGGGCAGTCACCGAACGCTTTAAGCACTACCTCGCTGCTTCCCGGTTCACCGTGTACACGGATAACAACCCGTTGACACACCTGGACACTGCAAGACTCGGTGCCCTAGAGCAGAGATGGATGGCCCGCTTGTCCAACTATGAGTTTACAATCAAATACCGGGCAGGACGCTCCAATACCAACGCGGACGCCCTGTCCAGGATGCCGAACCTACCGGACGTAGGGGAAGATTCAGAGGAACTGGAAGAAGTTGAACTCCCCGCGTTCCACCGTCATGGGACTATCCAGTATTCCCACCGTGTAAGGAGTAAGCAATCCGCTACGTTCAACCCATTACCTCATTACAACTGGGCGGAGACGCAAGACAGTGACCCTGCCGTCCGACTGGTAAAGGAGATGCTGACTCGGCCAGATGCACGCCTTGACCCAGACGCTCCGGAGGAAGCCAAGCAACTGTGGGCTGAGAAGAGTCGACTGTTCCTTTACAAGGGGAAGTTGTGCCGCAGAATGGTTAACTCCCGGACGCATGAACTAATCTGGCAAGTGGTGGTGCCAAGAAGAGACGCAGCTATGGTGATGGAGGCATACCACGACGGAGCTGGGCACTTCGGATGGAAGAAGCTGGAGTTCCTGCTGCGCGGGCGGTTCCATTGGGTAGGCATGAGAGGAACCATCGAGAGGTGGTGCAGAGACTGTGGCCCATGCAACCTAAGAAGGAGGGACCGTGCCAGCCAGAAGACTCCCCTGCAGTCCATCATTACCAGACAGCCGTTGGAACTGGTAGCCTTGGATCATGTAAAACTGACCCCAAGCAGAAGTGGCTACGTCTACGCGTTAACCATCGTGGATCACTACTCCCGGTTCTTGGTTGTCGTCCCCGTCAAGGACTTAACGGCTCAAACAGCAGCTAGAGCCTTCCAGCAGCACTTCTGCCGTCCGCACGGATACCCGGAGCAGGTGCTGACGGACCAGGGGCCTGCCTTTGAAGCGGAAGTCTTCCAGGAGTTCTGCACCCTGTATGGCTGCCGGAAGATAAGAACAACACCCTATCACCCGCAAACTAATGGACTTTGTGAGAAAATGAACCAGGTGGTGATAGATCTTCTGAAAACATTGCCCCTGGAAGAACGTAGTCTGTGGCCTGAAAAGCTGCCCGACCTGGTGGACCTATACAACCACATCCCTGTAGGTTCCACCAACTGTACCCCGGCTTACCTAATGAGGGCAAGACCTGGTAAGCTTCCTGTTGATCTGGAGATGGGAGTCCTGACACCCGAGGACACTTCACCAGAAGCAGACTGGGACACAGAGAGGCAGCAGCAGTACCGGAAAGTACAGGAGAGCGTGGAGCGAAGTCTCTGTCAAGCTAGGGAAAGACAAGAGAAAACTTACAACCAGTATGCTCCCGCTGTTCCCCTGGTGCCCGGAGAGCAGGTCTTGAAGAGGAAAAGACGGCTCCACAAGTTGGACGACCAGTGGGAGAAGGACCCGTACACCGTACTGCCCTCAAGCCACGACAACCCAAAGATCTGTACAATCAGTAAAGACGGAGGGGAAACCACAGCCATTGTATCCCGGGATCACCTGAAGAAGTGTCCCGAACAGCTACGGAACCCTGAAGAGGAACAAGAAGACCCTCGACCCGTAGAGGAAAGGGAAGATATGATTAGTACTGTGCTCGGAGAGTTCCCTCGGTCTTGGACTCAAGTCAATGGTGCTGTTGTGGTACCCGTCCTCACGTTCCTCCAACCAGCATCCCAAGTGCCTACGGAGACACAGGTAGAGCTGGAAGAACAGCCGGTCCAGGAGGCAGAAGACCCCACACAAGCAGACCAGGAGAATCAACCCTCTGCTTATAGTGAGCCTGCCATACCCCTAGTGAGCCAAAGAGTCCGTAGACGGCTGCCCAGTTTACCCTTGACAGCTCCTATACCCTGTAGCTCAGGACCAGTCAGCCAGCTCCGTAGGTCCACTAGGGTCACTAGAGGCCAGTTGCCCATACGGTGGAGGATCTAAATGTACAAGCTATTTTATTAATGTTTACCTGTTTATTGTTGCTTGTGTATAATTTTGTGTTTCTAGTTATTTGTAGGAGTCTTTGGTGGATTTACCGGTAATCCTTTTTGCATATAGTTGGAGCGTAACCCAGGATGGACTAAAAGACTGATAAGGACTCGAGGCAGGACAGACCCCTACCTGGTTACGTCTCCCTGTTTTGGTGAAATGGACACCTTTGTTTTCTTCAAAGACTGCACCCGGTTGCGGACATGCCGTGACCATCCTAATGTGTTTTTCTTTATTGTACCGTTTCTGTTTTTACTTGTTATGTTTTACAAAAGTATGTTTAGTCCCGGAGTACTAAATTTCACTAGGGAGGAATGTGGCACCCCAGGGGTCTGGTTTCCACAGTAATAGCAATATTATGTCTGAGAGCAGGTGGGAGGTCTCTTGGTCAGGAATCCTATGCATGCCACACCTCCTGCCCAGTCCTGGGAGGGGAAGAACTTCCCCTATATAAAACTGGGGCTGAGGCAGGGTTAGGGAGTTAAGAAGGAGAGTTAAGAAGAGGAGAAGCAGCTATAGGAAAGAGAGATCAGGAGCTCTGGGGAAGTCGTGCTAAAAGGAATCAGGGGCTGGCAGCGGTAGAGCTCGCCCTGATTGAAGAGTTACCACCGGACCCGGAGTCCGAGGCTGTGGGGACTAATCCTTACCCAGCAGCAGAAACCGACCGGCAGGGGATTTCAGGTCCTCTGGCCAAGAAACCCGAAGGCACGGTCACACGCGTGGGACCAGCACCGCCGTCGTGGAACGGAAGCCACTTGAAGGCCCCGAGTCACCGGCCATACGGGTGAGCACCACACGGTACACTCAGGGACGTGGGCTACTTTTACCCGCCTCTAGCAAGGTAGCCAGAAGAGTACAATTAGTTGGGGAGGCCTACAACTCCGCCTGGCCAGGGGAGATCCCATCTGCTCAAGGACTGACCAGGCCCCAATCGCTAGCCAGTACTCCGGGAGGGTCTATCTTTGTCACCAGTAAAGACCCTGAACTACACCGCATCGTCTCTGAGTGGTTCCTGCTACCCCCATCATCCACGTCGGCTGCCCTGAGGCCATACCCCTCCCGTTGGGGGTTATACCATCCACGCTGCACAATCCTTCCACCGGCCTCAGCGGTCTGCCCTGCAGCGGCAGCTCCATAGCTGCATTCAACGGGTGGCGTAGTCGTCCAACATCTACTGCTAATACTCAGCCACACAGTTTGACTCCCTGGGCACGGACCGGGTCACCGCCACGAGACTACTACCCCCAACAGGCCCGGCTCCGGGTAGTCCCCGCGTGCGCAACGCTACACCAAGTAGGCCCAGGGGCGCGTCACAGACATAGAGGCAGGCTTATCTAGCAAGATAGACATAGAGGCAGACTTATCTAGAGAGACAAACAGACAGAGGCAGACTTATCTAGCCAGACAGACAGACATAGAGGCAGGATTATCTAGCCAGACAGAAATAGAGGCAGGCTTATCTAGCAAGATAGTGTGGCGCCCCTGAGGGTTCAATCACCACAGGGGTACTGCACCTCAGTAGAGGTGTGGTATCTCCTCTTCCAGGTAAGAATGGAGCATCTCTCAGGACACCATTTCACCATTCAACACTACACCACTCCTGTCCTGTAGGGGGCCTAAATGCACAAGGGTGCTGCCCCGGCCTGGGATAGAGGAGATGGGGGGAACCAAAGTTAGGGGGAACCATGTAGTGGGTGAGGGTGGAGGACACACTTTTATGCAACACTTATTCTTTCATATTTAATCTACGGCCATCTTAAGTTCAAGGTCCTTTGATTGTGATCTTCGTCAGTGATTGTGGTCTTCCTCTCTGATTGCGGGCACCCGCCAGAGTTCAGCAAAAGTCTGCAACCGACTAAAGATACACGGTCCTCGTTCTCCGGCCTTGAGATGAGGAGCGGGTCAGAGTTAACCACTGTCTCTACCCGGTCAAGGTCCTTACCCAAGAAGGCCTGGAGGGGAGCAGAGGAGATAGGCTCCACAGGCAAAAGGATCCCAGGGGGATGCGGACGGAGCGGCCTACGCCACCTGTATTCTTTATTCTGGCCTAGTCAGAGGGATTCCTGCTGCAAGAGGGGTGACCGGCCCCCGATATCTGACTTTGTCACTTCACATCTCAGTCAGAAAAGCCCGGAGGCTTAGTGGATCCCAGGAGGGATACGGACGGAACGGCTTACGCCACCTGTACCTCTCTACCTGCGTTTATCCAGTGGGACCCGGCCTTACACCTAGTTCTATCCACACAAACAGTCAGGTGAAGACTTAGTGGGAGAACTCACCAAGGAGAGGAACACACACCAGAAGGGTCTTGACAGGTGCTCCTGATCAACCTGGAAAGTGCTGGACCCCCTTCCCGGTGGCCGCAGCGCGCCGTGAGGAGCAGAGGGAAGCTTTGCGGGTAAAGTTCATCTTAATGTGATTAAAAACCCTGGTTGACTTCACACCCCTCTTCAACCTGTTATTTCCTGCGTGGCACTGCACCCACCATCTTCCCTCACACTGCCCTGAGGCCTGCTCCGCCTGCGGGGAGCCGTCCCATCTTAGCTGTCTGTAACACCGGCCTTAGTGGACTGAAGCAGCGCTGGTGTTCATCATCGGAAACCATAGGTGGCGAAGTCGAAAAATACCACTCTTACTTGAATGCCTATTAAAATCCCCTTTTATGTGACCGCCGTGGGCACGGACCAGGTCAGGCCACGACTGCCTCCCCCCGCAACAACTACACCGACCCGGCTCCGAGTAACCCCCTTTCTCAGGGAGGGCCTCACAATAGACATAGAGGCAGACTTATCTAGTGAGACACGCAGACATAGAGGCAGGCTTATCTAGCCAGACAGACAGACATAGAGGCAGGCTTATCTAGCCAGACAGACAGACATAGAGGCAGGCTTATCTAGCCAGAAAGACATAGAGGCAGGATTATCTAGCGAGACAGATAAACATAGAGGAAGGCTTATCTAGCCAGACAGACAGACATAGATGCAGGATTATCTATCCAGGCAGACATAGAGGCAGGATTATCTAGCGAGACAGACAGATATAGATGAAGGCTTACCTACCCTGACAGACATAGAGGCAGGCCTATCTAGCCAGAGAGACAAACATAGAGGCACGCTCATCTAGCAAGACAGACAGACAAAAAGGCTGAATAATCCAGTAAAACAGACAGACATAAAGTCAGGCTTATTTAGCAAGACAAACAGACATAGAGGGAGGATTATCTAGCGAGACAGACAGGCATAGAGGCAGAGTTATCTAGCCAGACAGACAAACATAAAGGCAGACTTATCTAACCAGACAAATAGACATAGAGGCAGGTTTATCTAGCGAGAAAGACATAGAGGCAGACTTATCTAGAGAGACAGATAGACATAGAGGCAGGATTATCTAGCGAGAAAGACATAGAGGCAGGCTTATCTAGTGAGACAGATAGACATAGAGGCAGGTTTATCTAGCGAGACAGACATAGAGGCAGGATTATCTAGTGAGACAGACATAGAGGAAGGCTTATCTAGCGAGACAGTCATAGGGTGGAGCTGTAGGTAGAGTGGACTTAGTTTGGTGGTGGAGGTTCCATTACTTCATCATATTAGCAAAAGTGACAAAATCATTTCTTTGTATAATTCAGTTTTAAAGCCTAAATAATAAAAATTAGGTCTTCATTTTTAACTATTACTGTGCTTTATAAAAACAACATATATTACAATAACCTCTCAGCTACTTTTTCTAAATTATGAGCAAATAGATCAGGCACACCTAGCAAAAACATCTAAAAAACATCAGCCTCCTCCATAACCGCTCTAGCTGTCCTTTCCATCTCCAATGGAGGTGTGTTTTCTGCCATTTTAGGCAAAACAAAAAGGTTAATTCATTTGCTCACAATTTAAGAAAGCTCAAATTAAAGTTACCTTTTCCTTTAGGACTCATCTTACCTTTGAAATGTGTAGAATTAAAAGGGTGGTCGACTACTAGGACAACCCCTTCTTGACCTAATTGTTTGCCCCCATGAAAATAAACACACCTATCGGCATACCCATTCATGTGAGTCCCAGGAAAGCAAATGCCCACACTGCTGGAACGGGAGGTGAGTATAGGTGATTTTAGAGTACAGAGCCAGGCTTATCTAGACAGACAGACATACAGGCAGGCTTATCTAGACAGACATAGAGGCAGGCTTATCTAGTGAGACACACAGACATAGAGGCAGACTTATTTAGCCATAAAGACAGAGGCACGATTATCTATCGAGACAGACAGACAGAGGCAGCCTTATCTAGCGAGACAGACATAGAGGCAGGCTTATCTAGCCAGGCAAACATAGAGGCAGACTTATCTAGCCAGACAGACAGACATAGAGGCAGGCTTATCTAGTTAGACAGACATAGAGGCAGGCTTATCTAGACAGACAGACATAGAGGCAGGCTTATCTAAAGAGACAGACAAAGCGGCAGGCTTATTTAGGCAGACAGACATAGAGGCAGGCTTATCTAGAGAGACAAAGAGGCAGGCTTATCTAGGGGTAGACAGACAGACAGACATAGAGGCAGGATTATCTAGGTAGACAGACAGACATAGAGGCAGGCTTATCTAGTGAGACACACAGACATAGAGGCAGACTTATTTAGCCATAAAGACAGAGGCACGATTATCTATCGAGACAGACAGACAGAGGCAGCCTTATCTAGCGAGACAGACATAGAGGCAGGCTTATCTAGCCAGGCAAACATAGAGGCAGACTTATCTAGCCAGACAGACAGACATAGAGGCAGGCTTATCTAGTTAGACAGACGGACATAGAGGCAGGCTTATCTAGACAGACAGACATACAGACAGGCTTATCTAGCCAAAAAGACATAGAGGCACGATTATTTAAAGAGCAAACAGACATAGAGGCAGACTTATCTAGCGCGACAGACAGACATAGAGGCAGGCTTATCTAGCCAGGCAAACATAGAGGCAGGCTTATCTAGCGCGACAGACATATAGAGGCAGACTTATCTAGCCAGACAGATATAGAGGCAGGCTTATCTAGCCAGACAGACATAGAGGCAGGCTTATCTAGCCAGACAGACATAGAGGCAGGCTTATCTAGCCAGACAGACATAGAGGCAGGCTTATCTAGCCAGACAGACATAGAGGCAGGCTTATCTAGCCAGACAGACATAGAGGCAGGCTTATCTAGCCAGACAGACATAGAGGCAGGCTTATCTAGCCAGACAGACATAGAGGCAGGCTTATCTAGCCAGACAGACATAGAGGCAGGCTTATCTAGCCAGACAGACATAGAGGCAGGCTTATCGTTTTAGACAGACAGACATAGAGGCAGGCTTATCTAGCCAGACAGACATACAGGCAGGATTATCTAGCGAGACAGATAGACATAGAGGCAGGCTAATCTAATTAGACAGACAGACAGACAAAGAGGCAGATTTATCTAGCTAGACAGATAGACATAGAGGCAGGCTTATCTAGCCAAAAAGACAGAGGCACGATTATTTACAAAGCAAACAGACAGAGGCAGGCTTATCTAGCGAGACAGACAGACATAGACGCAGGCTTATATAGCGAGACAGACAGACATAGAGGCAGACTTATCTAGCCAGGCAAACATAGAGGCAGACTTATCTAGCCAGACAGACAGACATAGAGTCAGGATTATCTAGCAAGACAGACAGATATAGAGGCAGGCTTATCTAGTGAGCCAGACAGACATAGAGGCCGGCTTATTTAGCCAGACAGACATACAGGCAGGCTTATCTAACCAGATAGATATAGAGGCAGGCTTATCTAGTGAGACAGAGGCAGGCTTATCTAGTTAGACAGACAGACATACAGGCAGGCTTATCTAGCCAGATGGACAAAGAGGCAGGCTTATCTAGTGAGACACACAGACATAGAGGTAGGCTTATCTAGCCAGAAAGGCAGAGGCAGGATTATCTAGCGAGACAGACAGACATAGAGGCAGGCTTATCTAGCGAGACAGATAGACATACAGGCAGGGTTATCTAGCCAGGCAAACATAGGGGCAGACTTATCTAGGAAGACAGACAGACGTAAAGGCAGCCTTATCTAGACAGACAGGCATAAGTAGAGTTAAGCTTATCTAACCAGACAGACAGACATAGAGGCATACTTATCTAGTGAGACAGACAGACATAGAGTCAGGCTTATCTAGCCAGACAGACAGACATAGAGGCAGACTTATCTAGTGAAATAGACGGACAGACACAGAGGTAGGCTTATCTAGCAAGACAGACAGACAGAGGCAGGCTTATCTAGTCAGACAGACAAAGAGCCAGGCTTATCTAGCCTGACAGACAGACATAGAAGCAGGATTATTTATCCAGACAGACAGACATAGAGGCAGGATTATCTAGCGAGACAGACAGACATAGATGCAGGCTTACCTACCCTGACAGACATAGAGGCAGGCCTATCTAGCCAGAGAGACAAACATAGAGGCAGGCTTATCTAGTGATACAGACAGAGAAAAAGGCTGGATAATCCAGTAAAACAGACAGACATAAAGGCAGGCTTATTTAGCAAGACAAACAGACATAGAGGGAGGATTATCCAGCGAGACAGACAGGCATAGAGGCAGACTTATCTAGCCAGACAGACAGACTTGGAGGCAGGCTTATCTAGCCAGACTGACAAACAGACTTAGAGGCAGCCTTATCTAGACAGACAGGCATAAGTACAGGTAAGCTTACCTAACCAGACAGACAGACATAGAGGCATACTTATCTAGTGAGACAGACAGACATAGGGGCAGGCTTATCTAGCGAGCCAGACAGACATAGAGGCAGGCTTATCTAGCCAGACAGACAGACATAGAGGCAGGATTATCTAGCCAGACAGACAGACATAGAGGCAGGATTATCTAGACAGACAGGCATAAGTAGAAGTAAGCTTACCTAACCAGACAGACAGACATAGAGGCATACTTATCTAGTGAGACAGACAGACATAGAGGCAGGCTTATCTAACCAGACAGACATACATAGAGGCAGGCTTATCTAGCCAGTCAGACAGTTGTAAAGGTAGGCTTTTCTAGCCAGACAGACAAAGAGGCAGGATTCTCTAGCGAGACAGACAGACATAGAGGCAGGCTTATCTAGCCAGACAGACAGACAGACATAGAGGCAGGCTTATCTAGTCAGACAGACAAAGAGCCAGGCTTATCTAGTCTGACAGACAGACATTGATGCAGGATTATCTATCCAGACAGACAGACATAGAGGCAGGATTATCTAGCGTGACAGACAGACAGAGGCAGGATTATCTAGCGAGACAGACAGACACAGATGCAGGCTTACCTACCGAGACAGACAGAGGCAGGCCTATCTAGCCAGCGAGACAAACAGAGGCACGCTCATCTAGCGAGACAGACAGAGAAAAAGGCTGGATAATCCAGTAAAACAGACAGACATAGAGGGAGGATTATCTAGCGAGACATACAGGCATAGAGGCAGGCTTATCTAGCCAGAGAGACAAACATAGAGGCAGGCTTATCTAGCGAGACAGACAGACAAAAAAGCAGGATTATCCAGCAAAACAGACAGACATAGAGGCAGGCTTATCTACACAGACAGACATAGAGGCAGGCTTATCTAGTCAGACAGACATAGAGGAAGGCTTATCTAGCGAGACAGACATAGGGTGGAGCTGTAGGTAGAGTGGACTTAGTTTGGTGGTGGAGGTTCCATTATTTCATCGTATCATCAAAAGTGACAATATAATTTCTTTGGATAATTCAGTTTTAAAGCCTAAATAATAAAAATTAGGTCTTCATTTTTAACTATTACTGTGCTTTATAAAAACAACATATATTACATTAACCTCTCAGCTACTTTTTCTAAATTATGAGCAAATAGATCAGGCACACCTAGCAAAAACATCTAAAAAACATCAGCCTCCTCCATAACCGCTCTAGCTGTCCTTTCCATCTCCAATGGAGGTGTGCTTTCTGCCATTTTAGGCAAAACGAAAAGGTTAATTAATTTGCTCACAATTTAAGAAAGCTCAAATTAACGTTACCTTTTCCTTTAGGACTCCTCTTACCTTTGAAATGTGTAGAATTAAAAGGGTTGTCGACTACTAGGACAACCCCTTCTTGACCTAATTGTTTGCCCCCATGAAAATAAACACACCTATCGGCATACCCATTCATGTGAGTCCCAGGAAAGCAAATGCCCACACTGCTGGAACGGGAGGTGAGTATAGGTGATTTTAGAGTACAGAGCCAGGCTTATCTAGACAGACAGACATACAGGCAGGCTTATCTAGACAGACATAGAGGCAGGCTTATCTAGTGAGACACACAGACATAGAGGCAGACTTATTTAGCCATAAAGACAGAGGCACGATTATCTATCGAGACAGACAGACAGAGGCAGCCTTATCTAGCGAGACAGACATAGAGGCAGGCTTATCTAGCCAGGCAAACATAGAGGCAGACTTATCTAGCCAGACAGACAGACATAGAGGCAGGCTTATCTAGTTAGACAGACATAGAGGCAGGCTTATCTAGACAGACAGACATAGAGGCAGGCTTATCTAAAGAGACAGACAAAGCGGCAGGCTTATTTAGGCAGACAGACATAGAGGCAGGCTTATCTAGAGAGACAAAGAGGCAGGCTTATCTAGGGGTAGACAGACAGACAGACATAGAGGCAGGATTATCTAGGTAGACAGACAGACATAGAGGCAGGCTTATCTAGTGAGACACACAGACATAGAGGCAGACTTATTTAGCCATAAAGACAGAGGCACGATTATCTATCGAGACAGACAGACAGAGGCAGCCTTATCTAGCGAGACAGACATAGAGGCAGGCTTATCTAGCCAGGCAAACATAGAGGCAGACTTATCTAGCCAGACAGACAGACATAGAGGCAGGCTTATCTAGTTAGACAGACGGACATAGAGGCAGGCTTATCTAGACAGACAGACATACAGACAGGCTTATCTAGCCAAAAAGACATAGAGGCACGATTATTTAAAGAGCAAACAGACATAGAGGCAGACTTATCTAGCGCGACAGACAGACATAGAGGCAGGCTTATCTAGCCAGGCAAACATAGAGGCAGGCTTATCTAGCGCGACAGACATATAGAGGCAGACTTATCTAGCCAGACAGATATAGAGGCAGGCTTATCTAGCCAGACAGACATAGAGGCAGGCTTATCTAGCCAGACAGACATAGAGGCAGGCTTATCTAGCCAGACAGACATAGAGGCAGGCTTATCTAGCCAGACAGACATAGAGGCAGGCTTATCTAGCCAGACAGACATAGAGGCAGGCTTATCTAGCCAGACAGACATAGAGGCAGGCTTATCTAGCCAGACAGACATAGAGGCAGGCTTATCTAGCCAGACAGACATAGAGGCAGGCTTATCTAGCCAGACAGACATAGAGGCAGGCTTATCGTTTTAGACAGACAGACATAGAGGCAGGCTTATCTAGCCAGACAGACATACAGGCAGGATTATCTAGCGAGACAGATAGACATAGAGGCAGGCTAATCTAATTAGACAGACAGACAGACAAAGAGGCAGATTTATCTAGCTAGACAGATAGACATAGAGGCAGGCTTATCTAGCCAAAAAGACAGAGGCACGATTATTTACAAAGCAAACAGACAGAGGCAGGCTTATCTAGCGAGACAGACAGACATAGACGCAGGCTTATATAGCGAGACAGACAGACATAGAGGCAGACTTATCTAGCCAGGCAAACATAGAGGCAGACTTATCTAGCCAGACAGACAGACATAGAGTCAGGATTATCTAGCAAGACAGACAGATATAGAGGCAGGCTTATCTAGTGAGCCAGACAGACATAGAGGCCGGCTTATTTAGCCAGACAGACATACAGGCAGGCTTATCTAACCAGATAGATATAGAGGCAGGCTTATCTAGTGAGACAGAGGCAGGCTTATCTAGTTAGACAGACAGACATACAGGCAGGCTTATCTAGCCAGATGGACAAAGAGGCAGGCTTATCTAGTGAGACACACAGACATAGAGGTAGGCTTATCTAGCCAGAAAGGCAGAGGCAGGATTATCTAGCGAGACAGACAGACATAGAGGCAGGCTTATCTAGCGAGACAGATAGACATACAGGCAGGGTTATCTAGCCAGGCAAACATAGGGGCAGACTTATCTAGGAAGACAGACAGACGTAAAGGCAGCCTTATCTAGACAGACAGGCATAAGTAGAGTTAAGCTTATCTAACCAGACAGACAGACATAGAGGCATACTTATCTAGTGAGACAGACAGACATAGAGTCAGGCTTATCTAGCCAGACAGACAGACATAGAGGCAGACTTATCTAGTGAAATAGACGGACAGACACAGAGGTAGGCTTATCTAGCAAGACAGACAGACAGAGGCAGGCTTATCTAGTCAGACAGACAAAGAGCCAGGCTTATCTAGCCTGACAGACAGACATAGAAGCAGGATTATTTATCCAGACAGACAGACATAGAGGCAGGATTATCTAGCGAGACAGACAGACATAGATGCAGGCTTACCTACCCTGACAGACATAGAGGCAGGCCTATCTAGCCAGAGAGACAAACATAGAGGCAGGCTTATCTAGTGATACAGACAGAGAAAAAGGCTGGATAATCCAGTAAAACAGACAGACATAAAGGCAGGCTTATTTAGCAAGACAAACAGACATAGAGGGAGGATTATCCAGCGAGACAGACAGGCATAGAGGCAGACTTATCTAGCCAGACAGACAGACTTGGAGGCAGGCTTATCTAGCCAGACTGACAAACAGACTTAGAGGCAGCCTTATCTAGACAGACAGGCATAAGTACAGGTAAGCTTACCTAACCAGACAGACAGACATAGAGGCATACTTATCTAGTGAGACAGACAGACATAGGGGCAGGCTTATCTAGCGAGCCAGACAGACATAGAGGCAGGCTTATCTAGCCAGACAGACAGACATAGAGGCAGGATTATCTAGCCAGACAGACAGACATAGAGGCAGGATTATCTAGACAGACAGGCATAAGTAGAAGTAAGCTTACCTAACCAGACAGACAGACATAGAGGCATACTTATCTAGTGAGACAGACAGACATAGAGGCAGGCTTATCTAACCAGACAGACATACATAGAGGCAGGCTTATCTAGCCAGTCAGACAGTTGTAAAGGTATGCTTTTCTAGCCAGACAGACAAAGAGGCAGGATTCTCTAGCGAGACAGACAGACATAGAGGCAGGCTTATCTAGCCAGACAGACAGACAGACATAGAGGCAGGCTTATCTAGTCAGACAGACAAAGAGCCAGGCTTATCTAGTCTGACAGACAGACATTGATGCAGGATTATCTATCCAGACAGACAGACATAGAGGCAGGATTATCTAGCGTGACAGACAGACAGAGGCAGGATTATCTAGCGAGACAGACAGACACAGATGCAGGCTTACCTACCGAGACAGACAGAGGCAGGCCTATCTAGCCAGCGAGACAAACAGAGGCACGCTCATCTAGCGAGACAGACAGAGAAAAAGGCTGGATAATCCAGTAAAACAGACAGACATAGAGGGAGGATTATCTAGCGAGACATACAGGCATAGAGGCAGGCTTATCTAGCCA
The DNA here is from genome assembly GCF_046119375.1 of Phyllobates terribilis. Lineage (NCBI taxonomy): Eukaryota > Metazoa > Chordata > Amphibia > Anura > Dendrobatidae > Phyllobates > Phyllobates terribilis. Next base: position 271,368,812 of record NW_027362765.1, read on the forward strand.
GAGAGACAAACATAGAGGCAGGCTTATCTAGCGAGACAGACAGACAAAAAAGCAGGATTATCCAGCAAAACAGACAGACATAGAGGCAGACTTATCTAGTGAGACAGACATAGAGGCAGGCTTATCTACACAGACAGACATAGAGGCAGGCTTATCTAGTCAGACAGACATAGAGGAAGGCTTATCTAGCGAGACAGACATAGGGTGGAGCTGTAGGTAGAGTGGACTTAGTTTGGTGGTGGAGGTTCCATTATTTCATCGTATCATCAAAAGTGACAATATAATTTCTTTGGATAATTCAGTTTTAAAGCCTAAATAATAAAAATTAGGTCTTCATTTTTAACTATTACTGTGCTTTATAAAAACAACATATATTACATTAACCTCTCAGCTACTTTTTCTAAATTATGAGCAAATAGATCAGGCACACCTAGCAAAAACATCTAAAAAACATCAGCCTCCTCCATAACCCCTCTAGCTGTCCTTTCCATCTCCAATGGAGGTGTGCTTTCTGCCATTTTAGGCAAAACGAAAAGGTTAATTAATTTGCTCACAATTTAAGAAAGCTCAAATTAACGTTACCTTTTCCTTTAGGACTCCACTTAACTTTGAAATGTGTAGAATTAAAAGGGTTGTCGACTACTAGGACAACCCCTTCTTGACCTAATTGTTTGCCCCCATGAAAATAAACACACCTATCGGCATACCCATTCATGTGAGTCCCAGGAAAGCAAATGCCCACACTGCTGGAACGGGAGGTGAGTATAGGTGATTTTAGTGTATAGAGGCAGGCTTATCTAGACAGACAGACATACAGGCAGGCTTATCTAGACAGAAAGACATAGAGGCAGGCTTATCAAGTGAGGCAGATAGACATACAGTCAGGCTTATCTAGACAGACAGACATAGAGGCAGGCTTATCTAGACAGACAGACATACAGGCAGGCAGGCTTATCTAGACTGTTAGACAGACATAGAGGCAGGCTTATCTAGTGAGGCAGACAGACATAGAGGCGGGCTTATCTAGAGTGACAAACAGACATAGAGGTAGGCTTATCTAGCCAGACAGACATACAGGCAGGCTTATCTAGACAGACAGACATAGAGGCAGGCTTACCTTGAGAGCCAGACAGACATAGAGGCAGGCTTACTTAGTGAGACACAAAGACAGAGGCAGGCTTATCTAGTCAGACAGACAGACATACAGGCAGGCTTATCTAGAGAGACAGACATAGAGACAGGCTTAACAAGTGAGACAGACAAACAGAGAGGCAGACTTATCCAGCCAGACAGGCAGACATAGAGGCAGGCTTATCTAGTTAGACAGACAGACATAGAGTCAGGCTTTTCTAGCCAGAAAGACATAGAGGCAGGCTTATCTAGCATGACAGACAGACATAGAGGCAGGCTTATCCAGCCAGATAGACATAGAGGCAGGCTTATCTAGCCAGAAAGACAGAGGCAGGCTTATCTAGTAAGACAGACAGACATAGAGGCAGGCTTATCTAATGAGACTGACAGACATAGAGGCAGACTTATTTAGCTAGACAGACATACAGGCAGGCTTATCTAGCCAGATAGACATAGAGGCAGGCTTATCTAGTGAGACACACAGACATAGAGGCAGGCTTATCTAGCCAGAAAGAGACAGAGGCAGGATTATCTAGCGAGACTGACAGGCATATGTAGCACCCTGAGGATTCGGCTGCTACAGGGGTATTGCACCTCAACCCAGAGGTGTGATATTCCACTCCCGGGTAAGGATGGAGTGTGGAACTGAGCTCGGTAGGCTGCATGCACTACACACATCCCATTTCCGGGGAACAGACCAACGGTACTCCCACTTAGAAATGTGCAGATACGACCGAGTCTGTTCCTGGCTGGAGTGGGAGGGGGGTGGTACATCCCAAGTAGTGTAGGGGCAGATAGGGGGAGCAGCCTGGGTAAAGATAGGAGCTCATTGGGTGCTGGTCACCTGAGCTCACACATAGAGGGAGTATTTAAGGTGGGCACCATCAAAGATCAGGGTCAGTCTGTCAGAGTGGAGTCAGTCAGTCAGCCTTTGCAGAGGAGTGAAAGAGAGCAGAGGAGCAGAGCGGCCTGAGCCAGAGTGAGAGAGGAGAAGAAAGAGAGACCCAGAGGGGGTAAAAAGAAAGGACTCTGAGAACCCAAATTCAATCCCCGGGTGAAGAGTCGGCAATAGGGTACCGGAGCCCAAACTGGTGGGGGCAAAAGCACACCCTAGCCAGAGACCGGAGGCCGTGGGCAGCGTCTGCCACGGCCACCCACCACATCCACCCCGAAGGCAGACCACGTGGAGGGTCAGGGAACCCAAGGCCAAGGGTCTCCCAACAGAAGGCCCGAGGGAGCTGGACATAGGTGGATCACTAGTGGGGACGGCCAGAGGAAAGGACAGAAGGAGAGCTCAGGGCCACGCTCCGGACTTGTTTGGGGGTTTGCTGAATCCAGGACCTGGTGGACGCAGCACGGCTCGGGTGGTCACTTGAAGCTGGAGTGACCGGAACATCAGCAGTGAGTAAATACCCTAAACTGCACAACCCGACTCTGTCTTCACTTAACATCTACGCTGCACCACCACAACCCCCATCCTCTGCACCTGACCCCCTGAGGCTATACCCCACCCGTTGGGGGTTATACTACCAAAAGCTGCACCAACACCATCAGCCTCAGCGGACCCTGCTGCAGCGGCGGCCATAGTGACCGCAATACAACGGGTGGCGTAGTCGACAATAAAGAACTTAATAACATCTGTAGGACTGCCACATACAACTGAGCTTGACACCCTGGGCACGGACCGGGTCACAGCCACTCGGCGACTACAACTCCCATCTGATCCGGGTCCGGGTATTCCCCCTAAAGAATATGGCCCAGGGGGTGCGTCAACTTTGGCGTAGTCGGCAGGATTACGTGCCCGCAACACCCAGGTACTGCGTGCCTGAAGAAAAGAACGAGTTTACCTCAAAAAGAAGTCTCCTGCCGGTTCCGGAGGGTCCCCGCCATCGGACTCCATCACAGGTCGATTCCCGCCGGTTGTCCGCCATTAACAGCTTTTTCCCGCCATCTGCAGAGTTTCCCGCCACTGGGAGACGATTCCCGCCATTTCCGAAGATTTCCCGCCTTGTCAGAGCGGACGCCATTATGGGCGTGCCAGAGGGTGGCAAGAGGCCACCTCCCATCGTGGGCCAGGACCGAAAATGGCGCCAAAAGTGGAAACCGCCCCCACCAACAGAGACTGTGATGCTAGAGGTGTCTGTCAGCGTGAAAGAACTGCCCCTGGAGCTGACAATCACCAAGTGGCCCCGGGACCGCCCTCGAAGTGGGAGGAGACGAAAGAAGGGAGCAAAGATGGGTGTCGCTTGGAGCAGTCTGGAGAGAGCGCACCCGGAGGCAAGAAGCCTGGAGAAGAATATCGGAGGAGCTTACCCGGAGATGGCGAGAAAGCAGAGCAGCACCGGCCCGTTGGCCAGGAGCCTGCTAGAAACGGAGGAGGAAGAGCAGAGCAGCACCGGCCCGTTGGCCAGGAGCCTGCTGGAGACAACGGAAGGAGAGCAGAGCAGCACCGACCCGTTGGTCAGGAGCCTGCTGGAAACAACGACCCCACTAGGCCTAGTGGAGGTCCTAGCACAGCTCCCCCGAGACCGGGAGTGTGCACAGACCGCTCTGGAGGGCCTCGCAAGGAGGATGGCCCGGGTGCAGCGAGAGACGTTGGCGGAGTGGAGCCGTGAGATGGCCCAGCAGACCGAGACCTGTCAGCGGAGCACGCCACCCAAGACGAGGAGACAGACCGCCTCTGAGGATGGCGCGGGAGGACTGAAGGCCGGAGACGGCGCCGAGAAGGGAGCCGAACGAGTGGAGGCAGGTAAAGGGGACGTCTATACCCCAAACCGGGAAACCGCGTACCTGCCCCAGCTCCCCGTCGCAGAGCCCGAAGTCTATCCTGCCGTGCCCGTAATTGCCACGCCACTGCTGCAGACTAGGCCTCAACCGGAAGCCGCAGCCGCGACCCCTGTGACGTCACACGCCTCGACCCCGAGCGTGACCAAGCAGGAAGTACCACCAGCCTGGTCGCAAGGCCTAGTACCCCCGGGCGCCGCAACACCAACAGCGCCCCCTACCTCCGCGGAGCCACCGGCCTGGTCGCAAGGCCAAGTAGCCCAGGGTGCCGCCGTCCTTACGGTGCCCTTCACCTTCCAGATACCCCAGGCCTGGCCGCAAGGCCCGGGCAACCCGGGCGCTAGCACCACCGCGCCCATAAGACCAAGAGTGCCGCATCTGGGAGAGGACCTGTTTGGCCAACACACGTGCCCGGATGGGCAGCCTTTCATCTGGCCCCAAGAATATCATGAACTGGAACGGCAGAGGAAGGCTGGGGCCATGTGTGCACCCCTGATCCCGGCTCCAAAGCCCGTGAAGAGGATCTCGCCCCCGCTAGAAGAGGCCCAATTTGAGTGGGACCCCACCGGAGAAGATCTCATGGGGTTCACTCAGGAGACTCGGGCAGCTGCAGCGGAGCGTGCTGAGTGCTGCCGCAAACAGCTCGAGGTCTTCGAGAGGGAGCGGAGAGAGAGGCGGGTCCGGGAACAGCAAGCTCAAATAAGGAGCGCGGAGCAGAAGAGCCGGGCCAGGAGAGACCCCCGTGCAGCGCATAGTCCCCGCACCACCGGGACTGTGATTAAGTTTAACATGCAGCATGGGTGGGGCTTCATCCGAGACCACCGCACCCCAGGTGACGTCTTCGTGACCAGGAGAGACGTAGAGTCCCACCTACCGGAGGGACACAGAGGTCGTGACCTTTACATCGGGGACGAGGTCACCTTTACCCGGCACAAGTGTGCCCAAGGACCTTACGCCCTCCATGTGCATCGCCTGACGGAGGAAGAGCTGCGGTGTGAGGAGGAAGAACAAGAGGACCCGGACGGGTCTGAAACTAGAGTTAGAGGTAACCATAAAGAAAGAGCAGGAGGACGTCGTCGTTAAGTACAGCGAAGCAGAAGCTGTATATAGTTGCCCGTCGGGGCACAGTGAACTGTTACTGTAGCTAATGTAGTCCCCGTTGGGACCAGAGAATTGAACTGTTTACCCGTTTAACCCTTAAATCCCACTGACCGAGGACTGAGAGCGGTCATTCCTCCCTAATACCTGGCCGAGGACTGAGAGCGGCCACCTTCCCTTGTATATAGTTGCGCGTCCTAAAGCGCCCCCTACCGGTTTTATAGGAAAACCATTTTTTCAAGAAAAGACTGTCGCACTTTACCCGGTCACGCGTTGCACAGTGACCGGAGGAGGAGCAAGAAGCGAAGAAAAGTCTATATGAAAAAGTTTTATTGATATATATATATATATACAATGTTTTATATGATGTTTTATTATGATGTTTATGCAAAAATTGTATGTTTTGGTGTTTTGTTCTTACAGCCCGAGGACGTGCTGTGGTTTACCAGGGGGGAATGTAGCACCCTGAGGATTCGGCTGCTACAGGGGTATTGCACCTCAACCCAGAGGTGTGATATTCCACTCCCGGGTAAGGATGGAGTGTGGAACTGAGCTCGGTAGGCTGCATGCACTACACACATCCCATTTCCGGGGAACAGACCAACGGTACTCCCACTTAGAAATGTGCAGGTACGACCGAGTCTGTTCCTGGCTGGAGTGGGAGGGGGGTGGTACATCCCAAGTAGTGTAGGGGCAGATAGGGGGAGCAGCCTGGGTAAAGATAGGAGCTCATTGGGTGCTGGTCACCTGAGCTCACACATAGAGGGAGTATTTAAGGTGGGCACCATCAAAGATCAGGGTCAGTCTGTCAGAGTGGAGTCAGTCAGTCAGCCTTTGCAGAGGAGTGAAAGAGAGCAGAGGAGCAGAGCGGCCTGAGCCAGAGTGAGAGAGGAGAAGAAAGAGAGACCCAGAGGGGGTAAAAAGAAAGGACTCTGAGAACCCAAATTCAATCCCCGGGTGAAGAGTCGGCAATAGGGTACCGGAGCCCAAACTGGTGGGGGCAAAAGCACACCCTAGCCAGAGACCGGAGGCCGTGGGCAGCATCTGCCACGGCCACCCACCACATCCACCCCGAAGGCAGACCACGTGGAGGGTCAGGGAACCCAAGGCCAAGGGTCTCCCAACAGAAGGCCCGAGGGAGCTGGACCTAGGTGGATCACTAGTGGGGACGGCCAGAGGAAAGGACAGAAGGAGAGCTCAGGGCCACGCTCCGGACTTGTTTGGGGGTTTGCTGAATCCAGGACCTGGTGGACGCAGCAAGGCTCGGGTGGTCACTTGAAGCTGGAGTGACCGGAACATCAGCAGTGAGTAAATACCCTAAACTGCACAACCCGACTCTGTCTTCACTTAACATCTACGCTGCACCACCACAACCCCCATCCTCTGCACCTGACCCCCTGAGGCTATACCCCACCCGTTGGGGGTTATACTACCAAAAGCTGCACCAACACCATCAGCCTCAGCGGACCCTGCTGCAGCGGCGGCCATAGTGACCGCAATACAACGGGTGGCGTAGTCGACAATAAAGAACTTAATAACATCTGTAGGACTGCCACATACAACTGAGCTTGACACCCTGGGCACGGACCGGGTCACAGCCACTCGGCGACTACAACTCCCATCTGATCCGGCTCCGGGTATTCCCCCTAAAGAATATGGCCCAGGGGGTGCGTCACATAGAGGCAGAGTTATCTAGCCAGACAGACAAACATAAAGGCAGACTTATCTAACCAGACAAATAGACATAGAGGCAGGATTATCTAGCGAGAAAGACATAGAGGCAGACTTATCTAGCGAGACAGACATAGAGGAAGGCTTATCTAGCGAGACAGATATAGGGTGGAGCTGTAGGTAGAGTGGACTTAGTTTGGTGGTGGAGGTTCCATTATTTCATCGTATCATCAAAAGTGACAAAATCATTTCTTTGGATAATTTAGTTTTAAAGCCTAAATAATAAAAATTAGGTCTTCATTTTTAACTATTACTGTGCTTTATAAAAACAACATATATTACATTAACCTCTCAGCTACTTTTTCTAAATTATGAGCAAATAGATCAGGCACACTTGGCGAAAACATCTAAAAAAAACATCAGCCTCCTCCATAACCCCTCTAACTGTCCTTTCCATCTCCAATGGAGGTGTGTTTTCTGCCATTTTAGGCAAAATAAAAAAGGTTAATTCATTTGCTCACAATTTAAGAAAGCTCAAATTAAAGTTACCTTTTCTTTTAGGACTCCTCTTACCTTTGACATGTGTAGAATTAAAAGGGTTGTCGACTACAAGGGCAACCCCTTCTTGACCTAATTTTTTGCCCCCATGAAAATAAACACACCTATCGGCATACCCATTCATGTGAGTCCCAGGAAAGCAAATGCCCACACTGCTGGAACGGGAGGTGAGTATAGGTGATTTTAGAGTATAGAGGCAGGCTTATCTAGACAGACAGACATAGAGGCAGGCTTATCTAGACAGACAGGCATAGAGGCAGGCTTATCTAGACAGACAGACAGAGGCAGGCTTATCTAGACAGACAGACAGACATAGAGGCAGGCTTATCTAGACAGACAGACATACATGCAGGCTTATCTAGCCAGACAGACAGACATAGAGGCAGCCTTATCTAGACAGACAGACAGACATAGAGGCAGGATTATCTAGACAGACAGGCATAAGTAGAGTTAATCTTATCTAACCAGACAGACAGACATAGAGGCATACTTATCTAGTGAGACAGACAGACATAGAGGCAGGCTTATCAAGTCAGTCAGACAGACAGAGGCATACTTATCTAATGAGACATACAGGCAGGCTTATCTAGACAGACAGACATAGAGGCAGGCTAATCTACACAGACAGACATAGAGGCAGGCTTATCTACACAGACAGACATAGAGGCAGGCTTATCTACACAGACAGACATAGAGGCAGGCTTATCTAGCGAGACAGACATAGAGGCAGGCTTATCTAGCGAGACAGACATAGAGGCAGGCTTATCTAGCCAGACAGACATAGAGGCAGGCTTATCTAGACAGACAGACAGACATAGAGGCAGGCTTATCTAGCGAGACAGACATAGAGGCAGGCTTATCTAGCCAGACAGACATAGAGGCAGGCTTATCTAGCGAGACAGACAGAGGCAGGCTTATCTAGTCAGACAGACATAGAGGCAGGCTTATCTAGTCAGACAGACATAGAGGCAGGCTTATTTAGGCAGACAGACATAGAGGCAGGCTTATTTAGGCAGACAGACATAGAGGCAGGCTTATTTAGCCAGACAGACAGAGGCAGGCTTATTTAGCCAAATAGACAGAGGAAGGCTTAGCTGGTGAGACACAACAGACATAGAGGTAGGCTTATCTAGTCAGACAGACAAACATAGAGGCAGGCTTATCTAGTCAGACAGACAGACATAGAGGCAGGCTTATTTAGCCAGACAGACAGACAGGCAGGCTTATCTAGCCAGATAGACATAGAGAAAGGCTTAGCAGGTGAGACACAACAGACATAAAAGCAGGCTTTTCTAGTGAGACACACAGACATGGAGGCAGGCTTATCTAGCCAGAAAGACATAAAGGCAGGATTATCTAGCGAGAAAGACAGACATAGAGGCAAGCTTATCTAGCCAGACGAAAATAGAGGCAGACGTATCTAACCACACAGACTGACATAGAGAAAAGATTATCAAGCGAGACAGAAATAGAGGCAGGCTTATCTAGCGAGACAGACAGACATAGAGGCAGGCTTATCTAGCGAGAGAGGTAGAAAAAGAGGCAGGCTTATCTAGCCAGGCAAACATAGAGGCAGACTTATCTAGCCAGATAGACAAACATAGAGGCAGACTTATCTAGCCAGACAGACAGACATAGAGGCAGACTTATTTAGCCAGACAGACATACAGGCAGGCTTATCTAGCCAGATAGACATAGAGGCAGACTTATCTAGCCAGAAATACATTGAGGTAGGATTATCTATCGAGACAGACAGACATAGAGGCAGGCTTATCTAGCCAGGTAAAGATAGAGGCAGACTTATCTAGACAGACAGACATGCAGGCAGACTTATCTAGCCAGAGAGACATAGAGGCAGGCTTATCTACAGAGACAAATAGACAAAGAGACAGGTTTATCTAGCCAGAAAGACACAGAGGCAGGCTTATCTAGCCAGAAAGACAGAGGCAGGCTTATCTAGTTAGACAGACAGACATAGTCGCCGGCTTATCTAGCCAGACAGACATACAGGCAGGCTTATCTAGCCAGACACACATAGAGGCAGGCTTATCTAGAGAGACAAAGAGACATAGAGGCAGGCTTATCTAGTTAGACAGACAGACATAGAGGCAGGCTTATTTAGCCAGACAGACATAGGGGCAGGCTTATCTAGCCAGAAAGACAGAGACAGGATTATCTATCGAGACAGACAGACATAGAGGCAGGCTTATCTAGCGAAACAGATAGACATAGAGGCAGGTGTGGCACCCCAGGGGTCCGGTTGCCACAGTGGCATTGCCTCCCTCAAAAGAGGTAATGCCATGCCTGGAAGCAAGCAGGGGTCCCCTAGTCAGGGATACTAACCATGCAACACTTTCTTGGCTCCAGACCAGCAAGGGGAGTCCCCTCCCCTTGACAACTGGGATCTGGGGGCGGGGTTAGTTAGTCTTAGTGTCAGGAGTTGAGTTTAGGACGTCAAGGAGACAAGAGCTAGGGACTGGAGCTGAGGTAGCTCGTCCTAGCTGGAGAAACACAGAGGACCAGACACCGGAGTCCGAGGCTGTGGGGCACTGAAGGCCCAGCAGCAGATACCGTAGGGCAGGAGATTGAAGGTCTCCTGGCCCCATCAGACGCCCGGAGGCTCAGCAGCACAGAGGGACCAGCACCGCTACGTGGGAGCAACAGATGAGTAAGGCACGAGCTGCAGGGACGTGGGCTATAGCACAGTTACAAGCAGCAAAGCCAAAGAGTATAGTGAGAAGGGGAGGCCTACAACTTCACCTGGCAAGGAGGACTCTATGTTTGCTTCCAGGCTGACCGGACTCTTACCTCTAGCCAGTACCCCAATCCAGGCTTGCCTAATTGTCATCAGTAAAGACCCTGGGACTGCACTATACTGACTCTGTGGTTATTACTGCACTACGACACCCTGCACAACCACCAACATCCACACCCTGCCCTGAAGCTAACTCTTCCTGTGGGGAGTCATAACATCCTTGCTGCAATACCACCATACCACCAGCTTCAGAGGACTGTTCCGCAGCAGCGCCCCCCCCCCCTTTGGCCGCATTCCACAGGTGGTGTAGTCGGACTCTTTAATAAAACCTATACATATAATTTCCCTTGGATTGACCGCTCTGGGTCACGGACCGGGTCACCGCCACTGTGACTACAACCCCCAGCATCTACCGGCCCGGGACCGGGTACCCCACAGCCCAGGGGGCGCGTCACAGGATTATCTAGCGAGACACACAGACACAGAGGCAGACTAATCTAGTGAGACACACAGACATAGAGGCAGGCTTATCCAGCCAGAAAGACATAGAGGCAGGCTTGTCTAGCCAGGCAAACATAGAGGCAGACTTATCTAGCCAGAGAGACAAATGACGCGCCCCTGGGCCTACTTGGTGTAGCGTTGCGCACGCGGGGACTACCCGGAGCCGGGCCTGTTGGGGGTAGTAGTCTTGTGGCGGTGACCCGGTCCGTGCCCAGGGAGTCAAACTGTGTGGCTGAGTAGTAGCAGTAGATGTTGGACGACTACGCCACCCGTTGAATGCAGCTATGGAGCTGCCGCTGCAGGGCAGACCGCTGAGGCCGGTGGTACGATTGTGCAGCGTAGATGGTATAACCCCCAACGGGAGGGGTATGGCCTCAGGGCAGCCGACGTGGATGATGGGGGTAGCAGGAACCACTCAGAGACGATGCGGTGTAGTTCAGGGTCTTTACTGGTGATAAAGATAGACCCTCCCGGAGTACTGGCTAGCGATCGGGGCCTGGTCAGTCTTTGAGCAGATGGGATTTCCCCTGGCCAGGCGGAGTTGTAGGCCTCCCCAACTAATTGTACTCTTCTGGCTACCTTGCTAGAGGCGGGTAAAAGTAGCCCACGTCCCTGAGTGTACCGTGTGGTGCTCACCCGTATGGCCGGTGACTCGGGGTCTTCTAGTGGCTTCCGCTCCACGATGGCGGTGCTGGTCCCACGCGTGTGACCGTGCCTTCGGGTTTCTTGGCCAGAGGACCTGAAATCCCCTGCCGGTCGGTTTCTGCTGCTGGGTAAGGATTAGTCCCCACAGCCTCGGACTCCGGGTCCGGTGGTAACTCTTCAATCAGGGCGAGCTCTTCAGCTGCCAGCCCCTGATTCCTTTTAGCACGACTTCCCCAGAGCTCCTGATCTCTCTTTCCTATAGCTGCTTCTCCTCTTCTTAACTCTCCTTCTTAACTCCCTAACCCTGCCTCAGCCCCAGTTTTATATAGGGGAAGTTCTTCCCCTCCCAGGACTGGGCAGGAGGTGTGGCATGCATAGGATTCCTGACCAAGAGACCTCCCACCTGCTCTCAGACGTAATATCTCTATCACTGTGGCAACCAGACCCCTGGGGTGTCACACAAACATAGAGGCAGACTTATCTAGCCAGACAGACAAACATAGAGGCAGGATTATCTAGCCAGACAGACAAACATAGAGGCAGGATTATCTAGCCAGACAGACAAACATAGAGGCAGGATTATCCAGCCAGAAAGACATAGAAGCAGGCTTATCTAGCCTGACAGACAGACAAAGAGGCAGGCTTATCTAGCCAGACAGACATAGAGGAAGGCTTATCTAGCCACACAGACAGACATAGAGGCAGGATTATCTAGCGAGACAGACATAGAGGAAGATAGACTAACAGACAGGGTGGAGCTGTAGGTAGAGTGGACTTAGTTTGGTGGTGGAGGTTCCATTACTTCATCATATCATCAAAAGAGACAAAATCATTTCTTTGGATGATTCAGTTTTAAACCCTAAATAATAAAAATTAGGTCTTCATTTTTATCTATTACTGTGCTTTATAAAACCAACATATATTACATTAACCTCTCAATTACTTTTTCCAAATTATGAGCAAATAGATCAGGCACACCTAGCAAAAACATCTAAAAAACATCAGCCTCCTCCATAACCCCTCTAGCTGTCCTTTCCATCTCCAATGGAGGTGTGTTTTCTGCCATTTTAGGCAAAACAAAAAAGGTTAATTCATTTGCTCACAATTTAAGAAAGCTCAAATTAAAGTTACCTTTTCCTTTAGGACTCCACTTACCTTTGAAATGTGTAGAATTAAAAGGTTGTCGACTACTAGGACAACCCTTTCTGGACCGAATTGTTTGCCCCCATGAAAATGAACACACCCATCGGCATACCCATTCATGTGAGTCCCAGGAAAGCAAATGCCCACACTGCTGGAACGGGAGGTGAGTATAGGTGATTTTAGAGTACAGAGGCAGGCTTATCTAGACAGACAGGCATACAGGCAGGCTTATCTAGACAGACAGACATACAGGCAGGCTTATCTAGACAGACAGACATATAGGCAGGCTTATCTAGACAGACAGACAGACATAGAGACAGGCTTTTTTAGCCAGACAGACATACAGGCAGGCTTATCTAGTGAGACTGAAAGACATAGAGGCAGGCTTATTTAGCCAGACATACTGGCAGGCTTATCTAGCGAGACAGACAGACATAGAGGCAGGCTTATCTAGCCAGACAGACATAGAGGCAGGATTATCTAGCCAGACACACATACAGGCAGGCTTATCTAGCCAGATAGACATAGAGGCAGGCTTATCTAGTGAGACACACAGACATAGTGGCAGGCTTATCTAGAGAGACAAATAGACAGACTCATCTAGACAGACATACAGGCAGGCTTATCTAGCGAGAGACAGACATAGAGGCAGGCTTATCTAGCCAGATGGACAAAGAAGCAGGCTTATCTAGTGAGACACACAGACGTAGAGGCAGGCTTATCTAGCCAGAAATACATACAGGTAGGATTATTTAGCGAGACAGACAGACTTAGTGGCAGGCTTATCTAGCGAGACAGACAGAGATAGAGGCAGGCTTATCTAGCCAGGCAGAAATAGAGGCAGACTTATCTAGCCAGACAGACAAACATAGAGGAAGGCTTATCTAGCGAGCCAGACAGACATAGAGGCAGCGTTATCTAACCAGACAGGCATAAGTAGAGGCAGGCTTATCTAAACAGACAGACAGACATAGAGGCAGGCTTATCTAGAGAGACAAACAGACACAGAGGCAGAATTATCTAGACTGACAGGCATAAGTAGAGGTAAGCTTATCGAACCAGACAGACAGACATAGAGGCATACTTATCTAGTGAGATATACAGACATAGAGGCAGGCTCATCTAGCCAGACAGACAGACATAGAGGCAGGCTTATCTAGCCAGACAGACAGACAGAGGCAGGCTTATCTAGCTAGACAGACAGAGGCAGGCTTATCTAGACAAAATGACATAGAGGCAGGTTTAACTAGCAAGACAGACAGACATAGGTGCAGGCTTATCTAGCCAGATAGACATACATAGAGGCAGGCTTTTCTAGCCAGCCAGCCAGACATAGAGGCAGGATTATCTAGCGAGACAGACATAGAGGAAGGCTTATCTAGTGAGACACATGGACATAGAGGCAGGCTTATCTAGCCAGAAAGACATAGAGGCAGGATTATCTAGCGAGACAGACAGAGATAAAGGCAGGCTTATTTAGCCAGACAGACATACAGGCAGGCTTATCTAGCCAGACAGACAGACATAGAGGCAGTATTATCTAGCGAGACAGACAGACATAGAGGAAGGCTTATCTAGCGAGACAGATAGACATAGAGGAAGGCTTATCTAGCGAGACAGATAGACATAGAGGAAGGCTTATTTAGCCAGACAGACATAGAGGCAGGCTTATCTAGCCTGACAGACAGACATAGATGCAGGATTATCTATCCAGACAGACATAGAGGCAAGATTATCTAGCGAGACAGACAGATATAGATGAAGGCTTACCTACCCTGACAGACATAGAGGCTGGCCTATCTAGCCAGAGAGACAAACATAGAGGCACGCTCATCTAGCAAGACAGACAGACAAAAAGGCTGGATAATCCAGTAAAACAGACTGACATAAAGCCAGGCTTATTTAACAAGACAAACAAACATAGAGGGAGGATTATTTAGCGAGACAGTTAGACATAGAGGCAGAGTTATCCCACACAGAAGCAGACGGAGGTCTCTTAGAGAGGTATTCACATTATAGGTCCTGACATCGAGAAACGCCTTACCGCGGCTGTCAGGTACACATGAATTGGCCAATTTATGCGCTAAGATTTCTCATTTATTTACAGCAGTAATGCTATTCATTTTCCATACTTCATATTTACATGCGCAAAAAAATGTTTAAAAAAATTTTTTTCATTTATTTCTATTTTCTACAGCAGTTAAGCTATTCATATTTCATATCTATATACTCAGTGTTACAGTGTGCTACTTTATTTGTTCATTATATATGGAGGTAGCTCCTCTTAGTAAGCACCTGTTCACACCTAGTTTTTGTAGTGGAAGTGCCGTCATTTTCTTTGTTACTAGATTTAGCGTTGACTGAGCACTCCACCCCCACCCCCATGCCGCAGGTGGTTTTAAATGCATCAGGATCTGTCTTTCCCACACATAAGCAGACGGAGGTCTCTTAGAGAGGTATTCACATTATAGGTCCTGACATCGAGAAGCGCCTTACCGCGGCTGTCAGGTACACATGAATTGGCCAATTTATGCGCTAAGATTTCTCATTTATTTACAGCAGTAATGCTATTCATTTTCCATACTTCATATTTACATGCGCAAAAAAATGTTTAAAAAAATTTTTTTCATTTATTTCTATTTTCTACAGCAGTTAAGCTATTAATATTTCATATCTATATACTCAGTGTTACAGTGTGCTACTTTATTTGTTCATTATATATGGAGGTAGCTGCTCTTAGTAAGCACCTGTTCACACCTAGTTTTTGTAGTGGAAGTGCCGTCATTTTCTTTGTTACTAGATTTAGTGTTGACTGAGCACTCCACCCCCACCCCCATGCCGCAGGTGGTTTTAAATGCATCAGGATCTGTCTTTCCCACACATAAGCAGACGGAGGTCTCTTAGAGAGGTATTCACATTATAGGTCCTGACATCGAGAAACGCCTTACCGCGGCTGTCAGGTACACATGAATTGGCCAATTTATGCGCTAGGATTTCTCATTTATTTACAGCAGTAATGCTATTCATTTTCCATACTTCATATTTACATGCGCAAAAAAATGTTTAAAAAAAAAAATTTTTCAAAAAATTTTTTTCATTTATTTCTATTTTCTACAGCAGTTAAGCTATTCATATTTCATATCTATATACTCAGTGTTACAGTGTGCTATATAGACAGACAGACATAGAGGCAGGCTTATCTAGCCAGACAGACAGACATAGAGGCAGGCTTATCTAGCCAGACAGACAGACATAGAGGCAGGCTTATCTAGCCAGACAGACAGACATAGAGGCAGGCTTATCTAGCCAGATAGACATAGAGGAAGACTTAGCTGGTGAGACCGAACAGACATAGAGGCAGGATTATCTACCCAGACAGACAGACATAGAGGCAGGCTTATCTAGACAGACAGACATAGAGGCAGGCTTATCTAGACAGACAGACATAGAGGCAGGCTTATCTAGACAGACAGACATAGAGGCAGGCTTATCTAGACAGACAGACATAGAGGCAGGCTTATCTAGACAGACAGACATAGAGGCAGGCTTATCTAGACAGACAGACATAGAGGCAGGCTTATCTAGACAGACAGACATAGAGGTAGGCTTATCTAGACAGACAGACATAGAGGCAGGCTTATCTAGACAGACAGACATAGAGGCAGGCTTATCTAGCCAGACAGACAGACATAGAGGCAGGCTTATCTAGCCAGACAGACAGACATAGAGGCAGGCTTATCTAGCCAGATAGACATAGAGGAAGACTTAGCTGGTGAGACCGAACAGACATAGAGGCAGGATTATCTACCCAGACAGACAGACGTAAAGGCAGCCTTATCTAGACAGACAGGCATAAGTAGAGTTAAGCTTATCTAACCAGACAGACAGACAGACAGACATAGAGGCAGGCTTATCTAACGAGACAAACAGACACAGAGGCAAGCTAATCTAGCCAGACAGACACACATAGAAACAGCCTTATCTAACCATACAGACATAGAGGCAGGATTATCTAGCGAGACAGACAGACAGAGGCAGAATTATCTAGCGAGACAGACAGACAGAGGCAGAATTATCTAGCGAGACAGACAGACATAGATGCAGGCTTACCTACCCTGACAGACATAGAGGCAGGATTATCTAGCCAGCGAGACAAACATAGAGGCACGCTCATCTAGGGAGACAGACAGACATAGAGGCAGGATGATATAGCCAGAGAGACAAACATAGAGGCAAGCTTATTTAGCGAGACAGACAGACAAAAAAGCAGGATTATCCAGCAAAACAGGCAGACATAAAGGCAGACTTATCTAGGAAGACAGACATAGAGGCAGGCTTATCTACACAGACAGACATAGAGGCAGGCTTATCTATCAAGACAAACAGACATAGAGGCAGGATTATCTCGCGAGACAGACAGACTTAGTGGAAGAATTATCTAGCGAGACAGAAAAACATAGAGGAAGGCTTATCTAGCGAGACAGACATAGGGTGGAGCTGTAGGTAGAGTGGACTTAGTTTGGTGGTGGAGGTTCCATTACTTCATCATATCATCAAAAGAGACAATCATTTCTTTGGATAATTCAGTTTTAAAGCCTAAATAATAAAAATCAGGTCTTCATTTTTATCTATTACTGTGCTTTATAAAAACAACATATATTACATTAACCTCTCAGCTACTTTTTCCAAATTATGAGCAAATAGATCAGGCACACCTAGCAAAAACATCTAAAAAACATCAGCCTCCTCCATAACCCCTCTAGCTGTCCTTTCCATCTCCAATGGAGGTGTGTTTTCTGCCATTTTAGACAAAACAAAAAAGGTTCATTCATTTGCTCACAATTTAAGAAAGCTCAAATTAGTTACCTTTTCCTTTAGGACTCCTCTTAACTTTGAAATGAGAAGCAATAAAAGGTTGTCGACTACTAGAACAACCCCTTCTTGACCTAATTGTTTGCCCCCATGAAAATAAACACACCTATCGGCATACCCATTCATGTGAGTCCCAGGAAAACAAATGCCCACACTGCTGGAACGGGAGGTGAGTATAGGTGATTTTAGAGTACAGAGCCAGGCTTATCTAGACAGACAGACAGACAGACATAGAGGCAGGATTATCTAGTGAGACTGACAGACATAGATGTGGCACCCCAGGGGTCTGGTTTCCACAGTAACGGCAATGTTATGTCTGAGAGCAGGTGGGAGGTCTCTTGGTCAGGGATCCTATGCATGCCACACCTCCTGCCCAGTCCTGGGAGGGGAAGAACTTCCCCTATATAAACCTAGGGCTGAGGCAGGGTTAGTGAGTAGAGAAGAAGTAGAGACAGAGAAGAGCAGCAGATATAGGAGAAGAACATCAGGAGCTCTGTGGGAGCAGTGCTATAAAGAGTCAGGGTCTGGCAGCTGCAGAGCTCGCCCTGACTGAGAAGCTATCACCGGACCTGGAGTCCGAGGCTGTGGGGACTAATCTTTACCCAGCAGCAGAAACCGCCCGGCAGGGGATTTCAGGTCCTCTGGCCAAGAAACCCGAAGGCACAGTCACACGCGTGGGACCAGCACCGCCGTCGTGGAGCGGACGCCACTAGAAGGCCCCAAGTCACCGGCCATACGGGTGAGCACCACACGGTACACTCAGGGACGTGGGCTACTTATACCCGTCTCTAGCAAGGTAGCCAGAAGAGTACAGTCAGTTTGGGAGGCCTACAACTCCGCCTGGCCAGGGGAGATCCCATCTGCTCAAGGACTGACCAGGCCCCGATTGCTAGCAAGTACTCCGGGAGGGTCTATCTTTGTCACCAGTAAAGACCCTGAACTACACCGCATCGTCTCTGAGTGGTTCCTGCTACCCCCATCATCCACGTCGGCTGCCCTGAGGCCATACCCCTCCCGTTGGGGGTTATACCATCCACGCTGCACCATCCTTCCACCGGCCTCAGCGGTCTGCCCTGCAGCGGCAGCTCCATAGCTGTATTCAACAGGTGGCGTAGTCATCCACCATCTACTGCTAATAGACTGCCACTTAGTCTGACTCCCTGGGCACGGACCGGGTCACCGCCACGAGACTACTACCCCCATCTGATCCGGCTCCGGGTAGGCTCCCGCGTGCGCAACGCTGCGCGACTCAGGCCCAGGGGCGCGTCAACTTTTGGCGTAGTCGGCAGGATCTCGTGCCCGCAACCACCGGGTACTGCGTGCCTGAAAAAGAGACTTTTAAAACTTACCATCCGTGAAGTTTTCCCGCCATCCGGCGCCATCTTCAGCCTTCTTCCCGCCATCCGTGAGGTTTTCCCGCCATCCGGCGCCATCTTCAGCCTTCTTCCCGCCATCCGTGGAGTTTTCCCGCCGTTGGCCGCCATCTTGAAGACGCCGCGCGGGAAGAAGAGGGGCGTGGACTCCGAAAGTGCGCGAGAACTGAAGCCCCGCCTCACGTCCGGACGTTGCGTAAGGTCCTGGAAGGAGCCCAGCAGACGCCGACGTCACAGGAGCGCGACGGAAGGTCCTCAACCCTGACGATCCACTGCGGAGCCGCGGCCTACGGAAGAGGATCATCGCAAGGTAGGCCACGGTCCACTAGGGGGGAGAAGGATGTCGGATACGGAGGAGAGCTTCACCGCTTCAACCCCCGCCAGCGCCACCGCTGCTGCAGTCATGCCTTTCACCATGCCCTATATCCCGGGGGCAGCCTGGCTACCCCAGTACTCAGGGGAGTCCCATACCCTGCATGACTTTAGAGAAAAGCTGGATAGCCTCTTCCAGGTGTACCCCGTCACAGAGGAGCAAAAAGTGAGCATCCTGGTGGCCCAACTAACCGGGGCAGCCCAAAGGGAGGTAAAGTCCTGGCCACCTGGGGGGAGGACTGTCGCGGGGATACTAACCCGGCTGAGGGACACCTTTGATACCCGCACCTCAGCCGAGATCAAGCTTAGATTCTACGGGTGCAAACAGCGGGCACATGAGAGTATAAGGGACTATGCCCTGAACCTACAAGAGGCCCTGAGAGCCATTAAGCAGACTGACCCTGACGGCGTGGGAGACGAGGACAGGCTGTTGACTGAACAATTTATAGAGGGTTTATATTGCAATGCCCACCGAACCCAGTTGCGGGCAATGGCCTTACAGGACCCTCATCTGGGATTTGCACAGTTCAAGGACAGAGCCATCCGGGTGCTTCGAGAACCGGCACCCGGTGGCGTTGTGACCCACAGACGCCCCACTACCACTTACCATCAGGAGGCGGCGCCCTTGTCGGCAGGGCCTGTGGGAGCTGATGCGCAGGCTTTGAACAATGACCCGGCTCCAGACCTGCACCATCAGGTCCAAGAGCTAGCTAAAAGCGTTGCTGCGCTAACCCGAACTGTGCAGTCTTTACAGGTTTCCACTCCAGGGAAGATCCAGCTGGCATCCGGACCGGAGGACATCCCGTGGCGTCGACCAAGGAGGACCCCACCGGCCAGAGGAAGACCCAGCGACCGATACAACGAGGACGGACGACCCACCTGCCGCCGCTGCAATCAACCCGGACATATGGCAAGGTACTGTCCTTTAAACTGGCACAACCTGGGGTAGAGGGCCAACCCCCAGGAAAAAGATCACCAGGCCCATCGAACTGGCGCGACAAATATGTGGGAGGACGTCCAGTCTTACCCGTGGTACTGGATGGCATTCCTATGAGTGCCCTGCTGGACACCGGGTCACAGGTCACCACCATCCCGTACGTGCTCTTCAAGCAGTACTGGAATGACTCGGATATCACCCGCTACCCTGACGACGACTTGAGTATCATCGCCAGCAATGGTCAGCCCGTGCCACAGATTGGATTTAAAGAGGTGACCATTAAAATCGGTAGAGTCGAATTGGCGGCACAGGGACTGATCATTGTAGACATTGACAAACACGAGAGTCACCCAAAGATAACTCTAGGAACTAATGTAATTGAAAATTGTCTTGCAGAGGTGATTTTCCTTTTACAGCAGGTTGCCAAGAACGCCAGCTCCGGCCAGCAGCGAGTGCTCCAGAAAGAGATCCGGGCACTGATGCGACGGCAACAGCTAGAACTCTCCGGTGGTGAGATTGGTAGCGTGCGAATGTGTGACCCTTTCCCTATTGCCATGCCCCCAAAAAGTGAAATGATGATTTGGTGCCGGGCAGCTATTGGTCTGAGAGGTAGAGATTACCAGGCAATGGTAGAACCAGTTTACTCAGATAGTAGGCCCACCATTTTGACAGCACGGGGGGTGGTCAATGTACGCCATGGGGAGGGTGCCCATTCGCATAATAAATATCGGGAAGAGGGAAGTGTACCTGCCCCGGTATGCCACGCTAGCCAAATTGTATACCATCAATCAAGATTCCATACAGTCCGTAGAACCCTTGCCTCCATCTTCCCCGGAGGAAGGTAACGGCTCTAAGAAAACGATGGAGGACTGGTGTCAGCAACTACATTTGGGTACTGACTCCACTCCCTCACACCAGAAACAGGGAGTCTATCGGGTGGTTCAAGAGTACGAGAGAGTGTTTAGTAAACACCCGTTAGACTTCGGGCGAGTCAAGGGGGTAGAACACCACATCCCCACGGGAGACCATCCTCCCATAAAAGAGAGGTATCGACCCGTACCCCCTGCACACTACCAACACGCCAAGGGGATGCTTAGAGACATGAAGGAGGCTGGGGTGATCAGGGATAGCTGTAGCCCCTGGGCAGCTCCACTAGTCTTAGTCAAAAAGAAAGACAACACCATGAGGATGTGTGTAGATTACCGGAAAATCAACCGTATCACACACAAGGATGCGTACCCCTTACCAAGGATAGAGGAGTCTTTGGCTGCTTTAAGATCTGCTAACTTCTTCTCTACCTTGGATCTCACTAGTGGGTACTGGCAGGTTCCTGTAGCAGAGGCGGACCGGGAGAAGACCGCATTCACCACCCCTATGGGACTTAGCGAGTTTACCTGCATGCTGTTCGGACTCTGCAACGCACCAGGAACCTTCCAACGATTAATGGAGTGCTGTCTGGGCCACAGAAACTTCGAGACGGTCTTGTTGTACCTGGACGATGTCATCGTATATTCCAAGACGTATGAGGACCACCTGAAACACCTGGCGGAAGTGTTCGAAGCTCTGGCAAGCTACGGCCTAAAGGTGAAACCCTCCAAGTGCCACCTCCTGAAACCAAAGGTGCAGTACCTGGGACACGTGGTGAGCGCTGACGGAGTGGCTCCCGACCCTGATAAGATCACTGCAATTAAGGAATGGCCAAGACCCTCCAGCGTAAAGGAAGTGCGGCAGTTCCTCGGGTTGGTAGGCTACTACCGAAGATTCATTCCCGGTTTCACCAAAAAGGCAGCTCCTATGCAGGACCTCCTGATAGGCCAGTCCAGGAAGGCCAAGAACCAGAAGCCGCCCTTCAGATGGGAGAAGCTGGAAGAAGAGTCCTTCCGCCAGCTGAAGATGGCCCTCACGGCGGATGAAATCCTGGCGTACCCGGATTACAGCCAGCCCTTTATCCTCTACACCGACGCAAGTAACATCGGGCTAGGAGCCGTACTGTCCCAGATCCAGCAGGGGAGAGAACGGGTAATTGCTTACGCCAGCCGAAAACTGCGACCCACCGAAAGAAACCCTGAGAATTACAGCTCATTCAAGCTAGAGTTCCTGGCAGTGGTGTGGGCAGTCACCGAACGCTTTAAGCACTACCTCGCCTCTTCGCGGTTCACCGTGTACACGGATAACAACCCGTTGACACACCTGGACACTGCAAGACTCGGTGCCCTTTAGCAGAGATGGATGGCCCGCCTGTCCAACTATGAGTTCACGATCAAATACCGGGCAGGACGCTCCAATACCAACGCGGATGCCTTGTCCAGAATGCCAAACCTACCGGACGTAGGGGAAGATCCAGAGGAACTGGAAGAAGTTGAACTCCCCGCGTTTCACCGTCATGGGACTACCCAGTATTCCCACCGTGTAAGGGGTAAGCAATCCACTACGTTCAACCCCTTACCCCATTACAACTGGGCGGAAACGCAAGACAGTGACCCCGCCGTCCGACGGGTGAAGGAGATGCTGACTCAGCCAGATGCCCGCCTTGACCCAGACGCTCCGGAGGAGACCAAGCAACTGTGGGCTGAGAAGAGTCGACTGTTCCTTTACAAGGGGAAGTTGTGCCGCAGAATGGTTAACTCCCGGACGCATGAACTGATCTGGCAAGTAGTGGTGCCAAGAAGAGACGCGGCTATGGTCCTGGAGGCATACCACGACGGAGCTGGGCACTTCGGATGGAAGAAGCTGGAGTTCCTGCTGCGCGGGCGGTTTCACTGGGTAGGCATGAGGGGAACCATCGAGAGGTGGTGCAGAGACTGTGGCCCGTGCAACCTAAGAAGCCAGAAGACCCCCCTTCAGTCCATCGTCACCAGGCAGCCGTTGGAACTGGTAGCCTTGGACCATGTAAAACTGACCCCCAGCAGAAGTGGCTACGTCTATGCGTTAACCATCGTGGATCACTACTCCCGGTTCTTGGTTGTAGTCCCCGTCAAGGACTTAACGGCTCAAACAGCAGCTAGAGCCTTCCAGCAGCACTTATGCCGTCCACAAGGATACCCAGACCAGTCAGACAGACATAGAAGCATACTTATCTAATGAGACATACAGACATACAGTAGAGGCAGGCTTATCTAGCCAGACAGACAGACATAGAGGCAGACATCTAGTGAAACAGACGGACAGACACAGAGGCAGGCTTATTTAGCAAGACAGACAGACAGACATAGAGGCAGGCTTATCTAGCCTGACAGACAGACTTAGATGCAGGATTATCTATCCAGACAGACAGACATAGAGGCAGGATTATCTAGCGAGACACACAGACATAGAGGCAGGATTATCTAGCGAGATAGACAGACATAGAGGCAGGCTCATCTAGCGAGACAGACAGAGAAAAAGGCTGGATAATCCAGTAAAACAGACAGACATAAAGCCAGACTTATCAAGCAAGACACACAGACATAGATGGAGGCTTATCTATCAAGACAGAGGCACAATTATCTAGCGAGACAGACAGACTTAGTGGAAGAATTATCTAGCGAGACAGACAGACAGACAGACTTAGTGGCAGGCTTATCTAGCGAGACAGACATAGAGGAAGGATTATCTAGCGAGACAGACAGACATAGAGGCAGACTTATCTAGCCAGACAGACAGACATAGAGGCAGGCTTATCTAGCCAGATAGACATAGAGGCAGGCTTATCTAGCCAGAAAGACAGAGCCAGGCTTATCTAGTAAGACAGACAGACATAGAGGCCGGCTTATCTAATGAGACTGACAGACATAGAGGCAAACTTATTTAGCCAGACAGACATACAGGCAGGCTTATCTAGCCAGATAGACATAGAGGCAGGCTTATCTAGTGAGACACACAGACATAGAGGCAGCCTTATCTAGACACACAGGCATAAGTAGAGGTAAGCTTATCTCACCAGACAGACAGACAAAGAGGCATAGATGAAGGCTTATCTATCAAGACAAACAGACATAGAAGGAGGATTATCTAGCGAGACAGACAGACAAAGAGGCAGACTTATCTAGCGAGACAGACAGACATAGAGGCAGGCTTATCTAGAAAGACAGACATAGAGGCAGGCTTATCTAGCCAGACAGACAGACATAGAGGCAGGCTTATCTAGCCAGACAGACAGACATAGAGGCAGGCTTATCTACCAGACAGACATATAGGCAGGCTTATGTGGAACCCCAGGGGTCTGGTTACCACAGTAATAGCAATATTACGTCTGTGAGCAGGTGGGAGGTCTCCTGGTCAGGAATCCTAAGCATGCCACACCTCCTGCCCAGTCCTGGGCGGGGAAGAACTTCCCCTATATAAACTGGGGCTGAGGTAGGGTCCGAGGCTGTGGGGACTGTTCCATACCCAGCAGCAGAAACCGACCGGCAGGGGATTTCAGGTCCTCTGGCCAAGAAACCCGAAGGCACGGTCACACGCAAGGGACCAGCACCGCCGTCGTGGAGCGGAGGCTACCAGAAGGCCCCGAGTCACTGGCCATACGGGTGAGCACCACACGGTACACTCAGGGACGTGGGCTACTTTTACCCGCTTCTAGCAAGGTAGCCAAGAAGAGTACAGTTAGTTGGGGAGGCCTACAACTCCGCCTGGCCAGGGGAGATCCTGTCTGCTCACGGACTGACCAGATCCCGACCGCTAGCCAGTACTCCGGGGAGGGTCTATCTTTGTCACCAGTAAAGACCCTGAACTACACCGCACCGTCTCTGAGTGGTTCCTGGTGCCTGCGAGCAATTCCACTATCCCCATCATCCACGTCCGCTGCCCTGAGGCCATACCCCTCCCGTTGGGGGTTATACTACCCACGCTGCACAACTGTACCACCGGCCTCAGCGGTCTGCCCTGCAGCGGCGGTTTCGTAACCGCATTCAACGGGTGGCGTAGTCGAACAATATCACATCTGCCACTAAAAACATCGCCACTTAGTTTGACACCCTGGGCACGAACCGGGTCACCGCCACGAGGACTACCACCCCCAACAGATCCGGCTCCGGGTATTCCCCAAACATGGCCCAGGGGGCGCGTCACTTATCTAGCCAGACAGACAGAAATAGAGGGAGGCTTATCTAGCCAGACAGAAAGACAGACATAGAGGCAGGCTTATCTAGCCAGACAGACAGACATAGAGGCAGGCTTATCTAGCCAGACAGACAGACATAGAGGCAAGTTTAACTAGCAAGACAGACAGACATAGAGGCATGTTTAACTAGCAAGAGAGACAGACATAGGTGCAGGCTTATCTAGCCAGATAGACATAAATAGAGGCAGGCTTTTCTAGCCAGACAGACAGACATAGAGGCAGGATTATCTAGTGAGACAGACATAGAGGAAGGCTTATCTAGTGAGACACACAGACACAGAGGCAGGCTTATCTAGCCAGACAGACATACAGGAAGGCTTATCTAGCGAGACAGACATAGAGGAAGGCTTATCAAGCGACACAGACATAGAGGAAGGCTTATCTAGCGAGATAGACATAGAGGAAGGCTTATCTAGCGAGACAGACATAGAGGAAGGCTTATCTAGCGAGAAAGACATAGAGGAAGGCTTATCTAGCGAGACAGACAGAAATAGAGGTAGGCTTATCTAGCCAGGCAAACATAGAGGCAGACTTATCTAGCCAGACAGACATACAGGCAGGCTTATCTAGCAAGATAGACATAGAAGCAGGCTTATCTAGTGAGACACACAGACATAGAGGCAGGATTATCTAGTCAGATAGATAGACATAGATGCAGGATTATCTATCCAGACAAACATAGATGCACGCTCATCAAGCAAGACAGACAGACAAAAAGGCTGGATAATCCAGTAAAACAGACAGACATAAAGCCAGGCTTATTTAGCAAGACAAACAGACATAGAGGCCGAGTTATCTAGCCAGACAGACAAACATAAAGGCAAACTTATCTTGCCAGACAAATAGACATACAGGCAGGTTTATCTAGCGAGACAGACATAGAGGAAGGCTTATCTAGTGAGACAGATAGACATAAAGGCAGGCTTATTTAACCAGACAGACATACAGGCAGGCTTATCTAGCCAGATAGACATAGAGGCAGGCTTATCTAGAGAGACAAACAAAGAGGCAGGCTTATCTAGACAGACAGACATACAGGCAGGCTTATCTAGACAGACAGACATAGAGGCAGGCTTATCTAGACAGACAGACATAGAGGCAGGCTTATCTAGCCAGATAGACATAGAGGCAGGCTTATCTAGAGAGACAAACAAAGAGGCAGGCTTATCTAGACAGACAGACATACAGGCAGGCTTATCTAGACAGACAGACATAGAGGCAGGCTTATCTAGACAGACAGACATAGAGGCAGGCTTATCTAGACTGACAGACATAGAGGCAGGCTTATCTAGACAGACAGACATAGAGGCAGGCTTATCTAGACAGACAGACAGAGGCAGGCTTATCTAGACAGACAGACATAGAGGCAGGCTTATCTAGACAGACAGACATAGAGGCAGACTTATCTAGACAGACAGACAGACATAGACGCAGGCTTATGTAGTGAGACAGACAGACATAGAGGCAGGCTTATCTAGTGAGACAGACAGACATACAGGCAGACTTATCTAGCCAGACAGACATACAGGCAGGCTTATCTAGCGAGACAGACATAGAGGCAGGCTTATCTAGTGAGACAGACAGACATAGAGGCAGGCTTATCTAGCCAGACAGACATACAGGCAGACTTATCTAGAGAGACAGACAGACATAGAGGCATAAATACACCAATATTTACCTGCCGTGCCGGCGCCGTTCCAACTGTGTCGGCACTCCCGTTTCCAGGGCTCATGTGTTGTTGTTATGACATGTGACCTAAGCGCCCAATCAGCACTGGCGTCATTGTCCCCATATACGGATGTATTAGTAATGAACAGGAAGTGAGCGGTCAGCCGCACATCTAGCTTTCTCATGCTTACGAATACGTCTGAAGGTGAGGACAGTAAGGGCAGAGCTGAGTGGGCGAAGGGTTCATGTGTCACAGCAACCCCACGTGAGCCCCAGGAACTCAAATGGCGACATTGCTGAAATGGGGGGTGAGTGTAGGTGTTTTTATAGTATAGAGGCAGGCTTATCTAGACAGACAGACAGAGAGGCAGGCTTAACTAGCGAGACAGACAGACATAGAGGCAGGCGTATCTAGCGAGACAGACATAGAGGCAGGCTTATCTAGACAGACAGGCATACAGGCAGGCTTATCTAGACAGACAGACATAGAGGCGGGCTTAGTTAGACTGTTAGACAGACATAGAGGCAGACTTAGTTAGACTGTTAGACAGACATAGAGGCAGGCTTATCTAGCGAGACAGACAAACATAAAGGCAGGTTTATCTAGTGACACTGACAGACATAGAGGCAGGATTATCTAGTGACACTGACAGACATAAAGGCAGGCTTATCTAGTGACACTGACAGACATAGAGGCAGGCTTATCTAGTGACACTGACAGACATAGAGGCAGGCTTATCTAGTGACACTGACAGACATAGAGGCAGGCTTATCTAGTGACACTGACAGACATAGAGGCAGGCTTATCTAGTGACACTGACAGACATAGAGGCAGGCTTATCTAGTGACACTGACAGACATAGAGGCAGGCTTATCTAGTGACACTGACTGACATAGAGGCAGGCTTATCTAGCGACACTGACAGACATAGAGGCAGGATTATCTAGCGACACTGACATACATAGAGGCAGGCTTATCTAGCGACACTGACAGACATAGAGGCAGGCTTTCAGTAGTGTTCAAAATAATACAATCCAATATGACTAACCAGATTAATCACGTTTTTGGTATAAATTATATTACTACGTCAAACAATTTACCAGTTGTTGCAGTAGATTCTAAGAAAACCAACAGACTCCGCATTCATGATCTGCAGGTTTTTGAGTTTGTGTATTTGAATAATTAATTGAAAGGGGCTGTGATCAAAATAATAGCAGCGTGGAGTTCAATTAGTGAGGTCAATCATTCTGTGAAGAAACAGGTGTGAATTAGGTGGCCCTTATTTAAGGGTGAAGCCAGCACATGTTGTACATGCATTTCTCCTTGAAAGCCTGAGAAATATGGGTCGCTTGAGACATTGTTCAGAATGATAGCGTACTTTGATTAAAAAGTTGATTGGAGAAGGTAAAAGTTATAAAGAAGTGCAGACAATGATAGGCTGTTCAGCTAAAATGATCTTCAATGCTTTAAAATGGAAAGCAAATCAGAGAGATGTGGAAGAAAATGGAAGACTACCATTCGAATGGATCGAAGAATAGCCAAAATGGCAAAGGCTCAGCCAATGATCAGCTCCAGGATGATCAAAGACAGTCTCAAGTTACCTCTGAGTACTGTGACAGTTAGAAGACGCCTGTGTGAAGCTAATCTATTAGCAAGATGTCCCAGCAATGTCCCTCTGTTAAAAAAAAAGACATGTACTGAATCTGATACAATTTGCAAAAGAACACATCAACTGACCTAAAGAGAAATGGAGAAACTTTTCGTTGACTGATGAAAGTAAAATTGTTCTTTTTGGGTCCAAGGGCCGCAGATGGTTCGTCAGACAACCCCCAAACTCTGCATTCAAGCCACAGTACACTCTGAAGACAGTGAAGCATGGTGGTGCAAGCATCATGATATTGGCATGTTTCTTTTACTATTGTGCCGGACAGATTTACCGCATACCAGGGATCATGGACCCGTTCGCATATATTAAAATACTTGAAGTGGTCATGTTGCCTTACGCTGAAGAGGATATGCCCTTGAAATGGGTGTTTCAACAAGATAATGACCCTAAACACACCAGTAAACAAGCAAAATCTTGGTTCCAGTCCAACAAAATTGAGGTTATGGAGTGGCGAGCCCAATCACCTTAATCCGATAGAACACTTGTAGGGTGACATCAAAAATGCAGTTTCTGAGGCAAAGCCAATAAAGGCCAAAAAATTGTGGGATGTAGTCAAAGCATCCTGGGCTGGAATAACAGTTGACAAGTGCCAGAAGGTGGTTGACTCTATACAACATAGATGTGAAGCAGTTCTAAAAAACTGTGGGTATACAATTAAATATTAGGTAAGTGATTCACATGAATGCTAAATCCTCAACAAAAAAAAAAAGTCCATATTGTGAGTTTGTAAAGACAAATGCAGACACTACTATTTTTTAGAACAGCCCAGTGTTCATTTTTTGTTATTTTCTGTAAAGTAGTTCAAAATTATATACATTTCTCTTCATGTTTTGAATTAGAAAACAATGTGCAATGTTCCCAATGCAAGGAAATAAAAACTAGTATAACGATTTTGTGCTTAACTCATGTTTTTGAACATACTGCTATTATTTTGAACACTACTGTATCTAGCCAGACAGACAGACATAGAGGCAGGTTTATCTAGTGAGACAGCCAGACATAGAGGCAGGCTTATCTAGCCAGGCAAACAAACATAGAGGCAGGCTTATCTAGCCAGGCAAACTTAGAGGCAGACTTATCTAGCCAGAAAGACATACAGACATACAGGCAGGCTTATCTAGCCAGAAAGACATACAGACATAGAGGCAGGCTTATCTAGCCAGAAAGACATACAGACACAGAGGCAGGCTTATCTAGCCAGAAAGACATACAGACATAGAGGCAGGCTTATCTAGCCAGAAAGACATACAGACATAGAGGCAGGCTTATCCAGCCAGAAAGACATACAGACATAGAGGCAGGCTTATCCAGTGACACAGACATGGAGGCAGGCTTATCCAGTGACACAGACAGACATAGAAGCAGGCTTATGCAGCGAGACAGACAGATATAGAGGCAGACTTATCTAGCGAGACAGACAAACATAGAGGCAGGATTATCCAGCAAGTCAGGCAGACAGACATAGGAAGACTTTTCTAGAGAGAAAGACAGACATCGATGTAGGCTTATCTAGCGAGAGAAACAGTCATAGAGACAGGATTATCTAGAGAGACAGACAGACATAGAGGCAGGATTATCTTGCAAGACAGACAGAGATAGGCAGGATTATTAAGGAAGACTGTAACGGGTCTGGGAGGCGGAACCTCTGAGCTACTATACAAGGGGGCGGTCCTTGTAAGGGAGCGGGTGGCAATCAGGGATGACGGGCAGGCAGTCACAGCAGGTGACCGGGACAGTCTCTGAGTGGACGGGCTGGAGGTCACGGAAAGTGACCGGGGCAGTCTCTGGATAAACGGGCAGGGAGTTACGGCAAGTGACCGGGGCAGTCTCTGGATGAACGGGCAGGGAGTTACGGCAAGTGACCGGGGCAGTCTCTGGGTAAAGGGTAGGTACGACCTGTGATGGCAGAGCCTCCGGGTAGGCTAGCAGGCAGATGGTAGATGTGTGCTCCCAGGTGAGCAAGCGAGAGTCTCTGGAATGGTAGGTGGTCACAGCACGTGACGGCGAAGCCTCCAGGTAGGCTAGCAGGCAGGTAACAGGTGGGCGTTCCCAGGTGAGCGGGCAGGAGTCTCTGGAAAGGCAGATGGTCACAGCACGTGACGGCGGAGCCTCCAGGTAGGCTAGCAGGCAGGTAACAGGTGTGCGCTCCCAGGTGAGCGGGCAAGCTGGTCCATAGACAGACTGACAGGAGTTGGAAGGCAGACCGTCGGACCTCAGGCTAGCAGGCAGGTGACTGGATATCAGGCAGGACAAAGGCAGCAAGCTGGCAGGAATCTGGCAGGTAACTGGCAGGTAACTGGCAACGGGACCTGAGGGCTGAAGCACAGGTGAGACACAGGTGCAAACAACATTGCTCGGGCACCTCCATTTTGGAGGAGGTGCCCTTTATATGGGAGGTCCTCCGGCAATTGGCCGGGGACTCCTTAGGACGGCGCGCGCGGTCCCTTTAAGAGAGGGGGAGCGCGCGCGCGCGCGCCCTAAGCACACTGCCGGGGAAGGAGCGTGCGCCGGAAGCAGCGGGGAGAGCAGCGCTGGAGGACGCCGCGCCAGGAGCGGGGAGGTGAGAGGGACGGCGTCTCTGCCTAGAACGGGGCAGAGACGTCGATGCTACAGTACCCCCCCCTTTAGGCCCCCTCTTTTTTAGGCCAGAAAGAAATTTTTCAAGGAGAAGCGGGGCGTTGATGTTCTCCCTGGGTTCCCAAGTTCTCTCCTCAGGACCAAACCCCTTCCAATCTACCAGAAAAAAGGTTTTTCCTCTTACCCTCTTGGAGGCCAGAATACTCTCTACCTCAAAGATGTCATCAGCGGAAACCGGAGCAGGAGGGGCACCTGGATTTTTGGAAAAAGAGTTAAAGACAACGGGTTTGAGGAGAGATACGTGGAAGGAGTTGGGGATCCGTAGGGTGGCCGGGAGTTTTAATTTGTAGGCCACAGGGTTAATTTGCCTGAGGACTTCGAAGGGGCCGATGAATCGAGGACCCAACTTGTAGGAGGGTATTTTGAGCCGCACATGTTTGGATGAGAGCCAAACCTTGTCTCCCGGACGGAATTGGGGCGGATCCAGACGTCTCTTATCAGCATATCTCTTCATCCGCTCAGAGGAGAGAAGAAGAGCGGACCTGGTGCTCTCCCAAATAGTAGAAAATTCGCTGACAAGAGACTCCGCAGCAGGGTTGTCCACAGAAACGGAGACAGGAAGTGGAATCCGGGGATGTTGGCCACCAACTATAAAGAACGGGGATTTGGAAGAGGACTCCCTCTCATGGTTGTTATAAGAGAACTCGGCCCACGGTAGAAGATCCACCCAGTCCGAGTGGTGAGCATCCACGAAGTGCCGGAGGTAGCTGGACAAGATCTGATTGATCCGCTCCACTTGACCATTGGACTGAGGGTGGTAAGCGGAGGAGAAATCCAGGGTAATGTCCAGCAGCTTACAAGTGGCTCTCCAGAAACGAGAGGTGAACTGAACCCCACGATCCGACACGATGTGGAGGGGCAGACCATGGAGACGGAAGATGTGGCGGATAAAGTCTTTAGCCAACTCGGGTGCAGACGGAAGACCAGGCAGGGGAATGAAGTGGGCCATCTTAGAAAAACGGTCAGCGACAACCCAAATGACGGTACAACCGGCAGAAACTGGAAGGTCGGTGATAAAGTCCATAGCGATGTGTTGCCAAGGAGCAGCAGGTACGGGAAGGGGCAGGAGATGGCCGGCAGGTAGATGTCGGGGAACTTTGTTACGAGCACAGGATGAACAGGCCGCGACGAAGTCTACCACGTCCTTACGTAGGGTAGGCCACCAGTAATGCCGGGCAATAAGTTGAAAGGTCTTTTTTTGGCCAGCATGGCCAGCTAGTTTAGAAGAATGTCCCCAGCGAAGAACCCTCTCCCGATCTGGCACGGCTATGAACGTCTTACCGGGTGGAAGACGAGTTAGATCCAAGGGAGCCACATTCATCACCTTGGAGGAGTCGATGATGTGCGTAGGTTCCTCCTCTTGATCGGAGGACAGGAAAGACCGAGACAAGGCATCAGCTTTGACGTTCTTGTCCGCCGGACGGAAATGAAGAGTGAAGTCGAAGCGGGCAAAAAACAACGACCACCGGGCCTGGCGAGGATTGAGCCTCTGGGCATTTTGGAGATATGCCAGGTTTTTGTGATCCGTGTAGATAATTACCGGGTAGAGAGCCCCTTCAAGCAGATAGCGCCACTCTCCTAGTGCCAATTTGATGGCTAGCAATTCCCGGTCTCCAATGGAGTAGTTGCGCTCCGACGAGGAGAAGATTTTGGAGAAGAAGCCGCACGTTACCATTCTCCCGGTAGAAGACTTCTGGGTGAGCACCGCTCCGGCTCCGGAGGAGGAAGCATCAACCTCCAGGTAGAATTGTTTATTACAGTCCGGACGGTGCAGGACGGGAGCAGAGGCGAAGGCTTTCTTTAGGGAAAGGAAGGCCTCCTCGGCTTCAGGCGACCATATCCTGGGGTTAGCCCCCTTACGGGTAAGTGCAGATATGGGAGCAGTCCGAGACGAGAAGTGTGGGATGAAAAGACGATAATAATTAGCGAAGCCCAGGAATCGCTGTATCGCCTTCAAACCTTCAGGACGAGGCCATTTTAGAACGGAAGAGAGCTTCTCGGGATCCATTTGCAGACCTGTTTGGGAGATGACATAGCCCAAGAACGGAAGGGAGGTCTGATCGAAGAGGCACTTCTCGTATTTGGCGTAAAGGTGGTTCTGCCGAAGCCTAAGCAGGACCTGACGAACATCCCTCCGGTGTGTGGGGAGATCCGGAGAGAAGACCAAGATATCGTCCAGGTATACCACTACGCAGGAGTACAGGAGGTCACGGAAGATGTCATTGACTAGTTCCTGAAAGACCGCGGGAGCATTACAGAGACCGAAGGGCATCACAAGGTACTCGTAGTGACCGTCCCGGGTATTGAATGCCGTCTTCCACTCGTCTCCTTGACGGATACGGACCAGATTATACGCTCCTCGAAGATCCAGCTTGGAGAAGATCCTGGCGCCCTTGAGCCGGTCAAACAATTCGGAGATGAGTGGCAGGGGATATTTGTTTTTTACCGTAATGAGATTGAGTCCTCTGTAGTCAATACAGGGACGTAGCGAGCCGTCTTTCTTTTTGACAAAGAAGAATCCGGCTCCAGCCGGGGAGGTAGATTTTCGGATAAATCCCCTAGCCAGATTCTCTTCAATGTACTCAGACATGGCTCGGGTCTCGGCTGCAGATAACGGGTAGATACGCCCACGGGGAGGAGTGGTGCCAGGTACCAGGTCGATCGGGCAATCGTATGGCCTATGGGGCGGCAACGTCTCAGCTTCCTTCTTACCGAAGACGTCCGCATAGGGCCAGTAGGGAGCCGGGAGACCAGGTAAGTTAGCTGGAGTAGGCTGAGGGCGAAGTGGACGGACCGGAACCAGGCAGGTCCTATGGCAGTCAGGACCCCATCGGAGTACTTCACCGGACCGCCAGTTCAATACGGGTTCATGTGTCTGGAGCCAAGGTAGACCTAGCAACAAGGAGTGAGAAAGTCCGGACAGCACATGGAATGAGATCTCCTCAGAGTGCAGCATTCCCACCTGTAGGGTTATAGGTTCGGTGACGAGCAGGATGGTCTCCGAGAGAAGTCTTCCATCCACGGAAGCAACTGACAATGGCTCCGCCAGGGACTTAGTGGGAATATGGTATCTCTCTACCAGAGACTGGGCGATGAGGTTTCCAGCAGCTCCAGAATCCAGATGGGCGAGTTCGAAGAGACGGTTTTCTCCCCAAGCAATAGAGACCGGTAAGGTCAGAGACGGAGAGGACTTACTTTTGTCTAGGACGACCTCTCCGAGTGGTCCTAGACACTGGCGTTTCACGGCTTTTCCGGGCAGGAACGGATGAAGTGCTTCTTACTGCCACAATAGAAGCAGCTTCCCTCGGCTCGGCGAGATTCTTGGCGAGAACCGACCATCTTGGTCTGGTCGACCTGCATAGGCTCAGGAGAGACGGAGGGAGTGACGGGTTGCTGAAAAGTAGGAGCTAGGCGTGGAAACCTCCTCTCACGGGTGACCTCTTTGGCACGCTCCTGGAACCGCAGGTCAATCCGGGTGGCAAGAGCTATCAGGTCATCGAGGGTGGTAGGAATGTCCCGACCGGCAAGTTCATCTTTAATACGGCCGGACAGACCCTCCCAGAAGACTGAAACCAGAGCGTCATTATCCCAGGCCAGCTCCGAGGCAAGGGTACGGAACCGTATGGCATATTGGCCCACGGTGACGCTTCCCTGACGGAGGCGTAGCAGTGACGATGCGGATGAGGTCTTCCGTCCGGGTTCGTCGAAGACTTTCCGGAAGGCCGTGAGAAAGGCAGGCAAGTTGGACACCAGGGGGTCTCCTCTCTCCCATAGAGGATTTAGCCAGGCCAGAGCCTCTCCGGTGAGATGGGACATGATGAAGGCAATTTTGGCCCGGTCGGAGTTAAACTGGTGGGACAGGAGTTCAAAGTGCAGGGTGCACTGATTTATGAAGCCCCGAGCCTGAGCGGAGTCGCCTCCGAAGCGAGGAGGTGCAGAAAGCCGGGGTCCGGGGTAGGATACCATAGTGTTGGTGGACAGCGAAGCTGTCGGATTGCGAATCATGGCGCTGGCGGAGGTTGCTGGCGGAGCAGTCAGAGTGTCCAGGCGAGAATTGACATTCCGCAGGTGACCCAGGATGGACTCCTGTTGGGACCTCTGGCGGGACAGTTCATGACACAGGTCCGAGAGCGAGGGAGCTTGGGTGCCACCGGGTTCCATGGCCCGAGCAAACTGTAACGGGTCTGGGAGGCGGAACCTCTGAGCTACTATACAAGGGGGCGGTCCTTGTAAGGGAGCGGGTGGCAATCAGGGATGACGGGCAGGCAGTCACAGCAGGTGACCGGGACAGTCTCTGAGTGGACGGGCTGGAGGTCACGGAAAGTGACCGGGGCAGTCTCTGGATAAACGGGCAGGGAGTTACGGCAAGTGACCGGGGCAGTCTCTGGATGAACGGGCAGGGAGTTACGGCAAGTGACCGGGGCAGTCTCTGGATGAACGGGCAGGGAGTTACGGCAAGTGACCGGGGCAGTCTCTGGGTAAAGGGTAGGTACGACCTGTGATGGCAGAGCCTCCGGGTAGGCTAGCAGGCAGATGGTAGATGTGTGCTCCCAGGTGAGCAAGCGAGAGTCTCTGGAATGGTAGGTGGTCACAGCACGTGACGGCGAAGCCTCCAGGTAGGCTAGCAGGCAGGTAACAGGTGGGCGTTCCCAGGTGAGCGGGCAGGAGTCTCTGGAAAGGCAGATGGTCACAGCACGTGACGGCGGAGCCTCCAGGTAGGCTAGCAGGCAGGTAACAGGTGTGCGCTCCCAGGTGAGCGGGCAAGCTGGTCCATAGACAGACTGACAGGAGTTGGAAGGCAGACCGTCGGACCTCAGGCTAGCAGGCAGGTGACTGGATATCAGGCAGGACAAAGGCAGCAAGCTGGCAGGAATCTGGCAGGTAACTGGCAGGTAACTGGCAACGGGACCTGAGGGCTGAAGCACAGGTGAGACACAGGTGCAAACAACATTGCTCGGGCACCTCCATTTTGGAGGAGGTGCCCTTTATATGGGAGGTCCTCCGGCAATTGGCCGGGGACTCCTTAGGACGGCGCGCGCGGTCCCTTTAAGAGAGGGGGAGCGCGCGCGCGCGCGCCCTAAGCACACTGCCGGGGAAGGAGCGCGCGCCGGAAGCAGCGGGGAGAGCAGCGCTGGAGGACGCCGCGCCAGGAGCGGGGAGGTGAGAGGGACGGCGTCTCTGCCTAGAACGGGGCAGAGACGTCGATGCTACAAAGACAGACAGACATAGAGGCAGACTTATCTAGCATCACAGACAGAAGTGGAAGTATGGTGAAGTAAGGGTGGAGGTAGGGTAGAGTTAGAGTAACGGTAGGGTGAAGGTACAGTACA
This sequence comes from Phyllobates terribilis, assembly GCF_046119375.1. NCBI lineage: Eukaryota > Metazoa > Chordata > Amphibia > Anura > Dendrobatidae > Phyllobates > Phyllobates terribilis. The sequence continues at coordinate 271,405,051 of NW_027362765.1, forward strand.
GACCAAAAGTTTGGACACACCTTCTCATTTAAAGATTTTTCTGTAATTTCTTGACTATGAAAATTGTACATTCACACTGAAGGCATCAAAACTATGAATTAACACATGTGGAATTATATACTTAACAAAAAAATGTGATACAACTGAAAATATGTCTTATATTCTAGGTTCTTCAAAGTAGCCACCTTTTGCTTTGATGACTGCTTTGCACACTCTTGGCATTCTCTTGATGAGCTTCAAGAGGTAGTCACTGGAAATGGTCTTCCAACAATCTTGAAGGAGTTCCCAGAGATACTTAGCACTTGTTGGCCCTTTTGCCTTCACTCTGCGGTCCAGCTCACCCCAAACCATCTCGATTCGGTTCAGGTCTGGTGACTGTTGAGGCCAGATCATCTGGCGTAGCACCCCATCACTTTCATTCTTGGTCAAATAGCCCTTACACAGCCTTGAGGTGTGTTTGGGGTCATTGTCCTGTTGAAAAATAAATGATGGTCCAACTAAACGCAAATCGGATAGAATAGCATGCCGCTGCAAGATGCTGTGGTAGCCATGCTGGTTCAGTATGCCTTCAATTTTGAATAAATCCCCAACAGTGTCACCAGCAAAGCACCCCCACACCATCACACCTCCTCCTCCATGCTTCACAGTGGGAACCAGGCATGTAGAGTCCATCCGTTCACCTTTTTTGCGTCGCACAAAGACACGGTGGTTAGAACCAAAGATCTCAAATTTGGACTCATCGGACTAAAGCACAGATTTCCACTGGTCTAATGTCCATTCCTTTGTTCTTTAGCCCAAACAAGTCTCTTCTGCTTGTTGTCTGTCCTTAGCAGTGGTTTCCTAGCAGCTATTTTACCATGAAGGCCTGCTGCACAAAGTCTCCTCTTAACAGTTGTTGAAGAGATGTGTCAGCTGCTAGAACTCTGTGTGGCATTGACCTGGTCTCTAATCTGAGCTGCTGTTAACCTGCGATTTCTGGTGGCTCGGATAAACTTATGCTCAGAAGCAGAGGTGACTCTTGGTCTTCCTTTCCTGGGGCGGTCCTCACGTGAGCCAGTTTCTTTGTAGCGCTTGATGGTTTTTGCAACTGCACTTGGGGACACTTTCAAAGTTTTCCCAATTTTTTGGACTGACTGACCTTCATTTCTTAAAGTAATGATGGCCACTCGTTTTTCTTTACTTAGCTGTTTTTTTCTTGCCATAATACAAATTCTAACAGTCTATTCAGTAGGACTATCAGCTGTGTATCCACCACACTACTTTACAACACAACTGATGGTCCCAACCCCATTTATAAGGCAAGAAATCCCACTTATTAAACCTGACAGGGCACACCTGTGAAGTGAAAACAATTTCCGGTGACTACGTCTTGAAGCTCATCAAGAGAATGCCAAGAGTGTGCAAAGCAGTCATCAAAGCAAAAGGTGGCTACTTTGAAGAACCTAGAATATAAGACATATTTTCAGTTGTTTCACACTTTTTTGTTAAGTATATAATTCCACATGTGTTAATTCATAGTTTTGATGCCTTCAGTGTGAATGTACAATTTTCATAGTCATGAAAATACAGAAAAATCTTTAAATTAGAAGGTGTGTCCAAACTTTAGGTCTGTACTGTATATATATGGGTTATGTGGGGGCTCAATGTATATGAGCAGCTGTGTGGTGCTCATAGGCAGCTATGTGGGGGCTCATACTGTATATAAGCAGCTATGTGGGAGCTATTACAATATATAAGCAGCTATGTGGGGCTCATACCGTATATAGGGAGTTATGTGCAGGCTCATACTGAATATAGGCAACTATGTGGGTCTCATACTGTATATAAGGAGCTATGTGGGGGTTCATACTGTAGAAAGGAGGCTGTGTGGGGGCTCATACTGTATAAAGGGGGCTAAGTGCGGGCTCATACTGTATATAGGAGGCTATGTGGGAATTCATACTGTATATAGGGAGCTATGTGGGGGCTCATATCTATAATGCTAGATGTGTCCCTCTGACCGAAGCCTCTATAGACTGTGCAAGCGCGACGCGCCTGCGCAGTCTGGCTCCAGACAGAAGAACGCATCCAGCCGTTACAGGTAAGAGGAGTGTATAACGCCGGAGATTGCGGTATGCATAGACACTTAACGCATACCGCGATCTCCGGCGCCATAAGGATATACTTACCTGACTGGGAACAGCGTTTCCGCTGCGCCCCTGTTCTGACCGGAGGCCGGGGAAGGAGTGCGGCGTCGGAATCGGCGCATGCGCATAGCACGCTGTCCAACGCCGTTTTACTGAAGACACATTTGCAGTGTCTTTAACAAAATGGCGCCGGACAGTGCGGCATGGGCACGCGCGTACTCCGGCGCCACACTCCTCCCCCGGCCTCTGGCAAAACAGGACGCAGCGCTGGAGTACAGGAAAGAATGGTGAGTATAAGTGTTTATTTTTTTGTGTGTATGCAGCGTGATACCGATGAGGGGTACCATACATACCAGGATAGGGATGAGGGGTACCATGCATACCAGGATAGGGATGAGGGGGTACCATACATACCAGGATAGGGATGAGGGGTACCATGCATACCAGGAAAGGGTTGAGGGGGTACCATACATACCAGGATAGGGATGAGGGGTACCATGCATACCAGGAAAGGGTTGAGGGGTACCATGCATACCAGGATAGGGATGAGAGGTACCATGCATATCAGGATGAGGGATGGGGTGCCATGCATACCAAGATTGGGATGAGGAGTACCATGTATACCAGGATAGGGTTGTAGGGTTGAGGGGGTACCATGCATACCAGGATGAGGGATGGGGTACCATGCATACCAGGATAGGGATGAGGGGGTACCATGCATACCAGGATAGGGATGAGGGGGTACCATGCATACCAGGATAGGGATGAGGGGGTACCATGCATTCAGGAATGAGATGAGGTGTGCCATGCATACCAGGATTGGGATGAGGGGCGCCATGCATATCAGAATGGGGATGACGGGCGCCATGAGTACCAGGATGGGGATCAGGGGCGCCATGCGTACCAGGATGGGGATAAGGGGCGCCATGCGTACCAGGATGGGGATCAGGGACGCCATGCATACCAGGATGGGGATCAGGGGCGCCATGCGTACCAGGATGGGGATCAGGGGCACCATGCGTACCAGGATGGGGATCAGGGGCGCCATGTTTACCAGGATGGGGATCAGGGGTGCCATGCGTACCACCATAGGGATCAAGGGAGCCATGCGTACCAGCATAGGGATCAGGGGCGCCATGCGTACCAGGATGGGGATCAGGGGCACCATGCGTACCAGGATGGGCATCAGGGGCACCATTCATACCAGGATGGGGAACAGGAGCGCCATGCGTACCAGAATTTGGGATCAGATGCGCCATGCATACCAGGATTGGGGATCAGGGGCGCCATGCGTACCAGGATGGGGAACAGAGGCACCATGCGTACCAGGATGGGGATTAGGGTCGCCATGCGTACTAGGATGGAGATGAGGGGTGCCATGCATACCAGGATTGGGGATGAGGGGGCCATGCATACCAGGATTGGGGATGAGGGGGCCATGCATACCAGGATTGGGGATGAGGGGGCCATGCATACCAGGATTGGGGATGAGGGGGCCATGCATACCAGGATGGGGATGAGGGGTGCCATGCATATCAGAATGGGGATGAGGGGCGCCATGAGTACCAGGATGGGGATCAGGGGCGCCATGAGTACCAGGATGGGGATCAGGAGCGCCATGAGTACCAGGATGAGGATCAGGGGCGCCATGCGTACCAGGATTGGGGATCGGGGCGCCATGCGTACTAGGATTGGGGATCAGGGGCCCCATGCGTACTAGGATGGGGAACAAGGGCACCATGCGTACCAGGATGGGGATCAGGGGTGCCATGCGTACTAGGATGGGGATGAGGGGTGCCATGCATACCAGGATTGGGGATGAGGGGGCCATGCATACCAGGATTGGGGATGAGGGGGCCATGCATACCAGGATTGGGGATGAGGGGTGCCATGCATATCAGAATGGGGATGAAGGGTGCCATGAGTACCAGGATGGGGATGAGGGGTGCCATGAGTACCAGGATGGGGATCAGGGGCACCATGCGTACCAGGATGGGCATCAGGGGCGCCATGCGTACTTGGATGGGGATCAGGGGCGCCATGCGTACCAGGATTGGGGATTAGGGGCGCCATGCGTACCAGGATGGGGAACAGGGGCACCATGCGTACCAGGATGGGGATCAGGGGCGCCATGCGTACTAGGATGGGGATGAGGAGTGCTATGCATACCAGGATTGGGGATGAGGGGGCCATGCATACCAGGATTGGGGATGAGGGGGCCATGCATACCAGGATTGGGGATGAGGGGGCCATGCATACCAGGATTGGGGATGAGGGGGCCATGCATACCAGGATTGGGGATGAGGGGGCCATGCATACCAGGATGGGGATGAGGGGTGCCATGCATATCAGAATGGGGATGAGGGGCGCCATGAGTACCAGGATGGGGATCAGGGGCGCCATGAGTACCAGGATGGGGATCAGGAGCGCCATGAGTACCAGGATGAGGATCAGGGGCGCCATGCGTACCAGGATTGGGGATCGGGGCGCCATGCGTACTAGGATTGGGGATCAGGGGCCCCATGCGTACTAGGATGGGGAACAAGGGCACCATGCGTACCAGGATGGGGATCAGGGGTGCCATGCGTACTAGGATGGGGATGAGGGGTGCCATGCATACCAGGATTGGGGATGAGGGGGCCATGCATACCAGGATTGGGGATGAGGGGGCCATGCATACCAGGATTGGGGATGAGGGGTGCCATGCATATCAGAATGGGGATGAAGGGCGCCATGAGTACCAGGATGGGGATGAGGGGTGCCATGAGTACCAGGATGGGGATCAGGGGCACCATGCGTACCAGGATGGGCATCAGGGGCGCCATGCGTACTTGGATGGGGATCAGGGGCGCCATGCGTACCAGGATTGGGGATTAGGGGCGCCATGCGTACCAGGATGGGGAACAGGGGCACCATGCGTACCAGGATGGGGATCAGGGGCGCCATGCGTACTAGGATGGGGATGAGGAGTGCTATGCATACCAGGATTGGGGATGAGGGGGCCATGCATACCAGGATTGGGGATGAGGGGGCCATGCATACCACGATGGAGGGGTGCCATGCATACCCGGATGGGGATCAGGGGTGCCATGCATACCAGGATGGGATGGGGGCTGCGTATAATAAGAAGGGGGCGCATATATACCAGGATGGGGGATATTAACAGAATTGGGGGACATCTATACGTAATATAATCAGGGATGTGTCCTTCTGTCCGAAGCTTCTATAGACTGAGCATGTGCAATGCTTCTGCACAGTCTGGCTCCAGATAGAAGAACACATCCAGCCGTTACAGCTAAGAGGACTGTATAGTACTGGAGATTGCGGTATGCATAGACACTGAACGCATACCACGATCTCCAGCACCATAAGTACATAACTAACTGGGAAGAGTGCTGCCGTGGCGCCTCTGTTCGGGCCGGAGGACGGGGGAGGAGTGCGGCGCTGGAATCGGCGCATGCACTTAGCGCGCTGTCCTGCGCCATTTTAGTAAAGACACATTTTCAGTGTGTCTTCATCAAAATGTCGCCCCGGACAGCGTGTTATGAGCACGCGCGTACTCCAGCGCCACACTCCTCCCCCGGCCTCTGGATGGGGGAGCAGGATGGGGGCAGCACAAAAGAGAATGGGGCACAGCACAAAAGAAGATGGGGGCAGCATATACCAATAAAAATGCTCGCCACCTGGGCATAGAACGGGTTCAATAGCTAGTTGTATATAGGCAGCTATGTGGGGGCTCATACTGTATATAGGAGGCTGTGTGGGGGCTTATATTGTATGTACAGGGCTTTGTGGGGCCTCATATTGTATGTACGGGGCTGTGTGGGGCCTCATAATGTATGTGGGGGCATATTGCTAGGGAGTGTGAGTTGTTATCCTCATTGCAGTGTGGCTTACGGTCTCCTTCTCTTGTCCTGATTGAAGGAATTCCCTGATGGATCCCTGAATGACCAAAAGAGGTGAAGATGCCATTAAGCTAAGTACACAACTGTTCAGGCCATATTGGGTCTATCTATCTATCTATCTATCTATCTATCTATCTATCTATCTATCTATCTATCTATCTACTGTATATAAAATAGTCCATGTCCATAGAAATATGACTATAAGGTATATTGGTTTTTAAGCTAACTTTTCTTGTTATGGTTTACATGTATAAGGGCCCCATAGGTTAATCGCTTTGGTTGTTGATTGATGGGGCTATGAGGGGCTCATATTGTATGTAGGGGGCTATGTGGGGCTCATACAGTGTATAGGGGTATGTCAGCATACTTAATTCTGCTCAATATTAAGTCATACAATTAATATAAAAAATAATTATAATTAATATGTTAATATTAATATTGAGCAGAATTAATTTCAGCCTAATGGTTCGGCCTCCACAACCGTCACGGTCTCTCATGTGGCCCCTCGGGAGAATTAATCTCCCACCCCTGTTCAATTATGTATAGTACTATGCTATGTATGGTGATGTACATAAGGGAAAAATTTGCCCGGTGGCTATCTGTCATTTTCAATCTACAGATGTGCACCAGAGCACCTGTGTTACTCACATGACCTCTCACATGATCTATCAAAAAGGGATCATATGACAGGTCACGTGATACATCGGTTACCTGGGGGGCCCACACCTTCTAAACTGTCTGGGGCACTGGCTTCTCTTAATCCACCACTGTACAGACACCAGGTATTTCATAAAACTGACAATTTTCTCACAAAAATGTACATCGCTCTTCCCACTGTCCTGTAGAGGTGGCAGTGGGGTAATAGGGCTGGGGTTGATGTCAGCTTATAATGCCAGCTGACATCAATCCCAGGTTAGTAATGGAGAGGCGTCTATAAGACACCCCCATTACTAACCCCATAGTCAAAGTTAAAAAAAACACAAACACCCAGAATAAAGTCCTTTAATTGAAATAAAGACACAATTCTTTATTGTTCTAAATTAAACCATACTTACCATCACGCCCATTCCAGCTGAAGCCAACGATCTCCTGCAATAAAAGTAAAATAATAAACCAACATCATCCTTACCTTTCCATGGTTCCCAGGACGGCTTCAGCTCTGCTACATTCACATGATAGGCTGGATCGCAGCAGAAAGCTGCCATCCAGCTTGCCATGCGGCAGACACTGAGAAGCGCATGCATGCTTGCGCTCCTCAGTGTCTGGCTGTGACAGCATCCAGATGAGCCGACAATGAACTCAGCTCACCTCATGCAGGTCACTGACAGCGTGGGAAAATTCTCCTGCGCATGCGGTGAGCGTGAGAGACTCGGCTCATCTGGATTCCGTCACAGCCTGACACTAAGGAGTGCAAGCATGCCTGCGCTTCTCAGTGTCTGCCTGCAGCATGACAGGCTGAATGGCAGCTTTCTGCTGCGATCCAGCCTGTCATCTCGATGTAGCAGAGCTGGAGCAGTCCTGGGAACCATTGAAAGGTAAGGATGATGTTGGTTTATTATTTTTCTTTTATTGCAGGAGATCGTTGGTTTCAGCTGGAATGGGCGTGATGTTAGGTATGGTTTAATTTAGAACAATAAAGAATTGTGTGTTTATTTCAATTAAAGGACTTTATTCTGGGCGTCGTGCTTTTTTTAAATACTTTACTAGAAATTCATGGCGGTCATGTCTAATATTGGCGTGACCCCATGAATTTCGGGCTTCGGGCCAGCTGATAATACCAAGCTGGCCCTAACCCCTTTATTACCCAGTGAGCCACCGCACCAGGGCCCTGGATGAGTTGGGTACAGCGCCAGAAGATGGTGCTTCTATGAACGTGCCATTTTCCGGGGCGGCTGCGGACTGCAATTTGCAGCAGGGGGGGGGGGGGGGGGGGCAGAAAGCTTGGGCCTCCCTGCGCTGCTGATTCCAGCCCCCAGCTGCCTAGTTGTACCTGGCTGGACACAAAAATAGGGCGCAGCCCCACAAATTTTTTTTTTTAATTATTTCATAAAATTCATGAAATAATTAAGAAAAAAAGGGCTTCCCTATATTGTTGTGTCCAACCAGGTACAAATAGGCAGCTGGTGGTTGGGGGCAGCCCGTTCCTGCCTGCTGTACCTGGCTGGACACAAATACAGTGCGAAGCCCCACGTCAATTTTTTCAGGAAATTCATGAAATAATTTAAAAAAAATTGATGTGGGGCTTCGCCCTATATTTATGTCCAGCCAGGTACAGCAGGCCGGAAAGGGCTGCCCCCAACCACCAGCTGCCTATTTGTACCTGACCGGACACAACAATATAGGGAAGGACTTTATTCTGGGTGTTTGTGCTTTTTTTAACTTTCACTATGGGGTTAGTAATGCGGGTGTCTTATAGACGCCTCTCCATTACTAACCTGGGCTTGATGTCAGCTGGCATTATAAGCTGACATCAACCCCAGCCCTATTACCCCACTGCAACCGCTACAGCGCAGTGGGAAGAGCGAGGCTAAGTGCCAGAATTGGCGCATCCTATGGATGCGCCATTTCTGGGGCGGCTGACGGCTGGTGTTTCTAGCCTGGGAGGGGGCCAATATTCATGGCACCCTTCCTGGGCTATTAATATCAGCCCCCAGCTGTCTGCCTAGCCTTTGCTAGCTATTAAAATAGTCATTTTTTGGGGGTCCCCCATTTTAATAGCTAGTAAAGGCTAGGTATTCAGCTGGGGGCTGATATTAGTAGCCTGGGAAGCTCCGTGGGTATTACCCCCTTCCCAGGCTTCAAACATCTGCCCCAGCCGTCTGCTTAACCTCCGCTAGAGACTAAAATTACGGGGAACCTCACGCCAATTTTTTTTTTAATAAATCCTTTATTTTAACACTAAATGACAAGTACAGTAACCAACACTGTCTGTGTACTCATTATATATGTGACTGACATGTTTCTATCTATCTAATCTGTGTGATGCTCTATCTTTCTGTTCTAAATTGTCGGGTACCGCTGCTGACTTGCCGGCCAGCTTTTTTAAAGAGACGGTGCATGAAAACACTAATATTTTTTTAAATAAATCCTTTACACTAAATGACAAGTACAGTAAGCAACACTGTCACTGTACTTATTATATATGTGACTGACATGTTTCTAACTATCTAATCTATGTGTGAAGCTCTATTCTTTCTGTTCTAAATTGTCGGGTACCGGTGTATGCCGCTGCTGAATTGCCGGCTTTTCATGTTTCACTGTGAGCACTGTTCCCACCGATTTGGGCAACCACCTCCCCCAATACATTCTACATTATTGTTAGTTGTTTTCCTTCATGTAGAATTAACCTACAAGGAAAGAAAGGGTTTATTTTCATTCCGATATTTGTGTCCCATTGACTTGCATTGGTTTCCGGTATCGGAGTCGGCGATATCCGATACTTTTTGGGTATCGGCCTGATCCAATCCGATCCGATATTTCCTGATAACGGAAGGTATCACTCAACACTAAAAATGACAAACAACTATATACATGAAGAATACCTAGAGTTTCAAAATTCTAACTAAAGTAATCTTGCAGAAAATAGAAAACAATTAACAGGGCGGGCCTGCGAGGCCCCAGGTATGCGTTCTAGGGTTAAATACATTTTCTACATAATAGGTATCCATTGTAGCTGAAATCCAGACAGCTCATAGCGGAGGGAGTTTGTACGTTTTGGTGCACAGACAGCCTACATATGGACCGAATTCATTTTGCAGACCTCAATCCAGCAGGGTTTTGGTATAAGACCAGTGTATAACATGCCGGTCTTCATAAATTCCCCCAGTGCTTTTATTTCACTTCTGAGCCACTGACCTGTTGATGTCCGTAGACTTCCTAATCATTGTTCTCCACTTTTCAACAAATTTCCTCAGTCTAGTTAAAAAAATGTGACAAATAATATGGTGGCTGATAAGGTCAAGACCAGCGGCTGCTTATGATGATCGCGATGCCGCTGTCATCTCATGATGGCATTTCCTTCGTGTTCTTCCTGACGTTGTGTACATCCAATGTCCTCAGATAGATCTGCTGCAGGAATGGGGAGTGATCTCAGTGCTGAGGCCTCATGTAGAATGCATCTCATTGTGATGTCATTCTGTGGTGACATCACAACGGAGGCCCAGTTTGCTCTATGTAGCTCCAAAACTTAGAGGTCAGACGTTTATATTATATGAAACTCATTCATCTTTAAAAACGTATTTCAAGTATCTGAGGTTTCTATTGTAAGGTACTGCTAAACATGGTGAAGTGGACTGTATAGAAAGAGGCGCAGCTGCTGGAAAGGGGACACACATTAGTTGATATAACATAGCCCCATTCTTTTTGTCAGTTTTCTATAAGGTTCTGCAGCATCTGATGTGTGTATTTTTAGGTTCTGTAGCAGCTGATGCGTGTACTATGATGAAATGTTTATTAAAATATTCTGCAGCACGTAAGTTGCGTATTATAGAATTCCTTAGAATGAGAGATGTGTGCTATAATATTCTGCACAACAGGAGGTGTATATTATACTATTCTACAACACAAGATGTGTATATTATACTATTCTACAACACAAGATGTGTATATTATACTATTCTACAACACGTGTGTATTATATACTATTCTGCAGCACAAGTTGTGTGTATTATAGAATTTCTCAGCACGGTATAGTGTTCTGCAGCACAAGTTATGTCTATTATAATGTTCTGCAGCACAAATTGTGTGAATTATAATATTAAGCAGCACAAGTTGTGTGGATTATAATATTCTGCAGCACAGGAGGTGTATATTATACTATTCTGCAACACAAGATGTGAATATTATACTATTCCGCAGCACAAGTTATGTGTATTATAGAATTCCTCTGTACACTATAGTGTTCTGCAGCACAAGTTGTGTGTATTGTAGTGTTCTGCAGCACAAGTTGTGTGTATTTTAGTGTTCTGCAGCACAAGTTGTGTGTATTTTAGTGTTCTGCAGCACAAGTTGTGTGTATTGTAGTGTTCTGCAGCACAAGTTGTGTGTATTGTAGTGTTCTGCAGCACAAGTTGTGTGTATTGTAGTGTTCTGCAGCACAAGTTGTGTGTATTGTAGTGTTCTGCAGCACAAGTTGTGTGTATTGTAGTGTTCTGCAGCACAAGTTGTGTGTATTGTAGTGTCCTGAGACTGTCCTGAGGAAGTGGTGTGATCACCACGAAACGCGTAGAAATAAAGTCTATTTTATCATTACATCGACTTGGATTCCTCTGGTACATAATTCTGACAGGCGAGCAGCGCAGTTTGATGCCCCATTCTCTTCACCCAACAAAGGATCATTGCATCGGGGTTTGCAGCAGCCGCCAATGCTAAATACAGTGGTTGTGTCTTACACAACCCTAATAGGTGAGTGAATTTGATTTATCTTTCACATATATTCCTTTTATCTTGGATAAGACCCTATGTGCGCTCTATATTCCTTCTAGTTACATAGTCTTATATGTGAGCAGTGTGTGTGCTTTATGGCTGATATTTGAGTGAAAGGAGTGCGCTGCATGTGTCTGATATGTGAGTGGTGTATGTGCGTGATGTATGTAATATGAGAGCAGTGTGTGTGCGCTTTACAGTGCCTTGAAAAAGTACTCATAACCTGTGAACTTTTCCATATTTTTTCACGTTACACCCACAAACTTAAATGGAACTTGTTATGTAAAAAAAAAAACGCTATTATCCCACAGATACTTGTGTATCATGGTCCATAAACTTGCTGGTTGCAGTACAACCACATCCCCTTACTTTATAGTGTATTGTAGCAACAGTGTATTGTGATTTTGGGGGCACATCACACACACACACACACACACACACACACACACACACACACCCCGTCACAAAAGCACCAGGTACACATATCACACAATCACAATACACACCTCAAACACACCATGAATGTATATCACAAAAGCATCATGCACATATCACACAACGGCGTGTCTGTGCTGCATTGGTCTGATATGGGAGCGGCGCGTCTGTGCTGCATTGGTCTGATATGGGAGCGGCGCGTCTGTGCTGCATTGGTCTGATATGTGAGGGGCGTGTCTGTGCTGCATTAGTCCGATATGTGAGCGGCGTGTCTGTGCTGCATTGGTCCGATATGTGAGGGGCGTGTCTGTGCTGCATTGGTCCGATATGTGAGGGGCGTGTCTGTGCTGCATTGGTCTGATATGTGAGCGGCGTGTCTGTGCTGCATTGGTCTGATATGTGAGCGGCGTGTCTGTGCTGCATTGGTCTGATATGTGAGCGGCGTGTCTGTGCTGCATTGGTCTGATATGTGAGCGGCGTGTCTGTGCTGCATTGGTCTGATATGTGAGGGGCGTGTCTGTGCTGCATTGGTCTGATATGTGAGCGGCGTGTCTGTGCTGCATTGGTCTGATATGTGAGGGGCGTGTCTGTGCTGCATTGGTCTGATATGTGAGCAGCGTGTCTGTGCTGCATGTGTCTGATATGCGAGCGCTGTGCGTTTGTGCTGCATGTGTCTGATATGCGAGCGCTGTGCGTTATGCTACATGTGTCTGATATATGAGCATTGTGTGTGCTACCTGTATCTAATATGTGAGTGGTATGCGTGTTGCATTTGTGTGGTATGTGAGTGGTATTGTCTGTGCTACATTTGTGTGGTGTGTGACCTCTCTGTGCAGCATGTGTCCGATATGTGAGCGATGTCTGTGCTGCATGTGTCCGATATGTGAGCGATGTCTGTGCTGCATGTGTCCGATATGTGAGCGATGTCTGTGCTGCATGTGTCCGATATGTGAGCGATGTCTCTGCTGCATGTGTCCGATATGTGAGCGATGTCTGTGCTGCATGTGTCCGATATGAGAGCAGTGTGTACCCTTAAGTACCATTGTGCCTGGGCGATCACCGGCCGGCGTTGCCCCGCAGCTTCCGGTACCTCCCCCGGAAGTAACATCCAGTCATCGGTGGTACCGGTGTGTGTCATCAGGGCGCGTCTTCCGGATTCGTCACTTCCGGTCACGCTCCATGGCGTCACCCCTGGGACGCGTGGATGCCGGCAACCATGCAAGTGCCGCAAACCTCCGCCCGCTCGCGACGAGACTCCATCGGGCCCCCTCCGTGGCGCTTCCAGCATCCACGGGGACGCCTGCAGCAGAGACTGTGCCCTGCCCTGATCGACTGACCCCAGCCAGGGTAAGCTCCATCTTAAGTCTTCTGCCGCCAACAAGCTAGTAGGTCCCCCATCAAGGACAGGACCACTGATGCGGAGAGAGGCGCCGCCCTTTTTATCTTGAAGGTTTCCTGTCCTTGAAGGGCGGATCCCCTCCCTCGTTTGGTGCTGTCATGCGTGACAGAAAAAACACATGCATTTAGTGCGTTTGTGTAGCGGAAGTGCATTAAAGAAACCACACATATTTTGCACGACTTCATTAACATATTTAAATCAAAGCCCAAATATTAGGAAGTCTCAAAAACAAAGCAGTTTTAATTATAAAACATAACTATCCCCAAAAAATATAAAAATTGCAGCGTAGAAAAAAAACAAAAAAAAAAAACTTAAAAACGCAATGGAAAAAATAAAAAAAACGCAAGTAACCCAATTTATCTAAAGCTATGTTGTCTGGCTCACAATAAGTTTTTTGACGCTGTGTATTTTCACTGTGTCAAAAATGCAGCGTTTTACAGTTCCAGCAAAGTGGATGGAAGTTAGAGAAGCTCATGCCAACTGTTTTTTTGTTTTTTTTTAACTCTGTGTAAACCGACCTATGGTGCGTGTTTCGAATTCACATAATGTCAATTTCGCTTGGGGGTACGCTGAGGATGTGTGCCCACGATGCGTTTAAGCGTTTCCGTAGTGGCAAAAACGCTGCAGAAACGCTTAAAAAACGCTTGGTAGAAGGCTGCCATGTTCCCCAATGATAATCCGCATGTGCTGTGCACATGCTGCGGAAATTTCCGCTGCGGAAAAAAAAAGCAGCACTACCAATTATTTTGCGGAAGTGCTGCATTTTCGCCGCCATTGACTTGCATTAGATCGCATGGATTAAGCATCACTGTATATGTAGATGAGCATTCCATGCGTTCTAATGTGCGGATGGTACCCAGGTCTAGAGAAGGGGAGACTCTCCTCCGGACCCAGGTACCATAGAAAACTGTAAAAAAAAAAAAATATATATATATCCTTACCTTCTGGCGGCCCCCATCCTTTCATGCCGGCAGTTCGCGATGGACTGAAGGACCTGCGCTGACGTCATAGTCATGTGACGGGTCACGCGACGCTGACGTCGGCAGGTCCTTCAGTGCAGTGTACCGCTGCCGGCAAGGGAAAGCAGGACACCGGGGGCCATCAGAGGGTACGTATATATTTATTTTTTGACATTCTCTCGGGTCACACTATATAAATCCATGCTGTTTGCATGGATTCATATAGTGTGACCAAGTTGACAAGTGATGCTAAAATGGCTTGGAAAGCGCTTGTCAACCCGCATGCGGAAATGCATGTGAAGAACGCTTCACATCCGCATGTCCCTGGCAGGAAAACGCATGGACAATCCGCATGTACAATCCGCATGCGTTTTTTCTGCCAGGGAGATGCAGAAACGCTCAGGAAAAATCCTGAGCATTTCTGCATCGTGGGCACATAACCTGAGTGTTATGTGCAGATTTTTCCGATGGACTTGCATTAGATGCGGAAAACCCGCAAGTAAAACATGCATACGTTTTTAGTGCATTTCCGTGTCGTAAACGCATCAAAATTCATACGACTATAGCAATAAATTGTCAAAGGCAAAAACCAGGAGGTAACAGAAACAAAGCAGCTTTATTTAAAACATGACATACCTACAAGAGGCAAAAACGCAGGGTCAAAACGCAATTAAAAATAAAATAATAATTCAAAAACGCAAGTAACCTAATTTGCTTAGTAGTTGCAGAAAATCTACAACATCAAAAACTCATCAAAAGCTCATAGTGGGAACATATCCTAATAGGTGCAGAAATGCAATATCAAAAACTCACCAAATACTCATCATAGGAACTTAAAAGGGATGATCTGAAGGCAAAGTCATTTTCATTCTTAATCCATATCCTTTTGATGCCATAATCTAAACTATTTTCTAATATATTTGGACTGAAAATTGCCCATCTTTCCCTAACTACACTGTCTCACTGCTATTCTATCCCCCCCCCCTACTTCGTTTGACGACGCTTCATTTGAGAATCCCAGTTCATGCTGCAATACTCAAACGAATAGTCATCAGAGAGCAGAGGCTGCGGTCACTGTCACAGCCCGTGCCCCCACCCTGAAACAAAGTGTAGTGTGAATATAAAAATGGCTATTTTGAGTCCATATTGAAATATACAAAATGTATTCAAATGAGCACTGGTCTGCTTTGGTTATATATTCACAGATAGATAAGGCTCATTCTGTTTTACTTTACCTTGTATTTACTTGATGTTTAGACACAAGACAATGTTAACAGTAACAACATCTTGAGAACCGCTTATTCACATTGTCTGAAACATTTACCACAAATAGTCTGTTTATTGTTTGTTATTGTAAAACAAAGATTTGTCTAACTTTTATCTGAAGTTTACTTATGTAACCCCAGAGAGCTTTTGAATGGTGAGGGTTTATTGCCCTGTGGTGAATTGCTTCTCTGATATTCCAAACTGATGATGTTTAAAAGCTCCTTGGTGATAATGTGAGTATATGTACTTAACCTTTGTATGTTAACATATACTATTATAAACAAAATTGTGTTATATCGCAAGTGGTTGCCTTCTTTAAAGCCGTATCCGAACCTTAGTATCAAAAACTTGGCAAAACACAAAGGGTAATCAGTGACACTCGTTTCAGGGGCTGGGCTAGTCCCTACACACTGTGCGATGTGCACAGTGACAGCTCGCTCAACAGTATTGAGGCAGCAACAGAGCAGAGTGAGAATACCCGGCGTGCAAAGACCAGTGACCTCATTTGCGGGGGCGGTGCTGGTCTCTGCACGCCGGGTATTCTTACACCGCTCTGTTGCTGGCTCGTTACTACTGATCCGTGTTTGCAAAAGAGAGCGCGTATATCGCACATTAACTAGCCCTGCAGTGACCCTGATGACGCTTTGTTAGAGTTTCCCAGCATGAATTGGAATCTCAAATGAAGCATTATCAAAGAGGAAGTAGGGAAAAAAATAGAATAGCAGTTAGATATGAAAGTGCGGGGAATGTTCTGGCTTCAAATAGATAGGGATTAAGAATGGAAGACTCTTGCTAAATATCACAGCAGTACCAGAAATAATATATAGCTACCAAGGGTGTTAAAAATTCGATAAGACTGAGTTATGTTTCTTACCTTAGTGTCACCTGGCAGTGATAGAAAAGTATAACCAGGGTCAAAATCCTAAGAGTCATTGGTCTGCGAACGATGTTATAGGTGGAGATCGTACAGCAATATTTGTGCTATTATGTAGGAGCATGGCGATCTAGTCTTGCTATCAGCAAATGTAAAATTAAGAGTTTAAACTTTTAATACATTTTTAAAAAAAATTCTGACAATTGAAAAAATATACACATTTTATTAACAGTGAATGTTGTACAGATGTCCAAATTTAATAAATTACAATACAATTAAAATACAAACAATTGGCAAAAATTATATACAAAATATCATCCAAAGCTTAGTACCAACAGAAAAAGAGCGCAATAAGTGCATAGAGCCATACCCAGAACACACAAGGCCAGCATTTCCCAATAGGACTTCATGACATGTCAACTAGTTAGTTGGAATTGTCCTGCTGGGCCCCCCCCAGGAGCCTGAAAGGGACAGTTAAACTGGACTGACAACTATAGGCATTGTAGATCAGGTCACAAAACATTGCAATGGGTACACCCTCTAACAATATGATTCCGTGAAATACTGCGACATTTAAAGGAGAGAAGTCTTAAAAGCCCTCAAAGTATGGTACTGAATTTATCACAGCAATTCATCTCATAGTAAAAAAAATATTTTAAAGGGGTTGTCCGGTCAAAAGTGATAAGTCTGCAGTCCACTCAGTGTGACTGCAGACTTATGAATCCCCCCAGCGCAGACATTGTGCGCTGCAGGGATTCGCCGGTTTCAGACCCGGTAATGGAGGACGTATAAGTTATACATACCCCCAGCCATTCAGCGCCGCCTCGCTCCATACAAGTATATGGAGAGCAAGGCCAAGTCAACTGTCCGGGGTATGTATAACGCATGCATAGCCTCCAGTCCTGGGTCTCAAACCAGCAAATCCCTACAGCGCACGGTGCGAGCACTGGGGAAGGTGGGGGGATTCATAAGCCTGCAGTCATACAGATCGACTGCAGACTTATCACTATTGACCGGACAACCCCTTTAAAGCCAAAAGTGGCTCATGAAGGGTTGAACATAGTGACAATCCCTGCCATATGCTCCATATACATAGCAATATTGATAAAAACTTTTTAAAGGGGGTCTTGACTTTGGACAAACTTCATTTGCTAGAGTGCACGATTGCAGCCAGGTAAATTATACTCTGACGCACTATGGTGTTGCAGAGGTAACATACTTAGTAGATCAGAGTAGGGACGATAGCTGGAGAGGGGGATTAGCCCAGTGCCGTCCCTCGCCGGCTCTTACCAGCGCCACAAAAGCATTTGTTTAGATTAGCTCACAGGGTCAGTGAAACAGCAGAAACTCACACACCTTTGACAAAACAAGCAGGCAGGGAAATGAGTAAACTCACACATAGGAACAGCTGGAAGAGTCCTTGCCCATGGCATCAGTATATTCACTTACACTTTTTCCCTTGCCAGAAGTTGAGTATGCATGACCATCAGCTGCAGCATCTCTACATGGTACGGCATGGGAGCATTTATAAGCGTCTTAGGACAGCAATATTTTTTTAAACACATCCAATTGTGAAACTAATTAGTTTTCCATGATCCATTGACTAAAACATACTTGTGTTCGTGGCACAATCCCTTTAAACATTGTGTTTCTCAAAGCAATTGAGAAAATGCTAAGAAATGGAGAGAGCCTGCTCTTTCCTGGGAGCATGGGTCAATAAAAACGTAATCCAGAAACTTCTGAAGTAGTCTCTCATTTCACAGTGGAAGACATAAGGTTCTCCAGGCTGGGGGTCACTTCTTAGGCCTCGTTCACATATTCAGTGTTTGGTCAGTATTTTACCTCAGTATCTGTAAGCCAAAACCAGGCGTGGGTGATAAATACAGAATTGGTGACTTGTTTCTATTATACTTTTCCTCTGACTGTTCCACTCTTGATTTTGGCTTACAAATACTTACCGTATTTTTCAGACTATAAGACGCACCGGACCATAAGACGCAACTAGGTTTTAGAGGAGGAAAATAAAAAAATAAAAATTTAAGCAAAAAATGTAGTCATGATGCACTTTTAAGGGGGAGGGGGTCTTCTGCTGACACTGGGATTGGGGTAATGTCCCCCAATTCTGACAATATCCCCATCCTGGTATATATGCCGCCCTCCTTCCTTTTATATGTGGTCCCCATCCCCATCATGGTATGCATGGCACCCCTCATCCCCAATCCTGGTCTGCATGGCACCCCTCATTCCTTGTCCTGGTCTGCATGGCACCCCTCATTCCTTGTCCTGGTCTGCATGGCACCCCTCATCCCCAATCCTGGTCTGCATGGCACCCCTCATCCCCAATCCTGGTCTGCATGGCACCCCTCATCCCCAATCCTGGTCTGCATGGCACCCCTCATCCCCAATCCTGGTCTGCATGGCACCCCTCATCCCCAATCCTGGTCTGCATGGCACCCCTCATCCCCAATCCTGGTCTGCATGGCACCCCTCATCCCCAATCCTGGTCTGCATGGCACCCCTCATCCCCAATCCTGGTCTGCATGGCACCCCTCATCCCCAATCCTGGTCTGCATGGCACCCCTCATTCCTTGTCCTGGTCTGCATGGCACCCCTCATCCCCAATCCTGGTCTGCATGGCACCCCTCATTCCTTGTCCTGGTCTGCATGGCACCCCTCATTCCTTGTCCTGGTCTGCATGGCACCCCTCATTCCTTGTCCTGGTCTGCATGGCACCCCTCATTCCTTGTCCTGGTCTGCATGGCACCCCTCATTCCCTGTCCTGGTCTGCATGGCACCCCTCATTCCTTGTCCTGGTCTGCATGGCACCCCTCATTCCCTGTCCTGGTCTGCATGGCACCCCTCATTCCCTGTCCTGGTCTGCATGGCACCCCTCATCCCCAATCCTGGTCTGCATGGCACCCCTCATCCCCAATCCTGGTCTGCATGGCACCCCTCATCCCCAATCCTGGTCTGCATGGCACCCCTCATCCCCAATCCTGGTCTGCATGGCACCCCTCATCCCCAATCCTGGTCTGCATGGCACCCCTCATCCCCAGTCCTGGTCTGCATGGCACCCCTCATCCCCTGTCCTGGTATGCATGGCACCCCTCATCCCCTGTCCTGGTATGCATGGCACCCCTCATCCCCTGTCCTGGTATGCATGGCACCCATCATCCCCTGTCCTGGTATGCATGGCACCCATCATCCCCTGTCCTGGTATGCATGGCACTCATCATCCCCTGTCCTGGTATGCATGGCACCCATCATCCCCTGTCCTGGTATGCATGGCACCCATCATCCCCTGTCCTGGTATGCATGGCACCCATCATCCCCTGTCCTGGTATGCATGGCACCCATCATCCCCTGTCCTGGTATGCATGGCACCCATCATCCCCTGTCCTGGTATGCATGGCACCCATCATCCCCTGTCCTGGTATGCATGGCACCCCTCATCCCTGTCCTGGTATGCATGGCACCCCTCATCCCTGTCCTGGTATGCATGGCACCCCTCATCCCCAATCCTAGTCTGCATGGCACCCCTCATCCCCAATCCTGGTCTGCATGGCACCCCTCATCCCCAATCCTGGTCTGCATGGCACCCCTCATCCCCAATCCTGGTCTGCATGGCACCCCTCATCCCCAATCCTGGTCTGCATGGCACCCCTCATCCCCAATCCTGGTCTGCATGGCACCCCTCATCCCCAGTCCTGGTATGCATGGCACCCATCATCCCCTGTCCTGGTATGCATGGCACCCATCATCCCCTGTCCTGGTATGCATGGCACCCATCATCCCCTGTCCTGGTATGCATGGCACCCATCATCCCCTGTCCTGGTATGCATGGCACCCATCATCCCCTGTCCTGGTATGCATGGCACCCATCATCCCTGTCCTGGTATGCATGGCACCCCTCATCCCTGTCCTGGTATGCATGGCACCCCTCATCCCTATCCTGGTATGCATGGCACCCCTCATCCCTATCCTGGTATGCCTGGCACCCCTCATCCCTGTCCTGGTATGCATGGCACCCCTCATCCCTGTCCTGGTATACATGGCACCCCTCATCCCTGTCCTGGTATGCATGGCACCCCTCATCCCTGTCCTGGTATGCATGGCACCCCTCATCCCTGTCCTGGTATGCATGGTCCCCCTAATCCCCATCAGGCTGCACAATAAAAAAAAAATAAACACTCATACTCACCTCTCTTCTCTCTCCTCGCTGTCTGCCTGCACTGATCTCTCCATGTGAGCCGCGCATGATGTCACTGCCATGCGCGGCTCACAAGGACAGATCAGCTGCCGGAAGTCACTGCTCCCCACGCCGGGTCTGTGTGCGTGGCGAGCAGTGACTTAATGCTGCTTAATAGCCGGCACACAGCGGAGCCGCGCTGCGGCTGCTGCCGGCTATCTCTTGTGCCCGCTCATTAAAGGGCAGGAATATTCACCCCCTCCCCACGCCCATGGGCGTGGAGAGAGGTTGAATATTCATGCCCTTTAACAGCGGGCACAGGAGATAGCAGGCAGCAGCAGCAGCCGCAGCGCGGCTACACTGTATACCGCTATTAAGTAGCATGAATATTCAGTGCTCCCCACTTCTCATGGGCGTGGGGAGGAGTGAATATTCATTTTCTTTAGCAGCGGGGACAGTGTAGGCTGCAGCGGGCGGCTGCTGCCTCCTGTGACCCGCTCCTCCACCGATACCCCCCCCAACATTCGGACTATAAGACGCACCCCCCATTTTCCTCCAAAATTTTGGAGGAAAAAAGTGCGTCTTATGGTCCGAAAAATATGGTATGTAGAATATTGACCAAATACTGAACGTGTGAACGTGGCCTAAAGGGGACATCAGCTTCTCTTCTTATTAGGACACCAGCTTGTGTCGGGATACAACATACAATGGACAGATTTGAACCTGCAGGAAAGAGGATATATTAGTTAAGCACATTAACAAAGTGTACAAGTCTACTTTATAGAACCGGACTTGAATTACCGAGTAGGATCTTGTTCCAGGTTAAAGTACCCAGCTACAACTACAACATTCCTTCTCTTTTCAGGACCACCGTAGCTTAGAGTTACCTGGAAAAGAAAAATTCTGTACAGATTAAAATGAATCCTTGTAGACCAAGCATTTGGAGCTATCAAAAGTTAGATTAGATTATTACTTATACATTGAATTATTGCTGTTTAGAGAGAGATCACTTACAGCTTAGACTTGTCTAAAGTACAAAGGACTTTCCAGTCTGTGGGTCCACTCTGTTTAGGTCCAGAAATATTTGGACAGTGACACAAGTTTTTGCATTTTAGCTGCTTACCAAAATATATTCAAGATACAGTTTTATAATCAATATGGGCTTAAAGTGCAGACTCTTGGCTTTAATTTGATATTCACATCCTAATAGGAGTAAGGGTTTAAGAATTACAGCTCTTTAATATGTAGCTGCCTCTTTTTCAAGGGACCAAAAGTAATTGGACAATTATGTCAAAAGCTCTTTAAATAGCCTAAATGGGCTTTTCCCTTGTTAATCCATCAATTAAGCAGGTAAAAAGTCTGCAGCCAATTTGCATTTGAAAGCTGTTGCTGTGAACCCACAACATATGGTCAAAAGAGCTCTGAATGGAAGTGAAACAGTCCATCATTAGGCAAAATAAAAAGAGGAAATCCACCAAAGAGAAATGTTGGGACTGGAAAAATCAACAGTTTGGTACATTATGCACAAAAAAAAAAAAAAAAAAAAAAGAAGCGTGCACCGGTGAGCTTGGGAATGCAAAAAGGCATGGACATCGATGGAAGACAACAGTGGATTATTGTAGAATCCTAGAATCCTTTCCATGGTGAATAAAACCCCCTTCACAACATCCATCCAAGTGAAGAACACTCTCCAGGAAGTTGGTTTATCAGTACCTAAGTCTGGCATAAAGAGAAGACTTCAGGAGAGCAAATACAGTGGGTTCACCACCAGGTGCAAACCATTAATCAGCCTTAAACAGAGAAAGGCCAGATTAGACATTGCCAAAAAGCATCTATAGAAGCCGCCTAGTTCTGTATGAGCATTCTTTGGACAGATGAAACTAATATCAACCTGTACCAGAATTACGGGGAAAAAAAAAAAGTATGGATGATCCAATGCACAACACAACCTCTGTAAGACATGGCGGAGGCAGTGTGATGGCTTGGGCATGCATGGCTTCCAATGGCACTGGGTCACTAGTGTTTATTGATTTTGTGACTGAAGACAGAAGCAGACTGATGAAGTCTGTAGTGTTCAGGGTGATAGATTCAACCAAATGCATCAAAGCAGGAAGAAAGTTGATTGGACGGAGCTTCACAGCACAGATGGACAATGACCCAAAACATACTGTGAAAGCAATCCAGAAGTTTATGGCAAAGAAGTGGAATATTCTGCAATGGTCGAGTCAATCACCAGATCTCAACCCCATCGAGCAGCATTTCACATGATTAAGACAAAACTTAAGGGAAAAAAACCCACAAAAAAGTAACAACTGAAGTCGGTTGCAGTAAAGGCCTGGCAAAGCATCACAAAGGAAGAAATCCAGCGTTTGGTGACATAAATGGCTTCCAGACCTCAGGCAGTCATTGGCTGCAAAGGATTCTCTGCAAAGTATTAAAAATTAACATCTTGTTTATGATAAAGTTAATTTGTCCAATTATTTTTGAGCCCCTGAAATGTGGATGCCTTGTAGAAAAATGGTTGCAATTCCTAATCGTTTCACTTGATATTTTTGTACAACCCCTTTAATTAAACTTGAAAGTCTACACTTCAACTGCAGCCCAGTTGGTTCATTTTAAATCCAAAATAGTGGCATGCAGAGCCCAAATCATGAAGATTCGGTCGCTGTCCAAATATTTTTGGACCTAGCTTTATATATTCTCAACTATCACATCAATCAGAATTTAGAAACTAATCAGAACCTTTAAATCAGGCCCCATTACATTCAGGACAATAACTGAATTTGCATCTTACATGAAGACTATTAAAAAGGGTCTATTTAAATGTTTATTCTGACATTTCATTTAACATAAGCATAGAGAACGTGCTACTGATAATAACTGGCCTCATTTGCCAACATGCAAGCACCAATAAAAAAATGATATAAGTCTGGTTAAGAGAGGGACCTCTAGAAGCCAGAGCTAATTCATTTGAAGGGAAGCCATATTTAAACCCGCCCTGTGTATCCATAAACTTGTTCTAAACGTAGTCTATGACAGTCATGTGCTATAAAGGTGAGGGCAAAGCTACCTACCTGCTGAAGTAAAGAGCTCTGTGGAAGACTGTGTAGGTTTTCTAGGTGTGAATGGAACAGATTGCTGTGCTGCATTTTTACTTCCAGCATCCCTTCAATAATATACCCAATAGTGCAGTCATCCGGTAGACGGACCTTCTCTGCTGTACTAATGAAGTTCCCCATACTAAAGGAAAGGGGAAAAATTTAGAATTCTATTCATTTTTGGAGGACCAACAACCAAGATGGTCTAACACACTCAACCCACTCACCTAGCCCAGGGACTCATCTTCAGGGCAAGTCCTCGGCTAATACAGAAGCCTGCACCTCCAGTAGCAAACCAAAATTTAAGAGATGTCTGAAAATGAACACATGACAAGTCACAGCATAATACAGCTACTGTATAGTACTTTATTCAGAACTGGGCTAACCAAGAATTAAAATAGACTTTACTGTGGCTGGAGGTTACTATCCACCCGGACTACAGGCACTTTAATAAGGTGAACACAACATAGTCACACAATATGCATGGACAAACAATAAAAGGAGCCAAGCTGGGGACTTCAGGTTAGGATCTCCATTGCTCAGACACCGATGACCTATCCAAAGAAGAACCATTACGGAAGAGTTCAGAACAACCTCTTTAGGGCTACATGACATTAATATCTATTTCTGCTTACTGAACCATCTCCTTTTACGCTGTCCAGGGTCTCTACCGGGTGATCTAGACTGGGTCTTCCTACATATACATCAGTGTTGTGTGGGAATGCAGAGAGAAGCTTTATCAGGGCCCTCAAGTTCAGATAATTGTCATCATCCAAATGACAGAACCACCTGGAACAAGAAACAATAGACAGCATTATACATTTATAGCGAGATCCTACTATGTAGACTACTTATATCGTACCATTAGACACTAAAGAGCATTTTATACCAAAAGTCAAAGTCATCTTTGCAAGTCAAACTTCTAGAATTCAATTCCATAGCTTCTTAACTAATCAGATCTATACATCATGGAGCGTGTCAGGGTGTGTGGAGTAGGCCCATGAGCATGATAAGAGCACGCTCCACACAGGGTAGATGTCTTCATCTGTGTCTAAACAACAGCGACTGACATGTACGCCAATTGCTGCTGATAACCCTTAAATGCCACTGTCAATCACTGAGAGCGGCACTTAAGCACCGAAATCCAGCCTGGGTATTCAGACGTCCATCAACACCCCATAATGTGATTGCAGGGAGACGAGGGATTGCCACAGCAGCCAGGGGCAGTCTTAAGACCCTTGACTCTGCCTTGTTTATCTTCCTACAACCCCTGGCAAAAATTATGGAATCACCGGGCTCGGAGGATGTTCATTCAGTTGTTTAATGTTGTTGAAAAAAAGCAGATCACAGACATGGCACAAAACTAAAGTCATTTCAAATGGCAACTTTAGGGCTTTAAGAAACACTAAAAGAAATCAAGATAAAAAATGTGGTACTCAGTAAGGGTAATTTTTTCAGACCAACCAGAGCGAAAGAATCAAGGAATCACCCTGTAAATTTTCATTTCCAAAACTAAGACCTGCATCAAATTAGATCTGCTCGTTAGTCTGCATCTAAAAAGGAGTGATCACACCTTGGAGAGCGGTTGCACCAAGTGGACTGACATGAATCATGGCTCCAACACGAGAGATGTCAATTGAAACAAAGGAGAGGATTATCAAACTCTTAAAAGAAGGTAAATCATCACGCAATGTTGCAAAAGATGTTGGTTGTTCACAGTCAGCTGTGTCTAAAATCTGGATCAAATACAAACAACATGGGAAGGTTGTTAAAGGCAAACATACTGGTAGACCAAGGAAGACATCAAAGCGTCAAGACCGGAAACTTAAAGCAATATGTCTCCAAAACAGGAAATGCACAGCAAAACAAATGAGGAACGAATGGGAGAAAACTGGAGTCAATGTCTGTGACCGAACTGTAAGAAACTGCCTAAAGGAAATGGGATTTACATACAGAAAAGCTAAACATAAGCCATCATTAACACCTAAACAGAAAAAAGCAAGGTTACAATGGGCTAAGGAAAAGCAATCGTGGACTGTGGATGATTAGATGAAAGTCATATTCAGTGATGAATCGCAAATCTGCATTGGGCAAGGTGATGATGCTGGAACTTTTGTTTGGTGCCGTTCCAATGAGATTTATAAGGATGACTGCATGAAGAGAATATGCAAATTTCCACAGTCATTGATGATATGGGGCTGCATGTCAGGTAAAGGCACTGGGGGGATGGCTGTCATTACATCTTCAATAAATGCCCAAGTTTACATTGATATTTTGGACAGTCTTATCCCATCAATTGAAAGGATGTTTGTGGATGATAACATCATTTTTCAAGATGATAATGCATCCTGCCATAGAGCAAAAACTGTGAAAACATTCCTTGAAAGAAGACACATAAGGGCAATGTCATGGCCTGCAAATAGTCCGGATCTCAATCCAATTGAAAATCTTTGGTGGAAGTTGAAGAAAATGGTCCATGACAAGGTTCCAACCTGCAAAGCTGATCTGGCAACAGCAATCAGAGAAAGTTGGAGCCAGATTGATGAAGAGTACTGTTTGTCACCCATTAAGTCCATGCCTCAGAGACTGAAAGCTGTTATTAAAGCCAGAGGTGGTGCAACAAAATACTAGTGATGTATTGGAGTGTTGTTTTGTGTGTTTGTTTTTAATGATTCCATAATTTTTTCCTCAAAATTGAGTGATTCCATAATTTTTTCCCTCTGCTTGGTCTGAAAAAAATGACCCTTACTGAGTACCACATTTTTTATCTTGATTTCTTTTAGGGTTTCTTAAAGCCCTAAAGTTGTCATTTGAAATTACTTTAGTTTTGTGCCATGTCTGTGATCTGCTTTTTTTCAACAACATTAAACAACTAAATGAACATCCTCCGAGCCCGGTGATTCCATAATTTTTGCCAGGGGTTGTATGACATCCACACTGTGGACGTCATAGGAAACGGTCATTATTGCTATATATAACAATACTGTATTATATAATATTAGCAAACAAACTATTGCAATTTTAAGTCTCCTATGGGGACTAAAAAATAAAATATACATATTCAGTATTGCATTGTCCATAAAAATTTGATCTACCACAATAGAAAAATGTTTATTCTGTTTGTTTTGTTTTTTCTTTGACAAATGGTCAGAATTTTTTCTAAGCCAGTAAAAAGATAATAAAGAAAACAAACCAAAAAACTATCCTATATATGTTAAATATTGCAGTAACAAATGTTGCCAGGTTGCTTTTACTGCAAGATTAACGCCTTTAATAAAATTTAAAAAAGAAAGATAGAATTGCATATTTTTTGGGGGTTACCATCTCTCCATACCTGTATTTTTTTCTCATTCACTACATGAATGAATGGTGTGTGTTCAAACTAACATATTCAACCTGCACTCCATTCATTTACTATGGGAATGCTGAGCGTAGCACTCGGCAGCGCCATGAAAAAAAATAGAGCGGCGGTCAGGCTTCCAACCTGTCGCACCATTATGTAACACAGATAAAAGTTCCCCAACAAGGATAACAATTCTCACTTCTGTTAATTGGTGTAGGTCCCAGCTGTGGGACATCCAACCATCAGTAATTATCAACTTATCTGGTAAATAGGTCCGGGTAGGACACTGTAGGACTAATTTTCTATCTATATTAGTCCTGCATAACCAAATAATTAGATGAATAATTTGGTCCCTATTCTTTGGGCTGGATACTATTATACTACAATTTTGTGCAGCATCAACTGTCACAGGATAGGAGACTCCAGTAAGAAAAATGACAAACTTTTATAAGGAGTTCTGAGAAGGCTGGGTAATAACCAATATAAGGTAATCAATACAGCCCATAGTCTTAAAAGAGACTTAGGGAGGAAATAAAAATCTGCAAAAATAATCAAATAAAGAGAGTGATAATCTGTTTAAACACAAAATGACCTTGCGTCCACACTACAGATCACTTCTTACTTTTTGGATGACAATACAAACTTGTCGTACTCCACTGCCATCTTACAGCAAAGAGCTTGGCGAGTGTGGACTGCAGAGCAGTTAGTGTTCACCATCTGATTCCCTGCAAAAGGCAAGAGAAGAGGTACGGATGTGAGAGTCAGTTTCCAAACATAAATTGCTGAGAAATGCATTAAAAATGTTCTTAAGGAAATCCTTCTGCTTGGGCCCCACCAATCCTGTCCTGTTTGCAGAGAAGAGACGGCCGTCTCAAAAAAGAGTGACCACAGGACACTGCTTAAGGCCTCATTCAGACGTCTGCGTTTGTTCATGTATTCAAAAAGACAGTCCAAGCATCAGTGTATTGGATCCGAGTGTCATCAGTGATTTTTACGTATGGTGAAGATAAAGAAGTGACAAAGCTTCTCCTATCCACTACAATGCTAATCACGGACAGCACAAGGATTGTATACACTAATGCCATCTATGAGCAACCATAGCAGGGTTGCCAACTTGATTAGTTTTCTGGGCAGCTTCTCATAAAATCAAGGACAGACAACTTTTCTTTTTAAGAACACATTAGAAAACCATAATAAATCATTAAATTATTAGTGACACGTGTCTACAGACCATGAATCCTATATGAAGACAGGAGCACAAGAGCTGCATTCACTGTGAACCTTAACAGGGTGACAAATACAGTCAGAAAAATCTGCATAAGTTTCTTAAGTGTCAAAAAATAAATTAAAAAATATGTGGACAGGTGCATAGCCCCATAGAATAACATAGGTACAAGTGCCATCTGTGAAAAGCATGGATAGGACTTGTACAAGAAAATCAGTCCTATGCACAAGCCTAAGGGGAAGCCCCGGTACTTGGACACACACTGATCAAATTTTGGCATGCTTTTTTTTTTTTTTTTAAACATGCCCTAATTGTTTATGAAAAAACAACTCCACACTTTTAACCCCTTAAGCCCCGCGGGTGGTTTGCACGTTAATGACCGGGCCAATTTTTACAATTCTGACCACTGTCACTTTATGAGGTAATTACTCTGGAACGCTTCAACGGATCCCCCTGATTCTGAGAATGTTTTTTCGTGACATATTGTACTTCATGATTGTGGAAAAATTTCTTCGATATCACTTGCGTTTATTTGTGAAAAAAATGGAAATTTGGCGAAAATTTTGAAAATTTTGCAATTTTCAAAATTTGAATTTTTAAGCCCTGAAATCAGAGCGATATGTCACACAAAAGAGTTAATAAATAACATTTCCCACATGTCTACTTTACATCAGCACAATTTTGGAACCAAAATTTTTTTTTGTTAGGGAGCTATAAGGGTTAAAAGTTGACCAGCGATTTCTCATTTTTCCAACAAAATTTACAAAACCATTTTTTTAGGGACCACATCACATTTGAAGTCACTTTGAGGGGTCTTTATGACAGAAAATACCCAAAAGTGACACCATTCTAAAAACTGCACCCCTCAAGGTTCTCAAAACCACATTCAAGAACTTTATTAACCCTTCAGGTGCTTCATAGGAATTTTTTGAATGTGGAAGAAAAAAATGAATATTTAACTTTTTTCACAAAAATGTTACTTTAGACCCAATTTTTTTTATTTTCACAGGGGTAACAAGAAAAAATGGACCGCAAAATTTGTTGTGCAATTTCCCCTGGGCACGCAGATACCCAATATTTGGGGAAAAAAACACTGTTTGGGCGCACTGTAGGGCTCGGAAGGGAAGGAGCGCCATTTGACTTTTTGATTGTAAAATTTGCTTGAATAATTAGCGGACACCATGTTGCGTTTAGAGAGCCCCTGTGTGCCCAAACATTGGAGCTCCCCCACAAGTGACCCCATTTTGGAAACTAGACCCCCCAAGGCACCTATCTAGATGCATAGTGAGCAGTTGCAACCCCCAGGTGCTTCACAAATTGATTCGTAAAAATGAAAAAAAAAACACTTTTTCATTGTTACGAATCAATTTGTGAAGCACCTGGGGGTTCCAACTGCTCACTATGCATCTAGATAGGTGCCTTGGGGGGTTTAGTTTCCAAAATGGGGTCACTTGTGGGGGAGCTCCAATGTTTGGGCACACAGGGACTCTCTAAATGCAACATGGTATCCGCTAACAAATTGAATGGAAAATCGGCTCAAATTGTTAGCGGACACCACATTGCGTTTGGAGAGCCCCTCTGTGCCCAAACTTTGGAGCTCCCCCACAAGTGACCCCATTTTGGAAACTAGACCCCCCAAGGCACCTTTCTAGATGCATAGTGAGCACTTGGAACCCCCAGGTGCTTCACAAATTGATTCGTAACAATGAAAAAGTGTTGTTTTTTTTTCACTTTTTCATTTTTACGAATTTTATTTTTTATATTTTTTTTTGCCCATTTTTTTTTTTTTTTTTCCACTTTCACACAGTTTATACACTTTATTACTTTGTCCCACTCTGGGACTTTCACTTTTTTTTTTCTGATCGCCTGCATGGCACAGGAATGGAGCACCATCCCTATGCCATGAAGGCTGTCAGAAGTGCACAGTGTGAAGATTGCTTGGAGATGCACTGCGCATGTCCAAGCAATCTTCCTGCTCTCTGGTGACCCGGATGTTGTCATGACGACATCGGGTCGTCATGGCAACACCCGGGAAGCCTTTGCAGACTGCGCTGGAAGCCGGAAGAGGAGGTATCGCCGATCACCTCCCCTTGCCCCCGCAATGCCGCGATCGACTTCGATCGCAGCATCGCGGGGGTTAATGTGCTGGGAGCGGTGCAGGACCGCTCCCTGCACATAGTACCGGGTGTCAGCTGTGACAATCAGCTGACACCCGGCGGCGATCGCGCCCGCACAGCCTGTGTGCGCGCGCGATCGCGATGACGTACTAATACGGGTCTGGCTCTTAAGTCCCAGGGCACAGACGCGTATTAGTACGTCAGATGTTATTAAGGGGTTAAAGAGGTTGGTCCAACTTGTGAATGGGGCTGTAAAACACATGTACTGAACTCTGCTATGTCCAGGAGTCCTATAGACTGTGAATGGCACAGTGGTGTTTGGCCACGGCTCTATTCTATCTCAGAGCCCAGTTCTCAGGCCCCAGAGGTCTCCTGTGGAAAGTTGATGACTTGCTGAGTGGGTAGGTGTGATATTCAGATACATGGAGAATTTTAGTCATGTAGTGCAGTTTATCAGCACAGTCTGAACTCTTACCCGCTCTCTGCCGCAGCTCTTTGTCTTCCCAATCCGTGAAGATGAAGGTCTGTGAGGACACAACATGATATTTTAGTATGATACTGTACAAACACTATGGGCCCTATTCATTGTTGTATTAGTGTGGTGCCCCTGCAGGTTCAGTCGCCACAGAGGTACTGCATCTCACTCTCAGGTAAGGGTGGAGTACTGCCCGGGACCCAACCACTTGCATACATTACACTCCACTTCAGAGGGAAGGGCGAGATTGCCCCTAAGGGAGAGCACAGTCCCTGGCTGGAGGGCGGAACCATGTAGTGGGTGTGGGTGGAGCAAGAAGATCAGGGGAGCACTTGAGAAGGAGGATATAAAAGAGGGAACGATCTTGAAAGAACAGTTCAGTCAGTGAGGAGACAATGAAAGGAACAGGAGCTCTGCTCGGGAGGAGCGGGCGTAAGTGAGAGAGGCCCAGGAGGTGAGACTGAAGAGAGGAGCAGAGAGGAAGGCTCCAGAAAGAACGAGGGGATCCTAGGGGTACAGGAAGTGCTGGAGGCCACCCGTACGCCCGAATCTACCAGGACGTGGAGTGATCAAGCCGCAGAGGGCACCGGCCCCTAACTAGTGGGAATTGCAATATTCAGCTAGAAACTGGAAGCTTCTACATTTCCAGTGTGTAGTTGCCACAGCCGCAATTAATCGCCAAAAAGGTAGCCACACAGGATCCAGGGAACTCCAGGTTGCCCGCCAAGATCTGAGGTTACCAGCTTGGGACACTGTTTGCGAGGCACAGGGCAGGAGGGTGAGAGCCAGCGCAGGAAGACGACTGAGAAAGGCATACAGAAAGGGGTCCCGTTAAATGCTCTTGAATAACCTGAGGGATTGCTGAACCCCTCCCATGGTGAACGCAGGATGACGTGGGTGGTTATAATCTGCAGTTGTAACCAGGAGCAACGTGATAATCGTGAGTAAACCCTGAAGACCGCACCCCACTGTCTCTGTGAATTATTGCTGCGCCATCATCCCCTGCACCACACTGCACAACAACAGTTACCTCATCATGAACCATCACAGCACCACCCTGGAGCTTAGCTGTACCTGTGGAGAGCTGAATCAACTCTGCTGCGTCACCAACAGCTCCAGAGGACCTGCTCCGCAGCGGCGGCTCCGTATAGCCGCATATCACAGGTGGCGTCACGAACATTAAACATAAAAACTATAAATCCCCTTGTATTGACTGCCCTGGGTCACGGACCGGGTCACCGCCACTGTGACATCTCCTCTAGCAACGACCGGCCCGGCTACCGAGTACCCCACGGCCCAGGGGGCGAGTCATTAGCACCTGTTTTTATCAAGTTTTTCGCATTTTGCAAAGAATGTTTCCTGTTTGCACAAAATGTATCTTTCCATTTTATATATTTTTTTAGTTCACCACTGTGGGCATCGTTTAGGGCAGGGAAGTCTAACTCAAATACACAGAGGGCCAAAATTAAATGCTTGGAAAAAGTCGAGGGCCAACCTTGATATTTATTAAAAAAATGTCTACAATTGAGTATGTTTTTCCGTATCAATAAATGTAAAGATGATCTTTTTCATATGGAAACAAACTTAAAAGGGGTTGTCCCACGAACAAAGTACATTTTAATTACCGTATATACTCGTGTATAAGCCGACTTTTTCAGCACATTTTTTTATGCTGAAAAAGCCCCCCTAGGCTTATACTCGAGTATATACTTACATTCCAGCGGTGGATGGTGGGGAGCGATAGCGGAGGAGCGGGGCACAGGCAGAAGCTGGCTTCCTGCTGCTGCTAGGCGATCCTGGGTGCCCGCTACTAAAGAGAATGAATATTCATTCTCCTCCACCCCCATGGGAGTGGAGAGGAGTGAATATTCTTTCTCCTTAATAGCGCACACTGTCAGTCGCAGCCGCCAGCTCCTGCAGCGGCTCAGCGATCCTGTGTGCCCGTTATTAGAGAGTATGAATATTCACTCCTCTCCCATGGGCATGGAGAGGAGTGAATATTCATTCACTTTAGTAGCGGGCACACAGGATGGCCGAGCCTCTGCAGGAAGCCGTGGCTGCAGTGTGTGCTATTAAATAAAATTAATATTCACTTCTCTTCACTCCCATAGTCCCGGCGTGGAGAGGAGTGAATATCCCTGCAGCTCACCTCAGTGTCTGAGGGCGCATGGCAGTGAAGTCATGCGCTGCTCAGATGCTGAGATCAGCTACTAGCAGAACAGGATGCAGCGCTGGAGCAGAGGGAGGGAAAGTGAGTAGAAGTGTTTATTTTTTTTCATGTGTGTACTGATGAGGTGCCATGTATACCAGGATTGGGGTTGAGGGGCCGTGCATACCAGGATTGGGGATGAGGGGGAAATGCATACCAGGATTGGGGATGAGGGGGAAATGCATACCAGGATTGGGGATGAGGGGGAAATGCATGCCAGGATGGGAAAATTTACCAGTAACTACAGCATTTCTCACCCTAGGCTTATACTCGAGTCAATAAGTTTTCCCAGTTTTTTGTGGTAAAATTAGGTGCTCCATGCAGTATAATGGCCCCCACACAGTGCTGCATGCAGTATAATGGCCCCCACACAGTGCTGCATGCAGTATAATGGCCCCCACATAGTCCTCCATACAGTATAATGGCACCACAAAGTGCTCCATACAGTATAATGGGTCCACATAGTCCTCCATACAGTAGAATAGACCCCACATTAAAAAATAAATACTCACCTCGGGCCATCCCCCGTTGCTCCAGTCTCTTCATGGTGTCATCAGATCCTCTGCATATCTCGGTACAGTGGGCGTGTTGTAACGACATCATGGCGTCTGCTGCGCTGAGATGTCAGATGCAGAAGGGGAATGATGGGAGAGGCAACATCAGCTGACGCTCCCTCCTCCTTCATTGCTTTCAACTTTATTGGCATCTACGATGCAGAGATCATTGAAAGTGCGATGTAGGGCGGGGGACCCGGCTGGTGTCGCAGGTCAGATATACTCGGGGGACTCGCCTGGTGTGGTGGGCCAAATATACTCGGGGGACCCGCCTCATGTTGTGGCCCAAATATACTCGGGGCCCTCGCCTGGTGTCGTGGGTCAAATATACTCGGGGGACTTGCCTCATGTCGTGGGCCACATGTACTTGGGGGACTCGCCTGGTGTCGTGGGCCACATGTACTTGGGGGACTTGCCTCATGTTGTGGGCCACATGTACTTGGGGGACTCACCTGGTGTCGTGGGCCAAATATACTCGGGGGGGACCCGCCTCATGTCGTGGGCCAAATATACTCGGAGGACCCGCCTCATGTCGTGGGCCAAATATACTCGGAGGACCCGCCTCGTGACGTGGGCCAAATATACTCGGAGGACCCGCCTCGTGTCGTGGGCCAAATATACTCGGGGGACCAGCCTTGTGGGCCAAATATACTCGGGGGACCTGCCTGGTGTCGCAGGCTAAATATACTCACCCTGAGGACCAGATTTGGCCAGTGGGCCAGAGTTTGACATATGTGATTTAGGGTTTTTCCATAGCTTTTTGCCTAATTTATCAATCACACGTTTTTAAAAAGTTGCAAAACGTATTGAAAATGTGCTCAAGTCTCCTCCATGGAGTGATGCTATGTACCTCAGAAATGTTAGCACAATTTTTGCAACTTTTTGTGCTAAAAAGTCACAAAAATGGCATCTGACAAAAAAAAAAAAAAAGTCTTTTCGCTTTTGAACAAAACTCATGAAAGGTGTGTGCCATTTGGATGAATTTGTCACAAAACAAAAAAAGAAAAAAGGGCCTTTTAAAACAAGAAAAACTTCAAATGATGATTGGGCCCCGTGTCCCTCACCTGCTCCTTGGCCTGGGAGATCCAGGTCTGCAGGAGGAGATCTACACGACGTCGGTGATATTTTCTGGTGGTCTTCACGGCTATGAATACGTCTTTGAGGTGCAGCGGCTCCTGTAGGTAAGCCGTGTCCTCCTGGCTTTGTGCATGGTGGTTCTTCCCTCTCTGGAGGACCCCACTGTGGCCATGTGGAGATGATCTGACTACTTCCAGAGGAGACTGAAGGTACTGGCTGCTGCTGGAGATGTTACAGGGCAGGAGCGGGTGAAGCGTCAGGAAACCTTGCTTCATCCATGGAAGCAGCAGGAAGAACAGGACACAGCCGCCCAGGCAGAGCAGGAAGCAGGTCTTGGCCAGCCCTATACAGGAGATCTTCATTCTTTAGCCCTCGGGGGATGGGCCCCGCTCCGCCAGCTTCGGCATTGCACACACTGCAGACAAGAAAGCATCAATGACGTCTCTGCAGTCAGCACAAACGGGATTATTCCCACCTTACACATGAGAAAACGCAATCAACGCTCGGAAAGAAAGTCCTTCTGTGACTCCCATAGACTTCAAAGGAGAAGCATGGCCAGGGCTATTGACTCCTATGGAAACTGGCACAGAGGGGCACTGGATCATGGCAGGTGGCTCTATGTATATAAGGGTCAGCGCTCAATAAGAAGCAATAGGGGGCAGTAAGGAGGCTAAACTCCAATGTGGGAATGGGCAAAAAGTGGAACTTTTCGTGACGTCAGAGCAGAAAGCCGTGACGTCAACCATATTTCCTGCACCTCCACACCGGAGAAGCCGGCCGCAGCTCCGTCCAAGCACACAGCGCCCTCTCCTGCTCAGGAAGCCCGGCACACACCGCCGAGCTGCCGGGATATGACCAGTGACGTCATCCCTGTGCGAAACTGCCGCAGCTCATATCACGTGACTGGAACTGCTCCTACTCGCTCTAACCGTTGGCCTTTAACGTTATGACGTCACGACGCTCGTCTCTTGACAGCCTGCGCCGGAAGTGTACAGCGCGTAACCCGGAAGTAGCTTGAGGGTCCGGGCCGGAGCAACGGAAAACGAGGGGAAGATGCCTCTCCCGGTGCAAGTGCAAGTTTTCAACCTGCAGGTCAGAGGCCGTCCTGCATGACTTGTGACAGTCCGCCATAGTCACGTGGGTGCGAGGTGCCGGCCTGTCACTTCTGCTCTGTCACCTGCACCCTGATAGTCCGTGGTGGATAGACTGCCATGTATGGGTGTATTGCTTACTATAGAGCCGAGAATGCAGCCGGTGACTGCTCTCATAGGCTGACCACTATATAAAGGAAGCTGCTGCTCTGTAATAATAGCTGTGCTTTCCTTCCAGAGGTCTTAGCACTGCTTGGGAATAGGAGTATTTGTATAGGCTTACACATGGGCTGACCAGTAGTCTGTGCATGCTGGGCTCAGCCTGACTTACAGAATAATTTGACTTTAATTTTGGACGTGTCCTAGATATCCAAAGTTTTGTGTAATGCAGTTCTAGACAGTCTATGGAGCCATGTGTGGTGTCAGGTGATCGCTTCTGTATGTTCATGTCTCTGGGGTGGTCTCGGCTCCCAGACCCTCGCTGGTCAATCACGTCTGCATGACATGCCCAATGCTTTCTGCCAATCCAGTTACACTTGATCTATGAAGACTGATCTATCCATTCCAGCCTTACCATGGCCTGGTAGATGTGTGGCTCACATTTCTCTGAGGTCTCCAGCACGATCGGTGGGAGGTCCACCAGACACCCAACAATCCGCAGGCAATTCAAGTAGCTGCTAAATATGAAAAATCAGGACGAAAGCTTAATCTTTCATAAATGTGGCTCAGTTTGAGACCTTGTTACAGACACCTATGCTTGACTATGAAATTAACCCTGAATGGAGAGAAGAGGTATTCAGGCGGCCCCCACTATCTTCTAACACATCTCTGCTTAATTTACAGATCTCTCCCTTATATGTAAAGCCATAGAGATGTCAATTGAGCTAATCGTGGCTGGAAGAGGCCATCAGAGACCAGCCCAGATGACTTTTTCCTCCATTCCCTGCTCACTTCATAGTAAAACATATCAAGGGATCTTGCCTGTGCAATATGAATCTCCTGACGGGTTTTCTTTAAAGGGAACCTCTCACTTGATTCATTCAGCCCAAGCTGTTGGCATGAATCAGAGCCTGACTGCAGTAGTGGAGTAGTGGAGCCAGGTATACTCTTCTCTGAAACACTCCTGCATTTCAGAGAGCCTATACTTTACAGGTCCAGCCAGGGACCATAGTCTAGTCCTTCTCCACCCCCAGTCCGCTTCTCCTAGCAAGTGATTGGGAGAGACCTGTCATAGTGAGAGATCTCTCAGTCACCTCTAGCAGTGCTGGGAGAAGCCAACCGGATCTTTAAAATATATCCTCTCTTAAATGTCGGAGCGTTTCAGAGAAAAATATACCTGATTCCAGTTGAGTAGCCTAGCTTTGATTCATGCTGCCTGCGATTTGGCAGTAAGAATGCCAAGAGTGTGCAAAGCAGTCATCAAAGCAAAAGGTGGCTACTTTGAAGAACCTAGAATATAAGACATATTTTCAGTTGTTTCACACTTTTTTGTTAAGTATATAATTCCACATATGTTAATTCATAGTTTTGATGCCTTCAGTGTGAATGTACAATTTTCAAAGTCATGAAAATACAGAAAAATCTTTAAATGAGAAGGTGTGTCCAAACTTTTGGTCTTTACTATATATATATATATATATATATATATATATAGTAGTGTGTATCTTTTTATTTAACCCTTTATTGCCCCTTTTGCAAGTATCAGTTTTACATTTTTTTTTTTCATATTTGACTCTGTAGTCAGTAAGAAGTCTATGTAGTTATATAAATATTGCTGTGCATTTACAATTCATAAGGTCTTCATAGAATCACTGTTATGGCAGTCACGGGGGGCCTTCAGCAGAACCCCAGCTGCCATAGCAACCCATCAGTGTCCTGAGGGTAGGATGCGGTGTTGCACTGTAAATTCTTTTAGAGACAGATTCTGGGATGTCACACAGCCATCATCTGCCAGAAAAATTCAGGCTCAAATCCTTATCCTGCATTAAAGACAGGGACCTGTCATTAGATATGCCAGTACGTCCAATATCGGGAAAGAGTTGGTCAATCAATTGTGCTATAAAAAGTTTCAGACACTGAAAAACGAAGGGTCTGTATAACCATCTGACCGGCGGTATGATATGACTGCTGATCAGCTAAATTTTATCAATCAGCAGTTGTTTAAATGGCATATCAATGTTATCGATGATTACTGACCAATCTATACTAGATCACTGAGTGCACATAGGCTGCCATAGTTCTCGGGAAAGTGAGAGTCCTGTTTAAACAGAATGATGCACCAGTGATAACGATGATCTTTTATGTAGCACAGAAGATCATTTCACCCGATGAACCAGCAATTTGCTTGTTCATAGGGTGTGGGCAGCCTGTTTACATGCCAAAATAATTGTGAAACAATCACTTTTGTTACCCCGTGAGGCCACATCTAGAATATGGGATCCAGTTTTGGGCTCCACATTTTAGAAAGGAAATTCAAAAGTTAGAGTCAGTTCAAAGGCGAGCAACTAAAATATTACAAGGGATGGAAGGCCTCTCATATGATGAGAAGTTGGAAAAGTTGGGCTTGTTTAGCTTAGAAAAACAACGCCTCAGAGGGGATCTCATTTACATGTATAAATATGTGTGTGGTCAGTACAAAGGTCTAGCCCATGACTTATTCCTTCCAAAGACCATACTAAGGACCAGCGGGCACTCATTACTCGTAGAAGAAAGGCGATTCCTGCAGCTAAACAGGAAAGGGTTCTTTACGGTCAGAGCAGTCGGACTGTGCAATGCCGACCACGAGGTAGTGATGGCCGACACTATAACAGCTTTCAAAAAAGGGCTGGATGATTTCCTCAGTGCACATAACAATGTGGGTTACAGTTAATTTAGTGACACAAAATACAATTGGGGGAGGGAGGTTGAACATGATGGACCTAGGTCTTTATTCTACCTATGTAACTTTTAACAACACTCGTTTACGATTATCTTGCAGTGTAAATGCCCCGATTCATCTTTCTCTCTGGTCTTGAAGAGGGGACAGGTGGAATGTGAGGCGCCTGATTCATTTAGAGGCACACACCTTTTAATGAATGAGGCGAGGTCCGAAGTGACGTGCACCATAAATCTATTCCAGTTAGAGACGGGACTAAGATTTGTGGCATAAGGAATGCCGTCACACATCAATTTGAAGAGCGGGGGTCGCCACACCCTTTTCTCACCCCATCTCTGTCCATTTTTTCAGAGGTGGGCAAAAATGGCGTTAAAGGTCGCAAAATGTTTGCACAGCCTCGCATTGCATAACAATTTTGCTTCAATTCAGAGCTTTTTACTCCAGAATTCTGGCGTAAAAGCTTTGCTGAATAGGGGACTAAAGCTAGAGCTATATGGTGACGTGTGATTTGTCAGTGACTTGCAGTTACATGATAAGTTTAGCTCTGCCTCTAAATAACCTGTCTACAATGTGGCTGGCTGTGTGCAATTCACTTTCCTTGACGTTTACAGGGTCAAAGTTACGTTGTGGGTCCCGATGACCCCATAGTCCATCATTTGTGAGCTGGCACAAACATGTCCAGCGACACGTGTCTT
Source organism: Phyllobates terribilis (assembly GCF_046119375.1). Lineage (NCBI taxonomy): Eukaryota > Metazoa > Chordata > Amphibia > Anura > Dendrobatidae > Phyllobates > Phyllobates terribilis. The sequence continues at coordinate 271,444,387 of NW_027362765.1, forward strand.
TGTGTAGCCCTAGCCTGAGACTATCATTTACCACTGAAGGATCCATTCCACAGGTGTGTGGGGTTGTGTCTGCAGCATGTGCATTAATTTCTGCACGCCTCGATGTGATGTATGGGACAGTCACAAGCTCTGCAGCAAATCCCATGTGTGTGAACATACATGAAAGGGGTTATCTCAAGAAGATCTAATACAGGCTGAACCTTATGAGTTGTTGTGGCCACACATAATTGTAAGTGAATATGTTACTATTGAATATAACATTTAGCAGGTTATCGGTCTTCATGGAGATGCTCTTTATTGTTTATCTGGGTATGTAAGCAGTTACTGGGGATGTATTTATAGGAGGGGGACTCAAGGTATTGCAGAGTTCTCCATTTACTTGAATGGGACAGCGCTGCTATACTGGGCATCACTGCTCTTCTCAGTCATGTACGAACAGCTTGTAAGGATAGATTATCAGTTTGGAGTATCTTGATAAACCCTTTACTATTTATCTGTCATCAGAATCAAGTGGTCACAGCTTTATCCTGATGGAAACTTGAAGAAGGAAAAAATGTGGATAGTGCTGGTGAATGAAGAGCAATTCCAGGTATGCACAAGAAGGGTATGTGGTTTTCTTATTGGCAACTCGTTTCAAAGTAACTTACTTCTTCCTAAGGACAAAAAACAGAAACACGTTGAAAATACTAAGAAAACCACATACCCTTCTTGTGTGTACCTGGAATTGCCCTTCATTCACCAGCAGCGTGGGATATACACATTTTTTTTCCTTCAAGTTTGTATCTGATCCTAGGACCCGTGGACCTGCAGCACCTTGGATTACATGCTCTGTAATTGTTGTGAGATCACAACTTAACCAGGTTAGCATAACCTTTCTTTTATTTAAAATTTTAATCAGATACAACCCTATTTCGCTTCCTTTTGTTTCCTGGCACCTCACCCTGATGGAGCAAGACTAAAAGCCAGGTTATGGTTTATATGTCTCCAAGAACTTAATTGGATGGTGCTTCACTTGGGTGTAAGATAAGCAATTGTTACTCCCTTGATAGACTGTCCTGGGTAGCTCAATAGTCACTATTTGTGAAAACCCATTTTCAAAACCTTATTAGTACCTTGTGAGTTAATGTCAGGGGGATCCTCTGTCCAGGTTCTATCTACTAGCTGAAGCAGAAAGCAGCCGCAAAGATGATTTCTCTCTCTGTAGGGTATGTTGCTTCCTTGATTGGAGCCCCATAAGGGTGGATATGTGGCAGCAATCTGCAGCACGTCTGCATCACATGCAGCAAAAAGTTATGGCTCTTAGAAGGGGTGGAAAAATGCAAAACCGGAAAATAGCCATGTCTGGATTGGGTTAAAAGTAGGTCTTTTCTGATGATAGCTTCTCTTTAAGTGGCTTTTGTTATTTTTATGGAATATTCCTTTAACAGGACTTGAGAAATGCAAGGAGACGGTTAGCCAGTGTGTTTAGAAAATAATGGTACCTGTGTTTTTGGACTGTTTTTTCATTGATTTCTGTGAAAGTACTAATAATTGGACCACAAAAAAATGCTACACCCTCACTGACTCCTGGAAATTGTCCTTTAAGCATATGGTGTCTTCAGTAGTACAAGCAGACGAATGTTACGGCTGTGTTTGCTTTCAGCAGGTAAGCTCTGGGTCAGTGTCGGAGAATTCAGACAGTCAGGAACAACTGAGGAATAGCTCCAGCTCCCCATCTTTGTCAGGGACAGATGACTTCATGCCAGGTGCCTCCGGAGAATGGATCCTGAGCACCGGCCAATGCAACTACGCACTATTTGAGGTATCAGGGAGGGACAGAAGCACCTGTAGAAAGCTCAGTATAGCTGTGCCCATACATAGACAATGCAATGGCTGATTTGTACATAACATCAGCAGAAGTATGGCCTAGCTCCTGACATCACCTAATTCTGTATTGTACCACCAGGGGGCTGTGGAGCCCATGCAGATTGATGCTGACCCCCAAGATGACCAACAGAATGTCCCGGATATCAATTACGTGGTGGAAAACCCTACCCTGGTACGTGTATACTCACAACTTGTCCAGCCTTAAAGTGTACCTCCAATTTTGCATAAAAAACCACAATAGTTCTAGTATTGGAGAATAATGCAGACTAATCGGTTTCGCTCATTGGTTTGTGCTGTCTCCTAGGTATCTATCTACAGTGAAGGAGCCAGCGCTGTAGAATCATATTGCCTCCGCATCACTGACCATAGCCGAAGCAAAATCGGCACAGCACGGCGTTTATAAAAATGCTGACTATTCACTCTGCTGCACTTCCACAATTGCCCCTCATGTGGGTTTCTCTGTCTCCTCAGGATCTGGAGCAGTATGCTTCTAGCTACAGTGGCCTCATGCGTATTGAGAGGCTGCAGTTTATTGCAGATCGGTGCCCTCAGCTGCGGGTTGAAGCTCTAAAAATGGCTCTATCATTTGTACAGCGAACTTTTAATGTTGACGTGTATGAGGAGATCCATCGGAAGCTGACGGAGGCATCCAGGTGATTAGGATAAAGATCGTCTGTAGAATCTCCAATCCTCCCTTCTATCTCCCTTATTTTTTCACTTGTCTCTTTTTATAAAATGGTATTCTTCAGTTTTATATTTCTTTTCACTGGTCATAGAAAAAAAGCTCAATCTGTGAGCATCCCCTTGTGTCACCTGCTTCACGACTCCCCTACAGTTTTTGTACACCCCTTTTCTGCCTATTAAATGTATATCCTTTTTATTGTCACTGCCTGCTCTCAATCCACCTGTAGTATTTCCTATCTCTTCAGCACTCACATTGTGTATTTTTACAGGGAACTGCAAAATGCACCGGATGCTTTACCCGAGGGCTCGCTGGACCCTCCTCCACTGGACACTGCCTGGGTGGAGGCAACTCGGAAAAAAGCTCTTCTGAAACTGGAAAAATTGGACACTGATCTGAAGAACTATAAGGGGAATTCCATCAAAGAAAGCATTCGGTACTAGCTAAGTAAAGATAGATATGTGATCTGTGAAGGAGCACATCCTTCAGTTAGGCAGGGACCACACGGTGACTTTGGGCACCACACCGGTGGCTTGGCATAAGATCGCTGTTACGCTACACTACAGCATAATGCAAGTGAATGGGTCACATTGCGGCAAACAACTCACAAAAGAATCTAACTGGTTTCACCTTTTTGTGACTTGCCTGTCGCATTCGCAGAACCTGGGGTCACAATGTGGCTCTTCTCAATTGCATTAAGATGCTATGTATCAGCAGCATATATTCTTATCTGGCCCCGTCACCTGTGTCATGGTCAAGAGTGGCCGTATAAACCCCAGCCTCGGTGTTTGTCTATAATGTAGGCGGTGCAGAAATGAGTAAGGCTTGTATTACTGCTTTCTTGTTGAAACTTTCCTATTTTTCCAGGAGGGGCCATGATGATTTGGGGGATCATTACTTGGATTGTGGTGACCTAAGCAATGCACTGAAATGCTATTCCCGTGCTAGAGACTACTGTACCAGTGCTAAGCACGTCATCAACATGTGCTTGAATGTGATCAAGGTGACAACCTGCCATCATCATACCACTATCTGTGCCATTTACGTTTCCTCTGCATGCTGACATCCTTCCAAGAGCTTGTCTGGCTAGTGTCTTCTATAGCCAGGGTTACAATCTGATCCATTTCTTCTGTTCTCTACGTCTACAGGTCAGCGTGTACCTCCAGAACTGGTCTCACGTCCTCAGCTATGTCAGTAAAGCGGAGTCAACACCAGAAATTGCTGAGGTGAGCCCCTATAGCGGCATACAAACAAGAGTTTGACTATCTCTATATTGTATTAAAGACACTGTCCGTTTTTGCTAAAAAAAAAAAAGTTTAACCTCTATGCATATAAAATTAGAATGAATGAAACACAATTTCCTACTGTTTTTTGCTCACAGCTTCTATGCAGGCTATGTGTCTCTATGGTAACCGACAGTAAACACATTCTGAGTAGTCTGATTCTGCAGTCATATTCCCTTCTACCTGTCCTCTGGCAAACCTATGTTAAGCCAAAGTAGGGAACACGTGGGGAATCATAAGGCTGCAGGATTACTCTGCACACATATCCAAAGTTTGCATCTGAGCTGTAGAAACAATCAATTTTTATTAGGACTTATTGAAAATATTTATTTTGGGCTGTGAAAGCAATTAGATTCCAAAGGTGCACATTGCCTTCAAATGTGTCTTTGCAACTCATAAGGGATGGCATATTGTTAAGTTGTTCCCCAGTGCACAACGCAGGCATAGCAATGCTTCCTCTTAAAGGGAATCTGTCAGAAGGTTTTTGCTACCTCATCTGACAGCAGCCTGATGTAGGCAAAGAGAAGATGATTCCAATGATGTGTCACTTAGATTATTGGGTGCAACCATTCTGACACAATCAGAGCTTTTAGATTTAGCAATACAGCAGAGCTGAGGAAGCTGCCCCCGCCCACACCAGGCTCTGTATATACAATGTCCATAGACAGTGAGGCGTCTATCACAGCAGAGGTGTGCCGAGCTAGCATGTATGTGCTGCTGTGTCCCAGCAATGATAAGCTCCTGGTGCTAAAACAAACACTGTGGGCAAACAAAACCTCAAGCTTGATGAGAGAGATATCCCTGAAATTTGTGTTTTAACCCCTACAGCATGCTGTCTTCAGATTACATAGCAAAACCTGCTGACAGATTCCCTTTTAGACCTCTGTTCATCTGATTGCTTGTACCATACACTGCAATACTTTCACATTGCACTGGGTGTCATAGGAGTATTAGGATAATTGTGGCAGGCTCTTTCAGCAGGCACCTGACTGCCATTGCTACCCACCAGAACCCTATAATCATGTCGCAGGATGGGGCTGATGGGTGACAAAATGTAGTTCTCCAAGGATCTAATCACTTAACTGCGGCTGTTGCATCTAAGCGGTTAAACGACGGAGATCCCAGCATGCGCTGTGTGTGGAGCAGACTTAGCGCTTGTGTTTGCTCTATCCATGTGCATCTGATATGCACGGTATACATACATGGTCGGGTGCGCAAAGTGTTAAATTACCATTTAGTGACTATTCTTGACAGATGCTTTGGCTTTAGGAAATATATCACACACCTAATTTAAATGCAGCTACGTTTTGGGATGTTTAGTACTTTTTAACAAAGGTTATGGGTTGTACTGCGAAGAAAGGGTTAATAGTAAGATGCACTAAAGTCATTGCTGGCTGAATGGAAGCAGGAGTCTGCATTATCATACAGGGAAGCATGATTTCTTTGTCACCAATAAAGATCAATAAGAGTTACATAATCCTTGCAGGCTGACCCACAGATTCTCAGTAATCTCATTCTGAAGCCATCAATACACAGTGTAATACAGCAGCTGGAAGGGAAATGGTGCAAAATTATTAATGAAACCCAATTGCAAAAATGATTTTTTGCCCCATTTACATGCGTTAGGTTTAAAATAAAATAAAGTCCCCATGGATGGACAACCCCTTTAAGTTTAGACTAGGCCAGGCATGTCACTTCTCTGACTCCTGTTTCTTTTGTATTTTTCAGCAACGAGGAGAAAGAGACAGTCAGACTCAGTCTGTGCTAACCAAACTAAAGTGTGCTGCAGGTTAGTATTACCTACATGAAATAAATGGACAGTGCCCCACAACTAAAGACAAAAGAGCACAAAGCTGACACTCCCAGCATTCACCGCTCTTCTGACATGTATTCACCAATCTGATTCTTTGGTGGAATTGTTTCCTTGTTCTGACAGTAGATGAATTAATTATTTAATATGTGTATGAATTGCCAACTCCACAGTAGTGATGGAGAGCTCTGCATTGTGCTTCTCCCATATTATTATGCTTGGAAATATATTCGATAACTTGGTGGTACCATTCACCTTGGCAGTATGAACTATTGAGTTCTCCCATTGACAACAGGAAAGGTAACAACCCATTATCAACTTGTTCATACTTTTCCAGGAGTAGTAAAAGAGGACTAGTCCCTAGTCCATGTCTGCTGTACCAGAGCCGTTCAAACCTCCTCCTAGCTGCTGGCATCCCTGCCTCCTTTTCTGATTAATATGCCCAGCACGTCATCATCGTTACGCCTACTAATCAGAAGAAGCAACGGGGATGCTGGCTGATGGCAATAGGTTCGAAGAGCTCTGGTCTAGCAGCCACAGACTACTGATGTGGCCACTGTTATACAAAGGTTCTGCAAATCTATTACTTGGTGAACACCGGTATTTACTCACAGATGTGCCAAGAGATCTATTAATCATGGACCTTCTACCTTTAACTTGATCCTGGTTTATGTGGACAGTTTGTCCTCTCTTATAACGTCATTAATTAATTCAGGTCCTGCTTTACCAGATACCTGCATTGTGATAAAAGCAGTCATGCTTTGGGGAGTGAAGCATTACACGGTGGTCAAGGAGTATTGCATGGCCTATATGTCTCCTTACTCCAGTTTGGCACTCTCCACAATGAGAAATGTTCCCCCTTGGACCTCCAATCAGAATCCTCTCACCTAGCTAAGTCAGATCTCCTGCTTTTGCACTGAGGCAACACCCCGAAACATGTCTGCAAATGGAGTTTCTGGTTTGGTTTCTTATTTTAAGTCATGTGGCAAGGCTGGTTAATGGGTCGATATTGACTTTTAGGATTGCTGCATCCAATAGGTGGCGCCAGAGATCAAGTCTTCCTCCTTCTGAAGAAGATATTTGTATATTTAAATTCCAAGAGGAGCATTACATGGCCTATAGGTCCCCTTATATTGCTTGACACTGTCCACAAGGAGAAACATTTCTTCTTAGACCCATAGTAGTCAGTACACCCATGTGTAATGCCATGGCCACCAGCAGGCTCCAATGTGAGCTATTTTCTGCTCTGTCTTTTAGCACATGAACCTGATTACGGAACTTAGCTATAAAAAATGGGGGAGCTTTGTCTACCGAGATATTATTGATTATGTATGAGATGAATTTTGGGAATGTTTAGGTAACATTTTAAGAAAATAATGATATAAAAGCGATCCCAGTTGATAGTAATATTATAATAATTGTGGCGCATACCGTTGGAGGACACCTCCAATAACCCTGTTATTTGAGTCCATTGTTGTGAATCTGGGTCTCTGATTGCACTGAGAAATTGTTTCCTTGTTGTGACAGTAGAATTCCTTCTTTAACACTTGTATGAATGCCACAATAATGATGAAAAGCGCTGGACTATGCTAGCTATTGTTCTCGTCTCCTGGCCCTCCTTCTTTTTATCTCTACAAGATAGCGACACTACTTGGCTATCTCATTAAATGCTGCAAATCCTGTCTCTCCAGTACATCTTATCGCTTAGATCTTACCCTCCTGAAGGCTTGAAATGAAATTCTACTTGCAGAATGTGGACTTAGCTGTTGAAGCATGTCTGTTAGTATGGAGCATAAAGAAAGAAAAAGTTTGGTATTGTGTTAGCAAGTTGAAAAAGTTTTATGATAAATTGATGATAGTTCAGAGGCCTGATTCTCTCTCCCCCCACCCCCCCCCCAAACCTCATCCACCCCATCATCTGCCGTCTCTGGATTACTTATATGTTGTAACATGATTGTCATGAACAGCACTACCGCTAACACCAATTTGTCATGAGCACTCGCTCATGATACACGTGCCATGAATGCTACCGTAAAGGGGGGTTCAGCTTCCCACACTCACTCGTCCATCGCAATTAGCTGAGAATAGGCTAAGCGCACCCCAAAGCCAGTTCTCACTCCTACACCATACTTTTCACTGCTACCCTTTTTGATAGGCCAGCGGGACACCTGCACTGGGCCACACAGCTTTCCCAAGCACCTGATAGGTATGCTTCTTGCACACTGGCATTCACAGGGTAACACAACCAAGCTATACTCTCCCTCTCCAGGGTTTGTGGGTACTTTTAAAGCAGCAAGGAACAAACTAAAATTTTAGATTTAATATGTAAAAAAGGACCGTGCTTAAAAAGGTTACAAGAGAGGAAATAATAAAAATACATAAAAGTAAAAACCGTATAAAATAAAAGGGCTAAAATACAGATACGTCTTACGAATTGGATCATTGAGAGATTGTGGAGTAGAACACCGCATGAAATATGGACAGATCTGCAATACTTATTGCTTATCCTGGGGTCTGACACGGATATTCGGTAGATGACATGTTATAAAGGGGTCAACCAGACCCATCATTCCTTCCTCAGCTGTGGTAAGAGGAGTACTGCTGATTAGATTTGATTCTAATCTAGTTTTAGGCCATATTTCTGCTTTTGGTCATATTTTCCTTCTAGAGAAACAATACAGCCATAATCATAATCTTGCCAAACATCCTTCAAGCATGCATGAATATTATATATGCATAATTCAGGGAGCTATTGCGTTCCTGTGGGTTGCCAGCTACCAAACCTTTTGCAACTTTAGCCACAGATCCGAATATGCTCTCCAATCATGGGTATATCCATCGATTGTGTCAAACTCTGAATTTTTTTTTTAGATATTGTGTAGAAATATCGTACTTCCATTGCCGTGTGAGGTCTCTGATATGGAGTTCTACTGTCTGCCTTAGGGGCAAATATCTTCACCTTGCACTGATGAGCACCTCTTTGGTAATGAGGATGTACACAGTCGAAGTTTGCCCTTCCATCAACTGTTAGCTACTTGTTAATTACTATTCGTACACACCCCATGTCTGCTGTCCGTCAAATAACCTGCTTAAATTACCTGCTCACAGCGGAGGGTGAAGGCAGTGATCCAGTGCCCCCAGCCTTTGATCTGTGGAACCCATAACTCCATTTAGGACAATAATGTAAATCCTTACAACTTGAGATGAGCGTTGTTCGACTCGAACTGTTCGCCAATCTCAAATTCGAGCTGTTTTGGGCGGTGTTCGAGCCGTTCGGCGAACACGAACGATTTGAGAGAAATTCGGCTGTTCGAGGTTATGTTCGACAACTGTTCGTGCACCAAAATCATAACTGGATTTTTTCTCAGTAATGATGAAAATTAATGTTAATACGCAGTTTGAGTGTACAGCGGGGTGGGGGGAGGGGCAGGGGATGGATCTCTGCAGGAATAATGAAGATCTCCATTTTTTTTTCTCTTTCCCGCATTTGCAGTGGGGAGGTGCAGTCTGTCAGCCTATCAGCAGCGCACACACGGAGCGAAGTGCTTTTTTTCACACAAGCAAGGGCATGTGTCATTGGCAGTGTATGTCACATGTCCTTGCCCTATAAGACCCAGCCATTTTCCCCGTCGCCACCATTTTCTCACTGCTGCAGCTGCGTGTTAGACGGCACCGCTGTTGCTGTGTGCGCTATACCTTGTTAATTTCAAGCCAATTTTCGCACAAATCTACAGATAGCTTGGGAGTAGGGAATAGTTGTGATTGCAGTCCTTTTAAGGACTAGGTTACAGCATTTCCTACGACTTTTATCAGGCAGGTCTGTGCTCTTAAATAGATAGATTGTGGGAGTAAAGACTAATTGTAATTGCAGTCCTTTTCAGGACTAAGTTACATCAGTTCCTATCAGTTTTTGCCAGGCAGGTCTGTGCCAGTGCTGTGCAAGTTTTTTTCACAGCATTTGGCTGAATCTAGCAAAGCTAATCCTTTTTGGCCTATTGCAGAGTGTGTTAGTCAGTGGAGTAGCCTATCTGTGTTGCAAGATATACCACCTGCGTATAGAATACCAATTTTTTTACTGCACCTAGTGAAGTAAAATCTTTTGGGCATAGCATCATTCTATTAGTCCATCTATACTGACCTCCATCAGGTTGCAAATTGAATATAATTTTTTTCTGCATCTACCTCTGAAAAAATATTTGGGCTTCTAGCTGTGTGTGGGACTTGTTCTATTAGTCCATCTATACTGACCTCCATCAGGTTGCAAATTGAATATAATTTTTTTCTGCATCTAACCCAGCCAATAGTTTTGGCCTAATACCACAGTTTGGCCACTCAGCTCTGCTCGGTTCCCATCCATTGTTTTTTTGTGCAAACAACTCCAGAGTTGTGAATTAGTTAACCACCAAAATGAGTGGAAAAAGGCCTGCTGCTGGTGGAAAGGGGAATAGGCGTGTTGGGAAGGGGAAAAAAGGTTGTGTCCGTGGGGTAGGTGTTAAAGCAACAGTAACATCTGCAGAAGAAAGACCATCTTCCAGCCAAACTAAAATGTCTACTTCTTTTAGCGGACAATGTGATAAGATCCCTTTCTTACGGCCACGCCAATCGCTACAAATTCCAGATGAGGCACAAAAACAGCAGGTGCTTCAACGGATATCAAGTGCTCCTTTAAGTGGGCTCTCCTCCACATCAACTTCAACATCACAAATACTCCAGTCCTCAAAGGTGTCACCCCAATCGCACTTGCTTCCTCACAGCTCCCAAATCTCCAGCTGCCCGTCTGAGTATGGGGTAGAACAGATGGTTGAGTCTGCAGAGCTGTTTACTCATACTATAGCCTGGGAATCAGAGGTCGACTCCAGCCGTTCTGTGAATCCAGACGAGGAAATGATCTGCACTGATGCCCAGAATCTTTATGAGTTGGATCCAGGACCAGACGCAGAAGGTTCTGACCATAATGTAGACCCTCATTCCCAAACTGTAACTCCTGTTGGTGGAGACAATGAGGAAGACGATGATAAGACTCAAATACCTGATTGGAGCGACAACTTTAGTTTTTTGTCAGGGCAGGAACAGGTTGGCTCTGAGGACGACGGGTGTGATAACGCACAGGGTGATGATGATGAGGTTGGAGATCCCACTTACTGTCAACCCACAGTCAGCCAAGAGATGAGGTCAGCAGAGGAGGTGGAGGAAGATGCTAGTGACGACGAGGTCAGGTTGCGCCTTCCTGGACAGACGTAGTACTGGAAGCACGTCAACAACTGCATCCTCAAACACAACTCTGCCTCTCACCACAAGTCGTGGTGGCTCTTCAGGTCGCATGGGTGCTAAGCCTTGCATAGCCTGGGCATTTTTTCAGATCGATAAAGATGACCCAACTCGTGTTATCTGTAACATTTGTCAGCAAAAGCTAAGTAGAGGCCAAAAAATACATAGTTTGAGTACTTCATGCATGAACCGGCACATGGACATGAAGCATAAGTTGCAGTGGGAAGCTCACTGTGCTACAATGCGGCCTAGCCGGCCGGGCCAACCACCGTCTGCCATATCTTGTACATCCGCGGCCTCTTCATCCTCTGTGACTGGGGGGACAGCAGTCACACCTGTTTTGGGGCGCAGACCTGCCACCTCTTTACCCGCAACAGCCAGCGTGATTGGCAGGTCATCATTTTCTTTGGAGGTGGTAACACCAGCTGGTGTTGAGCGCTGTCCGACATCGATGGCACCACCTTTGGATCAAGGCAACCTAACATGTCCGCCTGCATCTTCCTCACAGACCGGCAGTTTGCCGGGGACACCCTTATCAACCCCGTCTAAGCACAATAGCCAGCCCTCGGTCCCTCAGATGTGGACAAGTAAAAGACCATTTCCTCCTAGCCATGAGAAAGCTAAGAGGTTGAATTTCACCATCTGCAAGCTCTTGGCTACAGAAATGCTGCCTTTCCGCCTGGTGGACACAGAGGATTTTCGAGACCTTATGTCCGTCGCAGTGCCCCAGTACCAGATGCCCAGTCGGCACTACTTCTCAAAGAAAGGTGTGCCTGCGCTCCACCAGCATGTCGCACACAACATCACTGCTTCTTTGAGAAACTCTGTGTGTGACAGGGTGCATTTCACCACAGACACTTGGACGAGTAGGCATGGACAGGGGCGTTACATGTCGTTGACTGGGCACTGGGTAACTATGGTGACAGCAGGACAAGGGGCTGCTGTCCAAGTCTTGCCGTCCCCACGAGTTGTGCGTCAATCCTCTTTATGTCATTTTTCCTCCACTGCTTCTGCCTCCTCAACCTCCTCTCGGTCTTCCACCTGCATCCAAAGCCTGTCTGGTCATGCCACAAGCTTTCTAACTGCGCAGAAGGGATCCTGCACACCTCCTTACTATGCTGGCAGTAGGGCTCAACGTCATCAGGCGGTTTTTACTTTGAAATGTCTGGGAAATGTGAGTCACACAGCTGAGGAGTTGTGGTCAGCTCTGGAGAACCAGTTTCATGAATGGTTGTCTCCACTGGACCTGAAACCAGGGAAGGCCGTGTGCGACAATGCTGCAAACCTGGGTGCGGCCCTTCGCCGGGGCAATGTCACACACGTGCCTTGTATGGCTCACGTGTTGAACCTGGTTGTCCAGCAATTTTTAGCCCACTATCCCAGACTAGATGGCCTTCTGCAGAGGGCACGGTCGCTGTGTGCTCACTTCCGCCGTTCGCATCCCGCAGCTCAGCGACTTACATCTCTACAGAAGTCGTTGGGCCTGCCACTTCACCGGCTAAAATGCGATGTGCCTACCCGGTGGAATTCAACTCTGCACATGTTGCAGCGACTGTGGCAGCACCAACAAGCCCTGGTGCAATACGTTCTGACGTATAGCCTGGGTCAACGAGATCCAGGGGTGGGGCAAATCACGCTGGAGGAGTGGTCTCAGATCAGGGACCTATGCACCCTTCTGCACAGTTTTGAAATGGCGACGAAGATGTTTAGTGCTGACGATGCCATTATCAGCATGACTATTCCGGTGATTTACATGCTGGAGCACATGTTAAACAGAATTCGGAGTCAGGTGGTGGCACAAGAGGAGGTGGAGGAAGTAGAGGAGGAGGAGTTGTATGTGGAAGGGCTAACATCTGCAAGGTCCAGACGGTCAGCAGCACCAAGGCGGCAGGCATGTGAGGGTGGGGGAGATGGTTTTACCAGGGCGCATGGTAGCAGCCAAACTAGTGAGGAAGGTGCAGGAGCCCAGGAAGAAGTGGAGGACGAACTGATGGAAGACTCATCAGATGAGGGAGACCTTGATCACATTTCTGTTGTGCGAGGTTGGGGGGAGAGGACAGAGGAAGGAAGCATGATTGTTACCTCGCCACCAACACAACAGGGACTTGGTGCTCCTGGATGCGCAACACACATGAGTGCCTTCTTGCTGCACTACCTGCAACATGACCCTCGAATTGTGAGAATTAGAAATAATCGTGACTACTGGGTTGCCACACTGATAGATCCCCGGTACAAAAGTAAATTTGCAGAAATTATTCCTGCCATAGAAAGGGATGCACGCATGCAGGAGTATCAGCAGAGACTGTTGCAGAATCTTACATGTGCTTTTCCACAAAACACCAGTGGTGCACGTAGTGAATCTCACAGTTCCAACTTGCCAACCGTGGGACCTTCGAGTGTTCAGCACTCAAACCGTAACAGAACCACAGTATCTGCTTGTAACATCAATTTTGCGGAATCATTTCACCACTTTTTTAGCCCATCCTTTGCAAGGCCACAGGAGACAAGAAGTCTGACACATAGTCAACGCCTAGAGACGATGGTACAGGAGTATCTCCAAGTAAACATTGAAGCCATGACTGTGTCACTGGACCCTTGCTCTTTTTGGGCTTCCAATCTGGATAAATGGCCGGAGCTAGCCACTTACGCCTTGGAGATCTTGTCATGCCCCGCAGCCAGCGTTCTGTCTGAACGTGTGTTCAGAGCTGCTGGTGGTGTGCTGACAGATAAGCGCACGCGGCTCTCCACTGATAATGTAGACAGACTCACGTTCATAAAGATGAACAAATCATGGATCCGAAACGACTTTTCTACCCCTGTGTCATCCTGGGGAGAGTGAAAGCTTGATGATTGGTTAAAATCACCTCACCAACCGTTTTAAGCTTTCAAATTACTAATCATGTTTATCTGTATCTTGGCTGGAAAATAATTTGGGCTTTGTAGCAGTGTGCTGTACTGATTCTATTAGGCCATCTATACTAAGCTCCACCAGATTTAAAATTAATAATAATTTTTAGCTGCATCTAGCCCGGAAAATAATTTTGGGGCTCCGAGATGCGCAAGACACATGAGTGCCTTCTTGCTGCACTACCTGCAACATGACCCTCATATTGTCAGAATTCGAAGTAATCCTGACTACTGGGTTGCCACACTCTTAGATCCCCCAAACTTTTCGATCAACCTTTTCATTTTAATAAAGACCAAAAAAATGGTCATTTTTGAAATTATAAGCATTAGCAGGTTATTAGAAACTGAAATCAAACCGTTTTCAACTCAAAACTTTATTCTAGGTGATGTTACATTTTCACATAGGACCCCTTGTTCGAAAGGAGCTTCTGAACTCTCTCGTCCATTGAATGTGTCAGGTTTTGGATGGTTTCTGCTTCAATTGTTTTGCATGAGGACAGAATACCCTCCCAGAGCTGTTGCTTAGATGTGAACTGCCTCCCGCCATCATAGACACTCCTTTTGATGATGCTCCAGAGGTTCTGAATGGGGTAGAGGTCAGGGGAGCATGGGGGTCACACCATAAGTTTGTCCCCTTTTATGCCCATATCAGCCAGAGATGCAGATGTTTTATGTGCAGCATGAGATGGTGCATTATCATGCATAAAAATGATCTTGCTGTGGAATACACGGTGGTTCTTCTTGAACCATGGCCGGAAGTGCTGTTTGAGAAACTCCACATACATTATGGAGTTCATCTTTACCCCTTCAGGGATATTAAAGGGGCCGACAATCTCTCTCCCCATGATTCCAGCCCAAAACATTACTCCACCTCCTCCTTGTTGGCGCTGTAGCCGTGTTTGCGTGGGGTGTCCCATCAACCAGCCATCCTCCACTCCATCCATCTGGACCATCGAGCGCTGCACGGCACTCATCCGTGAACAAAACAGTTTTGAAATCAGTCTTCATGTAATGTTTGGCCCACTGGAGCCGTTTCTGCTTGTGTGAAGTGGATAGAGGAGGTCGACAGGATGGCGTATGCACAGCTGCAAACCTCTGAAGGACCCTGCATCTTGTTGTTCGGGGGACGTTGGAGGCACCAGCAGCTTCAAAAACTTGTCTGCTGCTATGACAAGGCTTTTTTGCCGCTGCTCTTTTAACCTGACGTAATTGCCTGTAGGAAAGAGTCCTCAATTTGCCCTTATCAGCACGCACACGTGTGTACTGTGAATCAGCTACATACTTTTTGATTGCCAAGACACTTCATCCTGATCATCGCACAATGTTGATTGTAGTCATGCCTTGACCTAAACACTCCACAATTTGTTGCTTCTCAGCAGCCGACACATCCTTTTTCTTTCCCATTTTGGCAGAAAATGTAGGCTGCTTAATAATGTGAGACAGCCTTCTTAAGTAGTCTTGCCTTTCATTTTCACACCTGCCAAACTAATTAGCACAGGTGTCTGCAATTGCTTACAGTGATATAAAGAGCCCTGACACACATCACCATCAATGAGTTTAACTGACAAACAAACAAATTCTTCCCTTATCACTCCTAAACACTTTTTGCATAATAATTTGGAACACAGTGTACATGTGCTTTTCCACAAAACACCAGTGGTTCACGTAGTGAATCTTACAGTTCTAACTTGCCAACCGTGGTCTGTATGGAGTTGTTCAATCAAGGGCCCAAAATTAAGATAACATAGATGGGAGAGGTCTCTATGAATAGGAATTCCTAAGTATTTGATACCCTGTGAGGGCCAGGCAAAGGGAAAGTTGGACTGGATGGAATCCTGTATGGATTTGGGGAGGGAGACATCGAGGGCCTCAGACTTCGCTGCATTGATTTTAAAATTTGACCATGTAACAAAGTGATCTATTTCAGCCATAACAGCATGGATGGATATATGTGATTGAGTGATATATACTAGGACATCATCAGCAAATAGAGAGCACTTGTACTCGGTGCCTCCCACCTCAATCCACCTAATATTGGGGTTATGGCGAATTGATGAGAGCAGGTGCTCCGTCACTAGGATGTATAAGAGAGGGGACAGAGGACATCCCTGCCTTGTCCCATTGGTTATTGTGAAAGGTGATGAAAATGTTCTGATGCACCCCCTGGGCCTTGGGACACCCGGAGCCGGACCCTTTTTGGTGGATGCTGGTGGTTGTAGTCTCCGTGGCGGCGACCCGGTTCCGTGGCTCAGGGCGGTCAAACCAGTGGCGGAACTATTTATGTGGTTTTGATGTTTAAATATCCGACTACGCCACCCGTGGATTGCGGTCAGAGTGAACCGCCGCTGCAGGGCAGACCGCTGAGGCTGGTGTTGTGGGTGCAGCAGAGTGTAGCATAACTCCCCACGGGAGGAGTATAGCCTCAGGGCAGTGTATGCGGAGGATGGGGGTGATGGTGCAGGGCAGCAGCAGTAACGACACGGAGTCAGTGATGCAGTCCAGGGCCTTTACTCACAGTTCTTATTATCCAGACCACGTCTGCAGGTAACGGCTGCCCACGTCGTACTGTGCTCACCAGGTGAGGGGCTCAGACAACTCCCAGATAACTTTGGAGCGCTTCACAGGACCCCCTTTGTGTGTCCTTTGTCTGGCCTTTCTTACCAACCCTTCTGTCCGGCTGCCTCGGGCCTCCTCTTGGTAAACTTGGCGCCAGTTTCCCTGACCCTATGTGGTGCCTTCCTAGCGGGTGTAGCGAGGGGCTGCGCCACATAAAATGTCACAGCCTCCGGTTTCTAGCTGAGGGTCGTTTCCTGCCTCCACTAGTTTCGGGGACCAGTCTCCCCCTTTGGCCTGACCCATCCACGAAGGTGGATTCGGGCGTGCGGTTGCGACTCGCCCGTCCGCACCCCTGGGATCCCTTCGTTCCTCGTTCCTGGAGCCTTCTCCGCTCCTCTTCCTTCCTTCTCCCTCTTCCAGGCCTGGGCCTCTGTTACTAGGCCCGCCTCCGGAGCAGAGCTCATGCAGAGCCCCTGCTCCCTGTCACTTCTGCTCAGACTTCTCTGCACTGAACTAAGATGGTGCCCACCTTTTATACTCCCTTCTCAATGCACCCAGGAACTGTTTCCTCCCTGCTCCTGCACTACAGGGTTCCCCTTCCTCAGTGTTCCCTCCCCCCACTCCAGCCAGGGACAGGGACTGTCGTGCCCATCTCAGGGGCATATTGGTCGCCCTGCCCCACGGCAATGTGGTGTAATGCATGCAGGTGTCGGGTCCTGATCCACACTCCATCCTTACCTGAGAGTGAGATATCACACCTCTGGGTGAGGTGCAATACCTCTGTAGCAACCGAGCCCTCAGGGTGCTACAGTTCCATTTATCTTCAGCCTAGGTGACGTATTGCGATACAGGGCCGTGATTTTGGCTATAAAAGGGTCCCCTAGACCCCTACTCCAAGCTTTTTAAGAGAATCATATATGGCGTGCCAGGAGACTCTATGGAATGCTTTCTCAGCATCCAACGAGAGTATCTAATTACAAATTTTTAACTGCATCTAGCCCAGGAAATACTTTGTGCCTAGTAGCAGTGTCTGCTAGTCAGCGGATTATCCCGGTTGTTAAGCAAGCTACACCACCTGTAGTTTGGACACTTAATTTTTTCAAAGGAAATGCTTCGGGACCACGGGATACTCAGTGAAGAGCATCAGGAGGCACCCCAAGGCATAGGGGCTGGGACTGGCAGTAGGATGCCTTGCGGTGGACAGCCGAGCTCGATCCTTATAAAAGCTTTTTAACTGCAGCAGCTTTAGTGGACGCTACTGGAGCTGGAATTACGCGGCTGCTGGCATGAGACTTGCCCTCCAATAGATCCTTGTAAATGGATTTAAAGTGTATTCATTCAAATTAGAGGGACAATTTAAATTAAAAAGCTTAGAGCTGCCTCCACCACAGGGGGGCTCGCTCGACCCACCAGCGGACAGGCACCAGTATTGGGAGAGGGGGGCTGGCCGTCAGGGTCCACTGCGGCTCTGGCACAAACCCGGCGACACGGAGGTGGCACGGGCAGGAGCGGACTGGCCGTGTTGGCTTCTCACTTTTTGGATTTTAGAAGGGCATGACATGCCTATATCTGTGTCTCCCCCTCCTTTTACTCCTCCACCTCTTTTTCTTTTCGCATGACTATATGTACTTGTCACTTTTCCATGTGTTAGTTATGTCTTCTGAGCAGTTTGTCAGCTTTTGGACACCTTTGAAGGTGTTTTCTATGTGTTTCTATGTGTTTTTGTTTGCCTGCCATTGGTTTTAACGGTGTTCGAAGGTGTTCGACGAACACACGGGTGTTCGACGAACCGAACCGAACTCGAACACTACGGGGGTGGCTCAACACTACTTACACCATGTCATACATTTGTATTCTTGGACCCTTTTTTTTGTTGTTTCAGCAACTTTCATATGGTTTATGTTGTGTCCAGGGGTACAAAAATGTTAAGCTACATTCAGAAGAAGTGTAGCAAATTGGTATTGTGCTTTTTTTTTCTTTTTACTCATTGTTAAAATAAAAAATTGGGGTTTAAAACAACATTTTAGCTTAATAAATTGTATTTTTAATTTGCATGGCCCAATATTGAAACATTCTGTGAAACTCCTGGGGATTTAAAATTCTCGTTATACCCCTAGTTTAGACCTGGGCAAACTGTGGCCCGCAGGCCACATCCAGCCCTCTGGTTTTTCCAGTCCGGCCCGCTAACCGAGACAGCTGAAGGCCTGAAACAGTGGCCCACATGCTGCACCATGCCTTCCTTCGTCCGCCATCAACTCTCCGACACAGCCCTCAGGATGCAGACAGCAGTGAATACATTGGCGGAGGACATGGCCACCGGCTCCGTCTTCCACCAATCAGTGTGCCAGTCAGCAGAAGTAATAATGTCATTTTGTCGTGCTGCTGCTGAGACTGTGCACAGGAGACAGGAGCAGAGCACCGGGGGGAATGGGAACGAGGTGAGTATGTTGTGTTTTTTTTTTTTTTTTTTTTTTTTCCATTTGTATGGGATATTTGTATATATGTAGGAGGCTATGTGGGGCTCACACTGTATATATGGGGCTATGTGGGGGGGGGGCTCACGCTGTGTATAGTAGACTGGGTGGCTCATACTGTATATAGGAGGTTTTGTGGGTAGCTCACACTGTATATATGGAGGCTATGCGGGGAGCTCACACTATATATAGTAAGCTATGTGGAGCTCACACCTTATTTAAAGGCTATGTGGGGCTCACACTGTATATATGGAGGCTACGTGGGGGGGGCTCATACTGTATATATGAGGTTTTGTGGGCAGCTCACACTGTACATAGGAGGCTGTGTGGGGAGCTCAAAATGTATATAGGAAGCTATGTGGGGAGCTCACCCTGTATATACGGAGGCTATGCTTGGAGCTCACCCTGTATATACGGAGGCTATGCTTGGAGCTCACGCTGTATATACGGAGGCTATGCGGGGGGCTCACGCTGTATATACGGAGGCTATGTGGGGGGCTCACGCTGTATATACGGAGGCTATGTGGGGGGCTCACGCTGTATATACGGAGGCTATGTGGGGGGCTCACGCTGTATATACGGAGGCTATGTGGGGGGCTCACGCTGTATATACGGAGGCTATGTGGGGGGCTCACGCTGTATATACGGAGGCTATGTGGGGGGCTCACGCTGTATATACGGAGGCTATGTGGGGGGCTCACGCTGTATATACGGAGGCTATGTGGGGGGCTCACGCTGTATATACGGAGGCTATGTGGGGGGCTCACGCTGTATATACGGAGGCTATGTGGGGGGCTCACGCTGTATATACGGAGGCTATGTGGGGGGCTCACGCTGTATATACGGAGGCTATGTGGGGGGCTCACGCTGTATATACGGAGGCTATGTGGGGGGCTCACGCTGTATATACGGAGGCTATGTGGGGGGCTCACGCTGTATATACGGAGGCTATGTGGGGGGCTCACGCTGTATATACGGAGGCTATGTGGGGGGCTCACGCTGTATATACGGAGGCTATGTGGGGGGCTCACGCTGTATATACGGAGGCTATGTGGGGGGCTCACGCTGTATATACGGAGGCTATGTGGGGGGCTCACGCTGTATATACGGAGGCTATGTGGGGGGCTCACGCTGTATATACGGAGGCTATGTGGGGGGCTCACGCTGTATATACGGAGGCTATGTGGGGGGCTCACGCTGTATATACGGAGGCTATGTGGGGGGCTCACGCTGTATATACGGAGGCTATGTGGGGGGCTCACGCTGTATATACGGAGGCTATGTGGGGGGCTCACGCTGTATATACGGAGGCTATGTGGGGGGCTCACGCTGTATATACGGAGGCTATGTGGGGGGCTCACGCTGTATATACGGAGGCTATGTGGGGGGCTCACGCTGTATATACGGAGGCTATGTGGGGGGCTCACGCTGTATATACGGAGGCTATGTGGGGAGCTCACCCTGTATATATGGAGGCTATGCGGGGAGCACACGCTGTATATACGGAGGCTATGCGGGGGGCTCACGCTGTATATACGGAGGCTATGCGGGGGGCTCACCCTGTATATACGGAGGCTATGCGGGGGGCTCACGCTGTATATACGGAGGCTATGTGGGGAGCTCACCCTGTATATATGGAGGCTATGCGGGGAGCACACGCTGTATATACGGAGGCTATGCGGGGGGCTCACGCTGTATATACGGAGGCTATGCGGGGGGCTCACCCTGTATATATGGAGGCTATGCGGGGGGCTCACCCTGTATATACGGAGGCTATGTGGGGAGCTCACCCTGTATATACGGAGGCTATGTGGGGGGCTCACCCTGTATATGCGGAGGCTATGTGGGGGGCTCACCCTGTATATGCGGAGGCTATGCGGGGGGCTCACCCTGTATATACGGAGGCTATGCGGGGGGCTCACGCTGTATATACGGAGGCTATGCGGGGGGCTCACGCTGTATATACGGAGGCTATGCGGGGGGCTCACGCTGTATATACGGAAGCTATGCGGGGGTGCTAACGCTGTATATACGGAGGCTATGCGGGGGGGCTAACGCTGTATATAGTGAGTCTTTGTGAGGCTTCTTACTCCCCTTAAGTAGTCCAATACGAATATTGAAATCCTTGGCCTCTATGCACCATCACCAGTGTAGATGTGCTGTCTGGCAGCAGCATATATTGTTAATATATCGTTAGCAGAGGCTGCTGTGATTCCTTGTGGCAGCCGACCACAGTGGACATTGTTATTTCTCAATCAGGAGAGTAGGTTGTCCTGCATTTCTAGACACCAAAGAAACTTGATAACATTTCCTGTTTTTTCAGGGTTGGCGGAGCTCGCAGCTCGAAAATATAAGCAAGCAGCAAAATGCTTTCTACTGGCATCGTTTGATCATTGTGACTTTCCAGAGGTAAGTTCACATAGCAGTTTATGGGACTGTCAGAATATCTTCACCTCAATTTCACCTTATTTTGCTTTTTCCTCTTCCTTTCCGCAGCTTCTTTCCTCTAGTAATGTTGCAGTCTATGGTGGTCTCTGTGCCCTGGCCACTTTTGACCGTCAAGAGCTCCAAAGGAATGTCATCTCTAGCAGGTGACCATTTGAGGTTTATGAAGTGTGGGATGGGTGCATATCCTCATTATGGAGCTAAATAATACCATTTTGTTCTTTTGTAGTTCTTTCAAACTGTTCCTGGAGCTGGAGCCTCAAGTCCGTGATATAATCTTCAAATTCTATGAGTCCAAGTATGCATCCTGTCTAAAGATGTTGGATGAAATGAAGGTGAGTGGAGGACAAGCTTTTATTGTGTGGTTTTGCGTCCTATCAGTAGGATGAGCCCTCCTAAGCCGTCTATATGGGCATGTAGGTCATAGAAAGTTAGATGAAAGGATGCTGTCTGCGAATACAATGTTTTATTCCAGAGATGTCCCAAAAAATGTTTTCTTAATATGTAGATGAGCCGCTAAGATCTCTGGGCCGGACACATATATCTCTGATAATCTGCTTCCAGAGATCATTTTAAATTAAAGGGGGCATTACCAGTGTGGGCCATGTAATGACTGACAGTCTGCTCTCCTGATCTACATGTCTTACATTGGTAATACCCCCATTCATTTAAAATAAGCTCTGGAGGCAGATTCTCAGGGAGATCTGTGTCCAGCCCATAGATCTTGGTTCATTTACATATTGAGAAAAATATTGATTTCTCTGAAATAAGACATCAGATCACAGATATCAAGGTATCATTTTATTCAGCTTTCTATGACCTACATGTCCATATAGACAGGTTAGGAGGGTTCATTCTACTGACAGATTCCCCTAAACACTATTAAAGATAAGGTCTGAAATCAAGTGTACTAGGTATTGTCATCTACCACCTTGACAACATAGACTGAGTATGTGCCATACAAGCCTACTAGGTGGTTTTCACCTTTTTATGACCCTGTTCACCAGCACCTGTAGTACCTGTCAGTGAGGGGGTATTCTGTTTATTACCTCTTTAACTGAACTAAACACGTTACATGCAGGAGTTACAGTATGTTGCATATTGTCAATTTATACCTGTGAATTATTTCCCATCAGGATAACCTGCTTCTGGACATGTATCTCGCTCCTCACGTCCGCACACTATATACTCAGATCCGCAACCGTGCTCTTATACAGGTATCTATCATGTTCTCTTCTGGATTTCATGTCCTCTACACAAGTTGATTGCTATTCTGATGCTCTCTGCTGGGTTTCCGCTGCCTGCTGCTCCTCATGTTACTTCTGCTGCTGCCTGCTGTGTCTGCTCCATGCTATGTTTCATTCAGATCACCTGCTGTTACTTTGTATTTCTCTTCCTGTCATCCTATTTCTGCCCTACGGTAGGCATTATTTCATGTCTGTGCTTTGCTCATCAGGGATTCAATTTAAGCAAAGACTGTTATCACTGCTATATTTAGTTTCAAAGTCACTTTATCGTCAGTTATATTTTTACTTTAATAAGTACATATAAAAAAACTCCTCAACACTGACACTGCAATAGCAAGAAGGAAAAATTGTGGAATTATGGACACAGGATGGATAGACATGTTAATGATATGCAAATGATGAAAATATGGAAACAACATTTTCAAAACATAACAATTTATTCAGCATTGAGTATGACCACCGCACACAGAAATTCCTGCACTTACATGTCTAGGCTGCTATCAATGAGGTTATTGATGGTTGTCTGAGAAATGTGCCTCCACACCATGTGCACTTGGGCATGTAAATCAAGATCCACTGCTGGCAGATCTCTTTCCAATTGGTGACCAATAAAGTCCCAGATGTGCTCAATGGGAGACAAGTCCAGAGACATGTAGACCACACAGGCTGCTCACAGCAGCACGAGCAACATGAGGCCTGGTGTTGTCATGTTGAAGACTAGAGGGGGTCTGGCTACCATACATTATGCCACCCCACACCATAATCCAAGGCGTAGGACCGGAGTCACATTTCCTTATGATGGCCTCTTTATGCCATTATATTTTTAGCATTTATACAGGTCTGCTCCTAAAGTAGCTGAAGATTTAGGATAATGGACATGGTGCCTGATAGTGTTAAATGGGTATTCCCATTTTAGTTATTTATGGCAGATCGCTAGGATATACCATAATGTAATGATCACTTGCAGACTACCTATGGAACTCCCAGGGAACCTGGAAAAGGAAGGGCCACAATGCAGCTGCACTGCGTCCCCTTCACAGATCTACCTTCTGTACTGTGGCAGTACGTCACTGCCCCACTGCAGCTTGGCTTTGTGCGAGTGTGGCGAGCTCCATGTAGAGCTCGGTGGCAGAGAGTGGTGCTGTGCAGAATAAAACTGTGAAGCAGCACTGTCATTCTTGAGTCCCAGACATGGCACAGTGATAATTAAGTAACATCACTAACTGGGATGGGGATACTTCTTTAAACAAAGGGACTTTTGTGTATCCAGTGACACAATTATTGGTTGCTTTGGCAATCAAATGGTTAACCGAGGTCCACAGGGCTTTCATAATCAGGCTATGCTTATGGATTATCGGCTATGACCCTAATGTGAATAGATTAAAATATGAACAGTGCAAAGCAAAACACTACCAAATTCAGTATAAAATCCGTGATGATTTGGTAGTTCCTTACACTCCATTCAGAAACTACAGAAATAATACACAGCTGACCAAGAAATGCTTGTCTTTATTGTATACATTAGATCCACCTGACCATACAAGTGTAATCCCAGCCAGGGCTGTGGAGTCAGTAAGCCAAACCTCCGACTCCTCAATTTCCATGACTCCGACTCCCTCATACATGGCCCATGTTTAAGTGATAAATTTACTGTAGCACAGATTCATCTCAGCTAAAAGTCTAGACCCTTAGATCAGGAATAGGACAGACATTTATAGGATATTTCATAACTTTCCCAAATTCTTATGACAAAATATTCCCCACAAACTGCACTGGACTACTGTACCCAATTTATTATATATTTTAGGAGTCGGTCCATTTTATACCGACTCCACCAAAATGGGCTCCGACTCCACAGCCCTGAATTCCCAGCCCACGCCTAGAGCATGATACACGATAATTCACATACAGGGACTCCCAGGCCGGCTTCTTCTGTATGGATTCCTACAGTAAGTATATTCACTAATGGAGAGCTGCTATTATTTTTTTTATTATTATTTTCTAGAACCGAGAGTAGTCTGTGGAAATTTGTTTTTATATCTCAATTTATTGGCAGGCGACTGAGGGCTCATGTTCTGCAGGAGCGTTACTAACTGCTAATCTCACATTGGGTGGGAGGGTACATAGAGCTTTCATACAATGTTTCCGAAAATCCTGGACCATTGCCATAACTTGTCATTGGGGGTGCTCCCCTTGTAATAACACATTACCTGCATGGAAGAGAAAAAGGTCTCGGGCTACTGTAACTAGGTGCCATGTTATAAATGGGGTTTGGCTGGAAGTTGGTCGTGCCAGGTCTGAGCACACGACCTTAGGATGAAGCACATTATATTGATTATTTTTTGTTAGGCGTTTTCAAACTTTGCCATTGCTGTGACAGTGTACTTTAAAAGGGAAGAAGCTAGATAGATTAATAATATCAGATTATTCCTTCATTATATTGCAATGCAGAATTTCCTGCCCTCCATATTTCTATGATGGTGGATCTTGTGTGTTGTACCCCCATAGTTGTATCCTCACTTCTGTTTGTGCCTGCATTGTGTAGTGTACAAGGGAGACACTCCATTTAGGTAGGTGCATGCACACGACAGCCAGCATGTCGAGTATCGGGAGCGAATTTTCCTGAGTGGGAACTTAAAAAAAAAAAACAAAAAAAAACAGATTTTTACGATCACACCTGCCTGGGGCCATCATAAATTAACGTGAGTGTATTCTGTGAGCAATACAACAATACTTAATCTGCCAGTCCTGTGCTTACATTGCCGTATGCCTTCCATGCAGGTTCCTGTAGAGCCGCATGTACTACGTGACTATTGTGATGTACTACAGTACACTATAAATGTACCTGCTGACTGTTTCCTTGTATATCTCTCAGTATTTCAGCCCATATGTATCAGCAGACATGTATAAAATGGCCACTGCATTTAATACCACGGTGTCTTTGCTTGAGGACGAACTGACTCAACTCATCCTTGAAGGGTTAATAAATGCTCGCATCGATTCTCATAGCAAGGTACGGGCCTCTGCAACTTTTCAGAACATTTTCAGGGTCTCAAACCATGATCCTTATTATGTTGCCTATTTACTTACAGATCTTATATGCACGAGACGTGGACCAGCGCAGCACCACATTTGAGAAGTCATTACAAATGGGGAGAGAGTTTCAGAGAAGAGCCAAAGCAATGATCCTACGAGCTGCTGTCCTGCGTAACCAGATACATGTCAAGGTACGCTGGTCTGAAAATGTAAGACTAAATAGGACTCAAAAAAAGGTGCACCTGGGCAAGAAAGCTGGTGGCCTACTAGTCCCAGCTCTGTCCTTTTGGTAGTGGTAATACTTGATATTGCAGCTCAGTGCCATTTAACCAGCAGAAATGCAGGGAATCAGATGCCGACCCATCTGACATTCACTGCCTTTCCTTAGTACCGGAAATCAATCCCCTTTAACATGTGCTTCAGTGACCCTGCTACAGTTCCTTTGTTAGCCATAATGTCTAAGGTAGACAGTACATGGACGCCAAGTGATGAGAACTTCTAATTTGTCTCTGACATGTCAGAAGTTCTTTGAAACTAGATGTATACTTGAAGATTTTTTTTTTTTTTATCTTTATCACTAAATTGAAATTCAGTGAGCCATAAGGGAATTACATATTGTGAGCACAGGACCACTAAAGCCAGTGATCCTGTGCATTTGTCACATGAATGTACAGCATTTTATTGGTTCTGGAAAAGTAAAGAAAATTAATGAGGTGCAGGAGTAGTAGTTTTATATATATTTTTTTTTTTTTGTATAAAGTTTTATAACATTTCCAGCACCAGTTTAAGTTCTTCAGTTCTCAGACAACCCTTCTTTGGGGTTTATTCACATATAGCAGAATTGTTGCTGAAATGTCTGCTCTCTTTCATAAATCCACTAACAGTGACACAAAATCTGCCATGTGTGAACCTCAGTGTTTCATTTGTGTTTGCATGAGATGCCTTTATTTGTAGTCCTTTATCACCCATTTACTAGGCTTTGATCTCTCTCCATTTAGTCACCTCCCAGGGAAGGAAGCCAAGGAGAACTGACGCCAGCTAACAGTCAATCCCGGCTCAGCACCAACATGTGAGCACTGCGCGCTCCTGCACTCCTGGCCCTGCCGTCTGCACAGAACCATGCAGGGCGATCAGATCATACTGCAGAGACATTACCACCTGCTTACGTTACCTTCCCATAGGCTGCCTCAGCTATGTTTGTGTGAGAGCTTGTCAGGAGCTGCAGGGTTTCTCTCAATGGTCTCAGTTTACTGGACATGATCGCCTTGCTCTCTCCAGTGGAATTAGGAGTAGTGATGTGACGCTGATTCTCTATCTGGATGCTTTCCAGGTAGTGGCTGCACCGAGGCAGAACATAAGTAATTGTGATGTAGGTGGTGGGGAACCGTTCCATTATCATCTTCTTTTCAGCAGATTGTGTGTTAGACACTACCATGTTCTCAGGTCCTCGCTCCCCCTCACCTCTTCGCTGGTTCTGATTTACGTTCTGCCTGTCTGAACCAGGCTGCCCCTTCCGTAGCGCCAGAGACACGGCTACCAATTCACTCTACAGACAAGATGCTGGCTCTTCCCATTTTTTCTTTGTGAAGACGGGACATATGACTGCATTATTATCCCATAAGAAAAACTCATTTGCCTCCTTATAAAGCATTGCAAGTTCCATGTTTCTTGTTTCTTCTGGTTTGGAATTAAACATGTTCCTGTTTTTGCGTTTTGTCTCACTGTGACCTGTTTTACTTCTACAGTATTATTAATTTAAAGAAGCACTGCAGCATTTATTTGCACATATTATGATTACTCACTATCAATATTTTTTGCTGTTTAAAATTATTTAATCTCGCCTCATTTACATCTATATATTTTCCCCCTTTAGTATAGGAGGTTGGGAGTTGGTGACAACCAGTCTAGTCAGTCCTTGACATCACCAGTCATCAAATCCCTTCTGGCAGCTCTCAGATGCCAAACCCATCCCCATTCAGCTTCACCTTTTGTAGTCCCTCTATTTGTCCTCCCATTCAGCTAAAGATATGGATGAAGAAAAACTGTCATATCAACCAATCATAGCAAAGGGTTCATTTTGCACTAATATATCATTAGTATAGGATCAGTTATATAGCACGCAAGACAGGCTTAGGCTGCATCATATAGGATACAGAGCCTGATATATACATCACATAGGATACACTGAGATGCTGCTGTATACATCATTTAGGATACATCGAGACTCTGCTGTATACATCATGTAGGATACAGAGAGACTGCTGTATATACTTTACATAAGGAAGCACTGAGATTGTTGTATATAGATCACATGGGATGCACTGATATTCTGCTGTATACATAAGGATAAGCTGACGTTGCTGTATATACAGTGCATTGTGAAAGTATTTGGCCCCCTTGAACTTTTCTACCTTTTGCCACATTTCTGGCTTCAAACATAAAGATATAAAATTCTAATTTTTGGGGGGAAGAATCAACAAGTGGGACACTAATTGTGAAGTGGAACGAAATTTATTGGATATTAAACTTCTTTAACAAATTAAAAACTGAAAAGTTGGGCGTGCCATATTATTCGGCCCCCTTGAGTTAATACTTTGCAGCGCCACCTTTTGCTGCGATTACAGCTGCAAGTCGCCTGGGGTATGTCTCTATCAGTTTTGCACATCGAGAGGCTGAAATTCTTGCCCATTCTTCCTTGCAAAACAGCTCAAGCTCATTGAAGTTGGATGGAGGGAATTTGAGAACAGCAGTTTTCAGCTCTTTCCACAGATTCTCGATTGGATTCAGGTCTGGACTTTGACTTGGCCATTCTAACACCTGGATATGTTTATTTTTGAACCATTCCAGTGTAGATGTTGCTTTATGTTTGGGATCATTGTCTTGTTGGAAGATAAATATCCGTCCCAGTCTCAGGTGTTTTGCAGACTCCAACAGGTTTTCTTCCAGAATGGTCCTGTATTTGGCTCCGTCCATCTTCCCATCAATTTTAACCATCTTCCCTGTCCCTCTTGAAGAAAAGCAGGCCCAAACCATGATGCTGCCACCACCATGTTTGACAGTGGGGATGGTGTTTTGAGGGTGATGAGCTGTGTTGCTTTTATGCCCAACATATCGTTTTGCATTGTGGCCAAAAAGTTCGATTTTGGTTTCATCTGACCAGAGCACCTTATTCCACATGTTTGGTGTGTCTCCCAGGTGGCTTGTGGCAAACTTCAAACGAGACTTTTTATGGATATCTTTGAGAAATGGCTTTCTTCTTGCCACTCTTCCATAAACGCCAGCTTTGTACAGTGTACGACTGATTGTTGTCCTATGGACAGACTCCCACCTCAGGTTTAGATCTCTGCAGTTCATTCAGAGTGATCATGGGCTTTTTGGCTGCATCTCTGATCAGTCTTCTCCTTGTTCGAGATGAAAGTTTAGAGGGACGGCCGGGTCTTGGTAGATTTGCAGTGGTCTGATACTCCTTCCATTTCAATATGATCGCTTGCACAGTGCTCCTTGAGATGTTTAAAACTTGGGAGATGTTTTTGTATCCAAATCCGGCTTTAAACTTCGCCACAACAGTATCTCGGACCTGCCTGGTGTGTTCCTTGGCCTTCATGATGCTCTTTGCACTTGAAACAGAACCCTGAGACTATCAAAGAGCAGGTGCATTTATATGGAGACTTGATTACACACAGGTGGATTCTACTTATCATTACCAGTCATTTAGGACAACATTGGATCATTCAGAGATCCTCCCTGAACTTCTGGAGTGAGTTTGCTGCACTGAAAGTAAAGGGGGACGAATAATATTGCACGCCCCACTTTTCAGTTTTTAATTTGTTAAAGTTTAAAATATCCAATAAATTTCGTTCCACTTCACGATTGTGTCCCTCTTGTTGTTGATTCTTCCCCCAAAAAATAAGAATTTTATATCTTTGTTTGAAGGCAGAAATGTGGCAAAAGGTAGAAAAGTTCAAGGGGGCCAAATACTTTCACAATGCACTGTACATCCCATGTGATATACCGAGACTGCTGCATACATCATATAGAATACACTGAGATTGCTATACTTACATCACATAGGATACACCGAGACTGCTGTAATATATATCACATGGGATACACGGACTCCTGTATACATATAGGAGATACTGAGACTGCTGTGTATACATAAAGTAGTATACAGTCAGACCCTGCTCTATACTTCACATAGGATACACAGAGACTGCTCTATATACATCACATAGAATATGCTGAGACTGCTGTATGCATCAAATAGGATAACCCGAGATTCTGCTTTATGAATCACACAGGATAACCCGAGAGTCTGCTTTATGAATCACACAGGATAACCCAAGAGTCTGCTTTATGAATCACACAGGATAACCCGAGAGTCTGCTTTATGAATCACGTAGGATAACCCGAGAGTCTGCTTTATGAATCACGTAGGATAACCCGAGAGTCTGCTTTATGAATCACGTAGGATAACCCGAGAGTCTGCTTTATGAATCACGTAGGATAACCCGAGAGTCTGCTTTATGAATCACGTAGGAGATTTTGCCGGTAGCTCCATATTCTGGGTTATGGGGGGGGGGGGGGGGGGGGGGGCCTTGAGCATGTGATCTGCCCTTGATGCCATCCATATATCTAGAGTAGAGGTCCAGTCTATTAACCAATATGTTGCCGTCGACATAGCCTTATCATTGGAATCACATGTACATGGACATCACATGCTGAACTGTTCTATGATTTCACCTCTCTGGATTGCAGTTATGCCCTGGTGGACATGGCATGAGCTCTATGTACAGGACACATGTTAGGTGATTATTTGTGGTGCAGTTCTTTAGTGTAGTCTGTTGGTACCACATCGGAGGATCCCTATATAGTTTGTCCAGCTTTTCTATTAGCAGCGATTCTGTGGGCATTTCTTGGATAAAAGTGGGAATCTGCGTTCACATTGGTATTTGCTGTAACAATCACTTGAGACGGTTGCTGTGAGCCATGTTTATGCAAGGAAGGTAAAAATAACACTCCTTTCTGTTTTCTATAGAAAGAAGCCTCTGGGGGGCCTGTTGCTTTCCTAGTCAAACTATTACCACCTGCTGCATATTCTGTACATTTTTAGATGCCGTTCTTGTTACCGTGGAGACACTTATGTGTTCAGTCGCCTTGTCTGTGACAGGATTGCAAACTTGTCTGTTTGCTTTCTTGCTCCCTTTACGCCTCACACTATGCCTAAATTTATCACAGATCAATAAGCCCACTCAGATTTTTGGCTGTTTGTCCCTTGTAGAGTTTTAAGTGGTAATAATAGCAGAAGCTGAAAAGACTCGCTCTACAAGTCAATTACATCCATTCACACATTTTACTATGGGAAATTGACTTTATATGATGGATTAAAACTGCGATACATTAATGTTTACAAACAAGTCTTCATTTTCATGTACTTAGGTAAATAAAGGAACTAATCATATGTGCTGATCGCCTGGTAGGACAGAAGCCAACGCAAACGCTCAACGTCCAGCTAATATGTATGTCTCCTATTATTTATCATGGGTCTCATGCCATATATACCCCAAAGATAGCAGAGCAGTAATGTATCTCCATTTCTGGTATATCCCCAAGATATCAGAGCAGCTATGGCTCTCCGCGCCTGGTATATCCCCAAGATAGCAAAGCAGCTATGGCTCTCCGCGCCTGGTATATCCCCAAGATATCAGAGCAGCTATGGCTCTCCACGCCTGGTATATCCCCAAGATATCAGAGCAGCTATGGCTCTCCACGCCTGGTATATCCCCAAGATATCAGAGCAGCCATGGCTCTCCGCGCCTGGTATATCCCCAAGATATCAGAGCAGCTATGGCTCTCCGCGCCTGGTATATCCCCAAGATATCAGAGCAGCTATGGCTCTCCGCACCTGGTATATCCCCAAGATAGCAAAGCAGCTATGGCTCTCTGCGCCTGGTATATCTCCAAGATATCAGAGCAGCTATGGCTCTCCACGCCTGGTATATCCCCAAGATATCAGAGCAGCTATGGCTCTCCACGCCTGGTATATCCCCAAGATATCAGAGCAGCCATGGCTCTCCGTGCCTGGTATATCCCCAAGATATCAGAGCAGCTATGGCTCTCCACGCCTGGTATATCCCCAAGATATCAGAGCAGCCATGGCTCTCCGCGCCTGGTATATCCCCAAGATAGCAAAGCAGCCATGGCTCTCCGCGCCTGGTATATCCCCAAGATAGCAAAGCAGCTATGGCTCTCCGCGCCTGGTTTATCCCCAAGATATCAGAGCAGCCATGGCTCTCCGTGCCTGGCATATCCCCAAAATATCAGAGCAGCCATGGCTCTCCGCGCCTGGTATATCCCCAAGATAGCAAAGCAACCATGGCTCTCCGCGCCTGGTATATCCCCAAGATAGCAAAGCAGCCATGGCTCTCCGCGCCTGATATATCCCCAAGATAGCAAAGCAGCCATGGCTCTCCGCGCCTGGTATATCCCCAAGATAGCAAAGCAGCCATGGCTCTCTGCACCTGGTATATCCCCAAGATAGCAAAGCAGCCATGGCTCTCCGCGCCTGGTATATTCCCAAGATATCAGAGCAGCTATGGCTCTCCGCGCCTGGTATATCCCCAAGATATCAGAGCAGCCATGGCTCTCCGCACCTGGTATATCCCCAAGATAGCAAAGCAGGCATGACTCTCCGCGCCTGGTATATCCCCAAGATAGCAAAGCAGCTATGGCTCTCCGCGCCTGGTATATCCCCAAGATATCAGAGCAGCCATGGCTCTCCGTGCCTGGCATATCCCCAAAATATCAGAGCAGCCATGGCTCTCCGCGCCTGGTATATCCCCAAGATAGCAAAGCAACCATGGCTCTCCGCGCCTGGTATATCCCCAAGATAGCAAAGCAGCCATGGCTCTCCGCGCCTGATATATCCCCAAGATAGCAAAGCAGCCATGGCTCACCGCGCCTGGTATATCCCCAAGATAGCAAAGCAGCCATGGCTCTCCGCGCCTGGTATATCCCCAAGATAGCAAAGCAGCCATGGCTCTCCGCGCCTGGTATATCCCCAAGATAGCAAAGCAGCTATGGCTCTCCGCGCCTGGTATATTCCCAAGATATCAGAGCAGCTATGGCTCTCCGCGCCTGGTATATCCCCAAGATATCAGAGCAGCCATGGCTCTCCGCGCCTGGTATATCCCCAAGATAGCAAAGCAGCCATGGCTCTCCGCGCCTGGTACATCCCCAAGATAGCAAAGCAGCTATGGCTCTCCGCGCCTGATATATCCCCAAGATAGCAAAGCAGCTATGGCTCTCCGCGCCTGGTAT
Organism: Phyllobates terribilis; assembly: GCF_046119375.1. Taxonomy (NCBI): domain Eukaryota; kingdom Metazoa; phylum Chordata; class Amphibia; order Anura; family Dendrobatidae; genus Phyllobates; species Phyllobates terribilis. Next base: position 271,477,281 of record NW_027362765.1, read on the forward strand.
ATCCCCAAGATAGCAAAGCAGCTATGGCTCTCCACACTCGATATACCCCCAATGTGTCACAGCAACAATGTCTCTCCACGCACGATATATGCGCAAGATGTCAGCAGCAATGTCTCTCCACGCCCAATACAGTATACCCACAAGGTGTCAAAGCAGTTATGGCTCTCCATGCCTGATCTACCTGCAAGTTTTCAGAGCAGCAGTGAGTCTCCACGCCCAATATACCCCCAAGGTGTCTGAGCAGCAATGGCTCTACATGCCCGATGTACCCCCAAGGTGTCTGAGCTGTAATGACTTTACACGCCCGATATACCCCCAAGGTGTCTGAGCAGCAATGGCTCTACATGCCCGATGTACCCCCAAGGTGTCTGAGCTGTAATGACTTTACACGCCCGATATACCCCCAAGGTGTCTGAGCAGCAATGGCTCTACATGCCCGATGTACCACCAAGGTGTCTGAGCAGCAATGGCTCTACACACCTGATATACCCGCAAGGTGTCTGAGCAGTAATGGCTCTACATGCCTGACATACCCCCAAGGTGTCTGAGCTGTAATGACTCTACATGCCCGATGTACCCCCAAGGTGTCTGAGCAGCAATGGCTCTACACGTCCGATGTACCCCCAAGGTGTCTGAGCAGCAATGGCTCTACACGCCCGATACACCCGCAAGGTGTCTGAGCAGTAATGGCTCTACATGCCTGATATACCAGCAAAGTGTCTTAGCAGCAATGGCTCTACACACCCGATGTACCCCCAAGGTGTCACAGACCGCAGCAACGGTTCTACACCCCCGCTATACCCCCAAGGTGTCACAGACAGCAATGTCTTTCCACGTCTGATATATCCGCATTGTGTCAGAGCAGCAATGCAAGTGAATAAAGGGTAGATCAGGCTCCATGGAGTTAAAAACTTGAATCTTTATTAGATCATATTCTAATTTCAGTAGGCATCCAAAAGTGTCCATATAGAAAAACAGTGCGTTTCTGATGCTTATAGCATATAAGGTGCACTTAAATGAAGGTCTGTCCTGATGGACACATCGGCATAGTAATAAAAGCAATTCAATCGTGCTTGTTCGTGTATAGAGTTGAATGGTTGGTAATTGGCTTGTTTAAATCACTGGGACTCACACACAATAGCAAACCAAAAAGTGAGTGAAAAAAAAAAATACCAAGTACAAAAAAAGCCGCAAGTTAGACACTATGCAGTCTGAACAGCAGGAAAAGTGCACAAGAATAAAGAGATAAATTGGGACAGCAGAATTAACAGATAATAATCAGCATGCTACCAGTACAAATAAATATGTCGATCATAACAAGTTATTATAGAGGAAAAATATGCTGTATAATTGTTGTAATCTGGTAAACAGTTAGATATAATGGTCTCAATAATTATCTCAAATGCATGCGGCATTCAAAATTAGATACCAGTAATCAACTTTCCTAGCTAATAATTCTTACAAAATATCATTAAGAAAAAAATTGAAATAAGAAAAATTGCTATAATAATGATAATGAAAGCAAGCATAAATACAGTATATTAAGCAAAAGACTATTTGGAGTGTCCAATATTTGGAGCATTAAGGTGCATAAAACACTACTGTCATTACCAAGATGTACATTTCAACATGATTGTAATTAGAATGATAAAGAAATAAATCCAGAATAAGTCATTCAAATAATAACACAAATTTAAAACTGATTTTTATCTGTTAAGTCTGCTGTCCTAATTTTTCTCATGACTCTTGCACTTTTTCTGCTATTCAGACTGCATAGTGTCTAATTTTCGGCTTTTTTATACTTTGTATTTTTTTTTCCTCTCACTTTTTGGTTTGCTTTTGCCTGTGTGTCCCAGTGAATTTAACAAACCAATTACCAGCCATTCAACTCTAAACACGAAGAAGCAGAATTGAATTACTTTAATTGTGCCAATGTGTCCACCGAGACAGACCGGCATACAAGTGCTCCTTACATCAGTATTATAAGCCAGAACCAGGAGCGGGTGATAAATACAGAAGTGGTGACGTGTTTCTATTATACTTTTCCTCTGATTGTTCCACTCCTGGTTTTGGCTTACAAATACTAATGTGAAATGGTGACAAGTGTCCCCAATTCCACCCAAAAGGACCAGACTTTCTAGCAAACTTCCGCTAACAATCCCACAACCCTCTATGGCCTATCTCACTCTGAAAATGCAAAATTCACTTGTGTTATTGTGAGATCTCAACTTTGAACTAACCATTCAGTAACTGCGCAGCAAGGGATACAACAGCGCTGATTAATTTCAACGTGCAAGATCTTCAGGGTTATCGTGTCCAACCCCCTGCTCAATGCAGGATTCATTGAACCATCTTGCAATAACACATAAGATCGATGTCAGACATATAGATATAGTACAATGCCGAAGATTTCACTTCACTTACTATGAGTAATATCTATTGTAAATTCTACAATATCTCAGAAACCGGCTAATCCTCGCAGCGCAAAATGCAGACCGGACAGTATTGTCCTCCATACAGTATTCTGGGTCCCATATATTGCTCCATACAGAATAATGACCCCACATAGTCCTCCGTATAGTATTATGGACATCACATAGTCCTCCATACAGCATTATGGGCCAAATATATTGCTCCACACAGAATAATGGACCCCATATAACGCTCCATGCAGAATGCTGGTCCCCATATAACGCTCCATACAGAATACTGGTCCCCATATAACGCTCCATACAGGATACTGGCCCCCATATAACCATTCATAGAGGATACTGGCCCCCTTATAATGCTCCATACAGAATACTGGCCCCCACATAATGCCCCATGCAGGCTGTGCCCCCACATAATGCCCCATGCAGGATGTCACTTTCCCCCCATATAATGCCCCATGCAGGATGCCACTTGTTCCCCTACCCCCATATAATGCCCCATGCAGGATGTCACTTCCTCCCCATATAATGCCCCATGCAGGATGTCACTCCCTCCCCATATAATGCCCCATGCAGGATGCCACTTGTTCCCCTCCCCCATATAATGCCTCATGCAGGTTGTCACTTGTCCCCCCCCCCATATAATGCCCCATGCAGGATGTCACTTGTTCCCCTCCCCCATATAATGCCCCATGCAGGATGTCACTTGTCCCCCCCATATAATGCCCCATGCAGGATGTCACTTGCTCCCCCCCATATAATGCCCCATGCAGGATGTCACTTTTCCCCTTCTATAATGCCCCATGCAGGATGTCACTGTTCCCCCCCCCTCCATATAATGCCCCATTCAGGATGTCCCTTCCCCCCCATATAATGCCCCATGCAGGATGTCACTTATCCCCCCCCATATAATACCCCATGCAGGATGTCACTTGTCCCCTTCTATAATGCCTCATGCAGGATGTCACTGTTCCCACCCTCCATATAATGCCCCATGCAGGATGTCACTTGTTCCCCCTCATATAATGCCCCATGCAGGATGTCACTTGTTCCCCCCCATATAATGCCCCATGCAGGATGTCACTTGCCCCCCCATATAATGCCCCATGCCTCCATGCATATAAAAAAAAACCTGAGACTTCACAATGCAGCAGCCGCGGAAGAGACCGGAGCTGCTGTGGAGGCACTGGGAGAGGTAAGTATTGTGCCGGCTGCTGGTGCCCTGAGCAAGTGGGGGATGGCAGGTGCTGGCACCGCACCACTCACGGATCCCATAGCACGCCGGGGTGCCCAACGGTGAGTGGGCCACCCCCCCACCACCTGCTCAGGGCCCCGGCCCTTGCCCGGGTGCGCCGAGTGCTGACGCCAGGTCTGCCTACCTGATCCACATTTGCACTTCTTGACATCTCCCTTGCACACTTGTTGACTGAGGATATTGTCCTCTCGTCGCCATTTTTGGACAATTTGGACACCTAACAACTTTTTGTAGAAAGCAATAAGATTTTTGACCAGGGAGTCCTCCACGATTCCTTTCTTGTATTCGATGGAATAAGTCTTTCTTTTTGAACTCATGTTGCCTGTGGGTCAAAATGTACAGTACCAGTACAGTATATTTCTTGTTCCTCTGTTTATCTGTGCATACTGTACTGTACTGAAATTAATGGTGGATGTCTATAAATAAATAATAATAATATTGTCTATTCACCAAGAAATGCAGAATAAGTAAAAAAGTGTCCAGGCAGTTATCATACCGGTATACATGTAAAGTTAAGGAGATCTATGGTATTCACAAATGAGGTGTAGCCATGAATAAATTATAAAGTACTCCTCTTGTTTTTAACTTTTTGTAATATTTGATGCAGGTAATAAAGATATACTTTTATAACTTATTTATGACTATACATCATAGTTATTATATCGTATTTATTGCTACATTTATGGTAAAAAAATGAAACGTTTCCAGTGTGCCACTATTGATACTACAGTATGCACTACGTTTACTGTAATCACATACTTTTATGACATGCTGCGGATTTTTCCGCGGAGCATAAACGCAGCGGAAAAAACCGCAGCGTGGGCATTGACAGTGCGGCTTCTCATTGAGGACCATGGGGGGCGGATTACCAAGCATTTTTGGAGCGTTTATGCTGCGGAAATTCCGCAGCATATACGCTTGAAAAATGCTACGTGGGCACACAGCCTTTGGGGTCTGGTGAGTGTGCTTCTTTTGGGGGTGTCTGCGTTCCTTGATGAAGGGTCCTGCTATATTCTACCGTATTTACTCTTTGACATTGACCATAACAAAAATTCAGCCAGCAGAGATATGCTTTAGGGAGACAAGAAGTCTTTTTATATATGGTTTAGCACAGACAAGTGACGATAGTGGAGGGGTTCTCACAGAAACCCGCGTCATTGTCAGGTCCCCCTGCGTTCCACAGAGTTTGGCTCCCCCTGATGACCGGAAGCAGCCACAACACTCGAGCTTGGGAGTGAAGTGATACTGGTATCCGATCTGTGTATGGGAGCTGCAGTGCAATGTAGCTGGAATGGCAAGGGACCTGACAGTGGCGCAGATCTGTGTGTGAGAGCCCATCCACCATCGGCACTTGCCAACTTTAATTGTTTGGGGTCTGGTGAGTGCGATTCTTTTGGGGGTGTCTGCTTTTTTTGATGAAAGGTCCTGCTGTATCTTTTAACTTTTTTAGCTGCCTGGATACATTTTTAATGAACTGTAACTAGGGCTTAGTTTTGGAGTAGGGCTTATATTTTAAGCATACTCCAAAAATCCTGAAAAATCATGCTAGGGCTTATTTTTGGGATAAGTCTTATTTTCGGGGAAACATGGTATATCATCAGATCTTTGCTGTCCATTAATTTCTTAAGGGACAGCCACAGATTGGTGATAAATGGTCTTTCAATATGATCCATTCAGAGATATCCCTCCAATGGCCTTTTTTGTCATTCTATAAGACATTAAATGGAGAAACATGGCACATTTTTTGCTGACACTTTATTTAGACTTCCCAATGTGGCTGGGTGGTGAGGAGAAAAAAGAAAAATAAAGCAGCACCAGCAAGCAAAAAAATAAAAATATGGGTGCCAAGTCCACAGGCATATACAGTTGTGCTCAAAAGTTTACATATTCCAGCAGAATTTTTACTTTCTTGGCCTTGTTTCAGAGAATATGAATGATAACAAAAATTTTTTTGCTCCACTCGTGGTTATTGGTTGGGTGAAGCCATTTATTGTCAAACTACTGTGTTTTCTCTTTTTAAATCTTAATGACAACCTAAAACATCCAAATGACCCTGATCAAAAGTTCACATACCCTGGTGATTTTGGCCTGATAACATGCACAGAATTTGACACAAATGGGTTTGAATGGCTACTAAAGGTAACATCCTCACCTGTGACCTGTTTGCTTGTAATCAGTGTGTGTGCATAAAAGCTGAGTGAGTTTCTGGGATCCAGACAGACACTTGCATCTTTCATCCAGCCGCTGACATTTATGGATTGTGAGTCATGGGGAAAGCAAGACTCAGACCAGCAAGAAATAAACATTTCAACGCAGGATCATTCCAGTTAACTTCTGAGGCCCATCTCCTGAAGTGTGTGCAATAATTTTCAACATCACCTGACCCCTGATTCAAACGCCTGAGTTCTGCCTCCGCAGATGAGATTCGATCAGGATCATCATATAATAGCCCCATAGCATAAAAAAATTCTTCAACAGACCTTAAACACGGATCATTAGGTTGGAGAGAAAAGGCCCACCCCTGTAGTTCATTGCGCAAAAGTGACATAATAAAACCAATGCGCTGTGATTCATTCCCAGAGGACCTTGGTCTCAAACGAAAATATAACAAACAAGCATTTTTAAAGGAAAAAAAATCTTGCTGTTTACCATAAAAAACATCAGGCAGTCCTATCTTGGGTTTGACAAAATGCGCTCCTGAACAGCTACTCACGTGTTGCTGAAGCTCGGCCACCTGCAGAGACAATCCCTGCAGGCATTGAGCCAAATCCTGGACGGAAACCATACTGATCCCCGAATCAGGGGCTGGACTTACTGTTATGATCTGCAACATGAACTAAGGAAAGATAGAGGAAAGTTGTCCCTACAGTAAGACTAAGCTGAATCCCTACGATGTGGCGGGCAGCCTGTTCCTAGAGAACAGACCCGCCTTAGTCCTCGGCTAGTCTGAACGAAGATCTATAGCATTAAGGGAGGGGTCCCTAAAAGGACTGGGACAAAAATGGGACACCTCCTAAACAGAAAAGTAGTTGCAGAACACAAAAAGACAAACTGACAAAAGGTACTAGAGGTCCCAGAAGGACCAAGCGAACTGAAAGAGAAAGGCACCGAAGCACCAGGCTAGAGAAACAGTCAAACACTGAAGTCCAGCACAGCCAGAAGGGCGGAGCTGGAATATAAAGGCAGATGGTCACGTGACCGCAAAACAGAAGATGGAAAAAACAAACAGGAGGGTTGTAACAGAAGGATTGTAATAACAGGTAACATTTCTATATACAGCTGATAACATACGGTGATGTCACAGCTCCCCTGCTCCCCTTCCATTCACAGTAACCTTTGTACTCGCTCATTAGATAATCCAATACAAAAGATGGGGTCAGCGTTAGTCTGTTGCTGCCAATGTAGATGTGGATTTCCTGAAAGAACAGAATGAATAAATCTAGAATAGCCCCAGTGGCCAGAATGAAAGTTGAAAGATTTCTAAATTATTTTTAACCCCTTAACAACCGCCGTAATGCATTTTTACGCCGTAATGCATTTTTACAGCGGCAGTTAAGGGTACTTATTCCTCAGCGCTGTGAAAATGCCTCGCTAAGGAATAAGGCTGTAGTGCCCCCCAGAGTTGGAAATTCTCCTGGGTCTCAGCTACCAGGGGTAGCTGTGACCTGGGAGAATATGATCAGGGCCGGTTTTTCTGGTCCGAATAACGGCGATCACAAAAAAAAGTGTGCCCACGGTTTACAATCATTTCTCTCTCCTCTGACATCATATACATGATATGCGCTCCGGCATGTTGCTAGAGAAATCTAGCGCAACAACAGGGAATTTCCCCTATTGGTTCATTTTGATCACTGTAATAAACCATATCACAGTGATCAAAATAAAAAAATAATAAATCAAACCCCCTCTTGTACCCCCCTTAGGTAAATAAATATTATAAAATGAAAAAATATATTTTTTGTTAGGGTTAGCCCAGGGTTAGGGTTATGGTTAGCCCAGGGTTAGGGTTATGGTTAGCCCAGGGTTAGGGTTAGCCCAGGGTCAGGGTTAGGGTTAGCCCAGGGTTAGGGTTAGGGTTAGCCCTGGGTTAGGGTTAGCCCAGAGTTAGGGTTAGCCCAGAGTTAGAGTTAGCCCAGGGTGAGGATTAGGATTAGCTCAGGGTTAGGGTTACAATTAGGATGAGGGCTAGGGTTGTGCTAGGGTTGGGATTTTTTCAAAAGTAAAGAACAAAAAAATGATGGCGATATGGCGCCTAGTGTTGAGCGCAAGTGCTCGCTAATTAAGTTTGCATCGGGTGCTTAGGTATGCAATGAGTATCGCGGGTGTTCGAGTGACATGCTCAAGTCCTCGTCCTCGCATGTTTCACGGTTGTTACACAGCCAAAAAAACATGCGAGCATTGCCTGCCATACACGAGCGTTCCTCGAATGTTTTTTTTTGGGTGTCTAACAACCGTGAAACATGCATGACGGAGACTCGAGCATGTCAGTCGAGCACCCACGATACATGGTGCATACCCGAGTACGCGATAGAAACTCAAGTAGCAAGCACTTGCGCTCAAGACTAGTGGCAACTTATTCAATATGATGACCTAATGTTATCAAATTCTGTGTCTTACCTCTGTGTTCAAAATGTTCACTATACCACTTGATAAAATCCTTGAGGGGTGTAGTTTCCAAAATGGGGTCACTTGTGGGGGGTTTCCACTGTTTAGGCGCATCAGGGGCTCCCCAAACGTGACATGGTTTCCGCCATGTCGCCATTCAAGCAAATTTTCATTCAAAAAGTGAAATGGCGCTCCTTCCCTTCTGAGCTCTGCCATGTGCTCAAACAGTGGTTTTCTCCCACATGTGGGGTATCGGCTTACTCAGGAGAAATTGCACAACAAATTTTATGGTCCAATTTCTCCCTTTACCCTTATAAAAATTCAAAATTGGGGGTTGAAAAATATTTTTGTGGGAAAAATGTGAAAATTTTATTTTTACGGCTCAATGTTATAAACTTCTGTGAAGCACCTGGAGGTTCAAGGTACTCACCACACATCTAGACAAGTTACCTAAAGGGCCTAGTTTCCAAAATGGTGTCACTTGTGGGGGGTTTCCACTGTTTAGGCACATCAGGGGCTCCCCAACGCAACATGGCGTCCGCTAATTATTCAAGCAAATTTTACATTCAAAAAAGTCAAATGGTGCTCCTTCCCTTCCGAGCCCTACCATGTGCCCAAACAGTGGTTTTCCCCCACATATGGGGTGTCGGCGTGCTCAGGAGAAATTGCACAACAAATTTTGAGTCCCATTTTCTCTTGTAACCCTTGAGAAAATTAAAAATTTGGGGCCTGAATTAAAATTTGTGTGAAAAAAAGTTAAATGTTCATTTTTTCCTTCCAAGTTGCTTCAGTTCCTGTGAAGCATGTGAAGGGTTAATAAACTTCTTGAATGTGGTTTTGAACACCTTAAGGGGTGCAATTTTGTAGATTGGTGTCACTTTTGGGTATATTCTGTCATGTAGACCCCTCAAAGTCACTTCAAATGTGGTCCTTAAAAAAAATGGTTTTGTAAATTTTGTTGGAAAAATGAGAAATCGCTGGTCAACTTTTAACCCTTATAACTTCCTAAAAAAAAAAATTTGGTTCCAAAATTGTGCTGATGTAAAGTAGACATGTGGGAAATGTTATGTATTAACTATTTTGTGTGACTTAACTCTCTGCTTTAAGGGCATAAAAATTCAAAGTTTGAAAATTGCTAAATTTTCCAAATTTTCGTCAAATTTCCATTTTTTTCACAAATAAACGCAAGTCATATCGAAGAAATTTTACCACTATAATGAAGTACAATATGTCACGAAAAAACAATCTCGGAATCAGTGGGATCTGTTGAAGCGTTCCAGAGTTATTACCTCATAAAGTGACAGTGGTGAGAATTGTAAAATTTGGCTTAGTCATTAAGTACATAATTGGCTCCGTCCTTAAGGGGTTAATATAGGTTGTGGTATGGGGAAAAAAAAACATTGGCAAAAATGTTTCAAAAACAGATTTAATACAAAAACCTGATTTAAACAATAGATCATTTTCTGATGACATATTCCCCTTAAATCATAGGTGTTACAATATGGCCACTTACAAGCCATTGTCTGCTTTTTGTAAGGCTATTTCGATACAGACCCATAGCAGCAAACTGAATCTTTTGCATGAAAGAAATCCTGGCTATGATAAAATTAAGGAGCCTTGGTATGAAGGGAGCAGAGTCAAACCTTTGATTAACTTTATATCTAGACAATGAATTATCCACACACCCATATAAACTCTGCATTTACCTGTATACTAAGAAGTGGTCCATTGGAAGTGCATTGAGCTGTAGGTTGGATTGCTGCTAAAGGAGAAAAAAAAACTCTTTAAATCTTCTTCCTTAGCGAGTGTGAACGAGCTGAGTGTGACCGGAGCGTAAGTGCAAACGGAAGTAAGTGTGTGACTTGTGATTCAGTGAAGAGGTATCCTGCAGAAAATACCTGTGTGAATTGCTGTGAGTTGCTGAATTGTGAACTGCTGAGTGCTTTTCTACCTGTTTAGTTTTATTGGGCTTTTTAAAACCTATTTTCTCACTACAGTTTTAGTTTCTTAGTTTACTACCTGTGTATTTAAGGGTTAACTACATTGCACTAAAATCCTGAGGTGTAGCTTTACTCCCAAGGGGTTAATAAAGGGGAAGGGGTCATAATTAAGGGTTTATAAGGGGCAACTGGTTGGGGCCTCCAGTCCTTTGGAAGTGCATTGAGCTGTAGGTTAGATTGCTGCTAAAGGGGGGAAAAAAACAAACAAAAAAACCCCTCTTTAAATCTTCTTCCTTAGCGAGTGTGAACGAGCTGAGTGTGACTGGAGTTGAAGTGCAAACGGAAGTAAGTGTGTGACTTGTGATTCAGTGAAGAGGTATTTGGAAATCCTGTAGAAAATACCTGTGTGAATTGCTGTGAGTTGCTGTATTGTGAACTGCTGAGTGCTTTTCTACCTGTTTAATTTTATTGGGCTTTTTAAAACCTATTTTCTCTCTACAGTTTTACAGTCTCTTATTTTACTACATGTGTGTTTAAGGGTTAACTACATTGCACTTAAATCCAGAGGTGTAGCTATACTCACAAGGGGTTAATTAAGGGTGAGGGGTCATAATTAAGAGTTTATAAGGGGCAGCTGGTTGGGGCCTCCAGTCCTTTGGAAGTGCATTGAGCTGTAGGTTGGATTGCTGCTAAAGGGGGGAAAAAAACTCTTTAAATCTTCTTCCTTAGCGAGTGTGAGCGAGTTGAGTGTGACTGGAGCTGAGTGTGCGAACGGAAGTAAGTGTGTGACTTGTGATTCAGTGACTTTGGATTCAGGGAGTTTGGAAGGGAGGAATTTGGACTGAATTGCTGTCTGTATTTTATTAATTCTTTACATTTCTTTTTACTTAACATTTCTGTCTAGTGCAATCCCCATTAGGAAATGAGCTCCATTATTGACAATGCTATCCAGTGTACATCTTACCACATGTATGCAATCCTTGAGCAGCCGGTCGTGGGTGCATACTGCTGTTCGAGATGTGTGCATGTTGTGCGTTTGGAAGCCCAGGTACTGGATCTAAATGAGCAGCTGGCAACACTGAGATCCATAGACAATATGTAAAGGAGTCTGCTGCTCACTGAACAGCTGCTCACTGGGGTAGATGTGGGGGAGGGTGGTAGTAGGGAGCTGCAGGACAGTGAGGCAGCTAGCTGGGTGACAGTTAGAAGGGGGGTAGAGGGAAGAGTGCCAGGGAGGCTAGTCCTGATCTGGCACACCCCAATAAGTTTGCAAAGTTGGCAGATGAGGGGGGTGTCAGTACAGGGGTAGCACTGCTGCAGCAAGGCATGTCCTCTGAAAGCCGGAGGAGTGTCAGCTCCAGTAAGGGGGGAAATTGGAGAGCAGGGCAGGCCAGGCAGGTGCTGTAGTGGGGGACTCAATTATTAGGGGAACAGATAGGGCAATCTGTCACAAAGACAGGGATCGTCGAACAGTGTGCTGCCTACTTGGCGCTCGAGTCTGGCACATCGCTGATCGGGTTGACAGATTACTGGGAGGGGCTGGTGAGTACCCAGTGGTCATGGTGCACATTGGCACAAATGACAAAGTTAGAGGTAGGTGGAAGGTCCTTAAAGATGGTTTCAGGGAATTAGGCTGCAAGCTTAAAGCAAGAACCTCCAAGGTGGTATTCTCTGAAATAACGCCTGTACCACTTGCCATGCCAGAGATGCAATGGGAGATTAGGGAGATAAATAAGTGGCTCAGGATTTGGTATAGGAAGGAGGGGTTTGGGTTCCTGGAGAACTGGGCCGAATTCTCAGTTGGCTACAGGTTCTATGATAGCGACGGGCTGCACCTCAATGGGGAGGGTGCAGCTGTGCTGGGGGAGAAAATGGCTAGAAGGTTGGAGGAGTGTTTAAACTAGGGATTGTAAGGGAGGGTATTCATTTTATAGGTGGGGAAGATAGTGCAGGTAGTGACCTGGGCACAAATAAAGAAATTGGGGGTGGGGTTAGAAAAATCAATATAGTAAGAAGGAATAGAGGTACAGAGAGATACATAAAATGCATGTACACTAATGCCAGAAGCCTCACCAACAAAATGGAGGAATTAGAATTAATTTTGTTGGAAAATAATTATGACATGCTGGGTGTGGCACCCCAGAGGGTCTGGTTGCCACAGTGGTATTGCTTCCCTCAAAAGAGGTAATGCCATGTCTGGAAGCAAGCAGGGGTTTCCTGGTCAGGAACACTATACATGCAACACTTTCCTGGCTCCAGGCCAGGAGGCTCAGCAGCACCGAGGGACCAGTAGCGCTACGGAGGAGCGAGGCATCCACAAGGCCCGAGCTACCAGCCATACGGGTGAACACCGCACGTTACACTCAGGGACGTGGGCTACATCACAGCTACAAGCAGAATAGCCAAAGAGAATAGTGAGAACGCAGGCCTACAACTTCACCTGCCCAGGAGGGCTCTATGCTTGCTCCCAGACTGACCAGACTCTTATCTCTAGCCAGTACTCCAGTCCAGGCCTGTCTAATTGCTACCAGTAAAGACCCTGGGACTGCACTGCACGGACTCTGTGGTTGTTTCTGCACCGCGACACCCTGCACAACCACCATCATCCACACACACTGCCCTGAAGCTAACTCTTCCTGTGGGGAGTTATACCACCTTTGCTGCTATACCACCGGCTTCAGAGGACTGTTCCGCAGCGGCGGTCTCTATTAACCGCACTCTACAGGTGGCGTAGTCGGACATTATATAACCTATATACATCTACTACCCTTGGATAGACCACCTGGGTCATGGACCGGGTCACCGCCACGGTGACTACAACCCCCAGCATCTACAGGCCCGGCTCCGGGTACCCCACGGCCCAGGGGTCACATCAACTTTGGCATAGTCGGCAGGATTTCGTGCCCATTACTACCGGGTACTGTGCGCCTTCACGAACTGTGTCACATACCGTGGCGAAGTTTCCTGCCAATTACCGCTGTTTCCTGCCATTGTCCGCCATTTCCGGGTCGCCGCGCGGGAAGAAGAGGGGCGTAACCGCTGGAAGCGCTCGAAGCCCAAGTCCCGCCTCACGCACTGACGCAGCGCCAGGTCCTGGAAGGAGCCCCAGCAAGCGCTGACGTCAGAAGCAAGCGACGCCAGGTCCTCAAAGGAGACCATCGCCTGCGGAACTGCGGCCTACTGAAGCAAAGTGAAAGAAGGTAGGCCACGGTTAACTAGGGGGGAGGAAGACGCCCAATATGGAGGGAACTTCAGCCGCAGGCGCGGCTATTGCCGCGGTAATGTCATTCTCCATGCCATATATACCGGGGGCGGCGTGGTTGCCCCAGTACTCAGGAGAGTCACACACCCTGAGTGACTTTAAAGAAAGACTGAGCAGCTTGTTTAAAGTATACCCCCTGTCCGAGGAGCAGAAAGTGAGCATCCTCATAGGCCAGTTAATTGGAGGAGCCCAGAGAAAAATGAAGTCCTGGTCAGCCAGAGACAAAGGGACTGTGAAAGAGATACTGGCCCGCCTAAAGGACACCTTTGACACCCGTACTACAGCTGAGATAAAAATGAAGTTTTATGGGTGCAAACAATGGGCGCAGGACAGTGTACGGGACTATGCTTTAAACCTGCAGGAGGCGCAGAGGTCCATCTGTGGCACCCCAGGGGTCTGGTTGCCACAATAATAGAAATATTATGTCTGAGAGCAAGTGGGAGGTTTCTCTGGTCAGGAGCCCTAAGCATGCAACACGGCCCACCCAGACCTGGGAGGGGAGGAATCTGCCCTTATAAACTGGGTCTGGGGCGGGATTAGGGAGTGAAGTCCCAGACAGAGACGCAGTCTGGTCTGGAGGACAGCAGACACAGGGAAAGCAAGAACTAGGAGCTCTGTAGGAGCAGGAGCAGAAGATCAGGGGCTGGAAGCAGAGATATAGCTCGCCCTGGCAGAGTAACTTAGTAACCGGACACCGGAGTCCGAGGCTGTGGGGACTGATATACACCCAGCAGCAGAAACCAGCCGGCAGGGGATTCCAGGTCCTCTGGCCATAGAAGCCCGGAGGCTCAGTCACAAAGAAGGGACCAGCGCCGCCATCCAGGAGCGGAGGCTAACAGAAGGCCCCAAGTCACCAGCCATACGGGTGAGCACCAGACGATATACTCAGGGACGTGGGCTACTTGTAACCGCTTACAGCAAGGTAGCCAGGAAGAGTGCAGATAGATGGGGAGGCCTACAACTCCGCCTGGCAAGGGGAGATCCTGCTTGCTCACAGACTGACCAGGCCCCTTATACTAGCCAGTACTCCCGGGAGGGTCTGCCTTATAACATCAGTAAAGACCCTGAACTGCAACCACACGTCTCTGTGTTTCATCGCCGCACCAGCACCATTAGTACTGGGACGCTCCCACCATCACTACCATTATTCACTCTAGCTGCCCTGAGGCAATACTTCTCCCATGGGGAGTCATCCCATTCTTGGCTGCGCATATAACATCAGCCTCAGCGGTCTGCAGCGCAGCGGCGGTCCCCACTGAAAGCAATCCACGGGTGGCGTAGTCGGACAATTACAATACCAATAGACTGCCACTGGTTTGACCACCCTGAGCCACGGACCGGGTCACCGCCACACGGAGACTACAACCCCTAGCATCCTACAACAGGCCCGGTTCTGGGTTCCCCAGCACAGGCCCAGGGGGCGAGTCAACTTTGGCGTAGTCGGCAGGATTTCGTGCCTGCAACCACCGGGTACTGCGTGCCTGAAAAAGACTTTTGTAACTTACCTGTGGCGAAGTTTCCCGCCGTCCGGAGTCGTTTCCCGCCATCCGAAGCCGATTCCCGCCATCAGACGCCATCTTGGACCGTTTCCCGCCGTCTTCTGCCGTCTTCCCGCCATCCGCAGCTGCTTCCCGCCATCGGACGCCATCTTCAGGACGCCGAGCAGGAAGAAAAGGGGCGTGGACGCCGAAAGCGCGCGAGACCCGAAGCTCCGCCCCACGCACCGACGCTGCGCAAGGTCCTGGAAGGGAGGAAGAGCGACGCTGACGTCATCGGAGCGCGAAGCCAGGTCCTCGACGATCGACTGCGGAGCCGCGGCCTACGGAAGAAGAGCATCGCAAGGTAGGCCACGGTCCACTAGGGGGGAAGGAGGATGTCGGACACCAAGGGGAGCTCCACCGCCACACCGGCCGCCAGCGCAACCGCTGCTGCGGTCATGCCTTTCACCATGCCCTATATCCCGGGGGCAACCTGGCTACCCCAGTACTCAGGGGAGTCACATACCCTAAGTGACTTTAGGGAAAGACTGGATAGCCTCTTCCAGGTATACCCCCTCACGGAGGAGCAAAAAGTAAGCATCCTGGTGGCCCAGTTAATCGGGGCAGCCCAAAGGGAGGTAAAGTCCTGGCCACCTAGGAGGAAGAGAACTGTCAGAGAAATACTAGCCCGGCTGAAAGACACATTTGACACCCGCACCTCAGCCGAAATAAAGCTCCGATTTTACGGGTGCAAACAGCGGGCACATGAGAGTATAAGAGACTATGCTCTAAACCTATAAGAGGCCCTGAGAGCCATTAAGCAGGCAGACCCTGACAGCGTGGGAAATGAAGACAAGCTGTTGACCGAACAATTTATTGAGGGTCTACTGTGCAATGCCCACCGAACCCAGTTGCGGGCAATGGCCTTACAGGACCCTGACCTGGACTTTGCACAGTTCAAGGACAGAGCCATCCGGGTGCTCCGAGAACCGGCACCAGGTGGCGCTGTGACCCACAGGCGCCCTGCTATCACTTATCACCAGGACGCGGCGCCCTTGTCTGCAGGGCCTGTGGGAGCTGATGCGCAGGCTTTGAACAATAACCCGGCTACAGACCTGCACCATCAGGTCCAAGAGCTGACTAAGAGCGTTGCCGCGCTAACCAGAACTATGCAGTCTTTGCAGGTCTCTTCTCCAGGAAAGATCCAGCTGGCATCCGGACCGGAGGACGTCCCGTGGCATCGACAGAGGAGGACCCCACCGGCCAGAGGAAGACCCAGCGACCGATACAACGAGGATGGACAACCCATCTGCCGCCGCTGCAATCAACCCGGACATATGGCAAGGTACTGTCATTTAAACGGGCACAACCTGGGGTAGAGGGCCAACCCCCAGGCATAAGATCATCAGGCCCATTGAACTGGCGTGATAAATATGTAGGGGGACGTCCGGTCTTGCCTGTGGTACTGGATGGCATTCCTATGAGTGCCCTACTAGACACCGGGTCACAGGTGACTACCATCCCGTACGTGCTCTTCAAGCGGTACTGGAATGACTCGGACATAACCCGCTACCCAGATGACGACCTGAGCATTATCGCGAGCAATGGGCAGCCCGTGCCACAGATAGGATTTAAAGAGGTGACCATCAAGGTTGGTAAGGTTGAACTGCCGGCACAAGGACTGATCATTGTGGACATTGACCGTCGCGAGAGTCACCCAAAAATCACTCTAGGTACTAACGTAATTGAAAACTGTCTTGCAGAGGTGATTCTTATTTTGCAACAGGTTGCCAAGAACGCCAGTTCCAGCCAGCAGCGTGTGCTCCAAAAAGAGATCCGGGCACTGATGAAGCGGCAACAAGTGGAACTATCTGGTGGTGAGATAGGTAGCGTGAGAATGTGTGACCCGTTCCCTATTGCCATGCCCCCAAAAAGTGAGATGATGATTTGGTGCCGGGCAGCTATTGGTCTAAGAGGTATAGACTACCAAGCAATGGTAGAACCCGTCTACTCAGACAGTAGGCCCACCATTTTGACAGCACGGGGGGTGGTCGATGTACGCCATGGGAGGGTGCCTGTCCGCATCATAAATATCGGGGAGAGAGAAGTATACCTGCCCCGGTATGCCACGCTAGCCAAATTGTTCACCATCAACCAGAACTCTGTACAGGCCGTGGAACCCTTGCCTCCATCTCAACCAGAGGAAGGTAACGGCTCTAAGAAACCAATGGAGGACTGGTGTCAGCAACTGCATTTGGGTACTGACTCCACTCCCTCACACCAAAAACAGGGAGTCTATCGGGTGGTTCAAGAGTACGAGAGAGTGTTTAGTAAACACCCGCTAGACTTCGGGCGAGTAAAGGGGGTAGAACATCACATCCCCACGGGAGACCATCCTCCCATAAAGGAGAGATACCGACCCGTACCCCTGCACACTATCAACACGCCAAGGGGATGCTAAGAGACATGAAGGAGGCTGGGGTAATCAGGGACAGCTGTAGCCCCTGGGCAGCTCCACTAGTCTTAGTGAAAAAGAAAGACAACACAATGAGAATGTGTGTAGACTACAGGAAGGTCAACCGTATCACACACAAAGATGCGTACCCGTTACCAAGGATAGAAGAGTCCTTAGCTGCATTAAAATCTGCTAACTTCTTCTCTACTTTGGATCTCACTAGCGGGTACTGGCAGGTTCCTGTAGCAGAGGCGGACCGGGAGAAGACCGCATTCACCACCCCGATGGGTCTCAGTGAATTTAACTGTATGCCGTTCGGGCTCTGCAACGCACCAGGAACCTTCCAACAGTTGATGGAATGCTGTCTGGGACACCGGAACTTCGAGACGGTCCTGTTATACCTGGACGATGTCATCGTCTATTCCAAGACCTACGAGGACCACCTGAAACACCTGGCAGAAGTGTTTGAAGCTCTGGCAAACTATGGCCTAAAGGTGAAACCCTCCAAGTGTCACCTCCTGAAACCAAAGGTGCAGTACCTGGGACACGTGGTGAGTGCTGACGGAGTGGCTCCAGACCCTGATAAGATCACAGTGATTAAGGACTGGCCAAGACCCTCCAGCATAAAGGAAGTGCGGCAGTTCCTCGGGTTGGTAGGCTACTACCGAAGATTCATTCCCGGTTTCACCAAAATGGCAGCCCCTATGCAGGACCTCCTGATAGGTCAATCTCGGAAAGCCAAAAACCAGAAGCCGCCCTTCAGGTGGGAAAAGCTGGAAGAGGAGTCCTTCTGCCAGCTGAAGATGGCCCTCACGGGGGATGAAATCCTGGCATATCCAGACTACAGCCAGCCCTTTATCCTCCACACGGACGCAAGCAACATCGGGCTAGGAGCCGTACTGTCCCAGATCCAGCAGGGGAAGGAACGGGTAATCGCTTACGCCAGCCGAAAGCTACGGCCCACGGAGAGGAACCCTGAGAATTATAGCTCATTCAAGCTGGAGTTCCTGGCAGTAGTGTGGGCAGTGACCGAACGTTTCAAGCATTACCTTGCCTCCTCCAAATTCACCGTGTACACCAGGGGTCTCAAACACGCGGCCCGCGGGCCGCATGCGGCCCCTGAGGCTGCTTTATGCGGCCCGCAGGCACAGACCCCTTGACGATCCCGACCTGGTCCAGGAGGAGCCGCCGACAGCAGCGCTGAATTGCCACACAGAGACTGTTTCCCAGCACAGCATTTCCAATGACAGCCGCTGGCCAATCAGAGGCCAGCAGCTGATATCTGCGTGTCGGCGCAGTGAGTATGACGTCATTGCCGTACGCTGATGTCAGCTGCTGGCCTCTGATTGGCCGGCGGCTGGCATTGGAAATGCTGTGCTGGGAGACAGTCTCTGTGCGGCAATGCAGCGCTGCTGTCGGCGGCTCCTCCTGGACCAGGTCGGGATCGTCAAGGGGTCTGACTCTGTGGTGCCTGCGGGCCACATCTGCAGGAAGGCCGCCGAGGGAACGGAGGACAGGTGAGAATCATCTTTTTTTTTTTTATGTGTGTGAAGAACAGCACAGGGGGCACAGAGCCACAAGAGGGGACCTGGATGGGGCACATAGTGTCACACTGTCACAGAATACTGGAGGTAGGGGGCCTAAGCTGACCCTAAGCTGGGGCCCTGACTAATCCCTCATCCTGGAGGTACTGTTAAAGGTACAGAGGTCCAGGCCGCCAGCGTAACCCCTACCTCCTGAGGATCCCTGCACCACAGTAATCTAGTCCTGAGAAGGACCCCGATCACAACAATTGGGAACCAGCGATAATATGCCCACACACAGTATTTAGACGAACGAGACAGTACAAGGGAAAAACCAAAACCACCTTGCATACAACTTCAACAAAACTACAACAGAGGGAACACCAACGGGAAAGGAGATAAATGATAAAGCGAGGAAAGGGAAATAACACTTTCAAATACACTTATCTCAGCAACTCCAAACACCACGATCCGCTCTGTAAGTCTGAATGAAAAGCTTTCACCGACACCTCACAAACAGACCTGCAGGAATATAAAGGAGTCTCACTAACGAAGCATTGATTGCAGCTGGGCGAGGCTGGACCTCAGCTAGCCCAGAGAGAGAGAGAATTAACTCCTTCACTGCCGAGAAAACACAAAGCACCAACAAGTCAGCTGCGAGAAGTCAGGCTGTGTACTCGTGACGATCTTCGTGGCAACACACCCGTGACAGTACCCCCCCTTCTACGAGGGGCCTCCGGACCCTCAGGGCCAGGTTTATCCGGGTGAGTCGTGTGGAAGGCCCGAACTAATCGGTCTGCGTTAATATCCGACGCAGGAACCCACATCCTCTCCTCAGGACCATACCCCTTCCAATGAACCAAGTACTGAAGGGACCGGCGATTAAAGCGTGAATCAATGACCCTCGATACCTGGAACTCCAAGTTACCATTGACAACCACAGGAGGGGGAGGTAAAGGTGACGGTACCACCGGCGCCACATACCTCTTAAGCAATGATCTGTGAAACACGTTGTGAATTTTAAACGTAGGGGGGAGGTCAAGACGGAATGCCACCGGATTAATAACAGAACTGATTCTGTACGGCCCGATGAACCTGGGACCCAGTTTCCAGGAGGGAACCTTAAGTTTAATATTCCTGGTAGACAACCATACCTGATCGTTCACACTTAGGTCCGGACCAGACACTCTCCTCCTATCAGCCATACGTTTGTATCGGTTCCCCATAGTATTCAGATTCTTCAGCACCCCTCTCCATACTGAAGCGAGAGATGAGGAAAATCGTTCCTCCTCCGGAACCCCCGAAGAGCCCCCCCTACTGAAAGTACAAAACTGGGGGTGAAAACCATATGCCCCAAAAAACGGGGACTTACCAGTGGACTCGCTTCGCCTATTATTGAGAGCAAACTCTGCCAGAGGTAGGAAAGAAGCCCAGTCCTCCTGGTTCTCTGACACAAAACACCGAAGATATGTCTCCAAGCTCTGGTTCATACGTTCCGTCTGACCATTGGTCTGAGGATGAAAAGCCGACGAGAATGACAAATGCATCCCCCGCCGTGCACAAAACGCCTTCCAGAACTTGGACACAAACTGAGACCCCCGATCAGACACCACCTCGGAGGGTACCCCGTGAAGCCTCACAATCTCCCCAATGAACACCTGCGCAAGAGTTTTAGCATTAGGGAGAGCCGGAAGAGCGATAAAATGTGCCATCTTGCTGAACCTGTCCACTACAACGAGTATGACCGTTTTACCCGAAGACGGAGGGAGGTCCGTAATAAAGTCCATAGACAGATGAGTCCAAGGACGCTCCGGGATCTTCAAAGGTAAGAGGGCCCCAGACGGACGGGTATGTGAGGTCTTAGAGCGCGCACAAACCCCACAGGACGCGACAAAAGTTACCACCTCTTTATGTAAGTTAGGCCACCAAAACCGACGCGAGAGGAGATCCACAGTTGCTTTACTCCCCGGGTGTCCTGCAAAAACTGAGTTATGGTGTGCCTCGATCACCTTTTGTCGCAACTGATCTGGAACGAACAGTCTCCCCGGAGGTCCAACAGGGGCGTCCCCCTGAGCCTCCAATATCTCCTCCTCCAGCTCAGAGCATACTGCCGAAACCACCACCCCCTCCTGAAGAACAGGAATCGGGTCGTCCGTATTCCCGGCCCCAGGGAAACTACGAGATAAGGCATCCGCCTTTACATTTTTAGACCCAGGACGATATGTAACGACGAAATTAAACCTGGTAAAAAACAATGACCACCTAGCTTGTCTGGGATTCAGACGTTTAGCGGACTCCAGATATAGCAGGTTCTTGTGATCGGTGATGACGGTGACCGGATGAACTGCCCCCTCCAAAAAATGGCGCCACTCCTCAAAAGCTAACTTAATGGCCAGGAGTTCCCTATTGCCGACATCGTAATTCCTCTCAGCGGACGACAATTTTTTAGAGAAAAAGGCGCACGGATGCCACTTACCAGGGGACGAACCCTGTGACAATACTGCTCCCACCCCTACCTCGGAAGCGTCTACCTCTACAAAGAATGGCTGAGACGCATCAGGTTGAATGAGTATGGGTGCCGAGGCAAAACATTTTTTCAAGGAGGAGAATGCTTGACAAGCCTTGTCAGACCACCTAGAAAAATCCGTCCCCTTTTTAGTCATGTCTGTGAGAGGCTTAACCACGGACGAGAAATTACGAATGAACTTCCGGTAATAGTTAGCAAACCCCAGGAAACGTTGTAGTGCCTTAAGATTCTCCGGCCGATCCCACTCAAGAACTGCCCGCACTTTCCCAGGGTCCATACGAAAACCGGACGCAGAAACCAGGAAGCCTAAAAACTGGAGTTCCTGTACGGCGAACACACACTTTTCCCACTTGGCATACAGTTTATTATCCCGCAAGATCTGTAACACCTGTCTAACATGCTCCTGATGAGACACCAGATCCGGCGAGTAAATTAAGATATCATCCAGATATATGACAACAAACTGTCCCACCAGGTGGCGAAAAATATCATTAACAAAGTGTTGAAACACCGCCGGGGCATTAGTCAGACCGAATGGCATGACAAGGTTCTCATAATGCCCCTCCGGAGTGTTAAAAGCCGTCTTCCACTCATCCCCCTCCTTCATCCTAATCAAATTGTACGCCCCCCTGAGATCCAACTTAGAGAACCATTTGGCGCCCACGATCTGATTAAAGAGATCGGGAATAAGTGGGAGCGGATACGGATCTCGGACCGTAATCCGATTAAGTTCACGGAAATCCAGGCAAGGGCGTAGGCCTCCATCTTTCTTCTTAACAAAGAAGAACCCCGCGGCCACCGGTGAAGATGAAGGTCTAATATGCCCCTTAGCCAGACTTTCAGAAATATAATCCTTCATGGCCTGCCTCTCAGGACCAGAAAGGTTATACAACCTAGCTTTAGGTAACTTGGCCTCAGGGAGCAGTTTTACAGAACAGTCATACTCGCGATGAGGAGGTAGTTCCTGACACCCATTCTCCGAGAATACATCCTCAAAGTCTGCCAGAAATGGAGGTAAGACCCAAGGAGTAACCGCACCGATGACCGTGTTCATGCAGTTTTTATTACAGAATTTACTCCATTGGCTTATCTCTCTGGTTTGCCAATTAATAACAGGGTTATGCTTAGCTAACCAAGGAAGGCCCAACACTATAGGAGTGGGAAGACCCTCCAACACGTAGCAAGACAACAGTTCTTTATGTATTGCCCCCACTTGAAGTTTTACGCCATGCACAGCTTGCAAAAAACTTCCCTGACCGAGAGGCATGGCATCGATCGAGAATATGGGGATGGGTTTAGCCAACTCACTCAATCGCATACCTTGAACCCGGGCAAACCGAGCATCAACCAGATTAGCCCCGGCCCCACTATCCAGAAGAACAGATATCCTCTCAGTTCTCGTACCCACCACCACCTCCGCCGGTACGAGAAACTGAGACGAACCTAGGGACGAAATACCTACTCCCAGATTGCCGTCCACCACACAACCTGGGATCAACAGTTTTTTCGACGACTCTTTACTCAGCAAGGGGCGGGATGGACACCCCCCAATAAAATGTCCCTTTTTCCCGCAGAGGAAACACCTTCCTGTCTTATGGCGCACCACCGGTCCCCTTCCCCGAAATGATGTCCCTCCTAATTGCATAGGCTCCTCCGGACTGACCAGGGGAACCACCATATGAGGGGACCTTGTAAGAGGTGGAGACATTACAGGGGGTAGAGTTATCCCGCACCTCTCCCGAAGCCGTCTGTCAACGCGAATAGCAAGGGCCATAGCGGCTTCCAGTGACGCGGGAGAGTCATACTGTGCCAACACATCCTGTAATTTGTCGGATAAACCATGACAAAACTGGCTCCTAAGAGCCGGGTCATTCCACTGGGTGTCCGTGGCCCACCTACGGAACTCCGAACAGAATTCCTCCGCCGGACGATCTCCCTGCTGAATCCTACGTAACTTAGACTCAGCAAGGGAGATCCGATCTGGGTCATCATATACGAGTCCCAAAGCAGCGAAAAACCTATCCACTGACTGGAGAACTGGGGAGCTAGGGGGAAGAGAGAACGCCCAAGATTGTGGGTCCCCTTGTAGGAGCGAGATGACAATTCCCACCCTTTGTTCTTCACTGCCCGATGACCGAGGCCGCAGCCGAAAGTACAATTTGCATGCCTCCCGGAAAACAAAAAACTTGTCCCGCCCCCCAGTGAACCTGTCAGGGAGAGCTACTTTAGGTTCTGGTCCGGCTTGCTCCAGAGGATGCAAAACCTTGGACCTAACGTCCGCCAGCCCCATGGACAAACTCTGCAACTGCTGAGCTAGACCGGCTACTGGATCCATGGTAGCTGGAGAAAAACTAAGTTGGTCGGTGAAAATGTCACACTGTCACAGAATACTGGAGGTAGGGGGCCTAAGCTGACCCTAAGCTGGGGCCCTGACTAATCCCTCATCCTGGAGGTACTGTTAAAGGTACAGAGGTCCAGGCCGCCAGCGTAACCCCTACCTCCTGAGGATCCCTGCACCACAGTAATCTAGTCCTGAGAAGGACCCCGATCACAACAATTGGGAACCAGCGATAATATGCCCACACACAGTATTTAGACGAACGAGACAGTACAAGGGAAAAACCAAAACCACCTTGCATACAACTTCAACAAAACTACAACAGAGGGAACACCAACGGGAAAGGAGATAAATGATAAAGCGAGGAAAGGGAAATAACACTTTCAAATACACTTATCTCAGCAACTCCAAACACCACGATCCGCTCTGTAAGTCTGAATGAAAAGCTTTCACCGACACCTCACAAACAGACCTGCAGGAATATAAAGGAGTCTCACTAACGAAGCATTGATTGCAGCTGGGCGAGGCTGGACCTCAGCTAGCCCAGAGAGAGAGAGAATTAACTCCTTCACTGCCGAGAAAACACAAAGCACCAACAAGTCAGCTGCGAGAAGTCAGGCTGTGTACTCGTGACGATCTTCGTGGCAACACACCCGTGACACATAGCCACAGGATGGGGACCTGGATGGGGCACATAGCCACAAGATGGGGACCTGGATGGGGCACATAGCCACAGGATGGGGACCTGGATGGGGCACATAGCCACAAGATGGGGACCTGGATGGGGCACATAGCCACAAGAGGGGACCTGGATGGGGCACATAGCCACAAGATGGGGACCTGGATGGGGCACATAGCCACAAGATGGGGACCTGGATGGGGCACATAGCCACAAGAGGGGACCTGGATGGGGCACATAGCCAAAAGATGGGGACCTGGATGGGGCACATACCCAAAAGATGGGGACCTGGATGGGGCACATAGCCACAAGATGGGGACCTGGATGGGGAACATAGCCACAGGATGGGGACCTGGATGGGGCACATAGCCACAAGATGGGGACCTGGATGGGGCACATAGCCACAAGATGGGGACCTGGATGGGGCACATAGCCACAAGATGGGGACCTGGATGGGGCACAGAGCCACAGTATGGGGACCTGGATGGGGCACATAGCCACAAGATGGGGACCTGGATGGGGCACAGAGCCACAGTATGGGGACCTGGATGGGGCACATAGCCACAAGATGGGGACCTGGATCGGGAACATTGCCACAGGATGGGGACCTGGATGGGGCACATAGCCACAGGATGGGGACCTGGATGAGGCACATTAGTACAAGATGGGGGCAAGGATGGGGAACATTGCCACAAGATGGGGACCTGGATCGGGAACATTGCCACAGGATGGGGACCTGGATCGGGAACATTGCCACAGGATGGGGACCTGGATGGGGCACATAGCCACAGGATGGGGACCTGGATGGGTCACATAGCCACAGGATGGGGACCTGGTTGGGGCACATTAGTACAAGATGGGGACATTACTACAAGATGTTTGCCATTATTACTATATGATGCTAATTGTAAGACAATTTTACTGTATGTGGCCAATTGCGGGAAACAAAATTGTAAAAATCAAAAAAATAAAAATAAAGCATGAAAAAATATTGGGCACTAAAAATGCTGTTTTATATGTAAACTAAAGTAAACACAAAAAAGTACACGTTTATTATCACCACATCCATAAGGACCCAAGCTATAAAAAAATAAACACGGCAAAAATGTTCAAAAGGTGTATACAAAAAAAAATGGTATCACTAAAAATGTCACATTGAACAAAAAATGCGGCCCCCCAAATTCAAATTTTTTCCATTTGCGGCCCATATACCCAGCCGAGTTTGAGACCCCTGGTGTACACGAATAACAACCCGTTAACACACCTGGACACTGCAAGGCTCGGTGCCCTGGAACAGAGATGGATGGCCCGCCTGTCCAACTTTGAATTCACCATCAAATACCGGGCGGGACGCTCAAATGCCAATGCGGATGCCCTGTCTAGAATGCCGAACTTACCGGACGTAGGGGAAGATCCAGAAGATCTGGAAGAAGTCGAGCTCCCTGTGTTCCACCGTCATGGGATTACCCTGTATTCCCACCGTGAGAATGTGTGTAGACTACAGGAAGGTCAACCGTATCACACACAAAGATGCGTACCCGTTACCAAGGATAGAAGAGTCCTTAGCTGCATTAAAATCTGCTAACTTCTTCTCTACTTTGGATCTCACTAGCGGGTACTGGCAGGTTCCTGTAGCAAAGGCGGACCGGGAGAAGACCGCATTCACCACCCCGATGGGTCTCAGCGAATTTAACTGTATGCCGTTCGGGCTCTGCAACGCACCAGGAACCTTCCAACAGTTGATGGAATGCTGTCTGGGACACTTGAAGAAATGTCCCGAGCAATTACAACACACTAAAGAAGACCAGGATAGCCCTCAACCCACAGAGGAAGTGGAAGAAATGGTCAAAACAGTACTCGGAGAATTTCCCCGGTCGTGGACACAAGTGAACAATGCAATTGTTGTGCCAGTCCTTACCTTTCTCCAACCAGCCCCTCAGGAAGCTCTAGAAGTCCCAGAAGAGTTGGAAGAACAGTTGGCCCCAGAGGCAGAAGTTTCATCAACAGCAGACCAGGAGAATCTACCCTCTGCTAATAGTGAACCTGTCGTACCCACGGTGAGCCAAAGAATCCGTAGGAAGTTGCCCAACCTACCAGTGTCACCTCAAAATACTAGTAGTGTAGTCCACGCTGAACCCACCACACCAGGGGTAGACACAAGGGACTAGGGTAGAGCAGTGACAGATAGTGTACTCCGTAGATCCACCAGAAGTACAAGAGGTCAGCCCCCTGCTCGTTGGAGAATTTAAAATGCAAAGTTTAAAGTATAGAAAAATTTTAAATGTTTAATGTGTGTTTTTACAGTTACCCGAAAAAGGGTACAAGGACTTTTAGGATATGGACGGTGAATAACCAAAGAACTCTCCATTGTATATAGTTGCACTTGTTAAAGTGCCCCTTATTGAAAGACCACTGAACAAAAACCCGTTGGAGGTGGCCGAAGACGTGGTCCAACACCTGGATCATCTATGCCCTGCAGCCACCCCAGGGCCTCCGTGGAGGGTTTTGGACGGGTCCCTCAAATTACACCTTGCGCAGTGGAATGGACACCTGGTTGCAGATTATGCTGTAACCTATCAAGGACTATAATGTTTGTAAATATTCTAATGTGCCTGTTATTGTTAATGCTATTGTTACTTTTGAAAAAAAAAAATATATGTTCAGTCCCGGAGTACTGAAATTAACTAGGGGGGAATGTGGCACCCCAGAGGGTCTGGTTGCCACAGTGGTATTGCTTCCCTCAAAAGAGGTAATGCCATGTCTGGAAGCAAGCAGGGGTTTCCTGGTCAGGAACACTATACATGCAACACTTTCCTGGCTCCAGGCCAGCAAGGGGAGTTCCTCCCCTTGGCAACTGGATCTGGAAGCGGGGTTAGTTTAGTTCAGTGCAGGGAGTTGAGTTTAGGACATTGAAGAGAGAGGAGCTAGGGACTGGAGCTGGAGATAGCTCGTCCTAGCTGGAGCACACAGAGAACCGGACACCTGAGTCCGAGGCTGTGGGACCCTTCAGGTCCAGCAGCAGATACCGTGGGGCAGGAGATTGCAGGTCTCCTGGCCCCATCAGACGCCCGGAGGCTCAGCAGCACCGAGGGACCAGTAGCGCTACGGAGGAGCGAGGCATCCACAAGGCCCGAGCTGCCAGCCATACGGGTGAACACCGCACGTTACACTCAGGGACATGGGCTACATCACAGCTACAAGCAGAATAGCCAAAGAGAATAGTGAGAACGCAGGCCTACAACTCCACCTGCCCAGGAGGGCTCTATGCTTGCTCCCAGACTGACCAGACTCTTATCTCTAGCCAGTACTCCAGTCCAGGCCTGTCTAATTGCTACCAGTAAAGACCCTGGGACTGCACGGACTCTGTGGTTATTTCTGCACCGCGACACCCTGCACAACCACCATCATTCACACACACTGCCCTGAAGCTAACTCTTCCTGTGGGGAGTTATACCACCTTTGCTGCTATACCACCGGCTTCAGAGGACTGTTCCGCAGCGGCGGTCTCTATTAACCGCACTCCACAGGTGGCGTAGTCGGACATTATATAACCTATATACATCTACTACCCTTGGATTGACCACCTGGGTCACGGACCGGGTCACCGCCACGGTGACTACAACTCCCAGCATCTACAGGCCCGGCTCCGGGTACCCCACGGCCCAGGGAGCGCGTCATGGGGATATCTGAGAAATGGCTGGACGAGAGCCATGACTGGGCAGTTAATTTACTGGGCTATAGTCTGTTCAGAAATGACCGTACAAACAAGCGAGGGGGGGTATGTGTTTATATATAAAATCATCCTTAAAACCCATCTTGCGTGAGAATATATGTGAATCTAATGAAAATGTTGAGTCCCTGTGGGTGGAGATAAGGGGAGGGGGAAAAAATAATAAATTACTGATAGGGGTTTGTTATAAGTCTCCAAAAATAATGGAAGAAGTGGAGAATATGTTCATAAAGCAAATAGATGAAGCAGCGACTCAAGGAGAAGTCATTATTATGGGGGACTTTAACTACCCTGAAATACACTGGGGAACAGAAACCTGTAGTTCCAGCAAAGGTAATAGGTTTTTGACAACTATGAGAGACAATTTCCTTTCACAACTGGTTCAGCCCAACAAGAAGGGGGGCACTGCTAGACCTAATATTAACCAACAGGCCAGACCGCATATCAAATATACCAGTTGGGGGTCATTTGGGTAATAGTGATCACAAAATAATAAGTTTTCATCTATCCTTTAATAAGATGTGTAATAGAGGGATTACAGGGACACTCAACTTCAGGAAGGCAAATTTCCAACAGTTGAGAGATGATCTTAGTGCAATAAACTGGGACGATATCCTGAGACATAAAACTACACAAAGCAAATGGGAGACATTTATTAGCATCCTGAATAGGACCTGTGCACAATATATACCCTATGGGAATAAACCTGCAAGAAATAGGAGGAAACCACTATGGCTAAATAGAGCTGTAAGGGGTGCAATAAGTGACAAAAAGAAAGCATTTAGAGAACTAAAGCAATTAGGTAGTGATGAGGCATTAAATAAATACAGAAATGTAAATAAATTCTGTAAAAACCAAATCAAGGCAGCAAAGATTGAGACAGAGAGACTCATTGCCAGAGAAAGTAAAAATAATCCCAAAATATTCTTTAACTACATAAATAGTAAGAAACTAAAAAATAATAGTGTTGGCCCCCTTAAAAATAGTCTGGGTGAAATGGTGGATGAGGATGAGGAAAAAGCCAATATTCTAAATGATTTTTTTTCAACAATATTTACACAAGAAAATCGCATGACAGAAAACATGATCAGTGATAACAAAAATTCTACATTAAATGTCACTTGCTTAACCCAGCAGGAAGTACGGCGGCATCTGAAAATTACTAAAGTTGACAAATCCCCGGGCCCGGATGGGATACACCCGCGAGTACTGCAGGAATTAAGTAAAGTCATAGATAGACCATTATTTTTAATCTTTAAAGATTCCATAATAACAGAGTCTGTACCACAGGACTGGCGTATAGCAAATGTGGTGCCAATATTCAAAAAGGGGACAAAAACTGAACTTGGAAATTATAGGCCAGTAAGCTTAACCTCTACTGGAGGGTTTAATAAGAGATGCTATACTAGAGTATCTGAAGAAGAATAACCTCATGACCCAATATCAACATGGGTTTACGAGGGACCGTTCCTGTCAAACTAATCTAATCAGCTTTTATGAGGCGGCAAGTTCCAGACTGGACCAAGGAAATGCAGTGGATGTTGTGTATATGGACTTTTCAAAAGCTTTTGATACGGTTCCACACAAAAGGTTGATACATAAAATGAGAACAATGGGGATAGGGGAAAATATATGTATGTGGGTTAAGAACTGGCTCAGTGATAGGAAACAAAGGGTGGTTATTAATGGAACACACTCAGACTGGGTCACAGTTAACAGTGGGGTACCACAGGGGTCAGTATTGGGCCCGCTTCTTTTTAACATATTTATTAATGACCTTGTAGGGGAAATACAGAGTAGTATTTCAATATATGCAGATGACACTAAACTCTTCAGGGTAATCAATACAGAGGAGGACAATTTTATTTTACAGGAGGATCTATGTAAACTAGAAGCTTGGGCTGATAAATGGCAAATGAGCTTTAATGGGGATAAATGTAAGGTAATGCACTTGGGCAGAGGAAATAAAATGTATAATTATATGCTTAATTGTAAAACACTGGGCAAAACTTTCACTGAAAAAAGACCTGGGTGTATTGATGGACGACAAGCTCATGTTTGGTGGCCAGTGTCAGGCAGCTGCTGCAAAGGCAAATAAAATAATGGGATGCATTAAAAGGGGCATTAATGCTCATAAGGAGAACATAATTTTACCTCTATACAAGTCACTAGTGCGACCACACTTAGAATACTGTGTACAGTTCTGGTCTCCGGTGTATAAGAAAGACATAGCTGAACTAGAGCAGGTGCAGAGAACAGCGATCAAGGTTATTAGAGGACTGGGGGGTCTGCAATATCAAGACAGGTTATTACACTTGGGGTTATTTAGTTTGGAAAAACGAAGGCTTAGGGGTGATCTTATTACTATGTACAAGTATATGAGGGGACAGTACAAAGACCTTTCTACAGATCTTTTTACTCTGAGGCCTGAGACGGGGACAAGGGGGCATCTTCTACGTCTGGAGGAAAGAAGGTTTAATCATAATCACAGACGCGGATTCTTTACTGTAAGAGCAGTGAGACGATGGAACTCTCTGCCGCATGATGTTGTAGTGAGTGATTCACTACTAAAACTTAAGAAGGGCATGGATGCTTTTCTTGAAACGTGTAATATTACAGGTTATATATACTAGATTCATTGATAGGGCGTTGATCCAGGGAACTAGTCTGATTGCCGTATGGAGTCAAGAAGGAATTTTTTTCCCCAATGTGGAGCTTAGTGTTTGCCACATGGGTTTTTTTTATTGCCTTACTCTGGATCACATGTTTGGCTATGGGTTGAACTACATGGACTTAGTCTTCCTTCAACCTTAAAAACTATGTTACTATGTTACAATGGGGATAGTGCTGTGCTGTCATACTAGCAATGTGAGACCCTAAAATGGGTAATTCCTTTTCTCCCATCCCCATTCACTAGCCTCTTATAAAAATTATTGTGACCATAATGATTTTCGTTCCGATTAGGCACTGTAGGTATTATAGTAGTCATTTCTATGTGTAACCCTAATTGGCTGGCTGTGGTATAAGAACAGTACAGAGGAAAGTCAGAAAGCTCAGTACCTGAAGGCAAATGTTTACAAACCATTGATCTGCTGTAATAAACTGTGCTCATTGATTATATTGAGCTTTCACTCACAGCATTTAACAAAAGGTCAAACAGCACAAGTGAACACTGTTGGGGCCATAATCTGAAAGTGGAAAGAACATAATTTCACCATACAAAGGTCCCGAACAGGATCTCCCCGCAAGGTTTCAGACAGAGGAGTAAAAGAATTATCAGAAGAGTTGTCCAAGAGCCAAGAACCACCCGTGGAGAGCTATAGAAAGACCTGGAATCAGCAGGTACAATTGTTTCAAAGAAAACTATAAGAAATACACTCAACCTTCATGGTCTGTATGCACACTCACCACGCAAGACTTCATTACTGAACAAAAAGCATGTTGAAGCACATTTAAAGTTTGCTCAACAACATTTAGACAAACCTGAGAAATACTGGGGGAATATTGTCTGGTCAGATGAGACCAAAATTGAATTCTAGATGCTATAATACACACCATGTTTGGAGGCTAAAAGGCACTGCATACCACCTCAAAAACACCATGCCAACAGTGAAGTTAACATCATGGTGTGGGGCTGTTTCTCAGCATACGGCACTGGCAAACTTCATATGGTTGTAAGAAAGATAATTGGACAAATGAACCAAGATATTCTTGATAAAAATCTGCTTCCATCTACCAGGATGATGAAGATAAAACGAGGTTGGACATTTCAGCAAGTCAATATTCCCAACACACAGCCAAGGAAATCCTCAATTGGTTTCAGGGAGAGAAAATATAGCTGATTGAATGGCCCAGCCAATCATCCGATTTGAATCCAATAGAAAATTTATGAGAAGAATTAAAGCCCAGAGTTCAACCTCCAGGATTTGAAGAGTGTTTATGTAGAAGAATGGGCCAAAATCACACCTGAGCAATGCATGCGACTAGTTTCCCCATACAGGAGGCTTTTGAACGAAGTATTAAATAAATTTCAATAAGCGTGTTCAATACTTTTTCCCTGTTTCATTTCTCATTATTACACATAGCTTAATTTATGGACATCTATGGTTTGATTTCTTTGCCTGTGTGGATTGGATGGGTTGTTACCGACAGATGAGAATTTCATATCGATAGCACCTTTACAATTACAGTATATTTACTTAGATTGGTGACGTGCTCAATATTTACTTCATTCTCAATATATACCGTATTTTTTCGGACTATAAGACGCACCCCAAATTTTGGGCTGGAATATAGGAAAAAAATTTTTTTTATAAGATGGGGGCCCGTCTTATAGTCTGAATAGGTATCTTACCTGGGGGGCGGTGAAGCGAGGGTTACAGGAGGCAAGGTCCTTCAGGAAGCCGGTGTTCCAGCAGCGGGGAGTTGCGGTGGTGGTGGAGCAGGATCACAGGACCCTTCGTTCCCTCCCTCAGGAACCTGGCGGCTGCAGCAGAAGAGGTGAGATTGCTGAGGCCCGGTGTCTGACTGAGACCTTGTGTCTGGCTGAGGCCCGGTGCCTGGCTGAGGGCCGGTGCTGGGGACCGAAGAGCGGCGTGGCAGAGCGGCGTGCTTTCTGGTGTGCGCAGCCATCTTCCTGAAGCTGTGATCTACAGCAGTGCTGGCAAACCTATGGCACGCATGTCAGAGAGGGCATGCAGAGCCCTCCCTAAGGGCACTAGGACCGGGCCAGACGGGTGAGTACTTGGAGCCCACCGACTTCAGCTAGATGTGCATTCTCTGACACACATCTAGCTGAAGTGTATTGTGACTCGCCCCCTGGGCCATGGGGCACTCGGATCCGGGCAGTAGGGAATCGATGGGAGTAGTAGTGGCAACCCGGTTCCGTGGCTCAGGGTGGTCAGGCCAGTGGTAGTCCGTTATGTGCTATTGATTATGTCCGACTACGCCACCCGTGGATTTGCGGTTATTAGGAACCACCGCTGCAAGGCAGACCGCTGGGGCTGATGATGTATGCAGCTGGGATGGTGTGACTCCCCACGGGAAGAGTGCGGCCCCAGGGCAGTGTAGTGGATGTTGGGAGTGATGGTAGTGAGAGTCCCAGTGCTGATAGTGCTGGAGGAGCAAGGAGCACACAGACAACAGGTTGCAGTCCAGGGTCTTTACTAGAACAGGTAAATTGACCCACAAACAGTCCCAGCTAGGAGGGGACCTGGATGTCTGAGAGCAACGGGGAAATTGGCCATGGTCAGGGTGAGGGTGTAGGCCTACCGTGCTTTCTGTGCTCCTTCTGGCTATCTCCTCGTTATAGGGTAACAGCCCACGTTTCCGAGCTCTCCGTGTATTCTCGCCTGTATGGCCTGCGACGTGGGTTCCTTTCTGCTCCCAGCCTGGTACGGCTTTGCTGGTCCCTTCTGTTGTGGCAGGGCCTCCAGGCTTCTTAGGCCAAGGAATATACAGTCCCCTGCGGACTGGTTATCTGCTGTAGGATGTGGAATCCTCCCAGCCTCAGACACCAAAGTCTGGTAGATTAAGTCCTCTATCTGCCAAGACAGGCTCACTTCGCCTCTTGTCTCTGGCTTGTGGCTCTCCTCCTGCCACACTTCCTCTTAAGTGCAATACAACTTTCTGTCCCTGCTCTGCTCTGGGACAAGTCTCAGTCCTGAGACAGGCCTTCAAGTTCTCTCTAACCCTGCCCCCAGCACCAGCTTTTATAGGGGCAGCCTGCTCCCCCTACTGGCCTGAGACAGGAGGTACTGCATGCTAATGTTCCCCTGAGTAGAGAACCTCCCCCTTGCTCTCAGACACAGCTTTATTACATTTTGTGGCATCCAGGCCAGGGTGACACAATTGCAGCGCACAAACTTGCCAAACCCGTGCGCTGCAATACACGCTGCCAGCAGCCGGCGTCAGCGTACAAGCGACTGGGCGCATGGCAGTGACGTCATTCGCCCCGTTGTCAGGACGCTGAAATCAGCTGCCGGCTTCAGGACAGGACGCGGCGCGGGAGAGGAAGGAAGGTGAGTAGGAATGTTTATTATGTTTGTCTGTTTTTATTATGCGATGAGCAACAGCACAAATACAAGTATGGGGGAGCATATTCATGGGTGGGGCATGTACCAGGATGAAAGTTGGGAGACGACAACATATATACCAGAATGGGGGAGCAACATATATACCAGGATGGGGGCAGCATCATGTATACCAGGATGGGGGCAGCATCATGTATACCAGGATGGAAGGGGGAGCATCATGTACAGTGCCTACAAGTAGTATTCAACCCCCTGCAGATTTAGCTGGTTTGATAAGATGCAAATAAGTTAGAGCCT
Organism: Phyllobates terribilis; assembly: GCF_046119375.1. Taxonomy (NCBI): domain Eukaryota; kingdom Metazoa; phylum Chordata; class Amphibia; order Anura; family Dendrobatidae; genus Phyllobates; species Phyllobates terribilis. The sequence goes on from NW_027362765.1 coordinate 271,511,831, forward strand.
TCAAACTGCATTCGAGAGTAGGTTTTATGAACAGAAGCATAAATCTTACAAACCAAAAAGTTATGTTGCTCAGTTGAATTTTATTACATTTTAAACATAAAAGTGTGGGTCAATTATTATTCAACCCCTATGTTTAATATTTTGTGGAATAACCCTTGTTTGCAATTACAGCTAATAATCGTCTTTTATAAGACCTGATCAGGCCGGCACAGGTCTGTGGAGTTATCTTGGCCCACTCCTCCATGCAGATCTTCTCCAAGTTATCTAGGTTCTTTGGTTGTCTCATGTGGACTTTATTCTTGAGCTCCTTCCACAAGTTTTCAATTGGGTTAAGGTCAGAAGACAGACTAGGCCACTCCAGCACCTTGACTTTTTCCCTCTTGAACCAGGCCTTGGTTTTCTTGGCTGTGTGCTTTGGGTCGTTGTCTTGTTGGAAGATGAAATTACGACCCATCTTAAGATCCTTGATGGAGGAGCGGAGGTTCTTGGCCAAAATCTCCAGGTAGGCCGTGCTATCCATCTTCCCATGGATGCGGACCAGATGGCCAGGCCCCTTGGCTGAGAAACAGCCCCACAGCATGATGCTGCCACCACCATGCTTGACTGTAGGGATGGTATTCTTGGGGTCGTATGCAGTGCCATCCAGTCTCCAAACGTCACGTGTGTGGTTGGCACCAGAGATCTCGATCTTGGTCTCATCAGACCATAGAACCTTGAACCAGTCTGTCTCAGAGTCCTCCAAGTGATCATGAGCAAACTGTAGATGAGCCTTGACATGACGCTTTGAAAGTAAAGGTACCATACAGGCTCGTCTGGAATGGAGACCATTGCGGTGGAGTACGTTACTTATGGTATTGACTGAAACCAATGTCCCCACTGCCATGAGATCTTCCCGGAGCTCCTTCCTTGTTGTCCTTGGGTTAGCCTTGACTCTTCGGACAAGCCTGGCCTCGGCACGGGAGGACACTTTCAAAGGCTGTCCAGGCCATGGAAGGCTAACAGTAGTTCCATAAGCCTTCCACTTACGGATGATGCTCCCAACAGTGGAGACAGGTAGGCCCAACTCCTTGGAAAGGGTTTTGTACCACTTGCCTGCCTTGTGACCCTCCACGATCTTGTCTCTGATGGCCTTGGAATGCTCCTTTGTCTTTCCCATGTTGACCATGTCTGAGTGCTGTTCACAAGTTTGGGGAGGGTCTTAAATAGTCAGAAAAGGCTGGCAAAAGAGATCTTTAATCCACACATGTGAAGCTCATTATTCTTGGTGCCTGAACTACTTCTTAATACTTTAGGGGGACCAAACAGAATTCTTGTGGTTTGAGGGGTTGAATAATAAATGACACTCTGAATTAACTTTTAACGTTTTTAAAAAAAAAAAAAAAAAAAATTTGCTGCAGTGCATTTCCCACTTCCAGGCTGATCTACAGTACAAATGTCACAATGCCAAGTTAATTCCGCATGTGTCAGCCAGCTAAATCTGCAGGGGGTTGAATACTACTTGTAGGCACTGTATACCAGGATGGAAGGGGGAGCATATTCTTTATATTTGCAGTCTCATACCCCTGCTCCTATTTGTGGCTGCTTTCAGTTCCCCTCGCCTGCTCTCTGTATGAGTTGTTTTTCTAAACTAAAACCTCAGTATTCTGGTTAAATGATCATGTTGGCACTATGCGATAAATAAGTGGGTTTTGGGTTGCAGTTTGGGCACTCGGTCTGTAAAAGGTTCGCCATCACTGATCTACAGGAAAATGGCCGCCCGAGCTACCAGTCTGCGCATGCACCGGCTCGACCAGCCATTTTCCTGTAGATTACAACTAAAGGAAGATGGCCGCACACGCCGCTCACCATCCCCCAGCCAGACAGAGGCCGCGGCCCCCGGCCAGACATCAGCCCACAGCATCTCACCTCTTCTGCTGCCGCCACCGATGGTTCCTGAAGGAGGGAGGGAATGGAGAGCCCTGCGATCCCGCTCCACCGCAACTACAGGTGCATCTCACTAAATTAGGATATCATCAAAAAGTTAATTTATTTCAGTTCTTCAATGCAAAAAGTAAAACTCATATATTATATAGAGTCATTACAAACAGAGTGATCTATTTCAAGTGTTTATTTCTGTTAATGTTAATGATTATGGCTTACCGCCAATGAAAACACAAAAGTCATTATCTCAGTAAATTAATAATTATATAATTAACAAAAAATACATGCAAAGGCTTCCTAAGCATTTAAAAAGGTCCCTTAGTCTGTTTCAGTAGGCTCCACAATCATGGGGAAGACTGCTGACTTGACAGATGTCCAGAAGGCAGTCATTGACACACTCCACAAGGTCCCAGAGTTCCAATTTTCATTTGGAGATCAAGGTCCCAGAGTCTGGAGGAATAGTGGCGAGGCACACAATCCAAGCTGCTTGAGGTCTAGTGTGAAGTTTCCACAATCAGTTTTGGGAGCCATGTCATTTGCTGGTGTAGGTCCACTGTGTTTTATCAAGACCAAAGTCAGCGCAGCGTCTACCAGGAAATTTTAGAGCACGTCATGCTTCCCTCTGCTGAGAAGCTTTTTGGAGATGGAAATTTCATTCTCCAGCAGGACTTGGCACCTGTCCACACTGCCAAAAGTACCAATACCTGGTTTACACACAACAGTATCATTGTACTTGATTGGCCAGCAAACTCGCCTGACCTTAATAACCCCATAGAGAATCTGATTACAAGCAAACAGGTCACAGGTGAGGATGTTACCTTTAGTAGCCATTCAAAAACCATTTGTGTCAAATTCTGAGCATGTTATCAGGCCAAAATCACCAGAGTATGTGAACTTTTGATCAGGGTCATTTGGATGTTTTTGGTTGTCATTAAGATTTAAAAAGAGAAAACACTGTACTTTGACAATAAATGGCTTCACCTAGCCAATAACCATGAGTGGAGAAAAAGTTTTTTTGTTATCATTCATATGCTCTGAAACAAGGCCAAGAAAGGAGAAATTCTGCCAGGATATGTAAACTTTTGAGTACAACTGTATATATATACTGTATACACTGCTCAAAAAAATAAAGGAAACACTTAAACAACACAATCTATGTCAATCACACTTCTGTGAAATCAACCTGTGCAGTTATGAAGCAACACTGATTGTGAATGAATTTCTCCTGCTGTTGTGTAAATGGAACAGACAACCGGTAGAAATGATAGGCAATTAGCAAGATACCCCCTATGAAGGTGTGTTTCTGCAGGTGATGACAACAGACCATTTCTCTGTTCTCATCCTTTTTGGCTGTTGTTTTGGTCCCCTTTGCATTTTGTTATTGCTCTCACCCCTAGAGGTACAGTAGTATGAGGCGGTGTCTATAACCCACAGAAGTTGCTCAGGTAGTGCAGCTCATCTAGGATGGTACATCAGTGCGAGCTGTGGCAAGAAGGGTAGCTGTGTCTGTCAGCACAGTGTCCAGAGCATGGAGCAGATACAAGGAGACAAACCAGTACACCAAGAGTCGTGGAGGGGACAGTAGGAGGACATAACCCAGCATCAGGACCGCTACCTCCCCCTTTGTGCAAGGAGGAACAGGAGGAGCTGTGCCAGAGCCCTGCAAAATGACCTCCAGCTGGCCACTAACATCCATGTGTCTGCTCAAACTGTCAGAATCAGACTCCATGAGGGTGGTATGAGGGTCCGGCATCCACAAGTGGGTGTTGTGCTTACAGCCCAACACCATGCAGGTTGATTGGCATTTGCCAGAGGACACCAAGATTGGCAGATTCAACATTGGCGCCCTGTGCTCTTCACAGATGAAAGCAGGTTCACACTGAGCAAATGTGACAGATATGACAGAGTCTGGAGACGCCGTGGAGAGCAATTTGCTGCCTGCAACATCCTCCAGCATGACTGGTTTGGCAGTGGTTCAGTAATGGTGTGGGGAGGCATTTTTTTGGAGGGCTGCACAGCCTTCCATGTGCTAGCCAGGGTACCCTGACTGCCATTCCGTACAGGGATGAGATCCTCAGACCCATTGTGAGACCATATGCAGGTATAATGGGCCCTGGGTTCCTTCTGATGCATAACAATGCTAGGCCTCTTGTGGCTGAAGTGTGTCATCAGTTCATGCATGATGAAGGCATTGATGCTTTGGACTGGCCAGCCCATTCCCCAGACCTGAATCCAATCAAGAACATGTGGGAAATCATGTCTCGTTAAATCCACCAACGTCACGTTGCACCACAGACTGTCCAGGAGTTGACTGATGCTTTAATTCAGGTTTGCGAGAAGATCCCTCAGGAGAACATTCGCTGCCTCATCAGGAGCATGGCCAGGCATTGTAGGGAGGTCATACAGGCACGTGGAGGCCACACAATGCTGAGCATCATTTCTTTGTCTTCTTAAGGCATTTCCACTGAAGTTGGATCAGCCTGTAATTTGATTTTCCACTTTGATTTTGAGTATCATTCCAAATCCAAACCGCCACGGGATATTAGTTTTGATTTACATTGATCATTTTTATGTTTTATTGTTCTCAACACATTCCACTATGTAATTAATAAAGATTTGCAACTGGAATATTTCATTCAGTGATATCTAGGATGTGGTATTTAAGTGTTCCCTTTGTTTTTTAGAGCAGTGTATATACTGTATGTGTGGGATAATGCTGCAAAATAAGAATACTTTCAATAAGAAGATAGAATATTTTTTTTTTTTCAGTGCACTAAATGCAAAGTGAAAGAACAAATCAGAAATCTAAATAAAATTAATATTTGGTGTGACCACTATTTGCATTCAAAATTACATCAATTGTTCTAGCTAATCTTGCACACAGATGTTGAAGGAACTCAGCAGGGAGGTTGTTCCAAACATCTTGGAGAAATAACAACACATCTTCTGTGGATGTAGGATGTGCAAATTTTACTTTCTCTTCATGTAATCCCACACATATTTGTTGATGTTGAGATTCCAGGACTCTCTGTTCTTCTTTACAGGAAGATAGTTCTTAATTACACAAGCTGTATGTTTGGGGTTGTTATCCTACTACTGAATAAATTTGGCGCCAATCAGATGCCGCCTTGATGGTATTGCATGATGAATACATATCTGCCTGTATTTCTCAGCATTGAGAACATCAAAACATGGTATACCAAAACTAGAAAAAAAACAACTAAAAAATATCCTTTATTAGATTAATGTTAAAATTCTGGAAATATAAACATCACGGTCAAGCATACATATAAAATTAAAAATTCAAGGTCATAGGATTGGGAAGAGTGGTGCCCTATAGTCCCTCGTTTATCCTTAAGGTACCCCTACCTGACCACGGAGGTTGGCTCCCTAGTGTAGAAGATATGGCACCCCCGCTCACCATGGACTGACCCTAATTATCCCTAAAGAAGCCTACCTGAGCAACACAACACAGCGTGAAAAAGGACACAAAATGTATACAGGAATATATAGTGAGTAAAGATTAGCCCCTAATGGAGGTCAGCAATGAGGACCTATATTATGCAGGCAAACAGTGGTTAGTAAATATATCTATTTAAACACAATAATAACTATATTGGGCAAGAAGTTGTCAATAGATACAGTACAGTATATTAAAGCATTGATATCACCAAAATTTTGTGAATCACAGAAATCCTGCATCGATGCCTCTCATAATCAAAATATCAGCATTAGAACAATATCCCTGATGGTCAAGTACAGAGGCCAGGAAAAGGAAGGACAGATTCTCAATTCCTCTCCAGCAATAATAATAAATATATATGGCCTTAAAAGGAAATAAAGTCCCTTCATTCACAGCAATTGTTTTAGTAAAGTAGAATGTTTAAATAAATAAACCACACTTATCACACTTATCTGAATCAGAAATAGCCCCAAAATTTCTGACACATTCCCCCCCTCTTCATTCTAGGGGTTCATCAGGGGATCATAATGAGGTAGACATGGTGCTTGTAATGTGCACCCCAATCCTGCATTAGCAATAAGGGATCAAGTGGAACGCTTTGAAATCGGAAAATGTCCAGCAGTACCATTAGCTCAGAATTGGCAGCAACCAATGGGACCTAGCTGCACCCATCTACTGTTTGGAAATGTCTGGCCAGAAGTGGTCTTCGTGGAAGAATTGGGGCTACAAAACAAATTTTTTAACATAGAAACAAGGCCAAGTGACTGAATTATGCAATAAAACATAATAACTTGGGTACCAAAAAATAGCAGCAGGTGCTCTGGACTAATGATTCACAATTTGAAATATTTGGCTGTAACAGAAGGTAGTTTGGTTGCCGAAGGGCTTGAGAGTAGTACAGTAATGGGTGTCTGCAGCATTACTGAAGCATGGTGAAGATTCCTTGTAAGTTTGGATTGCATTTTAACAAATGGAGTGGGGATTTGATCAAGATTGTGTCCTCAATGCTGACAAATACCAGCAGATTTTTTTCCATCATGCAGTACCATCAGGAAAATGTCTGATTGTCCAAATTTATTTTGCATCAGGACAACAACTCCAAACGTACAGCCAGTGTCATTAAGAACTACCACATTTTTTGGACTATAAGACGCCCCGGACCATAAGACGCACCTAGGTTTTAGAGGAGGAAAATAGAAAAATAAAATTGAAGCAAAAAATGTGGTTATGATTAGTGATGATCGAGCATGCTCGTTGCTCGAGATTTACGAGCATGATCGGGCGAGTACCTATTATCTTCAGCGAGCTCGGGGGTTAAGTTTTCGTCGCTCCGTGAACATGATTTGTGACTGTTTGACAGCCTTAATACATGTGAGGAATGCCTGTTTTTCCAGCATTCCTCACATGTATTAAAGCTGTCGAAGAGTCACAAATCATGTACACGGAGCGACGAAAACTTAACCCCCCGAGCACGCTGAAGATAATAGGTACTCGTCCGAGCATGCTCGTAAATCTCCAGCAATGAGCATGCTTGATCATCACTAGTTATGATGCCCTGCTAAGGGGGAGGGGGCCTGCTGCTGACACTGTTATAGGGGTAATGTCCCCCAATTCTGTTAATATCCCCCATCCTGGTATATATGGCCCCCTCCTTCCTGTTATACGTGGCCCTCATCCCCATCCTGATATGCATGGCACCCCTCATCCCCATCCTGGTATGCATGGCCCACCTCAACCCTCTTCCTGGTATGTATTACACCCTTCATCCTTCATCCTGGTATGTATGGCCCCCCACATCCCCATCCTGGTATGTATGGCACCCTTCATCCCTCATCCTGGTATGCATGGCCCCACTCATCCCTCTTCCTAGTATGTATGGCACCCCTCATCCCTCTTCCTAGTATGTATGGCACCCTTCATCCCTCATCCTGGTATGTATGGCACCCTTCACCCCTCATCCTGGTATGTATGGCACTCTTCATTCCTCATCCTGGTATGTATGACACCCTTCATCCCTCATCCTGGTATGTATGGCCCCCCCATCCCTCTTCCTGGTATGTATGGCACCCTTCATCCCTCATCCTGGTATGTATGGCCCCACTCATCCCTCTTCCTGGTATCTTTGCAACCCTCATCCTGGTATGCTTGGCTCCCCCTGATCCCCATCACGCTGCACACAAAAAGAATAAACAATTATAATCAGCTCCTCTCTCCTCCAGCGCTGCGTCCTGCTCTGCTGCCAACAGTGATCTCACTGTGTGAGCCGTGCATGTAATAACTGTCATGAGCCCTCACACTGAGATGGTTTGCCTTAATAGTCACTGCTCCCCATGCTGGGACTATGGGCGTGGGGAGTAGTGACCAGTCATTCTCCTTAATAGCGTGCACATTGTACCTGCAGCGCGGCTCCTGCTGCTGCTCTGCAGTCTGTGGGCCCGCTATTAAAGATGATGAATATTCACTACAACCCACTCCCAGGAAGAGGGATGAGGGGGACCATACATACCAGGATGAGGGATGAAGGGTGCCATACATACCAGGATGAGGGATGAAGGGTGCCATACATACCTGGAAGAGGGATGAGGAGGGTCATACATACCAGTATGAAGGATGAAGGGTGCCATACATACCAAGATGAGGGATGAAGGGAACCATACATACCAGGAGCTGCGCTGCAGGTACAGTGTGCGGGCTATCAAGGAAAATTAATATTCCCATGGGTGTGGGGAGCAGCGAATGTTCATTTTCTGGCGTGGGGAGCAGTGAATATTCATTTTCTTTAGCAGCGGGCACAGTGTGGGATGCAGCAGCAGGCTATTGCCTCCTGTACCCCGCTCCTCTGCCACTGCAGCTCCCCCCACATCCTCCACCACCCACAGCCACAGTATATACACTGTGTTCCAAATTATTATGCAAATAATATTTTCTCATATTTTCCCAAATTACCTATATGAATTGCAGTCATTGTAATTTTCCAGTCAAATAACTATTAGAGTACAATTGAAAGGTTTTTGTACAAACTGCCTATGATAACAGTATATTTTTAAAAAAATAAAAAACTCAAACTGCACTCAAAATGCATGTTCCAAATTATTATGCACAGCAGAGTTTTCAACCTTTTCATTTTAATAAAGAACAAAAAAATGGTCATTTTTGAAATTATAAGCATTAGCAGGTTATCACAAACTGAAATCAAACAGTTTTCAACTCAAAACTTTATTCTAGGTGATGTTACATTTTCACATAGGACCCCTTGTTCGAACGGAGCTTCTGAACTCTCTCGTCCATTGAATGTGTCAGGTTTTGGATGTTTTCTGCTTCAATTGTTTTGCATGAGGACAGAATACCCTCCCAGAGCTGTTGCTTAGATGTGAACTGCCTCCCACCATCATAGACACTCCTTTTGATGATGCTCCAGAGGTTCTGAATGGGGTAGAGGTCAGGGGAGCATGGGGGTCACACCATAAGTTTGTCCCCTTTTATGCCCATAGCAGCCAGAGATGCAGATGTGTTATTGAAGTTTTTAAACATAACTTAAGAGAGGGGTATCAGGTACATCACATGCGATATAAAATACCATAAAGTATCTAAAAGAAAATAACAAGAAACTTCTAGTGACGTGAACCTGGGGAAAGAGAGAGGAAAGGCAGCAAAATATACGCCAACCTTTCAGTAAAGGAGAAGGGAAAAAGGGGGGGGGGGGGAACCAGGAAAAAAGGGTGTATTCTCCAAAGTGACTACCGTGAGCAAAGTACCTCTAAGATTTTTGGTTATGAAAAAGTGCTTTAATTTCCGGCCATGCACACCAGCGTTGTTGGGTCTTATCTTTTTTCGATCTGTCCCATGAGAGAATCATTTCATAAGAGTTATATGATTCCATTCTCCACCAGATGTCGTCCATTGATGGAGCAGATTGGGATTTCCACTTAGAGGCCAGGGCTTGTCTGGCCGTGGTTAATATAAAGGAACAGAGCCATCTGTTCTTGTATGGGAGATCGGTAATGCCTATGTTCAATAGGGCCAATGCTGGATTCATTGGGACGTCCTTTCCCGCACCGAGTGATAATATCTAGAGATGAGCGTTGTTCTACTCGAACTGTTCGCCAATCTCAAATTCGAGCTGTTTTGGGCGGTGTTCGAGCCGTTCGGCGAACACGAACAATTTGAGAAAAATTCGGCTGTTCGAGGTTATGTTCGATAACTGTTCGTGCACCAAAATCATAACTGGATTTTTTCTCAGTAATGATGAAAATTAATGTTAATACGCAGTTTGAGTGTACAGCGGGGTGGGGGGAGGGGCAGGGGATGGATCTCTGCAGGAACAATGAAGATCTCCATTTTTTTTTCTCTTTCCCGCATTTGCAGTGGGGAGGTGCAATCTGTCAGCCTATCAGCAGCGCACACACGGAGCGAAGTGCTTTTTTTCACACAAGCAAGGGCATGTGTCATTGGCAGTGTATGTCACATGTCCTTGCCCTATAAGACCAAGCCATTTTCCCCGTCGCCACCATTTTCTCACTGCTGCAGCTGCGTGTTAGACGGCACCGCTGTTGCTGTGTGCGCTATACCTTGTTAATTTCAAGCCAATTTTCGCACAAATATACAGATAGCTTGGGAGTAGGGAATAGTTGTGATTGCAGTCCTTTTAAGGACTAGGTTACAGCATTTCCTACGACTTTTATCAGGGAGGTCTGTGCTCTTAAATAGATAGGTTGTGGGAGTAAAGACTAATTGTAATTGGAGTCCTTTTCAGGACTAGGTTACATGAGTTCCTATCAGTTTTTGCCAGGCAGGTCTGTGCCAGTGCTGTGCAAGTTTTTTTCACAGCATTTGGCTGAATCTAGCAAAGCTAATCCTTTTTGGCCTATTGCAGAGTGTGTTAGTCAGTGGAGTAGCCTATCTGTGTTGCAAGATATACCACCTGTGTATAGAATACCAATTTTTTTACTGCACCTAGTGAAGTAAAATCTTTTGGGCATAGCATCATTCTATTAGTCCATCTATACTGACCTCCATCAGGTTGCAAATTAAAACTAATTTTTATCTGCATCTACAGTACCTCTGAAAAAATATTTGGGCTTCTACCTGTGTGTGGGACTTGTTGTATTAGTCCATCTATACTGACCTCCATCAGGTTGCAAACTGAATATATTTTTTTCTGCATCTACCTCTGAAAAAATATTGGGCTTCTAGCTGTGTGTGGGACTTGTTGTATTAGTCCATCTATACTGACCTCCATCAGGTTGCAAACTGAATATATTTTTTTCTGCATCTACCTCTGAAAAAATATTGGGCTTCTAGCTGTGTGTGGGTCTTGTTCTATTAATCCATCTATACTGACCTCCATCAGGTTGCAAACTGAATATAATTTTTTTCTGCATCTAGCTCTGAAAAATTATTTGGCCTTCTAGTAGTGTGTCGGACTTTCTCTATTAGTCCATCTATACTGACCTCCATCAGGTTGCAAATTAAAACTAATTTTTATCTGCATCTACAGTACCTCTGAAAAAATATTTGGGCTTCTAGCTGTGTGTGGGACTTGTTGTATTAGTCCATCTATACTGACCTCCATCAGGTTGCAAACTGAATATATTTTTTTCCTGCATCTACCTCTGAAAAAATATTGGGCTTCTAGCTGTGTGTGGGTCTTGTTCTATTAATCCATCTATACTGACCTCCATCAGGTTGCAAACTGAATATAATTTTTTTCTGCATCTAGCTCTGAAAAAATATTTGGCCTTCTAGTAGTGTGTCGGACTTTCTCTATTAGTCCATCTATACTGACCTCCATCAGGTTGCAAATTAAAACTAATTTTTATCTGCATCTACAGTACCTCTGAAAAAATATTTGGGCTTCTAGCTGTGTGTGGGACTTGTTGTATTAGTCCATCTATACTGACCTCCATCAGGTTGCAAACTGAATATATTTTTTTCCTGCATCTACCTCTGAAAAAATATTGGGCTTCTAGCTGTGTGTGGGTCTTGTTCTATTAATCCATCTATACTGACCTCCATCAGGTTGCAAACTGAATATAATTTTTTTCTGCATCTAGCTCTGAAAAAATATTTGGCCTTCTAGTAGTGTGTCGGACTTTCTCTATTAGTCCATCTATACTGACCTCCATCAGGTTGCAAATTAAAACTAATTTTTATCTGCATCTACAGTACCTCTGAAAAAATATTTGGGCTTCTAGCTGTGTGTGGGACTTGTTGTATTAGTCCATCTATACTGACCTCCATCAGGTTGCAAACTGAATATATTTTTTTCCTGCATCTACCTCTGAAAAAATATTGGGCTTCTAGCTGTGTGTGGGTCTTGTTCTATTAATCCATCTATACTGACCTCCATCAGGTTGCAAACTGAATATAATTTTTTTCTGCATCTAGCTCTGAAAAAATATTTGGCCTTCTAGTAGTGTGTCGGACTTTCTCTATTAGTCCATCTATACTGACCTCCATCAGGTTGCAAATTAAAACTAATTTTTATCTGCATCTACAGTACCTCTGAAAAAATATTTGGGCTTCTAGCTGTGTGTGGGACTTGTTGTATTAGTCCATCTATACTGACCTCCATCAGGTTGCAAACTGAATATATTTTTTTCCTGCATCTACCTCTGAAAAAATATTGGGCTTCTAGCTGTGTGTGGGTCTTGTTCTATTAATCCATCTATACTGACCTCCATCAGGTTGCAAACTGAATATAATTTTTTTCTGCATCTAGCTCTGAAAAAATATTTGGCCTTCTAGTAGTGTGTCGGACTTTCTCTATTAGTCCATCTATACTGACCTCCATCAGGTTGCAAATTAAAACTAATTTTTATCTGCATCTACAGTACCTCTGAAAAAATATTTGGGCTTCTAGCTGTGTGTGGGACTTGTTGTATTAGTCCATCTATACTGACCTCCATCAGGTTGCAAACTGAATATATTTTTTTCCTGCATCTACCTCTGAAAAAATATTGGGCTTCTAGCTGTGTGTGGGTCTTGTTCTATTAATCCATCTATACTGACCTCCATCAGGTTGCAAACTGAATATAATTTTTTTCTGCATCTAGCTCTGAAAAAATATTTGGCCTTCTAGTAGTGTGTCGGACTTTCTCTATTAGTCCATCTATACTGACCTCCATCAGGTTGCAAATTAAAACTAATTTTTATCTGCATCTACAGTACCTCTGAAAAAATATTTGGGCTTCTAGCTGTGTGTGGGACTTGTTCTATTAATCCATCTATACTGACCTCCATCAGGTTGCAAACTGAATATAATTTTTTTCTGCATCTAGCTCTGAAAAAATATTTGGCCTTCTAGTAGTGTGTCAGACTTTCTCTATTAGTCCATCTATACTGACCTCCATCAGGTTGCAAATTAAAACTAATTTTTATCTGCATCTACAGTACCTCTGAAAAAATATTTGGGCTTCTAGCTGTGTGTGGGACTTGTTGTATTAGTCCATCTATACTGACCTCCATCAGGTTGCAAACTGAATATATTTTTTCCTGCATCTACCTCTGAAAAAATATTGGGCTTCTAGCTGTGTGTGGGTCTTGTTCTATTAATCCATCTATACTGACCTCCATCAGGTTGCAAACTGAATATAATTTTTTTCTGCATCTAGCTCTGAAAAAATATTTGGCCTTCTAGTAGTGTGTCGGACTTTCTCTATTAGTCCATCTATACTGACCTCCATCAGGTTGCAAATTAAAACTAATTTTTATCTGCATCTACAGTACCTCTGAAAAAATATTTGGGCTTCTAGCTGTGTGTGGGACTTGTTGTATTAGTCCATCTATACTGACCTCCATCAGGTTGCAAACTGAATATATTTTTTCCTGCATCTACCTCTGAAAAAATATTGGGCTTCTAGCTGTGTGTGGGTCTTGTTCTATTAATCCATCTATACTGACCTCCATCAGGTTGCAAACTGAATATAATTTTTTTCTGCATCTAGCTCTGAAAAAATATTTGGCCTTCTAGTAGTGTGTCGGACTTTCTCTATTAGTCCATCTATACTGACCTCCATCAGGTTGCAAATTAAAACTAATTTTTATCTGCATCTACAGTACCTCTGAAAAAATATTTGGGCTTCTAGCTGTGTGTGGGACTTGTTGTATTAGTCCATCTATACTGACCTCCATCAGGTTGCAAACTGAATATATTTTTTTCCTGCATCTACCTCTGAAAAAATATTGGGCTTCTAGCTGTGTGTGGGTCTTGTTCTATTAATCCATCTATACTGACCTCCATCAGGTTGCAAATTCAAAATAATTTTTTTCTGCATCTAACCCAGCCAATAGTTTTGGCCTAATACCACAGTTTGGCCACTCAGCTCTGCTCGGTTACCATCCATTGTTTTTTTGTGCAAACAACTCCAGAGTTGTGAATTAGTTAACCACCAAAATGAGTGGAAAAAGGCCTGCTGCTGGTGGAAAGGGGAATAGGCGTGTTGGGAAGGGGAAAAAAGGTTGTGTCCGTGGGGTAGGTGTTAAAGCAACAGTAACATCTGCAGAAGAAAGACCATCTTCCAGCCAAACTAAAATGTCTACTTCTTTTAGCGGACAATGTGATAAGATCCCTTTCTTACGGCCACGCCAATCGCTACAAATTCCAGATGAGGCACAAAAACAGCAGGTGCTTCAACGGATATCAAGTGCTCCTTTAAGTGGGCTCTCCTCCACATCAACTTCAACATCACAAATACTCCAGTCCTCAAAGGTGTCACCCAAATCGCACTTGCTTCCTCACAGCTCCCAAATCTCCAGCTGCCCGTCTGAGTATGAGGTAGAACAGATAGTTGAGTCTGCAGAGCTGTTTACTCATACTATAGCCTGGGAATCAGAGGTCGACTCCAGCGCTTCTGTGAATCCAGACGAGGAAACGATCTGCACTGATGCCCAGAATCTTTATGAGTCGGATCCAGGACCAGACGCAGAAGGTTCTCACCATAATGTAGACCCTCATTCCCAAACTGTAACTCCTGTTGGTGGAGACAATGAGGAAGACGATGATAAGACTCAAATACCTGATTGGAGCGACAACTTTAGTTTTTTGTCAGGGCAGGAACAGGTTGGCTCTGAGGACGACGGGTGTGATAACGCACAGGGTGATGATGATGAGGTCGGAGATCCCACTTACTGTCAACCCACAGTCAGCCAAGAGATGAGGTCAGCAGAGGAGGTGGAGGAAGATGCTAGTGACGACGAGGTCAGGTTGCGCCTTCCTGGACAGAGACGTAGTACTGGAAGCACATCAACAACTGCATCCTCAAACACAACTCTGCCTCTCACCACAAGTCGTGGTGGCTCTTCAGGTCGCATGGGTGCTAAGCCTTGCATAGCCTGGGCATTTTTTCAGATCGATAAAGATGACCCAACTCGTGTTATCTGTAACATTTGTCAGCAAAAGCTAAGTAGAGGCCAAAAAATACATAGTTTGAGTACTTCATGCATGAACCGGCACATGGACATGAAGCATAAGTTGCAGTGGGAAGCTCAGTGTGCTACAATGCGGCCTAGCCGGCCGGGCCAACCACCGTCTGCCATATCTTGTGCATCCGCGGCCTCTTCATCCTCTGTGACTGGGGGGACAGCAGTCACACCTGTTTTGGGGCGCAGACCTGCCACCTCTTTACCCGCAACAGCCAGCGTGATTGGCAGGTCATCATTTTCTTTGGAGGTGGTAACACCAGCTGGTGTTGAGCGCTGTCCGACATCGATAGCACCACCTTTGGATCAAGGCAACCTAACATGTCCGCCTGCATCTTCCTCACAGACCGGCAGTTTTCCGGGGACACCCTTATCAACCCCGTCTAAGCACAATAGCCAGCCCTCGGTCCCTCAGATGTGGACAAGTAAAGACCATTTCCTCCTAGCCATGAGAAAGCTAAGAGGTTGAATTTCACCATCTGCAAGCTCTTGGCTACAGAAATGCTGCCTTTCCGCCTGGTGGACACAGAGGATTTTCGAGACCTTATGTCCGTCGCAGTGCCCCAGTACCAGATGCCCAGTCGGCACTACTTCTCAAAGAAAGGTGTGCCTGCGCTCCACCAGCATGTCGCACATAACATCACCGCTTCTTTGAGAAACTCTGTGTGTGACAGGGTGCATTTCACCACAGACACTTGGACGAGTAGGTATGGACAGGGGCGTTACATGTCGCTGACTGGGCACTGGGTAACTATGGTGACAGCAGGACAAGGGGCTGCTGTCCAAGTCTTGCCGTCCCCACGAGTTGTGCGTCAATCCTCTTTATGTCAAAGTTCCTCCACTGCTTCTGCCTCCTCAACCTCCTCTCGGTCTTCCATCTGCACCCAAAGCCTGTCTGGTCATGCCACAAGCTTTCTAACTGCGCAGAAGGGATCCTGCACACCTCCTTACTATGCTGGCAGTAGGGCTCAACGTCATCAGGCGGTTTTTACATTGAAATGTCTGGGAAATGTGAGTCACACAGCTGAGGAGTTGTGGTCAGCTCTGGAGAACCAATTTCATGAATGGTTGTCTCCACTGGACCTGAAACCAGGGAAGGCCGTGTGCGACAATGCTGAAAACCTGGGTGCGGCCCTTCGCCGGGGCAATGTCACACACATGCCTTGTATGGCTCACGTGTTGAACCTGGTTGTCCAGCAATTTTTAGCCCACTATCCCAGACTAGATGGCCTTCTGCAGAGGGCACGGTCGCTGCGTGCTCACTTCCGCCGTTCGCATCCCGCAGCTCAGCGACTTACATCTCTACAGAAGTCGTTGGGCCTGCCACTTCACCGGCTAAAATGCGATGTGCCTACCCGGTGGAATTCAACTCTGCACATGTTGCAGCGACTGTGGCAGCACCGACAAGCCCTGGTGCAATACGTTCTGACGTATAGCCTGGGCCAACGAGATTCAGAGGTGGGGCAAATCACGCTGGAGGAGTGGTCTCAGATCAGGGACCTATGCACCCTTCTGCATAGTTTTGAAATGGCGACGAAGATGTTTAGTGCTGACGATGCCATTATCAGCATGACTATTCCGGTGACTTACATGCTGGAGCACATGTTAAACAGAATTCGGAGTCAGGTGGTGGCACAAGAGGAGGTGGAGGAAGTAGAGGAGGAGGAGTTGTATGCGGAAGGGCTAACATCTGCAAGGTCCAGACGGTCGGCAGCACCAAGGCGGCAGGCATGTGAGGGTGGGGGAGATGGTTTTACCAGGGCGCATGGTAGCAGCCAAACTAGTGAGGAAGGTGCAGGAGCCCAGGAAGAAGTGGAGGACGAACTGATGGAAGACTCATCAGATGAGGGAGACCTTGATCACATTTCTGTTGTGCGAGGTTGGGGGGAGAGGACAGAGGAAGGAAGCATGATTGTTACCTCGCCACCAACACAACAGGGACTTGGTGCTCCTGGATGCGCAACACACATGAGTGCCTTCTTGCTGCACTACCTGCAACATGACCCTCGAATTGTGAGAATTAGAAATAATCCTGACTACTGGGTTGCCACACTGTTAGATCCCCGGTACAAAAGTAAATTTGCAGAAATTATTCCTGCCATAGAAAGGGATGCACGCATGCAGGAGTATCAGCAGAGACTGTTGCAGAATCTTACATGTGCTTTTCCACAAAATACCAGTGGTGCACGTAGTGAATCTCACAGTTCCAACTTGCCAACCGTGGGACCGTCAAGTGTTCAGCACTCAAACCGTAACAGAACCACAGTATCTGCTGGTAACATCAATTTTGCGGAATCATTTCACCACTTTTTTAGCCCATCCTTTGCAAGGCCACAGGAGACAAGAAGTCTGACACATAGTCAACGCCTAGAGACGATGGTACAGGAGTATCTCCAAGTAAACATTGAAGCCACGACTGTGTCACTGGACCCTTGCTCTTTTTGGGCTTCCAATCTGGATAAATGGCCGGAGCTAGCCACTTACGCCTTGGAGATCTTGTCATGCCCCGCAGCCAGCGTTCTGTCTGAACGTGTGTTCAGCGCTGCTGGTGATGTGCTGACAGATAAGCGCACGCGGCTCTCCACTGATAATGTAGACAGACTCACGTTCATAAAGATGAACAAATCATGGATCCGAAACGACTTTTCTACCCCTGTGTCATCCTGGGGAGAGTAAAAGCTTGATGATTGGTTAAAATCACCCTACCAACCGTTTTAAGCTTTCAAATTACTAATCATGTTTATCTGTATCTTGACTGGAAAATAATTTGGGCTTTGTAGCAGTGTGCAGCACTGATCCTATTAGGCCATCTATACTAAAGCTTCACCAGATTTAAAATTAAAAATAATTTTTAGCTGCATCTAGCCCGGAAAATAATTTTGGGGCTCCGAGATGCGCAAGGCACATAAGTGCCTTCTTGCTGCACTACCTGCAGCATGACCCTCATATTGTCAGAATTCGAAGTAATCATGACTACTGGGTTGCCACACTCTTAGATCCCCCAAACTTTTCGATCAACCTTTTCATTTTAATAAAGACCAAAAAAATGGTCATTTTTGAAATTATAAGCATTAGCAGGTTGTTAGAAACTGAAATCAAACAGTTTTCAACTCAAAACTTTATTCTAGGTGATGTTACATTTTCACATAGGACCCTTTGTTCGAAAGGAGCTTCTGAACTCTCTCGTCCATTGAATTTGTCAGGTTTTGGATGGTTTCTGCTTCAATTGTTTTGCATGAGGACAGAATACCCTCCCAGAGCTGTTGCTTAGATGTGAACTGCCTCCCGCCATCATAGACACTCCTTTTAATGATGCTCCAAAGGTTCTGAATGGGGTAGAGGTCAGGGGAGCATGGGGGTCACACCATAAGTTTGTCCCCTTTTATGCCCATATCAGCCAGAGATGCAGATGTTTTATGTGCAGCATGAGATGGTGCATTATCATGCAGAAAAATGATCTTGCTGTGAAATACACGGTTCTTCTTCTTGAACCATGGCAGGAAGTGCTGTTTGAGAAAATCCACATACATTATGGAGTTCATCTTTAGCGCCTTCAGGGATCCTAAAGGGGACGACAATCTCTCTCCCCATGATTCCAGCCCAAAACATTACTCCACCTCCTCCTTGTTGGCGCTGTAGCCGTGTTTGCGTGGGGTGTCCATCAACCAGCCATCCTCCACTCCATCCATCTGGACCATCGAGTGCTGCACGGCACTCATCCGTGAACAAAACAGTTTTGAAATCAGTCTTCATGTAATGTTTGGCCCACTGGAGCCGTTTCTGCTTGTGTGAAGTGGATAGAGGAGGTCGACAGGATGGCGCATGCACAGCTGCAAACCTCTGAAGGACCCTGCATCTTGTTGTTCGGGGGACGTTGAAGGCACAAGCAGCTTCAAAAACTTGTCTGCTGCTATGACAAGGCTTTTTTGCCGCTGCTCTTTCAACCTGACGTAATTGCCTGTAGGAAAGAGTCCTCAATTTGCCCTTATCAGCACGCACACGTGTGTACTGTGAATCAGCTACATACTTCTTGATTGCCAAGACACTTCATCCTGATCATCGCACAATGTTGATTGTAGTCATGCCTTGACCTAAACACTCCACAATTTGTTGCTTCTCAGCAGCCGACACATCCTTTTTCTTTCCCATTTTGGCAGAAAATGTAGGCTGCTTAATAATGTGAGAGAGACTTCTTAAGTAGTCTTGCCTTTCATTGGACACACCTGCCAAACTAATTAGCACAGGTGTCTGCAATTGCTTACAGTGATATAAAGAGCCCTGACACACATCACCATCAATGAGTTTAACTGACAAACAAACAAATTCTTCCCTTATCACTCCTAAACACTTTTTGCATAATAATTTGGAACGCAGTGTACATGTGCTTTTCCACAAAACACCAGTGGTTCACGTAGTGAATCTTACAGTTCTAACTTGCCAACCGTGGTCTGTATGGAGTTGTTCAATAAAGGGCCCAAAATTAAGATAACATAGATGGGAGAGGTCTCTATGAATAGGAATTCCTAAGTATTTGATACCCTGTGAGGGCCAGGCAAAGGGAAAGTTGGACTGGATGGAATCCTATATGGATTTGGGGAGGGAGACATCGAGGGCCTCAGACTTAGCTGCATTGATTTTAAAATTTTACCATGTAACAAAGTGATCTATTTCAGCCATAACAGCATGGATGGATATATGTGATTGAGTGATATATACTAGGACATCATCAGCAAATAGAGAGCACTTGTACTCGGTGCCTCCCACCTCAATCCACCTAATATTGGGGTTATGGCGAATTGATGAGAGCAGGTGCTCCGTCACTAGGATGTATAAGAGAGGGGACAGAGGACATCACTGCCTTGTCCCATTGGTGATTGTGAAAGGTGATGAAAATGTTCTGATGCACCCCCTGGGCCTTGGGACACCCGGAGCCGGACCCTTTTTGGTGGATGCTGGTGGTTGTAGTCTTCGTGGCGGCGACCCGGTTCCGTGGCTCAGGGCGGTCAAACCAGTGGCGGAACTATTTATGTGGTTTTGATGTTTAAATGTCCGACTACGCCACCCGTGGATTGCGGTCAGAGTGAACCGCCGCTACAGGGCAGACCGCTGAGGCTGGTGTTGTGGGTGCAGCAGAGCGTAGCATAACTCCCCACGGGAGGAGTATAGCCTCAGGGCAGTGTATGCGGAGGATGGGGGTGATGGTGCAGGGCAGCAGCAGTAACGACACGGAGTCAGTGATGCAGTTCAGGGCCTTTACTCACAGTTCTTATTATCCAGACCACGTCTGCAGGTAACGGCTGCCCACGTCGTACTGTGCTCACCAGGTGAGGGGCTCAGACAACTCCCAGATAACTTTGGAGCACTTCACAGGACCCCCTTTGTGTGTCCTTTGTCTGGCCTTTCTTACCAACACTTCTGTCCGGCTGCCTCGGGCCTCCTCTTGGTAAACTTGGCGCCAGTTTCCCTGACCCTATGTGGTGCCTTCCTAGCGGGTGTAGCGAGGGGCTGCGCCACATAAAATGTCAGAGCCTCCGGTTTCTAGCTGAGGGTCGTTTCCTGCCTCCACTAGTTCGGGGACCGGTCTCCCCCTTTGGCCTGACCCCTCCACGCAGGTGGATTCGGGCGTGCGGTGGCGACTCGCCCGTCCGCACCCCTGGGATCCCTTCATTCCTCGTTCCTGGAGCTTTCTCCGCTCCTCTTCCTTCCTTCTCCCTCTTCCAGGCCTGGGCCTCTGTTACTAGGCCCGCCTCCGGAGCAGAGCTCATGCAGAGCCCCTGCTCCCTGCCACTTCTGCTCAGACTTCTCTGCACTGAACTAAGATGGTGCCCACCTTTTATACTCCCTTCTCAATGCACCCAGGAACTGCTTCCTCCCTGCTCCTGCACTACAGGGTTCCCCTTCCTCAGTGTTCCCTCCCCCCACTCCAGCCAGGGACAGGGACTGTCGTGCCCATCTCAGGGGCATATTGGTCGCCCTGCCCCACGGCAATGTGGTGTAATGCATGCAGGTGTCGGGTCCTGATCCACACTCCATCCTTACCTGAGAGTGAGATATCACACCTCAGGGTGAGGTGCAATACGTCTGTAGCAACCGAGCCCTTAGGGTGCTACAGTTCCATTTATCTTCAGCCTAGGTGACGTATTGCGATACAGGGCCGTGATTTTGGCTATAAAAGGGTCCCCTAGACCCCTACCCCAAGCTTTTTAAGAGAATCATATATGGCGTGCCAGGAGACTCTATGGAATGCTTTCTCAGCATCCAACGAGAGTATCTAATTACAAATTTTTAACTGCATCTAGCCCAGGAAATACTTTGTGCCTAGTAGCAGTGTCTGCTAGTCAGCGGATTATCCCGGCTGTTAAGCAAGCTGCACCACCTGTAGTTTAGACACTTAATTTTTTCAAAGGAAATGCTTCGGGACCATGGGATACTTAGTGAAGAGCATCAGGAGGCACCCCAAGGCATAGGGGCTGGGACTGGCAGTAGGATGCCTTGCGGTGGACAGCCGAGCTCGATCCTTATAAAAGCTTTTTAACTGCAGCAGCTTTAGTGGACGCTACTGGAGCTGGAATTACCGCGGCTGCTGGCATGAGACTTGCCCTCCAATAGATCCTTGTAAATGGATTTAAAGTGTATTCATTCAAATTAGAGAGACAATTTAAATTAAAAAGCTTAGAGCTGCCTCCACCACAGGGGGGCTCGCTCGACCCACCAGCGGACAGGCACCAGTATTGGGAGAGGGGGGCTGGCCGTCAGGGTTCACCGCGGCTCTGGCACAAACCCGGCGACACGGAGGTGGCACGGGCAGGAGCGGACTGGCCGTGTCGGCTTCTCACTTTTTGGATTTTAGAAGGGCATGACATGCCTATATCTGTGTCTCCCCCTCCTTTTACTCCTCCACCTCTTTTATTTTCGCATGACTATATGTACTTGTCACTTTTCCATGTGTTAGTTATGTCTTCTGAGCAGTTTGTCAGCTTTTGGACACCTTTGAAGGTGTTTTCTATGTGTTTCTATGTGTTTTTGTTTGCCTGCCATTGGTTTTAACGGTGTTCGAAGGTGTTCGACGAACAGTTCGACGAACAGTTCGGCGAACACACGGGTGTTCGACGAACCGAACCGAACTCGAACACTACGGGGGTGGCTCAACACTAATAATATCTTAAATACATCTTTCCAGAAATTATTTAGTTTAAGACATGACCACCAAGAGTGCAGAAGTGTGCCTACTCCTCCACATTTTTTCCAACATAAGGAGGATGTATCTTGGGATAGGTGAGCTATACGGTTTGGTGGTAAATACCAAAGGAGTTGGATTTTTTTTGCAATTTCTAAATGGTTTATGCATGATGAACTTTTAAGGGGCCATGATAAGGCTAATTGCCATTGATCAAGTGTAAACGAAGTGCCCAAATCCGATTCCCATTTAACCATGTACGAAAGTTTAGCATTATTAGGGGGAGAGTTGAGGAAATTATATGCCACTGAAACACCCCTAGAGAATCCTTTCTTCCCCAAAACAAAGTGTTGTATTGTAGATGGAGCTAGCCGCGACACAATTGCTGGAGAGGAAGAAAGAAAACTTTTCAGTTGAAGATAGGAAAAGTGAAGATTACCGGGGAGTTGATATATAGCGGATAATTCGTCAAACGTCATGATAGAGCTAGTTGAAAAAATAGATTGCAAATTAGAAATACCGTAATCTTCCCAACGGCGGAAGTAGGAGAATGGGGCCACCAAATCAACGCTCCTAAGCGAGATATATTTCAACGGAATGTGCATAATCTTTTTAAAAATCAACTCTCTCCACATTTTAAAGGCATGTATCACTGTCGGGAGGGAGCAAGATTGAGACCTCGGAAGTAAGAATTCCGCTTCCAACATGAGTCTAGTGGAATGAAATTTGGTGTCCGATTTTTCCATTTGAACCCAGGAGAGATTGGACTTAGTGTCCCATCACTCTCTAAGAGCGTCAATCGTGCATGCTCTATAATAGAGGTAGATATTCGGTAGTCCTAAGCCTCCCTCTCCCAATTTATAATACAGCAAGGAGCTCTGGAATCTGGATTTTTTGCCACCCCATATAAAACGAAGTAGTAAAGTTTGGATTTCGTCCAGTAGTTTTTTTTGTATGGGAAGTGGTATACATCTTAAAAGGTATAGGATTTTAGGTAAAAAGGTCATTTTACACGTTTGTATATGGGCCATCGAAGAAAGTTCTAAATTGCTCAGTCTTTTGAGCTCTGGTTTGATTGAGTTTAGTAGCTCTGAAATATTTTTAGTGACTAAGTTTTTTGAGGGAGAGACTAGGTGAATTCCCAGATAGATAATGGAGTTTTTAGCCCATGTAAATGGCAAAGATTTTTTTAAACTAAAAATTAGTTCTGAGGGGCAATCAATTGGAAGGGCCATTGATTTTGTTGAGTTCAATTTGTAGAGAGATATTCCTGAGAACCGAGAGAGAATGGATAGCAGTGCTCGAAGGGAAGTCTCGGGGTGTGTTACAGAGATAATTATGTCATCTGCATACAGACCAACTGGGTGAGCCACGGACCCTATTTTTATTCCGAAGATATCTTTACAAGTGCGAATCTCCTGCGCCAAGGGCTCCATTACCAATGCAAAAATTGCAGGCGATAATGGGCACCCCTGGCGGATTCCATTCGAGATATGAAACTGGTCTGAACTAAAGCCAGCTGCTAATACCTTTGCACTCGGGGAGGAGTATAATGCCATTATATCTTTTTTGTATGTGTCCAGTTAACCCGAATTTAGTCAAGACTGCTTGGAGGTATCCCCAGTGTACTCGATCAAACGCTTTTTCTGAGTCCAACGAAACGAGCACACTGGGGACCCCAGATTTTTCTGCTCTGTGGATCAGGTTTAGAACCCGTCGAGTTGCGTCTCTGGTTTGCCTCCCCGGCACAAAGCCCATTTGATCTGGTGCTACCAGCTGAGGGAGGACCGTATTAATTCTTTGAGCTAGGATCTTAGAGTACAATTTAAGATCACAGTTCAGTAGTGAAATAGGTCGAAAATTCTCAGGTTTATTTGGGGGTTTGCCTGGTTTTGAGAGGGTAACTATAGTCGCTTCCAAAAATAATGGGTTAATTTTACCCTTGTCTCTCCAGTGTAAAAATAGTCGCTGCAGGTATGGGGATAGCTGCTCCGAGAGCAGTTTATAAAATTCATTAGCAAAGCCATCTGGCCCTGGAGTGGAGTGTAATTTAGATGCTTTAATTGCACACTTTATTTCACCAACCTGTATAGGCGAGTTCAATGATTCAAGTTGGGATTGTGAGATTTTCGGTAAGTTTATAGATTTTAGAAATTGTTCTATATGTGGGGGCGAGGGATGACAGATGGTCTGATCCATGTTCAGAATGTACAGATGGGAATAGTAGTCCGCGAATGCATTGGCTATCTCTATTGGGTCATAAATTTTATCCCCGTTCGGCTGGAGCAAATGGTCAATTCTCCCCTTAGCAGTCATTTTTTTCACTCTACGGGCCAGTACAGCGCTTGCTCTTTCGCCTATAGCATAGTATTTTGCTTTAACCCGTTTTAAATTATGTTCATATTTACATAATAAGAGTTTCCGAAGGTCATTTCTACTCTCCAGTAAAGCATTATTAACTGCCAGGGATTTGTTTTGTTTTTGGTTGTTTTCCAAAATTTTAATTTTATTTATGACCGATTGCACTTCGCACTCTCTGCGTCTCTTTTCTCATGAAGCTAATTTTATACATAAACCTCTCATAAATGCTTTTTGCGATAACCATAATGTCTCGTCAGAAACTTCTCCATTGTCATTAATTTCGAGAAAGTGTTTTAATTCATTAGAAAGATATTCCCTATTATAAGCGGATTTTAAAAGAAAAGTATTCAGACGCCAGGTAAACGCAGAGGGTGGAGCACCTCCATCAGTGAGTTCTAATATAATTGGGAGGAGGCATTACTTATTGACTGACCCTCGTACATGTATGCTGTTTTGTAGGCAAAGGATGGTCACACCAAATATTGATTTCTTTATTTGATTTAGATTCATCTTTTGTTCTGTGAGGCAGTGACTGGGATCGTATACAAGGGACGTTATATATCCCTAGAATGTGTACAGAGACCTAATAAACTCATTGGAGTGCATTGCAGTCACAAACTCACCTGCTGCTGCAATGCAGGAATGAAGGTGAGCATTGACCTGGTCAGGCTATCTGGCTAAGGCAGATTAAGTAAAACCCGGCAGGGCCTTCATTTCTTGGAGGAGGTCACAGGAGGCAGTGGGGCGGCCTCCTCCCTCCAACCCAGGTTTTCCAGTGGCTCTTGCCACAGGTCCTTTAAAACCCCTGCATTAAGGATTAGTGTTGTTCTATGTTGGAACCTGCTAGGAGGATAGCAGGAAAGCTCAGCGGACCTGTGAGTAGCTGAACCCATGCCTGGGAAGGCTCTGCACCCGTCAGGCTCTGAGCGGCCCGGCGCGGCCGTTGCCCACGTCAACCATTGTTTATGGACTCATGTTAACCCGGCTGCGAAAAGGAGGACTTTCTGTTTTACCCGTGAGTTGCTGAATAAAAGCTGTTTATTTTGGACTTGCTTGGGTCACTGCCTCAGTTACTGCACGGTGTGTACACCGCCGCCTTACAGTTCATTGACATTGCATTTGACATTTCATTTTGTTAATTAATAAAAATAAACTATTAACACTTCCATTTTTGTAAGCACTCTTACTTTGTAGCATTTTTTCTATACCTGCTTAAAAGTTTTGCACAACCTACAGTAGTGTTCAAAATAATAGCAACGTGTTCAAAAACACGAGTTAAGCACAAAATCTTTATACTAGTTTTTATTTCCTTGCATTGGGAACATTGCACATTGTTTTCTAATTCAAAACATGGAGAGAAATGTATATAATTTTTAACTACTTTGCAGAAAATAGCAAAAATTGAACACTGGGCTGTTCTAAAAATAGCAGTGCCTGTGATGCGCCCCCTGGGGCCGTGGGGTACTAGATAGCCAGGCCGGTCCTTTTCGGAGTAGTCACGGTGGCAGTGACCCGGTCCGTGGCCCCGGGCGGTCAAATAATTAAAGAAAAGGGGAATAAAGTTTTTGAGGATAATGTTCGTGACGCTATCCGTGGTATGCGGCTATATGGGGCCGCCTCTGCGATGCAGATCCACTGTAGCTGATGGTGACGCAGGAGAGTTGGTTCAGCTCTCCACGGGCAGAGCTAAACCCCAGGGCAGTATAGATGATTTTATGAGGTAGATGTTATCGGCAGGGACAGTGTAGTGGAGGGCAAGTAACGCAGTAATTAGTCAAGGACACAGTGGGGTGCTGTCTTCAGGCTTTACTCACAGTTGTTAAGTTGCTCCAGGTTACAACCGCCGGATTATAACCACCCACGTCGTCCTGTGTCCTCCAGGGAAGTGATCCAGCCAACTCTCAGGTATCTAAGAAGCACTTGAACGGGACCCCTTTCTGTGTACCTCTCCAGGTCGTCTCACTGCGCTGGCTCTCGCTCTCCTGCCCTGCGCCTCACACCCAGTGTCCCAAGTCAGTGGCCGCGGGCCTTGTCGGGCGACGTCCTGTCTGTCCCCTTGGTCCTATATGGCCACCTTTTCGGCGATTGTGTGTGGAATGTGGTTACAGCACATGAAGTACTGCAACCTCCAGTTTGCTAGCTGAGCCCTAAAGTACTCCACTAGGCTGGGGCCGGTCCCCTACTGCGGCCTGATCTCTCCATGTCAGCGTGAATTCGGGCGCACGGGTGGCAACCCGCACTCGCCGTGCCCCTGGGATCCCTTCTCTCTCTCTCTCTCTGGAGCCTCCTCACAGCTCCGGTCTCCTCTCCTCGCTTTCCTCCTGGCCCTCTCTGGCTGGGGCCCTACTCCTCTGGAACTGCTCACAACTCTTGCTCCAAGCACTGGAACAGGAGACTCTCCCCCCCGTTAAACACAGCACGTCCGCGGGCTGGAACAGAGTAAAAACAAGAATTTAAGACATGCAAAAATTTTTAGGATGCATCCACATAGAAGAACAGTACATAAATAACTTTTCTTCCCTTTATGGGAGGTACTTGTCTTGAACGTTACATATTACTATCAGGTATATAAAACAATATTAAAACACTTTTAATAACACTCTTTCACACATAAAACATTTTTCAGCAGACTGCAGTGAGATCCTTATCATGGTGTCCATCTCACTGGTGTAAGTGCAATATGAGGGACCCATCCGAAAACCCACAACGTAGGCCCTGGGCGTGGCTGCAGGGCATAGCTGATCCACTCGTTGGACCACGTCTTCGGCCACGCCAAACGGGTTTTTGTTCAGTGGTCTTATAAAACCAATAAGAAGCACCTTAAGAAGTGCTAACTTTTTACAATAAAAGTTCTGGCTGCTCACTGTCCACAACCTATAATGTCCTTGTAACTTAACCGGGTACACACAAAACAAACAAAAACTTTCTTTTAAAGACACAAAATGATTATATCAATACCCTTCCGGGTAACTATTTACAGGTTTTCAACTTTTAACTAGTGCAGTTCAGTAATGGTGTTCCATCCGTGGGAACATTTGTCCACCACTGGATGGCCCAGCTGGTTCATCAGCCTCAGATGGCAGGGGTGTGCTCTCCTCCTCCACCACCCTATGCACATGTAGGGCGTACCACCCCCGTTCTCCGTGGTGGCGCGTGTAAGTGACCTTGCCTCCAGGGTACAAATCCCGTCCCGGTTGTCCCTGCTGAAGGTTGGACTCCACATCGCGCTTGTTCACGAAGAGGTCCGTGGCTACTTGAGGCTCCCGGATGAAGTCCTTGTCCAGGTTGAACTTTACTATGATGCCCAGCATTCTCACACTTGTGTTGTATTCACAGAGCTGCAGCAGCTGGGATGGATGGATGGGATCACACAGCACAGAGCTGCAGCAGCTGGGATTGATGGATGGATGGGCTCACACAGCACAGAGCTGCAGCAGCTGGATGGATGGGCTCACACAGCACAGAGCTGCAGCAGCTGAATGGATGGGATCACACAGCCCTCTGCAGGGAGAGGCGGCAATCCCCCCCCCCCCGTGCCCCTGGGATCCCTTCTCTCTCTCTCTCTCTGGAGCCCTCCTCACAGCTCCGGTCTCCTCTCCTCGCTTTCCACCTGGCCCTCTCTGGCTGGGGCCCTACTCCTCTGGAACTGTTCAAAACTCCTGCTCCAAGCACGGGAACAGGAGACTCTCTCTTGCTCCCCTGAGCAGAACTTCTGACTCCTTCTAGATGTTTCTCTCTTCCTTTTATACTGTCCTGCCTGTGCTCCCCTAAACTACTTCCTCCACCCACCTCCTCTACTTAGTTCCACTCTCCAGACAGGGACCAGGGACTGTGCTCTCCCTCTGGAACAATCTCGCCCTTCCCTAATGAAGTGGTGTGGTGTTGGATGTGGGTGTTTGGGTCCCGGGTAGTGCTCCCTCCTTACCTGAGAGTGGGGTACCACACCTCTGGATGAGATGCAGTACCTCTGTGGACCCACTGGGGCGCCACATCTGCATTAGTCTTTACAAACTCACAGTATGTACTCTTTTTTTTGAGGATTTACCATTCCTGTGAATCACTAACCTAATATTTAGTTGTAAACCCACAGTTTTTTTTAGAACTGATTCACATCTACAGTTGTGGCCAAAAGTATTGGAACCCCTGCAATTCTGTCAGATAATACTCAGTTTCTTCCTAAAAATTATTGCAATCACAAATTCTTTGGTATTATTATCTTCATTTAATTTGCTTGCAAGGAAAAAACACAAAAGAGAATGAAGCAAAAAACAAATCATTGATCATTTCACACAAAACTCCAAAAATGGGCCAGACAAAAGTATTGGCACCCTCAGCCTAATACTTGGTTGCACAACCTTTAGCCAAAATAACTGCGAACAACCATCAATGAGTTTCTTACAATGCTCTGCTGGAATTGTAGACCATTCTTCTTTGGCAAACTGCTCCAGGTCCCTGATATTTGAAGGGTGCCTTTTCCAAACTGCCATTTTGAGATCTCTCCACAGGTGTTCTATGGGATTCAGGTCTGGACTCATTGCTGGCCACCTTAGAAGTCTCCAGTGCTTTCTCTCAAACCATTTTATAGTGCTTTTCGAAGTGTGTTTTGGGTCATTGTTCTGCTGGAAGACCCATGACCTCTGAGGGAGACCCAGCTTTCTCACACTGGGCCCTACATTATGCTGCAAAATTTGTTGGTAGTCTTCAGACTTCATAATGCCATGCACACGGTCAAGCAGTCCAGTGCCAGAGGCAGTAAAGCAACCCCAAAACATCAGGGAACCTCCACCATGTTTGACTGTAGGGACCGTGTTCTTTTCTTTGAATGCCTCTTTTTTTTTTCTGTACACTCTATGTTGATGCTTTTTCCCAAAAAGCTCTACTTTTGTCTCATCTGACCAGAGAACATTCTTCCAAAACGTTTTAGGCTTTCTCAGGTAAGCTTTGGCAAACTCCAGCCTGGCTTTTTTATGTCTCGGGGTAAGAAGTGTGGTCTTCCTGGGTATCCTACCATACAGTCCCTTTTCATTCAGACACCGACGGATAGTACGGGTTGACACTGTTGTACCCTCGGACTGCAGGGCAGCTTGAACTTGTTTGGATGTTAGTCGAGGTTCTTTATCCACCATCCGCACAATCTTGCGTTGAAATCTCTCGTCAACTTTTCTTTTCCGTCCACATCTAGGAAGGTTAGCCACAGTGCCATGGGCTTTAAACTTGTTGATGACACTGCGCACGGAAGACACAGGAACATTCAGGTCTTTGGAGATGGACTTGTAGCCTTGAGATTGCTCATGCTTCCTCACAATTTGGTTTCTCAAGTCCTCAGACAGTTCTTTGGTCTTCTTTCTTTTCTCCATGCTCAATGTGGTACACACAAGGACACAGGACAGAGGTTGAGTCAACTTTAATCCATGTTAACTGGCTGCAAGTGTGATTTAGTTATTGCCAGCACCTGTTAGGTGCCACAGGTAAGTTACAGGTGCTGCTAATTACACGAATTAGCGAAGCATCACATGATTTTTCAAACAGTGCCAATACTTTTGTCCACCCCCTTTTTTAGGTTTGATGTGGAATTATATCCAAATTGGCTTTAGGACAATTCTTTTTGTGTTTTTCAGGAAGAAACTGAGTATTATCTGACAGAATTGCAGGGGTGCCAATACTTTTGGCCACCACTGTACGTTGTATAGAGTCAACCAACTCCTGGCATTTTTGATGTCACCCCACAAGTGTTCTATCAGATTAAGGACCGGGGATTGGGCTGGCCACTCCATAACCTCAATTTTGTTGGACTGGAACCAAGATTTTGCTCATTTACTGGTGTGTTTAGGGTCGATGTCTAGTTGAAAGGCCCAGGAGCATATCCTCTTCAATGTAAGGCAACATGATCTCTTCAAGTATTTTAATATATTCAGACTGTTTCATGGTCCCTGGTATGTGGTAAATAGGTCCGGCACCATAGTAAGAGAAACATGTCCATATCATGATGCTTGCAACACCATTCTTCACTGTCTTCAGAGTGTACTGTGGCTTGAATGCAGAATTTGGGGGTCGTCTGACGAACTGTCTGCGGCCCTTGGATGCAAAAAAAACAATTTTACTTTCATCAGTCCACAAAATATTTCTTAATTTCTCTTTAGGCCAGTTGATGTGTTCTTTGGCAAATTGCATCCGCATCAGCACAGGTCTTTTTTTTTAACAGTGGAACTTTGTGGGGACTTCTTGCTAAGAGATTGGCTTCACACAGGCGTCTTCTAACTGTCACAGTACTCACAGGTAACTTGAGATTGTCTTTGATCATCCTGGAGCTGATCATTGGCTGAGCCTTTTGCCATTCTGGCTATTCTTTGATCCATTGGAATGGTAGTCTTCTGTTTTCTTCCACGTCTCTCTGGTTTTGCTTTCCATTTTAAAGCATTGGAGATTTTTTTAGCTGAACAGCCTATCATTGTCTGCACTTCTTTATAAGTTTTTCCCTCTCCAATCAACTTTAAATCAAAGTACGTTATTCTTCTGAACAATGTCTCAAGCGACCCATATTTCTCAGGCTTTCAAGGAAAAATGCATGTACAACACGTGCTGGCTTTACTCTTAAATAAGGGCCACCTGATTCACACCTGTTCCTTCACAGAATGATTAACCTCACTAATTGAACTCCACAATGCTATTATTTTGAACACACCTCTTTCAATTAATTATTCAAATGCACAGACTCATTATTCAAAAACATGCAGATCATGAATGCTGAGTCTGTTGGTTTTCTTAGAATCTACTGCAACAACTGGTAAATTGTTTGACATGTGTACTATAATTTATACCAAAAACAGTGATTAATATGGTTAGCCATATTGGACTGCTATTATTTTGAACACTACTGTATGTATAGATTATATACAGTCGTGGCTGTATGAGACTGACACATATTTTGGTTTTCACAAAGTTTGTCACTAGAGTTGTTTAGATTTATTTCTATGCTGACTGAAGTACAATTGCATGTCATAAGTTTTTACACTTTTATTGACAAATTGATCAAATTTATGCAAAGGCTCAATTTTTACAACGTTGATTCCTATTTTTCAAAACTTATGCAGTTTGTTCTGGCATGCTGGATATCAGTTTCTTGGTGTCTAATCAGTGTTTAAAGTTTATCACAATTTCTGTGTGTTTGTTTGGCTTCCCACTATTTGAGGAATTGATCATAGGTTCTCAATGAGATTGACATCTGGGGAGTCTCCTTGCCATGGACGTGTAATGTGTCATGGGGCGGTAGCCATGGGTGAGGTACTCGTCTGTTATGCCCCGGCACGTTTCATGAAGGTGGGTTTCCTGGCTGGGTGTGAAGATTTGTTCTGTGAGAGAGCTACAGGCCACATATAACTGATGATGCTGGTTTGCCAGGACCAGATGTTTAACCAGTTAATGAAAGTACACCACCAGTTCCTAACAAACGATGCTTTATTAAACAGCTGTTGCATGGCAACTATGTACACAGGATAGCGGGTACACAACTTCTCGTTAGTTTCTTCATTAATACAGAGTATCTCAATACACAGTCTCTTTACTTCCTCGGCCTAACACATTCCTGCCTTCACTGGTCTCATTTCCTTAACCACCACCCAGATTAGCACCACAGTACAGTGAAAATTATTTCCTCTTCCCGCGGTTCCGCGCCTGATTCTCTTCGAAGAGGAGAGGGTTTGCCAATATGACCGGACTTAGCTTCAAGCTCCCTGACCCTTAGGGAACTACCACCTGGGGCACTTACTTCATCTCACTTTCTATTCTGTCCTGACCTTTAAGAGCTGTAAGCTACTCGGTGACATGCTGCTAGGCGTACCTTCTCCCGACCCTTCTCACTGGGTCACTCTGCTCTCTGTCAGTCCTCTGAGCTGGAACTGTCCTTTTCTCTACGTCTCTGTAACTCTCTCTCTGTCTTGGTCTGTTCCTCAGGATCATGCTATCTCTGTTCCGATCTCCTTTCTCTCCTACCACAGAACACCCACTGCATGCGGCCCTGCTGAGCACTCAGACCAAATGTTTGCTCTAGCTGCAAGCTAGGCCCTGTCTGAGTCACTACCAAGAAGTCCTCTCTGATCCTGCTATATAGACCCTTCCTCTCTGGGCT
Organism: Phyllobates terribilis; assembly: GCF_046119375.1. Taxonomy (NCBI): domain Eukaryota; kingdom Metazoa; phylum Chordata; class Amphibia; order Anura; family Dendrobatidae; genus Phyllobates; species Phyllobates terribilis. Next base: position 271,544,297 of record NW_027362765.1, read on the forward strand.
AGTCCTAACAAGTAAATATGTGTTACTTTACTCACTGTCTGTTGCTGGGCAGAGCCCAGCTTCTTCACAGTACAGTGCAAAACATTATAATACACCATATCACAATAACGCATGACATTATACTCACTAAACTCTACATCATACACAACACTGATTTCTTCAAAGGGGAAAAGGGCAATATGTCCATCTCCTTACAGACCAGACCCATGATTTAAATGTTTTGTTCATCGAGCCACTTATAGATCACTTTTACCTTTTGCTCCATCATGCTGGAAAAGCCTTTGTTTTTCATCAAATTTCTCCTGAATTGTTCGGAGAAGTTGATCTTGGAGGGTGTTTAGATACCATTGTTTATTCATTCTGTGTTGATTCCACCCCTCATTGTGTCTTAGGACACAGTGATTAACAGCTCAGTTGTCCAGTCTGCTGCAGGGGCGTGCTGAGCTGTCTGTGCTTTTATTGACAGCTCGACCATTCAATCTGAGACTGGAAGATGCTGAAGTCTCACCAGATGCTCCACATTCCCTTGATTGTGCAACTATTTAACTGAGCTGGCAGTCCCACATAGCTGTCAGCCATAGAGTCAGCTCTGTGTGATTGTTTTCCCTGTGCCTAGTGATCTGCTTATTGATCTAACGTTGCCTGACCTTGAACCTCGTTCTAACCATCCGTTTGTCTAATTCTTTTTGCTCTGATCCGCTATCCTCCCAGTATTTTGACCTTGGACTGTTACCTGACTACGCCTTCGTCTCATCCCTCGGTTTATGATGTACCCTCCTGGCTATTGACCTTGGACTCAATTGACTATCCTGACTCACAGTTGCCGGTGAAAAGTGACTCAGCGTCAAACATTCCACCAAAAGGTGGAAACTGGATTAGACAATTGTTATTAAGGGAAGCATATTAGATTTTGGAATTAGAGGTTAAACAACCTAATGGTATGAATGTTAAACTTTATTTGTCTTTCATATTTTAAGTACGATTTTTGCAGTAGTCTATGTAACATATTATATAAATGTATTGTGGTCATTTATAGTCTCACATGATTGGTTGCTTTGGTGACTAAGGACGCTAACATTCCAGAAACACGTCAATTTTTCTATCATGTGGAATACATGCTTTTGATACCTTTTTAATGTATATTTAAATAAAGAAGTTTTTTACATTTCAATCGGAATATGGATATGCCGTTTCCTTCATTAAACTAAGTTTTGGGCCGGCGTTCTGCAACAGCATTGGCACCCTTGTATCTTCAGACCAACATTATTTAAAGGAGCCATTTCATGAGGAATACAGGTAAGTCCTATTGACTTTTCATGTATCTTTCTGATTCTACAATATTCACATTCTAATAAGATCAAGGAAAACCACAGCATGAACAGGTGTGTCCAAGCTTTTGATTAGTATTGTATGTAGTACAGAGAAGACCCCAGAACTACAGACATTCCATGTTGAAATGGTTCTGCAGGAATTTTGCCCCATGCAGGTGCCACAAATTAAATGGAGGTACTGACATACTTTGAACTCCTGAAGATTGACAATTTGGGCCAGAGCATGGGTGAGTCACTGGACCAGACTGCTTGCTCTTTATTGCTGCTAGCAAATGATGTTTGTAACATCAGACAGGGGCAGGGGAACTAAAGCTAGCCGGATCCAGTGATCCAGCCCGCTTCATAGAAGCACTTCCAAGCTGAATAGCGAAAAGCTTGCAAGCACAAACTTGGTGCCTAGGAAACTGGCCACTGCAGAGATAGCTGGTAACCTAGGCAACGAGTTGTGAACTAGAAAATTACAAGTTCTTGAGAAGTAAATTGCAAAGTCGTTTGTTTTTACAAGCACTGTAATTTGAACCATTTACAAACCTGAGACAAGTCCTTTAAAATATGGGACTTTGAAGGCCAGAGTAGCTTGGAGAACTCAATTTCGTGTTAATGGAACCAATCCTTGACTATATGATCCTTGTGCCATGGTGCATTATCGTGCTGAAAAGAGTTCTTCTGCCATAGGGTGAACAGTTGCCATTGAAGGGTTACTCTTGCTCCGCTCACTTTAGCATCAAAAAGGAAGTGGGGCCGATGACATCATGTCTACCGGTACGAGCCGGGATGTCCGCATGAATGGCAGGTATCACTGACCTCGCCCATTGTTATGAATGAGATAGGTGCACAATACCTGCTGATCGCACACACTTCGCCACTGGTATTAGTAGATGTGATGTCACCTGGCCTGTTCACCTTTTGAGAGTGGAGCAGAATTAACCCTTTAAGGAATGAACTTGGACAGCCAGAATGATTACAAAATACCTACTGTCTAACACAGTGGTCCCCAACCTTTCCTACCTTAGAGAGCCATATGCCGCTCTACAGAGCAACACCCAGTTCCCCCATTATTGGTATAGTGACAGCCAAAACTTTCCCATAGGAATCACTCTGAGGCAGTATATTTACATCCAGGGGTTCCCACTTTACCCCATTCAGCATTTACGCCCATCATCAAGCACCCCTCTATCTGGCAGTATCATCCTATGTTCAGCATAGCACTTATTTAATATATCTCTCCATCCCCAGTATATGTGCATCCAGATCTTCCCTTCTATGTGGGCCTACTCACAAAAGTCACCATCTGAAGACCTGCACTTCATAGCTGCTTCCTAGACCTGGTACTATTGCACCAAGCTGGCAGACAGCCGTGAGCCACACATCATGGATCCGCGAGCCACCTGTGACCCCCTGGTGTAAAGGATTTCGTAGGTTCAGAGACGTAAGGGTGGGCCAAGAAGACATTCCTCACACCAGGATTCCACCTCCACCAGCCAGAACTGTTCACATCCGACAGGAAGATTCATAGCCTCGTGCTTCTTCTGCCAAATTCTTATCAGTATGGTGCTGCAGAACTCTGTATTCGTTTTACCAGGCAGTGCTTTTTGTTAACCACTTAGTAATGCAAGTGTTTTCACTCTTTTGCCCATTGGAGTCTTGTCTTTCTGTTTCCCTTAGTTAGTTGTATCTCATTGACAACACAGTTACATCATTTTTTATGTAATGGTTCCAGTAGGAAAGTCTTTAGAATCCCCATTCTCCAGTATTGTTGCTGTGACTATTTCATGATTACATAAGAAACATACCTTTTATTTTGCAGTTATTATTTCCATGGGAGCTTAAAACACTCTCCCTCAATGTAATATTACGATGGATGAAAGGTCTTTGTTGACTTTTGTTATTGAAAGGTTTCAATGGAAAACTTCAGGCTTGTGTGGCTTTCAAAGTGCTCCACCAACGATTAATTCATTCTTAATTCACTCATTAGTAAACATACTTTAATGGAAGTGTAGCACCCTGAGGATTCGGCTGCTACAGGGGTATTGCACCTCAACCCAGAGGTGTGATATTCCACTCCCGGGTAAGGATGGAGTGTGGAACTGAGCTCGGTAGGCTGCATGCACTACATACATCCCATTTCCGAGGAACAGGCCGACGGTACTCCCACTTAGAAATGTGCAGGTACGACCGAGTCTGTTCCTGGCTGGAGTGGGAGGGGGGTGGTACATCCCAAGTAGTGTAGGGGCAGATAGGGGGAGCAGCCTGGGTAAAGATAGGAGCTCATTGGGTGCTGGTCACCTGAGCTCACACATAGAGGGTGTATATAAGGTGGGCACCAACTAAGAACAGGGTCAGATGCAGGGAGAACAAGTCAGGAGCAGAGGAGAGAAGAAAGACCCAGAGTGAGAGAGGAGAAAAGAGAGAGACCCAGAGGCACAGAAGAAAAGGACTCCAAGATCCCAACTAAAATCCCCGGGTGAAGAGTCGGCATCAGGGTACCGGAACCCAAGCTGGTGGGGGTAAAAACATTCCCCAGCCAGAGACCGGAGACCGTGGGCAGCATCTGCCACGGTCACCCACCACATCCACCCCGAAGGCACACCACATGAAGGGTCAGGGAACCCAGGGCCAAGGGTGTCCCAACAGAAGGCCCGAGGGAGCTGGACCTAGGTGGATTACTGGTGGGGACGGCCAGAGAACGGGACAGAAAGAGAGCTCAGGGCCACGCTCCGGACTTGTTTGGGGGTTGGCTGGATCCAGGACCTGGTGGACGCAGCACGGCTCGGGTGGTCACTCGCAGCTGGAGTGACCAGTACAACATCTGCAGTAAGTAAACACCCTTAACTGCACAACCCGACTCTGTCTTCACTGCCGTCTGCACTACACCACCACAACCCCCATCCTCTGCACCTGTCCCCTCTGAGGCTATACCCCTCCCGTTGGGGGTTATCTCACCAAGCTGCGCACCCACCATCAGCCTCAGCGGACCCTGCTGCAGCGGCGGCCACAGTGACCGCATCACAACGGGTGGCGTAGTCGACACAAAAGAACTCTTAATAACATCTGTAGGACTGCCACATAACACTGAGCTTGACGCCCTGGGCACGGGCCGGGTCACAGCCGCTCGGAGACTACAACCCCCCATCTGATCCGGTGCCGGGTATTCCCCTCAAAAAGGAATATGTCCCAGGGGGCGCGTCAACTTTGGCGTAGTCGGCAGGATTACGTGCCCACAACACCCGGGTACTGCGTGCCTGAAGAAAAGTGCAAGTTTACCTCAGAAAGAAGTCTCCCGCCGGTTCCGGAGGGTCCACGCCATCGGACCCCATCACCAGTCGATTCCAGCCGATTGTCCGCCATTTCCAGCTTGTTCCCGCCATCTGCAGAGTTTCCCGCCACTGGGCGACGCTTCCCGCCAAATCCGAAGATTTCCCGCCTTAGAAGAGCAGCGGACGCCATTATGGGCGTGCCAAAGGAGGGCAGGAGGCCGCCTCCCATCGTGGGCCAGGACAGAAAATGGCGCCAAAAGTGGAAACCGCCCCCACCAACAGAGACTGTGATGCTAGAGGTGTCTGTCAGCGTGAAAGAACCGCCCCTGGAGCTGACAGTCACCCAGTTGCCCCGGGACCGCCCTCGAAGTGGGAGGAGACGAAAGAAAAGAACGAAGATGGGTGCCGCCTGGAGCAGTCTGGAGCGAGCGCACCCGGAGGCAAGAGGTCTAACGAAGAGTAGCAGAGAAGCTCACCCGGAGATGTCCAGAGAGCAGAGCAGCACCGGCCCGCTGGCCAGGAGCCTGCTGGAAGAAGAGCAGAGCAGCACCGACCCGTTGGTCAGGAGCCTGCTGGACACCACGACCCCACTAGGCCTAGTGGAGGTCCTTGCACAGCTCCCCCGAGACCGGGAGTGTGCACAGACTGCCCTGGAGGGCCTCGCACGGAGGATGGCCCAGGTACAGCGCGAGATATTGGCGGAGTGGAGCCGGGAGATGGCCCAGCAAACCAAGACCCGGAGCACCCCAGCCGAGAGGAGGAAGGAGACCGCCTCTGAGGATGGCGCGGGAGGACCCAAGGCCGGAGATGGCGCCGAGGAGGGAGCCGAACGCATGGAGGCAGGTAAAGGGGACGTCTATACCCCAAGCCGTGACACCGCTTACCTGCCCCAGCTCCCCGTCGCAGAGCCCGAAAGTCCCCCTGCTGTGCCCGAAAACGCCATGTCACCGACGCAGACTAGGCCCCAACCGGAAGCCGCCGCCGCGACCCCTGTGACGTCACACGCCTCGACCCCGAGCGTGACCAAGCAGGAAGTACCACCAGCCTGGTCGCAGGGCCTAGAATTCCCGGGCGTCGCATCACCAACAGCGCCCCCTACCTCCGCGGAGCCTCCGGCCTGGTCGCAAGGCCAGGTAGCCCAGGGCGCCGCCGTATTAACGGTGCCCTTCACCTTCCAGGTGCCCCAGGCCTGGCCGCAAGGCCTGGGCAACCCGGGCGCCACCACCACCGCGCCCGCACCCGTAAAACCAGGGGTGCCGCGTCTGGGAGAGGACCTGTTTGCCCAGCACACGTGGCCGGACGGGCAGCCTTTCATCTGGCCCCAGAAGTATTACGAACTGGAGCACCAGAGGAGGATTGGGGCCATGTGTGCACCCCTGATTCCGGCTCCGAAGCCCGTAATAAGGATCTCGCCCCCGCTAGCGGAAGCGCAGTTTGAGTGGGACCCCACCGGAGAAGATCTAATGGGGTTCACTCAGGAAACCAGGGCAGCTGCAGCGGAGCGTGCTGAGTGCTGCCGCCAACAGCTCGAGGAGTTTGCGAGGGAGCGGAGAGAGAGGCGGGTCCGGGAACAACAGGCCCAAATACGGAGTGCCGAGCAGAAGAGCCGGACCAGGAGGGACCCCCGTGCAGCGCACAGTCCCCGTACCACCGGGACTGTAATAAAGTTCAACCAGCAGCATGGGTGGGGCTTCATTAGAGACAACAACACCCCCGGCGACGTCTTTGTCACGCGCAGAGACGTTGAGTCCCACCTGCCGGAGGGACACAGAGGTCGTGACCTTTACATCGGGGACGAGGTCACCTTCACCCGGCACAAGTGTGCCAAAGGACCTTACGCCCTCCACGTACACCGCCTGACGGAGGAGGAGTTGCAGTGCGGGGAGGAGGAGCAAGAGGACCCGGACGGGTCTGAAGTTACAACCAGCTACAAGCAAAGAGCAGGAGGAAGACGCCGTTGAGTGCGCCAGAGCAGTAGATGTAAATAGTTACCCGACCGGGTACCAAAGAAACTGTTGATACATATATATAGTCCCCGTTGGGACCAGCTGAGTGAACTGTTTACCCGTTAACCCCTTAATCCCGCAGGCTGAGGACTGTGAGCAGCCATTCCCTTCCCTTTACCTGGCCGAGGACTGAGAGCGGCCAACTTCCCCTGTATATAGTTGCGCTTCCTAAAGCGCCCCCTACCGGTTTTATAGGAAAACCAGTTTTTCTAAGAGACTGTCGCACTTTTCCCGGACACACGTTGCACAGTGTCCGGAGGAGGAACCTGAAACAAGAAACGACTACGAGAATGTTTATATGAAAAGTTTTATATATATAATGTTTTATATGTTTTATTATGTTTATATGGAAAAAAAAAATTTTGTATGTTTTGGTGTTATGTCTTACAGCCCGAGGACGTGCTGTGATTTACCAGGGGGGAATGTAGCACCCTGAGGATTCGGCTGCTACAGGGGTATTGCACCTCAACCCAGAGGTGTGATATTCCACTCCCGGGTAAGGATGGAGTGTGGAACTGAGCTCGGTAGGCTGCATGCACTACATACATCCCATTTCCGAGGAACAGGCCGACGGTACTCCCACTTAGAAATGTGCAGGTACGACCGAGTCTGTTCCTGGCTGGAGTGGGAGGGGGGTGGTACATCCCAAGTAGTGTAGGGGCAGATAGGGGGAGCAGCCTGGGTAAAGATAGGAGCTCATTGGGTGCTGGTCACCTGAGCTCACACATAGAGGGTGTATATAAGGTGGGCACCAACTAAGAACAGGGTCAGATGCAGGGAGAACAAGTCAGGAGCAGAGGAGAGAAGAAAGACCCAGAGTGAGAGAGGAGAAAAGAGAGAGACCCAGAGGCACAGAAGAAAAGGACTCCAAGATCCCAACTAAAATCCCCGGGTGAAGAGTCGGCATCAGGGTACCGGAACCCAAGCTGGTGGGGGTAAAAACATTCCCCAGCCAGAGACCGGAGACCGTGGGCAGCATCTGCCACGGTCACCCACCACATCCACCCCGAAGGCACACCACATGAAGGGTCAGGGAACCCAGGGCCAAGGGTGTCCCAACAGAAGGCCCGAGGGAGCTGGACCTAGGTGGATTACTGGTGGGGACGGCCAGAGAACGGGACAGAAAGAGAGCTCAGGGCCACGCTCCGGACTTGTTTGGGGGTTGGCTGGATCCAGGACCTGGTGGACGCAGCACGGCTCGGGTGGTCACTCGCAGCTGGAGTGACCAGTACAACATCTGCAGTAAGTAAACACCCTTAACTGCACAACCCGACTCTGTCTTCACTGCCGTCTGCACTACACCACCACAACCCCCATCCTCTGCACCTGTCCCCTCTGAGGCTATACCCCTCCCGTTGGGGGATATCTCACCAAGCTGCGCACCCACCATCAGCCTCAGCGGACCCTGCTGCAGCGGCGGCCACAGTGACCGCATCACAACGGGTGGCGTAGTCGACACAAAAGAACTCTTAATAACATCTGTAGGACTGCCACATAACACTGAGCTTGACGCCCTGGGCACGGGCCGGGTCACAGCCGCTCGGAGACTACAACCCCCCATCTGATCCGGTGCCGGGTATTCCCCTCAAAAAGGAATATGTCCCAGGGGGCGCGTCAGAAGCTCCTTTAAAAGGGCTGCACATCATGTTCTAGAGTCAAGACAATTCATCATTTGCATTTATTCTTACAAAAATAAATTCTGTTTCGTCTGTCTTTTTGCACTAGAGGATTTTGTAACAAATTCATCAAAATGAGTGCATAATGTTCCATGAATTTGCCCTATTTTTTTTGGTCCTTTTCACCTTTATAGAGAAAAAGTCACATGATTTCAACAAACTTTAAAGTGTCGTACTTAAAGGGGTATTCCCATCTCCAAGATCTTATCCCAATATGTAGTAAGTGTAATAATAATAATATTAGGAAATACCTCCAATTAGAAATGTAGTATAGTTCTTCCGATTCGCTATGTCACTTACATGTGCAGGGCATTGCAGTAGCTTACAGTGGCATGTAAAAGTTTGGGCACCCCTGGTCAAAATTAAAGTTATTGTGAACAGTTAAGTAAGTTGAAGATGAAATGATCTCTAAAAGGCCTAAAGATGAAGATGACACATTTCTTTTGTATTTTAGGCAAAAAAAAATAAAAAAAATATATACAGTACAGACCAAAAGTTTGGACACACCTTCTCATTTAAAGATTTTTCTGTATTTTCATGACTATGAAAATTGTACATTCACACTGAAGGCATCAAAACTATGAATTAACACATGTGGAATTATATACTTAACAAAAAAAGTGAGAAACAACTGAAAATATGTCTTATATTCTAGGTTCTTCAAAGTAGCCACCTTTTGCTTTGATGACTGCTTTGCACACTCTTGGCATTCTCTTGATGAGCTTCAAGAGGTAGTCACCGGAAATGGTCTTCCAACAATCTTGAAGGAGTTCCCAGACATGCTTAGCACTTGTTGGCCCTTTTGCCTTCACTCTGCGGTCCAGCTCACCCCAAACCATCTCGATTGGGTTCAGGTCTAGTGACTGTGGAGGCCAGGTCATCTGGCGTAGCACCCCATCACTCTCCCTCTTGGTCAAATAGCCCCTACACAGCCTGAAGGTGTGTTTGGGATCATTGTCCTGTTGAAAAATAAATGATGGCCCAACTAAACACAAACCGGATGGAATAGCATGCCGCTGCAAGATGCTGTGGTAGCCATGCTGGTTCAGTATGCCTTCAATTTTGAATAAATCCCCAACAGTCTCACCAGCAAAGCACCCCCACATCATCACACCTCCTCCTCCATGCTTCACGGTGGGAACCAGGCATGTAGAGTCCATCCGTTCACCTTTTCTGCGTCGCACAAAGATACGGTGGTTGGAACCAAAGATCTCAAATTTGGACTCATCAGACCAAAGCACAGATTTCCACTGGTCTAATGTCCATTCCTTGTGTTCTTTAGCCCAAACAAGTATCTTCTGCTTGTTGCCTGTCCTTAGCAGTGGTTTCCTAGCAGCTATTTTACCATGAAGGCCTGCTGCACAAAGTCTCCTCTTAACATTTGTTGAAGAGATGTATCTGCTGCTAGAACTCTGTGTGGCATTGACCTGGTCTCTAATCTGAGCTGCTGTTAACCTGCGATTTCTGAGGCTGGTGACTCAGATAAAATTATCCTCAGAAGCAGAGGTGACTCTTGGTCTTCCTTTCCTGGGGCGGTCCTCATGTGAGCCAGTTTCTTTGTAGCGCTTGATAGTTTTTGCAATTGCACTTGGGGACACTTTCAAAGTTTTCCCAATTTTTCGCATTGACTGACCTTCATTTCTTAAAGTAATGATGGCCACTCGTTTTTCTTTACTTAGCTGCTTTTTTCTTGCCATACTACAAATTCTAACAGTCTATTCAGTAGGACTATCATCTGTGTATCCACCAGTCTTCTGCACAACACAACTTATGGTCCCAACCCCATTTATAAGGCAAGAAATCCAATTTATTAAACCTGACAGGGTGAAGTGAAAACCATTTCCGGTGACTACCTCTTAAAGCTCATCAAGAGAATGCCAAGAGTGTGCAAAGCAGTCGTCAAAGCAAAAGGTGGCTACTTTGAAGAACCTAGAATATAAGACATACAGTATTTTCATTTGTTTCACACTTTTTTGTTAAGTATATAATTCCACATGTGTTAATTCATAGTTTTGATGCCTTCAGTGTGAATGTACAATTTTTATAGTCATGAAAATACAGAAAAATCTTTAAATGAGAAGGTGTGTCCAAACTTTTGGTCTCTACTGTATATATAATTATATATAACGTTGCCCTTTCCTCGGTTTGAAATGTAATTAAGAAATTGCAGTTAACAGGAATAGTGGAATAGTGGAGGTCAAGATAAGGTCTGGAAGACCAAGCAAAATTTTCTAGAGAGGCAAATCAGTAACCCCCGCTTGACTGCAAAAGACCTTCAGAAAGATTGAGCAGACTCTGGAAATGTCGTACATTCTTCTACTGTTCAGAGATACCTACACAAATATAGCCTTCATGGAAAAGTCATCAGAAGAAAACCTCTCCTGCATCCATTATATGTTCATTTGCAAAAGAACATATAAACAATAGTGATGAGCGAGCACTAAAATGCTCGGGTACTCGTTGCTCGGGTCGAGCAAATTGGAATACTCGGGTGCTCGACCCAAGCAACGAGCCCAATGTAAGTCAATGGGAAACTCGAGCATTTTTCAGGTGGCTCCCCCCGGCGGTCTGCAGAGGGCCTAAAAATTGCCCAAATCGATGGGAACAGTGCTGAAATGACATGGGAACAGCATGGGGAAAGACCCCTGAAGCATTTCTGACTCCCAGGTCACTGCTATCAACAACGTTGTCAGAGTATTACGCCACTTTTACGGATTCACAATAAAACATACAAAAACAACATGGATTTTCCTGGGAAATATATTAAGGGTAATGACTTGTATATAAGGCAAAATAAATAACCAAAACCAAAGATACTTCTCCACACCTTGGGCTATGTTCACATATAGCATTTTTGATGCGTTTTTGCACTTTTGCATTGCTTTCAACAAAGACAAATGCATTCACTGGGAAATGTCATTTTAACATTTTACAACCTTATCTGGCCATGTGGTGTGTGACACATCATCAGACACATGCATATGTAGCACCCCGAGGGCTCGGCTGCTACAGGGGTATTGCACCTCAAACCAGAGGTGTGATATATTCCACTCCTGGGTAAGGATGGAGTGTGGACCAGGACTCGGTAGGCTGCATGCACCACACACACCCCATTTCCGAGGGACAGTTCAACGGTGCTCCCACTAGACAGAAGTGCAGGCACGACAGCATCTGTCCCTGGCTGGAGTGGGGAGGGGAAAGTACACCCAGTGGTGTAGGAGCAGATAGGGGTGGGTCTCTGGGCATAGGTAGGAGCCCATTGGTTGCTAGTCACCTGGGCTCACACATAGAGGGAGGTATATAAGGTGGGCACCATCTTAGGACAGTGTTCAGTGCAGTCTGAGGAGAAGTGACAGGGAGCAGAGCAGCTGCATGGGCTCTGCTCCACGGGTAGGCCTTGTCAGGAGGCCGGAGCCTGAGAGAGAGAGAGAGAGAGAAGAAAGAACAGAAAGGAAAGTAAGAAAGGAAACAAGGAACAGGAACACAGAGAAAGGCCCAGAGACACGAGGACAGAGGGAACCCTAAGGACCCAGGAGACTGCGGGTGACGGGTTGGCAGAACAGGGTACCGGAACCCAAATTGGTGGAGGCAACAGATTCCTCAGACAAAGACCGGAGGTTGTGACCACATCTTGGTGCGACCCCTCACTACATCCACCAGGAAAGCATACCGCATAGGGTCAGGGAAACCAGAGATAGGTTTCGCCAACAGAAGGCCCGAGGAAGCTGGACAAAGGTGGGTCACTGGTGGGGACGGCCAGAGAAAGGTAGAGAAGGGAGCCCTGAGCCACGCTCTGGAATTGCCTGGGAGTTGACCGAGTCCCTCACCTGGTGGACGCAGCACGGCTTGGGCCGTCATCGCCTGCAGGATTGACCGAATAACAACTGTGAGCAAAGCATTGGAAACTGCAATTACAAGTCTCTGTGTTTCATCCCCGCACCAGCACCATTAGTACTGGGACGCTCACACCATCACTCCCATCATCCACGCTAGCTGCCCTGAGGCAATACTTCTCCCGTGGGGAGTTATCCCATACTTGGCTGCGCATACAACATCAGCCTCACCAGACTGCAGCGCAGCGGCGGTCCCCACTGACCGCAATCCACGGGTGGCGTAGTCGGACATTTGCTAATACATTAAGACTGCCACTGGTTTGACCACCCTGAGCCACGGACCGGGTCGCCGCCACACGGAGACTACAACCCCCAGCATCCCACAAGAGACCCGGCTCCGGGTATCCCCTGCACAGCACAGGCCCAGGGGGCGCGTCACATACAGTGCTGAAAAGACATGAGAACAGCATGGGGAATACTTCTGGAAACATTTCTGAGTCCCAGGTCACTGCCTAAAAGATCATAAGTGATCCTTGGCGCGTGCGAAGATGCCTCCCTCCATGCACCTGTCGTTGCAGACTTGCAACAATCACCATCCACGTCCTTGTCCCAGTGCAGTGTTCAGTTGTCCCTGCCTCATTCCTTGGAATGCAAGCGCAAGAATGCAGCCAGCCACCCATCCACCCACAGGCAGCAATACTATACTGCCAATTTTTTGACAGCTGCTTGCACTTGAAATGTGGCCTTTTAGGCTCGTGAAGGCGGAAGCTTTTCATAACCTCATGCCGGCGGCGGCGGGGTGTCCATACTCGCTCCCCAGGCGCCACTGTTTCTCCCGGTGTCGTCTCCGCCCTCCACAAGCATGGGTCCCACAACATTACCCGTGCCCTCCCCAGTGCACTTACTGGGAAGGACCGCCTAACCACAAACACGTGGACAGGTGAATGTGGCCAGGGACGGTACGGAGCCAGTCCACAGTTTTTTTTGCTGAGTTGTACTTCACCACAGCCATATTCTTTAGCTTGGTGAAAGGACTTGGGAAACCATATCTACCCAGCTGTCATTTCTCCCAGGAAGTCCTCTAAAGCTGCTTTCACTTGAAATGTGGCCTTTTAGGCTCGTGGAGGCGGAAGCTTTTCACAACCTCATTCCGGCGCCGGCTGGGTGTCCATACTCGGTCCCCAGCCACCACTGTTTCTCCCGGTGTCGTCTCCGCCTTCCACAAGCACGGGTCCCACAACATTACCCATGTCCTCCCCAGTGCACTTACTGGGAAGGACCGCCTAACCACAAACACGTGGACAGGTGAATGTGGCCAGGGACGGTGCGGAGCCAGTCCGCAGCTTTTTTTGATGAGAGTTGTATTTAGCTCGGTGAAAGGACTGGCATAGAGGGAAACCGTATCTACTCTGGGTGTCATTTCTCCGTCACCAGGTTCCGCTCATTGTCACACACGACCATGCCTGGCTATATGTTCAGCGGTGAGAGCCACAGAACAGGCTGCTGTGTTACAGCTTTCAACAAATCTGCAGCGCTGGGCGGTTTGTCAATTAAGCATTAAGCATGTTATCTTCAGCACAGCCTGTTGCCACTTGACCAAGGCAGTGCTGCAGTGCTGTCAGCTTGTGACTGATGTGGTTATTTCGGAGATGGAGGAGGAGGTGCAGGAGCTGAACAATGTGATTACATTGAGGTTAAATTGGTGACGCTGTTTTTTATACTAAAGAAAGATCCTATTGTTTTGTTTTTTTTACGTTATTTTTTAAGACAAATGCATTCACCGGGAAATGTAATTTTAACATTTTACAACCTTATCTGGCAATGTGGTGTGTGACACATCATCAGACACATCCTGTTTTATTTATGATGGAGGGTCTCTGAAAGTCATAAAGCTTATTTTTATAGGGCCATCAGACAGCTCTTACTATTCTTAAAATGCCAGCAGTCGGCCCTCGCTATTGTTAGAGAGTCATCAGCCGGCTATGCTTTGTTGTTCCCATTATTAATAAGTGGGTCTCCTATACTGTTATTGCGTATCCAGTGACTGCAAGGGTTGCCAAAAATTTGGACGCAACCCAATACCCCTTTGAAGAGACATAGAGGAGGGTCTCAGTAAAAAAAATGTTCCCATTATAAAAGAGCAGGTCTCCTATAGTGGTAATGCCCATGCTGTGACGGCAAGGGATGCCAAAATTTTGGAAAAACCCCACTAAGAATTTAAAGACACATAGAGCAGGGCCACAGTAACGACAAATTCCCATAAGAAAGGAGAGAGTCTGCAATACAGTTATAGGGTATGCAGTGAGTCCAACGGCTGACCAATTTTAGGAAAAACCCCACTAAGAATTTAAAGACACATAGAGCAGGGCCAAAATAACGACAAATTCACATAAGAAAGGAGAGAGTCTGCTATACAGTTATAGGGTATGCAGTGAGTCCAACGGCTGACCAATTTTAGGAAAAACCCCACAAAGAATTTAAAGACACATAGAGCAGGGCCACAATAATGACAAATTCCCATTAGAAAGGACAGAGTCTGCTATACAATTATAGGGTATGCAGTGAGTCCAAAGGCTGACCAATTTTAGGAAAAACCTCACTAAGAATTTAAAGACACATAGAGCAGGGCTGTAACATCCCTGGCGGCGTGCTGGCATGGCTTACCACCTCCCACCATGCAAGACCGCCATCTTACCTATCAATCCAGGCTGTACACTTTGCTCCAGTACCTGCTGTGTCTCTTGTCTGATTGCTTAGGGCGGCGGTGCGGTTACTGCCTGATTCTTATAGTTACTGAGTGCGCACTCCTAATGTCTCCCCAGCCTATTGCCCTGAGTCACTGGATACTTAAACCCCCTCCACCCAGTAGGGGGCCTGAGCAACACTTTTCTTCAGTGTGTTCCTTGCAACTGAGTTGCCAGGTCCTGTCCTGTATCTTGTCTGTTTCCGCCACCCTGGGGCTGTATACCCAGGCCTGTTACCTGTATCTGTGACTTCTAGTCTGTCTCCGCCACCCTGGGGGCTGAGTTCCCAGGTTCGTTCCTGTATCTTGTTCCTGGTTCAGTTCCTGTCTGAACTGTGTCCTAGCCCGTTACCTGTTTGTCTCTATGTCCAAACCTTCCCTTTTCCTGCAGTGTCTGAACCTGCACCTAACTCCAACTCGTTGTCTCTGTACTTCTGTTTGTGAGTTTTGTGTCCACTCGCTTCTTCATAGTAAGTACCTTGTGTTTATCTGGTTCTGCTTGTCCCGTTTCCCTGCCTCCGTATCTACCTCCTGTGTTCTAACTATCTTCCTGTATTTTCCAGTCTGTTCCATGTGAACAGAGCCCTGTCCTGTCTGCCTGCACCTTCTGCTCTGTTCTGCTCTGCTTGCCCACCGCATCTGCGGTTTCGCTCTGCTCTGCTTGTCCGCCGCATCTGCGGTTTGGCTCTGCTCTGCTTGTTCGCCGTGCCTGCGGTTTTGCTCTGCTCCGCTCTGCTTGTTCAATGTACCGGCGGTTTCGCTCTGCTCTGCTAGTCTACCGCACCTGCGGGTTTTGCTATGCTCTGCTTGTCTACCGCATCTGCGGGTTTTGCTCTGCTCTGCTTGTCTACCGCACCTGCGGCTCCGTTCCTGTATCCCAGTCTGTACTGGTCCCTATCCTGCCTGCGTTCCTACCTGCCAGTGCCCGCCTGTCTGCATGCCAGCCGTGCCTGTCAGTGCCCACCTGTCTGCATGCCAGCCGTGCCTGCCAGTGCCCACCTGTCTGCATACTAGCCAAGCCTGACAGTACCCACCTGTCTATATGCCAGTCTAACCTGCCTGTTTCTGCATTCCCCAGTGTGGGTCAACAGCTGTGACCGAGGTCTGACCTGGAGTAGCACCTGGTCCCTCTGCTCAGTTCCTCCCTGGTTCATGGAGTCGACTGAACCACCGTGTGACCTTGGTCGTACCGGGTTGATACTTAGTCACGCCCCTCCAGGCACTCCTCGGTTCATGGTCCAGTTTGCTCAGGCCATGGTCCCCGTTGAGCCCCACGGCCCTTCGCTCTCTGAGACATTTGAATTCTTGTCTGGCGAATACGTGCACCAAGGAAAAAATTTTTCTCAAGCTGAGGTCCAGGCGATTCACGCACCAGCCCAAATGGAGCTATCAGCACTCGTTCCTGCGGATCCACCACGGTACTACGGGGATCCAAAACAAAGCCGTGTGTTTGTGGAGCAATGTATGGTGCATTTCAAATTCTATGCTCACTATTTTCCCACTGATTGGGTTAAAGTAGCATTCATGATGTTCTACTTAGCGAGTGATGCCTTGAATTGGATTGGATCACCCCCCTATGGGAAGCATGGGATCCTATCGTCTCTGACCTGCAGGCCTTCCTGGTGGCCTTTCTAATGGTCTTCGATGAGGCTTCTGCTAAAGCTTCCCTTCCCAATATCCTATAGCAGTCCCGATGGGTGATGCGTGTAGGTAGCCCACCAGCTCTCCAGCCTAAAGAGACTGCTGCCCACATAGAATCCACACAGGATGATAATGCTCCACAGAATACTTCTCTTCCCAACCTTAAGAGGCAGTCCAGACGTGCAAGGCGTAGAGGTAAACCGTCACGCCATGTTCTGTCCTCCCAAAGACCTCCTGTTCCCCAGCCTGTAGAGGCAGCTACCCGCACAGAATCCATGAAGGATGACCATGTTCGTCAGGCAAAGCAGAGGCCGGAACTCAGTCACAAAATCAGATTGTGGTCCCGTTGCGGTTGTTTGGGACACCCTGATGGTCTCTGTCCAGTGAAGGTTGGAGAATCCCAAGACATTAGGCCTGTAGGAGAGGCTGCCCTTGGCATTAGTGTTTCCTCTCCACAGATGACCGTGATTGTCTCCGTGGCAAGTGAAGGCCTCGCATTAACCGGAAGTTTCGGGCATAAAGCTTTGAAGAGTCAGTGTGACTTAAACCCCCTCCACCCAGTAGGGGGGCCTGAGCAACACTTTTCTTCAGTGTGTTCCTTGCATCTGAGTTGCCAGGTCCTGTCCTGTATCTTGTTTGTTTCCGCCACCCTGGGGGCAGTATACCCAGGCCTGTTGCCTGTATCTGTGACTTCTAGTATGTCTCCGCCACCCTGGGGGCTGAGTTCCAAGGCTCGTTCCTGTATCTTGTTCCTGGTTCAGTTCCTGTCTGAACTGTGTCCTAGCCCATTACCTGTTTGTCTCTATGTCCGAACCTTCCCTTTTCCTGCAGTGTCTGAACCTGCACCTAACTCCAACTCGTTGTCTTTGTACTTCTGTTTGTGAGTTGTGTGTCCACTCGCTACTTCATAGTAAGTACCTTGTGTATATCTGGTTCTGCTTGTCCCGTTTCCCTGCCTCCGTATCTACCTCCTGTGTTCTAACTATCTTCCTGTATTTTCCAGTCTGTTCCATGTGAACAGAGCCCTGTCCTGTCTGCCTGCACCTTCTGCTCTGTTCTGCTCTGCTTGCCCACCGCATCTGCGGTTTCGCTCTGCTCTGCTTGTCCGCCGCATCTGCGGTTTGGCTCTGCTCTGCTTGTTCGCCGTGCCTGCGGTTTTGCTCTGCTCCGCTCTGCTTGTTCAATGTACCGGCGGTTTCGCTCTGCTCTGCTAGTCTACCGCACCTGCGGGTTTTGCTATGCTCTGCTTGTCTACCGCATCTGCGGGTTTTGCTCTGCTCTGCTTGTCTACCGCACCTGCGGCTCCGTTCCTGTATCCCAGTCTGTACTGGTCCCTATCCTGCCTGCGTTCCTACCTGCCAGTGCCCGCCTGTCTGCATGCCAGCCGTGCCTGTCAGTGCCCACCTGTCTGCATGCCAGCCGTGCCTGCCAGTGCCCACCTGTCTGCATACTAGCCAAGCCTGACAGTACCCACCTGTCTATATGCCAGTCTAACCTGCCTGTTTCTGCATTCCCCAGTGTGGGTCAACAGCTGTGACCGAGGTCTGACCTGGAGTAGCACCTGGTCCCTCTGCTCAGTTCCTCCCTGGTTCATGGAGTCGACTGAACCACCGTGTGACCTTGGTCGTACCGGGTTGATACTTAGTCACGCCCCTCCAGGCACTCCTCGGTTCATGGTCCAGTTTGCTCAGGCCATGGTCCCCGTTGAGCCCCACGGCCCTTCGCTCTCTGAGACATTTGAATTCTTGTCTGGCGAATACGTGCACCAAGGAAAAAAATTTTCTCAAGCTGAGGTCCAGGCGATTCACGCACCAGCCCAAATGGAGCTATCAGCACTCGTTCCTGCGGATCCACCACGGTACTACGGGGATCCAAAACAAAGCCGTGTGTTTGTGGAGCAATGTATGGTGCATTTCAAATTCTATGCTCACTATTTTCCCACTGATTGGGTTAAAGTAGCATTCATGATGTTCTACTTAGCGAGTGATGCCTTGAATTGGATTGGATCACCCCCCTATGGGAAGCATGGGATCCTATCGTCTCTGACCTGCAGGCCTTCCTGGTGGCCTTTCTAATGGTCTTCGATGAGGCTTCTGCTAAAGCTTCCCTTCCCAATATCCTATAGCAGTCCCGATGGGTGATGCGTGTAGGTAGCCCACCAGCTCTCCAGCCTAAAGAGACTGCTGCTCACATAGAATCCACACAGGATGATAATGCTCCACAGAATACTTCTCTTCCCAACCTTAAGAGGCAGTCCAGACGTGCAAGGCGTAGAGGTAAACCGTCACGCCATGTTCTGTCCTCCCAAAGACCTCCTGTTCCCCAGCCTGTAGAGGCAGCTACCCGCACAGAATCCATGAAGGATGACCATGTTCGTCAGGCAAAGCAGAGGCCGGAACTCAGTCACAAAATCAGATTGTGGTCCCGTTGCGGTTGTTTGGGACACCCTGATGGTCTCTGTCCAGTGAAGGTTGGAGAATCCCAAGACATTAGGCCTGTAGGAGAGGCTGCCCTTGGCATTAGTGTTTCCTCTCCACAGATGACCGTGACTGTCTCCGTGGCAAGTGAAGGCCTCGCATTAACCGGAAGTTTCGGGCATAAAGCTTTGAAGAGTCAGTGTGACTTAAACCCCCTCCACCCAGTAGGGGGGCCTGAGCAACACTTTTCTTCAGTGTGTTCCTTGCATCTGAGTTGCCAGGTCCTGTCCTGTATCTTGTTTGTTTCCGCCACCCTGGGGGCAGTATACCCAGGCCTGTTGCCTGTATCTGTGACTTCTAGTATGTCTCCGCCACCCTGGGGGCTGAGTTCCAAGGCTCGTTCCTGTATCTTGTTCCTGGTTCAGTTCCTGTCTGAACTGTGTCCTAGCCCATTACCTGTTTGTCTCTATGTCCGAACCTTCCCTTTTCCTGCAGTGTCTGAACCTGCACCTAACTCCAACTCGTTGTCTTTGTACTTCTGTTTGTGAGTTGTGTGTCCACTCGCTACTTCATAGTAAGTACCTTGTGTATATCTGGTTCTGATTGTCCCGTTTCCCTGCCTCCGTATCTACCTCCTGTGTTCTAACTATCTTCCTGTATTTTCCAGTCTGTTCCATGTGAACAGAGCCCTGTCCTGTCTGCCTGCACCTTCTGCTCTATTCTGCTCTGCTTGTCCGCCGCATCTGCGGTTTCGCTCTGCTCTGCTTGTCCACCGCACCTGAGGTTTTGCTCCACTCTGCTTGTCCACCGCAGCGGCGGTTTCGCTCTGCTCTGCTTGTTCACCGCACCTGTGGTTTCACTCTGCTCTGCTTGTTCACCGCACCTGCGGTTTCGCTCTGCTCTGCTTGTTCACCGCACCTGTGGTTTCACTCTGCTCTGCTTATTCACCACACCTGCGGTTTCGCTTTTCTCTGCTTGTTCACCGCACCTGCAGTTTCGCTCTGCTCTGTTTGTTCACCGCGCCTGCGGGTTTTGCTCTGCTCTGCTTGTCTACCGCACCTGCGCGTTATGCTCTGCTCTGCTTGTCTACTGCACCTGTGAGTTTTGCTCTGCTCTGCTTGTCTACCGCACCTGTGGGTTTTGCTCTGCTCTGCTTGTCTACCGCACCTGCGGGTTTTGCTCTGCTCTGCTTGTCTACCGCATCTGCGGGTTTTGCTCTGCTCTGCTTGTCTACTGCACCTGCGGCTCCTTTCCTGTATCCCAGTCTGTACTGGTCCCTATCCTGCCTGCGTTCCTACCTGCCAGTACCCGCCTGTCTGTATGCCAGCCATGCCTGTCAGTGCCCACCTGTCTGCATGCCAGCTGTGCCTGTCAGTGCCCACCTGTCAGCATGCCAGCCGTGCCTGCCAATACCCACCTATCTGCATAGCAGCCGTGCCTGCCAGTACCCACCTGTCTATATGCCAGTCTAATCTGCTGGTTCCTGCATTGCCCGGTGTGGGTCAACAGCTGTGACCGAGGTCTGATCTGGAGTAGCACCTGGTCCCTCTGTTGAGTTCCTCCCTGGTTCACGGAGTCGACTGAGTCGCCGTGCGACCTTGGTCGGACCGGGTTGATACTTAGTCACGCCCCTCCAGGCACTCCTCGGTTCATGGTCCAGTGGGATCACTAACCACGCTCACGCCAGTCAGTCCGGGCACGAGCGTAACAAGGGCCACAGTAACGACAAATTCCCATTAGAAAGGAGAGAGTCAGCTATACATTTATAGGGTGTGCAGTGAGTCCAAAGGCTGACCAATTTTAAGAAAAACCCCACTAAGAATTTAAAGACACACAGAGCAGGGCCACAGTAACAAGTACGACATGTTCCCATAAGAAAGGAGATGGTCTGCTATACAGTTATAGGGTATACAGTTGTGGCACCCTGCTACCACAGGTACCACGGGACCCAAAAGGGTGCATGGACGGACTTCTCCACAAGAGGCCCTCATTACATAACAGACGCCTCCACCCTTCCACCTCATACCACCAGAGGGAGCCCTGTTAGGGATATATATACTGCAGGGTGGAGTTAGGTAGACAGAGTGTGCTGACACTTTAGATCAGTGAAGGAGCAGCACATCTGCTGCTGTGTTGAGGGCCCCGAGTGTGGCCGAGGCAAGGAGAGAGGAGTTAAGGGGGCAGAGGAGCATCTGAAGCTCACCCCAGGACACAAGCCGGACAACGGGTCCGCACCTACAGGGTCCTCTACGCCCAGTAGGAATAACCGGTATACCAGGAGGATTCTAAACCCCTGGTCAACCTGAAGCTACAATCATTTAAAGAACTAGGAACCACGAAGGCCCCAGCGTCCAGGGATAGTGGTAGCCAGAAGAAAGTTCTTACCACCAAGCATGCAGGTGAGGAGAGGGAAAGAATACAGAAGCTAGGCCTAGTTTCAGGCTGGTCAGAAGCTTCAGAGAGAGAGGAAGAAACAGATCAGGAGGCCTTATACCCGCTCACTGGGGAAAGTCCAGAAGTGCACCCTTCCTATCAAAAACCCTGGACCTTACCTGCCGTTTACACCAGTAAAGGTACTGAAGCGAACCCCCTGTGTGCGTGTCTGTTAATCTCCCCTGGCCCGGCTGGGCCACCTCTCACCTGCATCCCTTCCATCAACCTTGCCCCAGGGACCCGCTCCGCCTGTGGGGAGCAGAAACATCCCAGCTGCCATCCCATCACCCCCGGAGGTCTGCAGCAGCGCCAGTACTCATTAATGGGAACCACAGGTGGCGTCACGAGACAAAGCTGTTAACAAACCCCCTTTTAAAGAGTGATCCCAGGGTACGGGCCCGGGAGCCGACTGCCGTGACATCCCACAGAAGGTCAAGGCCCGGGTACAGAGTTTTCCCCCATATCCCCCTGGGCGAGTCAGCTCTTCCTGGCGTCACGAACAGGATTTCATGCCCGTTGCCAC
Organism: Phyllobates terribilis; assembly: GCF_046119375.1. Lineage (NCBI taxonomy): Eukaryota > Metazoa > Chordata > Amphibia > Anura > Dendrobatidae > Phyllobates > Phyllobates terribilis. The sequence continues at coordinate 271,566,157 of NW_027362765.1, forward strand.
CGGGTACAGTGTGCCGTATTTGAACTGTGTTTGAACTGTGGTGAACATCGCCGCCATTACCGTGCCGCCGCGCGGGAAGAAGAGGGGTGAAACCACGGGAACCAGCGAGGTGTGACCGTTGGTAGCGCGTGAAGCTCAAGCCCCGCCTCGCGCTCTGACGCGGCACCAGGAAGCGTCAGGTCCCGGAAGGAGACCGTGATCTGCGAAGCCGCGGCCTACCTGATAAAAGTAAAGAAGGTAGGCTATGGTTTACTAGGGGGGCGCTACCAAGGCCGATGACCAGGAAAACGCCGGAGCACCGGTTAACGCTCCCGATGCTCAACTCGCGCCCGGCGCTGCTTAGGCCGGAGCGGCCGCCCCACCAGCAGGAGTCGTGATTCCAGTGATACCCATGGCCCTGCCGTATGTTCCTTGAGTGAAATGGCTTCCCCAGTATGACGGCAAACCAGACACCCTATCTGGGTTCAAAAGAAAAATATGCGGTGTATTGGACATGTACTCAATGACTGGTAAACAGAGAGCCGCTGTTGTGCTGGGACAATTGACTGGTGCCGCAGAGCGGGAAGTTGAAACCTGGCCAGCCGCAGACCAGGAATCAGTATCTATTATATTTAAGAGACTGCAAACTGTCTTTGAAAACCGCACTGAGACAGATCTTCACATGAGGTTCTACCACTGTACCCAGAAACCTGAGGACAGCATCCGGGACTATGCCTGGCGTTTACAAGAGGCCCTGCGGGCCCTGAAACAGGTTAGTCCAGCCAGCATACATGATGAGGACAAAATGCTGATAGAACAATTCATCCGGGGGTTAAGGTCCCAGGAGGAGAGCAGAACTGTACGGTGGTGGGCCTTAGATCATCCAAGTGCCACCTTTGACGCCCTGAAGGACATGGCTATTAAGGAACTTCAGCCCCTGGAAACATCAGATACTGCTATCCAGCGTTACCAGGGTGGGGCCACCCCAACGCCCACGGCACTCACTGCCCCTTCATTAGCAGCTGAGGCAAAAGTGCAAGCAGCATCCTCTAGCGAGCTGGACAGCCTGCGCTCTGAAGTGCGTCAGCTAAGTAAAACCCTGGCCACTGTCCTGAGCGCCATGCAGCTACAGACGGAGCCCGAGCCGGAAGGAAGGGTCATACTCGCCGACAGCCCTGAGGATGTCCCCTGGATGAGGAGAAGAAGAAGGACAACGCCACCTCGTGGGAGGACCAACGACTGACGCCACCCTCCAGGAGAACTCATCTGCTACCGTTGCCACAAGGCAGGCCACACCACATGGATCTGTCCTTTAAACGGGCAAACCCTGGGGCCAAGGGCCGACACCCAGGAGTAGATCAACCAGGCCCATCGAGCTGGTACGACCGGTTTGTAGGAGGAAGGCCTTCCCTGTCCATTGTGCTGGACGGCATCACAACACCTGCACTACTAGACACCGGGTCACAGGTAACCATCATATCTGACGTTCTTTACAAAAGGTACTGGTCCATAGATGAACTCCACCCGCCAGCCCCAAACCTCTCTGTGTATGCCTCCAATGGCCTTCCTCTGAACCTAGTCGGGGTTAAGGACATGACAGTGAAGGTGGGAAGAGTGGAACTAAAGGACCAAGGACTGATTGTAATAGAGTCTAACCCTGGTGATACAAACCCATATATGATACTTGGCACAAATGTTGTTGGTAACTGTTTGGGAGAAGTGTTGTTTTTACTCCAACTGATTGCTGACACTGCCAAACCGGGGCAGAGGAAGGTGCTCCAGAGAGAGATTCGAGCCCTCCTGTACCAGCAACAGGTAAAGCTAATAGGTGGTGAGATTGGTAATGTACAGGTGACAGACCCGATACCCATTGTGATTCCCCCAATGAGTGAAATGCTGATTTGGTGTAAGGCAGCAATAGGTCTCAAGGGACAGAACTACCAGGCGGTAGTAGAGCCCGTAAACTCAGAGCACAGACCTACACTCCTAACTGCTAAAGGGGTAGTTGATGTGCGCAATGGGAGGGTACCCGTACGCCTCCTAAATTGTGTGGAGGAGGAAGTCAAATTGCCAAGATACGCCACTGTGGCCAGACTGTATACTGTGAATAATAATGCCATACACACCATGGAATCCTTGACCCCACCAGATACAGTGGAAGACAATGACTACGAAACCCAGCTGGAGGAATGGTGTCAACAGCTCCATGTTGGAACTGACGCCACTCCTGTCCATCAAAAACACCGTGTTTACAGAGTGGTTCAGGAATATGAACAGGTGTTTAGTAAACACCCACTTAATTTTGGAAGGGTCAAAGGGGTACAACACCACATATCCACAGGTAACAATCCACCCATTAAGGAGCATTACAGACCCATACCACAAGCACACTACCAAAAAGCAAAAGAAATGTTGCATGACATGAAAAAGGCAGGGGTAGTAAGGGATAGCTGTAGCCCCTGGGCAGCTCCCCTGGTCCTGGTCAGAAAGAAGTACGGTAGCATGAGGATGTGTGTAGATTATAGACAAATTAATAGAATAACATAAAGATGCATACCCTTTGCTCCGTATAGAGGAATCCCTGGCTACACTAAAATCTGCCAATTATTTCTCTACATTGGATCTCACTAGCAAGTCTCTGTTGCTGAAGAAGACCGGGAGAAGACAGCCTTCACCACCCTGATGGGATTATGCGACTTCAACAGCATGCCATTTGGACTCTGCAATGCACCCGGAACATTCCAGAGGTTGATGGAGTGTTGCTTGGGACACCGGAACTTTGAGACAGTGCGGCTATACCTGGATGACGTTATCGTGTACTCGAGGACGTATGATGACCATCTGAAGCACCTGGCGGAGGTATTTGAGGAATTGTCCCGGTATGGGATGAAACTAAAACCTTCCAAGTGCCACCTGCTCAAACAGAAGGTTCAGTAACTGGGACACGTGGTCAGCCCAGAGGGAGTAGCACCAGAACCGGAGAAGGTCACTGCCATCCAGAAGTGGCCTGAACCAAGGAACATCAAAGAAGTACGTCAATTTCTGGGACTGGTCGGGTACTACAGGAGGTTCAACAAGGACTATACCAAAAAGGCAGCACCTTTACAAGACCTCCTGGTAGGACAGTCCAAAAGAGGTAAAAATCACCCATTCCAGTGGGACAAGGAGCAGACTGAGTCCTTTGCATTAATGAAGGAAGTCCTAACCGGTGAGGAAATCCTGGCTTACCCTGACTACAGCCAACCTTTCCTGTTGTACACAGATGCCAGCAATGAGGGACTGGGAGCTGTGTTGTCCCAGAAGCAAAACGGCAGAGAAAAGGTAATCGCCTATGCCAGTAGAAAGCTTCGCCCTACTGAGAGGAACCCGGAGAATTACAGTTCCTTCAAGCTGGAGTTCCTGGCCTTGGTCTGGGCTATCACTGAAAGGTTCAAACATTACCTAGCCTCAACTAAGTTCACAGCCTTTACCGACAATAACCCCTTGACACACCTGGAGACAGCCAGGTTGGGAGCCATGGAACAGCGTTGGGTAGCCAGGTTGTCGAATTATCAGTTCACAATCAAGTACCGGGCAGGTCACAAGAACACCAATGCAGATGCCCTGTCAAGAATGCCCCACCAGTCGGACACCGAGGATGAAGTGGATGACCTAGAAGAAATTGAATTACCTGCTTTTCACAGAAGCGGAATGGTTCACGAGCAACATGCCTCCAGAAGACGTCATGGTAGGACGCTGAATCTTTTACCTCATCACAGTTGGAAGGAGACCCAGGACAGTGACCCGGTTGTCAGCCTCATCAAAAGGCTGATAACCCAAGAAGGTTCTCACCTGGAGAAGGATGCTCCTCCACAAGCCAAACACCTGTGGAATGAGAGAAGCCGGCTGTTCATCTACAGAGAAAAGCTGTGCAGAAGGAATGTCAACCCCAGAACCCATGAAATGGTGTGGCAGATTGTTGTACCCAGGACAGATATCCAGATGGTGTTAGAGGCCTACCACGACCAGGCAGGTGACTTTGGCTGGAAGAATCTGGAAACCCTGCTGAAGGACTGGTTCTATTGGGTTGGAATGCGGAGTTCCATAGAAAGGTGGTGCCGGAATTGTGGGCCCTGTAGCATCAGAAGGAAAGACTACGGCAGCCAGAAAGCACCCTTGCAGTCCATCAAGAAAACCCAACCCCTGGAGATTGCCGCTCTGGATCACGTCAAACTGTCACCCAGCAGATCAGGCCATTCCTATGCCCTGACCATGGTGGATCACTATTCCCGGTTCCTGGTGGTAGCCCCTGTCAAGGATCTGACAGCAGAAACTGCAGCAAGAACATTCCAAGCCTACTTCTGCAGGCCCCATGGATACTCGGACAAGGTGCTAACAGATCAAGGCCCTGCCTTTGAAGCTGAGCTGTTTAAAGAATTCTGTCACCTGTACGGATGCAAGAAGATCCAGACTACACTGTATCATCCTCAAACCAATGGTATGTGCGAGAAAATGAATAACATCGTCATAGACCTGATAAAAACCCTACCTTTGGAGGAGAGGAACCAGTGGCCAGAAAAACTACCTGACCTAGTGGACCTGTATAACCACATACCTGTGAGTTCTACTTATTGTACCCCAGCGTACCTCATGAGAGCAAGACCTGGAAAATTGCCCATGGACCTGGAACTTGGTGTGGTAGAACCTGCTGCGGATATGTCCACTGAAGACTGGGACACAAATCGGCAAGAGCAGTACAGGAGAGTACACGCCTGTGTTGAAGACAGCCTAAACAAAGTTAGGGAAAGACAGGAAGACCAGTATAACAAGCATGCACCAGCAGAACCCTTGGCACCAGGAGAAATAGTGCTAAAGCGGAAAAGAAGAGGTCACAAGCTCGATGGCGAGTGGGAAAGAGAGCTCTGCACAATGTTAAATTCCAGATTTGACAACACCAAAACCTGCCTGATCAGCAAGGATGGAGGTAGGACAACCACAACAGTCTCAAGAGACCACTTGAAATTGTGTCCAGGTCTACTGGAGACACAGGAGGAAGAAGTACCTCTTATAATACCGGGAAAACCCAAGGAAGATGTAGTTCATACTGTCCTAGGAGACTTCCCCGCGGACTGGCCTCAACTCGATGGAGCAGTTATCATACCAGTGATACACTTCTGTCAGCCACCAGAAGAACCTCCACCACAAGAAGAACCTGTGAGTCCAAAGGCTGACCAATTTTAGGAAAAACAAGACTAAGAATTTAAAGACCCACAAAGCAGAGCCACAGCAACAAGTGCGACATGTTCCCATAAGAAAGGAGAGGGTCTGCTATACAGTTATAGGGTATGCAGTGAGTCCAACGGCTGACCAATTTTAGGAAAAACACGACTAAGAATTTAAAGACCCATAGAGCAGAGCCACAGCAACAAGTGCGACATGTTCCCATAAGAAAGGAGAAGGTCTGCTATACAATTATAGGGTATGCAGTGAGTCCAAAGGCTGACCAATTTTAGGAAAAGCCCCACTAAGAATTTAGAGACACATAGAGCAGGGCCACAGTAACGACAAATTCCCATTAGAAAGGAGAGAGTCTGCTATACAGTTATAGGGTATGCAATGAGTCCAACGGCTGACCAATTTTAGGAAAAACCCCACTAAGAATTTAAAGACACTTAGAGCAGGGCCACAATAGCGACAAATTCCCATTAGAAAGGAGAGGGTCTGCTATACAGTTATAGGGTATGCAGTGAGTCCAGCGACTGACCAATTTTAGGAAAAACCCCACTAAGAATTTAAAGACACATAGAGCAGGGCCACAGTAATGGCAAATTCCCATAAGAAAGGAGAGAGTCTGCTATACAGTTATAGGGTATGCAGTGAGTCCAAAGGCTGACCAATTTTAGGAAAAACCCCACTAAGAATTTAAAGACACACAGAGCAGGGCCACAGTAACGACAAATTCCCATTAGAAAGGAGAGAGTCTCCCATAGTGTTGGCCTATGCAGTGAATGCAAGGGCTGCCAAAAATTTGGAGGCACTTCAATGCCCCTTGGAAGAGACGTGGAGGAGAGCCTCATAAAAAAATGTTCCCATTAGAAAGGAGCGGGCCTCCTATACTTGTAATGCCTATGCACTAAGTGTATGGGCTGACAAACATTTACCCCTAGTGGGCATACATGAACATACTGTATAAAAAAATTTTTTTATGGGCATCATAAACACCCTTTAAAAAAATGATGTGGGTGTTGCATCACGGACCACGGTCACCTTGGTGATATGGTGGTGGAGGATGAGGAGAAGGAGGAGGACAAGAGCAAATAGCCAAAATCAGGAAGCGTATACCCATGTGTGGATGTGAAAAGGTGCATGGGAATACACCTCCCAAGAAAAGATGCTGGATTTGAGTTTATGTTAAGCTGCTATCATTCGGTGGTGTTGAAAAGTCTGGCCCAATCCAGCCCTTGTTCATTTTTATAAGAGTCAGCCTGTCAGCATTTTCAGTTGACAGGCGGATGCGCTTATCAGTTATAATTCCACCAGAGGCACTAAAAACCCGCTCTGATAAAAAGCTGGCGGCAGGGCAGGCCAGGACCTCCAAGGCATAGAGAGCCAGTTCATTCCACGTATCCAGCTTGGATACCCAACAATTATAAGGCACAGTGGAATCACGGAGGACGTTGGTACGGTCGGCAAGGTACTCCCTCAGAATCTTCCCAAACTTTGCACTCCTTGTGAGAGTACCCCGCGCCTCAGGGCCTGTGTGATGGGAGGGTCTGAGAAAACTCTCCCAGAACTTTGACAGTGTTCCCCTGCCTCTGCTGGATTGAAGTTGTGTCTCTCTCGCCTGTACTCCTTGGTTGTCCAACAAAGTGTGCCCTCTGCTGCCAACGTTTTCAGATGGGAATTTTTTTAATAGTTCCGCAACAAGGGCCTTCTGGTACAGCCCCATTTTTGTAGACTTGTCCGCCTCAGGAATAAGAGATATAAAGTTCTCCTTGTAGCGTGGGTCTAGAAGTATCACCAACCAGTAATGACTGTCACCCAAAATTTTGAGAACGCGAGGGTCATGGGAAAAGCAGCGTAACATAAACTCAGTCATGCGTGCCAGACTACTAACAGGCAAGACTTCCGTGTCTTCACCAAGAGCATGACTGACCATGCTCTCCGCCTCCTCCTCTCTGTCCTCTGGCCATCCACGCTGAACCGACGGTATGACAGCTGTGCAGGTAGTACCGTCTATAGTGCATTAAACTAGCTCCGGTCCTTTCTCCTCTTCCTCCTCCTTTTCCTCATTGTCACCCAATCCAGGTTGGGATGAGATGAGGCTTGGCTGTGTGTAATCACCCTGTATGATTCCTTGCTCCATCTCATCGTGTTCCACCTGCAATGCATCCTCTTTGATTGTGAGCAGAGGGTGTTTCAGAAGACAGAGAAGCGGGATGGTGACACTAATTATGGCGTCATCGCCGCTCACCATCTTGGTGGAGTCCTCAAAGTTTTGGAGGATGGTACATATGTCTGACATCCATGTCCACTCCTGAGGTCTTATGTGTGGAGTCTGAACTGAATACTGACGGCCTTGTTGATGCTGGTACTCTGCCTCCCTCCCCCTGTGTGCGGCTCTCCTCGCTCTGCATGTCCTACTGCCTGGTTGGGTCAGTTACTATATCATCCACCACCTCGTCTTCCACTTCTGCACCCTAGTCCTCCTCCTGACTTTCTGGCAATTGTGTCTCATCATCGTCCACCTCTTGTGACACTTTCCCACCGTCGCCTTCGTGTGACCGTGGCTGCTCAAATATTTGGGCATCGCTACACGCGATCTTCTCTTGCCCCGCTTCAAGTGGACCGGGCGAGAGGTCCGAATCTATAAATGGAAAAGTGAACAGCTGTTCAGAGTGTCCAAGTGTGGGATCAGTTGTCTCTGGGTACTCGGCATGGTGGGAGGAAGGGGGATCAGGGTGAGGAATATGCGGTCCAGACTCACGGCTACTGAGACTTGACCATGTGGAAGACAGGGTGGTGGTGGTGGCTAAGTAACTGGAAGCATTATCCGCTATCCAACCAACAACCTTTTGACACTGCTCTGGGTTCAACAGTGGTGTGCTGCGGTCCCCTAGAAATTGGGACAGGAAGGTCAGGCGAGAAGATGTGGGTGTTTGTTGTGGCACAATTTCAGCTTGCCCACGGCCTTGTCCTCGGCCTCTGCATGCACCATTACCATCACGTCCAGTTCCCCGTCCCTTGCCACGTGCCTTGCCCATTTTAAATGGAGGACAGTATCTTCCACGCTCACTACAAATGACTGAGTTTGGAGCGAACTTATATGTGATCCGTGTGACGGAGAAAACACAGTTTTAAATACCTGGCCTGTAGGTAAGTAGTTTGAACAGCAAACTGCGGTGAATTGCTTCACTGACACACTAAAGAAAATTTTTAATGGAGGCCAGAAATGGCAGTATTTTCTGACAACGTATATGTGATCTGTGTGACGGAGAAAACACAGTTTTAAATAGCTGGATTTCTAGCGCTGTAATATGGAAAGGACCTGGCTGTATTCTGCAGTGCCAACAAGCAAATGGCGCAGAAAAATGGTGCTCTCAGGATTGCTTTTTAAGCAAATAATGAGGATTAAGATCCAAAGAAAATTATTCCTGGGCCCTGAGACCTGGGCCTTTGTATAGAAATATCTAACAGCAGCAGAAGGCAGAATTGGAATGGAGCCTCTTGTGCTATATGCACTGCAGTCTGCTATATACCCTGCCTGCCGGCCTATATACACTGCCTGCCTGATATCTCTGCAGATGGATTAGTTAGTCCTCAAAAGGACTGTTTGTTAAGATGGATATGTGTAATGTACGGTTTTTCTCCCTACACTACCTAATACACAAGCAAATCTCTCCCTGACACAGCAGCACCTCTCCCTGCACTGTCTGATTCCGGAGTGACTGTGACGAACATGGCGACGCCAGGTCTGATATAGACCTGATGACGCTGTGTGGCCAGCCAATCACTGTAATGCCACAACCAACATGGCTACGGCATTACAGTGAGTGGCAGGCAATCTCTGCATGTTGATTGGCGCTCTAAAGAGTGGCAAACATGCAGGGAGGGGACCCGAGCTTCCGCCGAGTGACCCCGGAAATACTCGGCAAGCGCCGAGCATCTCGAGTAGTGAGATGCTCGGGCGAGCACCGAGCAGTAGCGAGCATGCTGGCTCATCACTAATAAAGAAGCCTGATGCATTTTGGAAACAAGTCCTGTGGACCGATGAGTTAAAATAGAACTCTTTGGCCTCAATGATCAAAGGTATTCGTGGAGAAAAAAGCGCACAGAATTTCAGTAAAAGAACATTTCGCCAACCATTAAGCATGGGGGTGGAACAATCATGCTTTGGGGTTGTGTTGCAGCCAATGTCACGAGGAGCATTTCATGGGTAGAGGGAAGAATAGATTCATTTAAATTTCAACAAATTCTTGATACAAACATAACACCATCTGTAAAAAAGCTGAAGTTGAAAGTTGAGTACCTCAAAAGGTGCAAGCTGAAGGTTTTACAATGGCCCTCCCAGTCCCTTCATCTGAACATCATTGACAATCTGTGGTTGAACCTCAAAATAGCAGTGCATACAAGACAACCACCCAGGAATGTCACAGAACTGGAAGAATTTTCTAAGAAAAAGAAGGAAAAACTTTAACAAAAAGTGCAAACGTATAATTGATGCAAATATTTATTTTATTCAATTCGTAACCAAGTGTTGACACGGAAATGCAATGACAAGGGGTTAATTAAAACAATACGAGAAGAGGGCACCAAGACAGGAGTTATAAAACGAAGGGAAGAAGCCAAAACGCGCCTCGAGGTGGGCATCATTCAGGATCAGTATTTACTCAAGTGCAGTGTTTCTCAACTCCAGTCCTCAGAACCCCCCCAACAGATCAGGTTTTCAGGATCTCCTTAGTAGGTGAAAGAACCTGTGGCATTTTTGATGCCTTGATAATAATTCCGTCACCTGTGCAATACTAAGGAGATCCTGAAAACCTGATCTGTTGGGGGGTCCTGAGGACTGGAGTTGAGAAACACTGCTCTAGTGTAAGTATAAAGCACTTCCGCTACTTCCTCTTTTGGTTCTAACGCTCTCAGTCTATACTTACTCACATCCAGTACCAGCACAGATGCACATGTCGGTGGATGTTTCTGTGCATTACTCTTTATAGGTAATATACTTCATTAATGGGGGATCAGCTTTTGTGCACCTTTCTCCAATATATGGTGGCAAAAATTGTACTGGCTCCTGTTAATGCATCTATTGATGTTGGCACTTGCACTTTAATTAATCAGACATATAGATGTAATTCACTTACCATATGCATAATAAGAAAATTCTAGACACAATCATGTTTTGATCTTGTATATTACCCTGTGCTGTCACAATTATGATCCATCTCTATGTGTTTTATTTATAACTCCTGTCTTGGTGCCCTATTCTCGTATTGTTTTAATTATCCCCTTGTCATTGTATTTCCCTGTCAAAACCTGGTTACGAATCTAATAAAATACATATTTGCATCAATTATACTTTTGGACTTTTGGTCGAAGTTTTTCCTTCTTTTTCTACGTCATTCATTTTTCGATTGTTTCTATATCTACTGTTGGCCCTCATTTTTGGGTTATTCATAATGTGTACAGTACATACATATATAAACCAATGATTTTTTTTATCAATATCTATTTACACCCATACGTGTACTCTTGTCATATGTGTTTCTAACAATTTTACAAAGAAGAATGGATGAAAATCTCTCAAACAAGAATTGAAAGACTCTTGGATGGCTACAAAAAGCGTTTACAAGCTGTCCATTTTCCTTTTTGTTATTTTTGAAATGTAAAAGATTACAATATATATATATATATATTTGCCTAAAATACAAAGGAAATGTGTCATATTTAATTTTAGGCCTTTTAGAGATCATTTCATCTTAAACTTGCTTAATTGTGCATAATAATAATTTTGACCAAGGGTGCCCAAACTTTTATATGCCACTGTAGGTATCCATGGTTATGACTAGTGTTGAGCCACCCCCGTAGTGTTCGAGTTCGGTTCGGTTCGTCGAACACCCGTGTGTTCGCCGAACTGTTCGTCGAACTGTTCGTCGAACACCTTCGAACACCGTTAAAACCAATGGCAGGCAAACAAAAACACATAGAAACACATAGAAAACACCTTCAAAGGTGTCCAAAAGCTGACAAACTGCTCAGAAGACACAACTAACACATGGAAAAGTGACAAGTACATATAGTCATGCGAAAAGAAAAGAGGTGGAGGAGTAAAAGGAGGGGGAGACACAGATATAGGCATGATGTCATGCCCTTCTAAAATCTAAAAAGTGAGAAGCCGACACGGCCAGTCCGCTCCTGCCCGTGCCACCTCCGTGTCGCCGGGTTTGTGCCAGAGCCGCGGTGAACCCTGACGGCCAGCCCCCCTCTCCCAATACTGGTGCCTGTCCGCTGGTGGGTCGAGAGAGCCCCCCTGTGGTGGAGGCAGCTCTAAGCTTTTTAATTTAAATTGTCTCTCTAATTTGAATGAATACACTTTAAATCCATTTACAAGGATCTATTGGAGGGCAAGTCTCATGCCAGCAGCCGCGTAATTCCAGCTCCAGTAGCGTCCACTAAAGCTGCTGCAGTTAAAAAGCTTTTATAAGGATCGAGCTCGGCTGTCCACCGCAAGGCATCCTACTGCCAGTCCCAGCCCCTATGCCTTGGGGTGCCTCCTGATGCTCTTCACTGAGTATCCCGTGGTCCCGAAGCATTTCCTTTGAAAAAATTAAGTGTCCAAACTACAGGTGGTGTAGCTTGCTTAACAGCCGGGATAATCCGCTGACTAGCAGACACTGCTACTAGGCACAAAGTATTTCCTGGGCTAGATGCAGTTAAAAATTTGTAATTAGATACTCTCGTTGGATGCTGAGAAAGCATTCCATAGAGTCTCCTGGCACGCCATATATGATTCTCTTAAAAAGCTTGGGGTAGGGGTCTAGGGGACCCTTTTATAGCCAAAATCACGGCCCTGTATCGCAATACGTCACCTAGGCTGAAGATAAATGGAACTGTAGCACCCTGAGGGCTCGGTTGCTACAGAGGTATTGCACCTCACCCAGAGGTGTGATATCTCACTCTCAGGTAAGGATGGAGTGTGGATCAGGACCCGACACCTGCATGCATTACACCACATTGCCGTGGGGCAGGGCGACCAATATGCCCCTGAGATGGGCACGACAGTCCCTGTCCCTGGCTGGAGTGGGGGGAGGGAACACTGAGGAAAGGGAACCCTGTAGTGCAGGAGCAGGGAGGAAGCAGTTCCTGGGTGCATTGAGAAGGGAGTATAAAAGGTGGACACCATCTTAGTTCAGTGCAGAGAAGTCTGAGCAGAAGTGACAGAGAGCAGGGGCTCTGCATGAGCTCTGCTCCGGAGGCGGGCCTAGTAACAGAGGCCCAGGCCTGGAAGAGGGAGAAGGAAGGAAGAGGAGCGGAGAAGGCTCCAGGAACGAGGAATGAAGGGATCCCAGGGGTACGGACGGGCGAGTCGCTACCGCACGCCCGAATCCACCTGCGTGGAGGGGTCAGGCCAAAGGGGGAGACCGGTCCCCGAAACTAGTGGAGGCAGGAAACGACCCTCAGCTAGAAACCGGAGACTGTGACATTTTATGTGGCGCAGCCCCTCGCTACACCCGCTAGGAAGGCACCACATAGGGTCAGGGAAACTGGCGCCAAGTCTACCAAGAGGAGACCCGAGGCAGCCGGACAGAAGGGTTGGTAAGAAAGGCCAGACAAAGGACACACAAAGGGGGTCCTGTGAAGCGCTCCAAAGTTATCTGGGAGTTGTCTGAGCCCCTCACCTGGTGAGCACAGTACGACGTGGGCAGCCGTTACCTGCAGACGTGGTCTGGATAATAAGAACTGTGAGTAAAGGCCCTGGACAGCATCACTGACTCCGTGTCGTTACTGCTGCTGCCCTGCACCATCACCCCCATCCTCCGCATACACTGCCCTGAGGCTATACTCCTCCCGTGGGGAGTTATGCTACGCTCTGCTGCACCCACAACACCAGCCTCAGCGGTCTGCCCTGCAGCGGCGGTTCACTCTGACCGCAATCCACGGGTGGCGTAGTCGGACATTTAAACATCAAAACCACATAAATAGTTCCACCACTGGTTTGACCGCCCCGAGCCACGGAACCGGGTCGCCGCCACGGAGACTACAACCACCAGCATCCACCAAAAAGGGTCCGGCTCCGGGTGTCCCAAGGCCCAGGGGGTGCATCAGAACATTTTCATCACCTTTCACAATAACCAATGGGACAAGGCAGGGATGTACTCTGTCCCCTCTCTTATACATCCTAGTGACGGAGCACCTGCTCTCATCAATTCGCCATAACCCCAATATTAGGTGGATTGAGGTGGGAGGCACCGAGTACAAGTGCTCTCTATTTGCTGATGATATCCTAGTATATATCACTCAATCACATATATCCATCCATGCTGTTATGGCTGAAATAGATCACTTTGTTACATGGTCAAATTTTAAAATCAATGCAGCGAAGTCTGAGGCCCTCGATGTCTCCCTCCCCAAATCCATACAGGATTCCATCCAGTCCAACTTTCCCTTTGCCTGGCCCTCACAGGGTATCAAATACTTAGGAATTCCTATTCATAGAGACCTCTCCCATCTATGTTATCTTAATTTTGGGCCCTTTATTGAACAACTCCATACAGACCACGGTTGGCAAGTTAGAACTGTAAGATTCACTACGTGAACCACTGGTGTTTTGTGGAAAAGCACATGTACACTGTGTTCCAAATTATTATGCAAAAAGTGTTTAGGAGTGATAAGGGAAGAATTTGTTTGTTTGTCAGTTAAACTCATTGATGGTGATGTGTGTCAGGGCTCTTTATATCACTGTAAGCAATTGCAGACACCTGTGCTAATTAGTTTGGCAGGTGTGTCCAATGAAAGGCAAGACTACTTAAGAAGGCTGTCCCACATTATTAACCAGCCTACATTTTCTGCCAAAATGGGAAAGAAAAAGGATGTGTCGGCTGCTGAGAAGCAACAAATTGTGGAGTGTTTAGGTCAAGGCATGACTACAATCAACATTGTGCGATGATCAGGATGAAGTGTCTTGGCAATCAAGAAGTATGTAGCTGATTCACAGTACACATGTGTGCGTGCTGATAAGGGCAAATTGAGGACTCTTTCATACAGGCAATTACGTCAGGTTAAAAGAGCAGCGGCAAAAAAGCCTTGTCATAGCAGCAGACAAGTTTTTGAAGCTGCTGGTGCCTCCAACGTCCCCCGAACAACAAGATGCAGGGTCCTTCAGAGGTTTGCAGCTGTGCATACGCCATCCTGTCGACCTCCTCTATCCACTTCACACAAGCAGAAACGGCTCCAGTGGGCCAAACATTACATGAAGACTGATTTCAAAACTGTTTTGTTCACGGATGAGTGCCGTGCAACGCTCGATGGTCCAGATGGATGGAGTGGAGGATGGCTGGTTGATGGACACCCCACGCAAACACGGCTACAGCGCCAACAAGGAGGAGGTGGAGTAATGTTTTGGGCTGGAATCATGGGGAGAGAGATTGTCGGCCCCTTTAGGATCCCTGAAGGGGTAAAGATGAACTCCATAATGTATGTGGAGTTTCTCAAACAGCACTTCCTGCCATGGTTCAAGAAGAAGAACCGTGTATTCCACAGCAAGATCATTTTTATGCATGATGATGCACCATCTCATGCTGCACATAAAACATCTGCATCTCTGGCTGATATGGGCATAAAAGGGGACAAACTTATGGTGTGACCCCCATGCTCCCCTGACCTCTACCCCATTCAGAACCTCTGGAGCATCATCAAAAGGAGTGTCTATGATGGCGGGAGACAGTTCACATCTAAGCAACAGCTCTGGGAGGGTATTCTGTCCTCATGCAAAACAACTGAAGCAGAAACCATCCAAAACCTGACAAATTCAATGGACGAGAGAGTTCAGAAGCTCCTTTCGAACAAGGGGTCCTATGTGAAAATGTAACATCACCTAGAATAAAGTTTTGAGTTGAAAACTGTTTGATTTCAGTTTCTAATAACCTGCTAATGCTTATAATTTCAAAAATGACCATTTTTTTGGTCTTTATTAAAATGAAAAGGTTGATCGAAAAGTTTGGGGGATCTAAGAGTGTGGCAACCCAGTAGTCAGGATTACTTCGAATTCTGACAATATGAGGGTCATGTTGCAGGTAGTGCAGCAAGAAGGCACTTATGTGTCTTGCGCATCTCGGAGCCCCAAAATTATTTTCCGGGCTAGATGCAGCTAAAAATTATTATTAATTTTAAATCTGGTGGAGCTTAGTATAGATGGCCTAATAGAATCAGTGCTGCACACTGCTACAAAGCCCAAATTATTTTCCAGCCAAGGTACAGATAAACATGATTAGTAATTTTAAATCTGGTGGAGCTTAGTATAGATGGCCTAATAGAATCAGTACTGCACACTGCAACAAAGCCCAAATTATTTTCCAGCCAAGATACAGATAAACATGATTAGTAATTTGAAAGCTTAAAACGGTTGGTGAGGTGATTTTAACCAATCATCAAGCTTTTACTCTCCCCAGGATGACACAGGGGTAGAAAAGTCGTTTCGGATCCATGATTTGTTCATCTTTATGAACGTGAGTCTGTCTACATTATCAGTGGAGAGCCGCGTGCGCTTATCTGTCAGCACATCACCAGCAGCGCTGAACACACGTTCAGACAGAACGCTGGCTGCGGGGCATGACAAGATCTCCAAGGCGTAAGTGGCGAGCTCCGGCCATTTATCCAGATTGGAAGCCCAAAAAGAGCAAGGGTCCAGTGACACAGTCATGGTTTCAATGTTTACTTGGAGATACTCCTGTACCATCGTCTCTAGGCGTTGACTATGTGTCAGACTTCTTGTCTCCTGTGGCCTTGCAAAGGATGGGCTAAAAAAGTGGTGAAATGATTCCGCAAAATTGATGTTACCAGCAGATACTGTGGTTCTGTTACGGTTTGAGTGCTGAACACTCGACGGTCCCACGGATGGCAAGTTGGAACTGTGAGATTCACTACGTGCGCCACTGGTGTTTTGTGGAAAAGCACATGTAAGATTCTGCAACAGTCTCTGCTGATACTCCTGCATGCGTGCATCCCTTTCTATGGCAGGAATAATTTCTGCAAATTTACTTTTGTACCGGGGATCTAACAGTGTGGCAACCCAGTAGTCAGGATTATTTCTAATTCTCACAATTCGAGGGTCATGTTGCAGGTAGTGCAGCAAGAAGGCACTCATGTGTGTTGCGCATCCAGGAGCACCAAGTCCCTGTTGTGTTGGTGGCGAGGTAACAATCATGCTTCCTTCCTCTGTCCTCTCCCCCCAACCTCGCACAACAGAAATGTGATCAAGGTCTCCCTCATCTGATGAGTCTTCCATCAGTTCGTCCTCCACTTCTTCCTGGGCTCCTGCACCTTCCTCACTAGTTTGGCTGCTACCATGCGCCCTGGTAAAACCATCTCCCCCACCCTCACATGCCTGCCGCCTTAGTGCTGCCGACCGTCTGGACCTTGCAGATGTTAGCCCTTCCGCATACAACTCCTCCTCCTATACTTCCTCCACCTCCTCTTGTGCCACCACCTGACTCCGAATTCTGTTTAACATGTGCTCCAGCATGTAAATCACCGGAATAGTCATGCTGATAATGGCATCGTCAGCACTAAACATCTTCGTCGCCATTTCAAAACTATGCAGAAGGGTGCATAGGTCCCTGATCTGAGACCACTCCTCCAGCGTGATTTGCCCCACCTCTGGATCTCATTGGCCCAGGCTATACGTCAGAACGTATTGCACCAGGGCTTGTCGGTGCTGCCACAGTCGCTGCAACATGTGCAGAGTTGAATTCCACCGGGTAGGCACATCGCATTTTAGCCAGTGAAGTGGCAGGCCCAACGACTTCTGTAGAGATGTAAGTCGCTGAGCTGCGGGATGCGAACGGCGGAAGTGAGCACACAGCGACCGTGCCCTCTGCAGAAGGCCATCTAGTCTGGGATAGTGGGCTAAAAATTGCTGGACAACCAGGTTCAACACGTGAGCCATATAAGGCACGTGTGTGACATTGCCCCGGCGAAGGGCCGCACCCAGGTTTGCAGCATTGTCGCACACGGCCTTCCCTGGTTTCAGGTCCAGTGGAGACAACCATTCATGAAATTGGTTCTCCAGAGCTGACCACAACTCCTCAGCTGTGTGACTCACATTTCCCAGACATTTCAAAGTAAAAACTGCCTGATGACGTTGAGCCCTACTGCCAGCATAGTAAGGAGGTGTGCAGGATCCCTTCTGCGCAGTTAGAAAGCTTGTGGCATGACCAGACAGGCTTTGGGTGCAGGTGGAGGACCGAGAGGAGGTTGAGGAGGCAGAAGCAGTGGAGGAACTTTGAGATAAAGAGGATTGACGCACAACTCGTGGGGACGGCAAGACTTGGACAGCAGCCCCTTGTCCTGCTGTCACCATAGTTACCCAGTGCCCAGTCAGCGACATGTAACGCCCCTGTCCATGTCTACTCGTCCAAGTGTCTGTGGTGAAATGCACCCTGTCACACACAGAGTTTCTCAAAGAAGCGGTGATGTTGTGTGCGACATGCTGGTGGAGCGCAGGCACACCTTTCTTTGAGAAGTAGTGCCGACTGGGCATCTGGTACTGGGGCACTGCGACGGACATAAGGTCTCGAAAATCCTCTGTGTCCACCAGGCGGAAAGGCAGCATTTCTGTAGCCAAGAGCTTGCAGATGGTGAAATTCAACCTCTTAGCTTTCTCATGGCTAGGAGGAAATGGTCTTTTACTTTTCCACATCTGAGGGACCGAGGCTGGCTATTGTGCTTAGACGGGGTTGATAAGGGTGTCCCCGGCAAACTGCCGGTCTGTGAGGAAGATGCAGGCGGACATGTTAGGTTGCCTTGATCCAAAGGTGGTGCTATCGATGTCGGACAGCGCTCAACATCAGCTGGTGTTACCACCTCCAAAGAAAATGATGACCTGCCAATCACGCTGGCTGTTGCGGGTAAAGAGGTGGCAGGTCTGCGCCCCAAAACAGGTGTGACTGCTGTCCCCCCAGTCACAGAGGATGAAGAGGCCGCGGATGCACAAGATATGGCAGACGGTGGTTGGCCCGGCCGGCTAGGCCGCATTGTAGCACAGTGAGCTTCCCACTGCAACTTATGCTTCATGTCCATGTGCCGGTTCATGCATGAAGTACTCAAACTATGTATTTTTTGGCCTCTACTTAGCTTTTGCTGACAAATGTTACAGATAACACGAGTTGGGTCATCTTTATCGATCTGAAAAAATGCCCAGGCTATGCAAGGCTTAGCACCCATGCGACCTGAAGAGCCACCACGACTTGTGGTGAGAGGCAGAGTTGTGTTTGAGGATGCAGTTGTTGACGTGCTTCCAGTACTACGTCTCTGTCCAGGAAGGCGCAACCTGACCTCGTCGTCACTAGCATCCTCCTCCACCTCCTCTGCTGACCTCATCTCTTGGCTGACTGTGGGTTGACAGTAAGTGGGATCTCCAACCTCATCATCATCACCCTGTGCGTTATCACACCCGTCGTCCTCAGAGCCAACCTGTTCCTGCCCTGACAAAAAACTAAAGTTGTCGCTCCAATCAGGTATTTGAGTCTCATCATCGTCTTCCTCATTGTCTCCAACAGGAGTTACAGTTTGGGAATGAGGGTCTACATTATGGTCAGAACCTTCTGCGTCTGGTCCTGGATCCGACTCATAAAGATTCTGGACATCAGTGCAGATCATTTCCTCATCTGGATTCACAGAAGCGCTGGAGTCGACCTCTGATTCCCAGGCTATAGTATGAGTAAATGTAGCGCCCCGAGGGTTCGGCCGCTACAGGGGTATTGCACCTCAGTCCAGAGGTGTGATATTCCACTCCCGGGTAAGGATGGAGTATGGACCAGGGCTCAGTTAGCTGCATACAGCACACACACCCCATTTCCGAGGGACAGCTCAACGGTGCTCCTGACGCGCCCCCTGGGCCTGTGCTGTGCAGGGGGATACCCGGAGCCGGATCGCTGTTGTAGGATGCTGGGGGTTGTAGTCTCCGTGTGGCAGTGACCCGGTCCGTGCCCAGGGTGGTCAAACCAGTGGCAGTCTATTGGTGTTATAATTGTCCGACTACGCCACCCGTGGATTGCGGTCAGTGGGGACCGCCGCTGCGCTGCAGACCGCTGAGGCTGATGTTGTTTGCGCAGCTAAGTTTGGGATGACTCCCCACGGGAGAAGTATTGCCTCAGGGCAGCTAATGTGAGAGATGATGGGAGTGATGGTGTGAGCGTCCCAGTACTAATAGTGCTGGTGCGGCGAGGAACCACAGAGACGAGCAGTTGCAGTTTTCAATGCTTTACTAACAGTTGTTGTTCAGGTCAATGCTGCAGGCGATGACTGCCCAAGCCGTGCTGCGTCCACCAGGTGAGGGACTCGGTCAACTCCCAGGCAATTCCAGAGTGTGGTTCAGAGCTCCCTTCTTTTCCCTTTCTCTGGCCGTCCCCACCAGTGACCCACCTTTGTCCAGCTTCCTCGGGCCTTCTGTTGGCGAAACCTCTCCCGGTTTCCCTGACCCTATATGGTATGCCTTTCTGGTGGATGTAGTGAGGGGTCGCACCAAGATGTGGTAACAACCTCCGGTCTTTGGAACAGAAGCTGTCGTGCCTGCACTTCTGTGGGAGCACCGTTGAGCTGTCCCTCGGAAATGGGGTGTGTGTGGTGCATGCAGCCTAACGAGCCCTGGTCCACACTCCATCCTTACCCGGGAGTGGAATATCACACCTCTGGTCTGAGGTGCAATACCCCTGTAGCAGCCGAGCCCTCGGGGTGCTACATTCCCCCCTGGTAAATCACAGCACGTCCTCGGGCTGGAAAAGAGCAAAGACAATTCAAAAACATGCAATACTTTTTCAAAACTTTTCACATTAGAAACCGGCCGGCATTATTCAACTTCCCTTTATGGGAAACACTTTCTCTTTACTAGACATTATACTGCACTTTTAATATTACTGGAACTCTTTTGTCATATAACATTTTCTAGCAGCATATAAAACCATTCAGCATATCAAACTTTTTCTGGTAAAACATTTTAGTAAATTCTCTTCTTCACTGGCCACTGTGCAACTTGCGACCAGGTGTCCATTTTTCTATTAGGGAGATGGCTGCTCTCAGTCCTCAGCCAGGTAGGGAAGAGGGATGGCTGCTCTCAGTCCTCAGCCAGATAACTTAGGGAATAGGGCAACTTTTCAAACCGGTAACAGTCCCTTAACAGTTCCACACTAGTCCCAACGGGGACCACACTTCACTCAGCAACAGTTTCTATACCCTTACGGGTAACTATATACAGTTACACTTTACCATTCATTAGTAACGGTGTCCTCCTTGCG
Source organism: Phyllobates terribilis (assembly GCF_046119375.1). NCBI lineage: Eukaryota > Metazoa > Chordata > Amphibia > Anura > Dendrobatidae > Phyllobates > Phyllobates terribilis. Next base: position 271,586,625 of record NW_027362765.1, read on the forward strand.
CACCTTCCTCATAATCTTCAGACCCGTCCGGGTCCTTTTGGTTTTCCTCGTACTGGTGGTACTGCAGCTCTTCCTCGGTTAGCCGGTTGATGTGGAGGGTGTACAGTCCTTTTGCGCCTGGGGAGTTCAGGCCTTGCGACCGGGCCTGGAGAGGGCCGCCGTTGATGACGCCCAGGGTCAGAGGGTGCGACTTTGGGCCTGGGCACGGGCTGGTGGTGGCGGTGCCCAGGGCTGGAGGGCTCGGTTGCAGGGCTTGTTGCGGGGTCTGGAGCAGGTCGGTGTCTGCAGCGCCCGGGAGTGGCGGCTCCACCAGGGGGCCCGGGAGCAGGCTGACGCTGGCAGCGTCCGGGACAGGGAGACTCCTCTTACCTGCTCCCGTGACCGCTCCTGCATCACGCGTCTTCTCCTGGCGCTGGTCGGGGCCCGCGACGGCTGGGGCACTGCCGATGCTGGGCAGCTTAGTCTGCTGCCGGTCCGCCATCTTGCTGTCCGTTCCTGGTGTCCTCCTCCCCCCTGGTGGACCGTGGCCTACCTTCCGGCGATCCTCTTCTGTAGGCCGCGGCTCCGCAGTCGATCGTCGGGGTTGAGGACCTTGCGTCGCGCTCCTGTGACGTCAGCGTCGCTCCCTCTCCCTTCCAGGACCTTACGCAGCGTCAGTGCGTGGGGCGGAGCTTCAGATCTCGCGCGCTTTCGGCGTCCACACCCCTCTTCTTCCCGCGCGGCGTCCCGAAGATGGCGCCCGATGGCGGGAAAACGACTGCGGATGGCGGGAAGACGGCGGGAAACGACCCAAGATGGCGTCCGATGGCGGGAAACGACCCAAGATGGCGTCCGATGGCGGGAATCGGCTCCGGATGGCGGGAAACGACTCCGGACGGCGGGAAACTTCGGGAAATGGCGGGAGACTTCTTTTCCAGGTACATGTACAATTTTCTTCAGGCACGCAATACCCGTTTGTGGCGGGTTGGTAAAGATCCTGCCGACTACGCCAAAGTTGACGCGCCCCCTGGGCCTGTGCTGTGCAGGGGGATACCCGGAGCCGGATCGCTGTTGTAGGATGCTAGGGGTTGTAGTCTCCGTGTGGCAGTGACCCGGTCCGTGCCCAGGGTGGTCAAACCAGTGGCAGTCTATTGGTGTTATAATTGTCCGACTACGCCACCCGTGGATTGCGGTCAGTGGGGACCGCCGCTGCGCTGCAGACCGCTGAGGCTGATGTTGTTTGCGCAGCTAAGTTTGGGATGACTCCCCACGGGAGAAGTATTGCCTCAGGGCAGCTAATGTGAGAGATGATGGGAGTGATGGTGTGAGCGTCCCAGTACTAATGGTGCTGGTGCGGCGAGGAACCACAGAGACGAGCAGTTGCACTTTTCAATGCTTTACTCACAGTTGTTGTTCAGGTCAATGCTGCAGGCGATGACTGCCCAAGCCGTGCTGCGTCCACCAGGTGAGGGACTCGGTCAACTCCCAGGCAATTCCAGAGTGTGGTTCAGAGCTCCCTTCTTTTCCCTTTCTCTGGCCGTCCCCACCAGTGACCCACCTTTGTCCAGCTTCCTCGGGCCTTCTGTTGGCGAAACCTCTCCCGGTTTCCCTGACCCTATACGGTATGCCTTTCTGGTGGATGTAGTGAGGGGTCGCACCAAGATATGGTAACAACCTCCGGTCTTTGGCTGAGGAATCTGTTGCCTCCACCAATTTGGGTTCCGGTACCCTGTTCTGCCAACCCGTCACCCGCAATCTCCTGGGTCCTTAGGGTTCCTTCTGCCTTCGTGTCTCTGGGCCTTTCTCTGTGTTCCTGTTCCTTGCTTCCTTTCTTACTGTCCTTTCTGTTCATTCTCCTTTCTCTCTCTCTCAGGCTCCAGCCTCCTGACAAGGCCTGCCTGCAGAGCAGAGCCCATGCAGGGGCTCTGCTTCCTGTCTTCTCCTCTCACTGCACTGGCTGAACTGAACACTGTCCTAAGATGGTGCCCACCTTATATACCTCCTTCTGACACCCGAGCCCAGGTGACTAGCAACCAATGGGCTCCTACCTATGCCCAGAGACCCACCCCTATCTGCTCCCCACTCCAGCCAGGAACAGAAGCTGTCGTGCCTGCACTTCTGTGGGAGCACCGTTGAGCTGTCCCTCGGAAATGGGGTGTGTGTGGTGCATGCAGCCTAACGAGCCCAGGTCCACACTCCATCCTTACCCGGGAGTGGAATATCACACCTCTGGTCTGAGGTGCAATACCCCTGTAGCAGCCGAGCCCTCGGGGTGCTACACTCCCACTAGACAGAAGTGCAGGCACGACCGACTATGTCCCTGCCTGGAGTGGGGAGGGGGGTAGAACACCCAGTGCTGTAGGGGCAGATAGGGGTTGGTTCCTGAGCGTAGATAGGAGCGCATTGGTTGCTGGTCACCTGGGCTCATGGTCAGAGGGAGGTATAAAAGGTGGGCACCATCTTAGAACAGTGTTCAGTCTGTGAGGAGAGGAGAGCTGACAGGGAGCAGCAGCTCAGGCTGAGTGCTGCTCCAGAGGCAGGCCTAGAGAAGAGGCCAGAGCCTGAGAGGAGAAGGAGAAGTGGGCCTGGAGAAGAGGCCAAGGGAAGCAGGAGAAGACAGAACAGGAAAGAAGGAGAAGAGAGAGAGAAACAGAAGGGCTCAGGAACAAGAAGGTGGAAGGGACCCTAAGAACCCACGAGAATCCAGGGTGAAGGGTCAGGCAGATTAAGGGTACCGGATCCCAAGTTGGTGGAGGAGAAACTACCCTCAGCCAAAGACCGGTCGTCGTGATCATTTATTGGTGCGACACCTCATCAAACCTGCTAGGAAGGCACCATATAGGACAGCGGAGGACGGGGCCCACGTTTACCAGCACAAGTCCGCGGCAGCTGGACAAAAGTGGGTCACTGGTGAGTCAGGCCAGAGAAAGGATTAAAGGGGGTCCTGTGCCATGCTCCTGAACTGCCTGGGAGTTGACCGAGCCCCTCACCTGGTGGACGCAGCACGGCTCGGGCAGTCATTCCCTGCAGAAGTGACTTGGATATTAACCGTGAGTAAAGACCCTGGACTGCAGTACGTTGTCTGTGTGCTTTTTCGCTCCTCCGGCACTACCAGTACTGGGACTCTCACCACCATCACTCCCACCATCCACTACACTGCCCTGGGGCCGCACTCTTCCCGTGGGGAGTCACACCATCCCAGCTGCATTCATCATCGGCCCCAGCGGACTGCCTTGCAGTGGCGGTTCCTAATAACCGCAATCCACGGGTGGCGTAGTCGGACATTATCTAAAGTACAGTAGCAGACTACCATTGGTCTGACCACCCTGAGCCATGGGACCGGGCCGCCACTACTACCCCCATCGTTCCCCTATCGCCCGGATCCGCGTGCCCCACAGCCCAGGGGGCGAGTCAGCTTTGGCGTAGTCGGCAGGATCGTTACCTACCCGCCACAAGCGGCTATTGCGCGCCTGAAAAGAGACTGTTTTATTGTACCAAAGATGGCGCCCGCCCCAGAATAACGAGCGCCATAATGTGCGCACCAAAAGACAACAGGAAGCCACCTCCCATCGTGGGCCAGGTCCCAGAATGGCGCCAAAGAAGGAGCCCACCCCCAACAGCCATGAGTGCGGCTGTGGAGATGTCCGTCAATGTGGGGGGGCTGCCCCTGAGAGTGATTGTCAGCAGAATGCCCCAGGACCACCCCTCATGGGGGCGGAAAGAGAAGAAAACTGCGGGGCAGGGGGTGGTCTGGATCAGTCACACCAGACCGCACCCGAAGATAGAGACAGGAACCAGCTCAAGCGCCCTGGCGCGTGGCCTCCTGCAGGCCGAATCCCCATGCAGCTTCACGGAGCTGCTAGCACACCTCCCCAAGGAAGACCCCGAGTATGTGCGGGCTGCGCTGGAGGATCTGGACCGGAGTATGGTCCGGGCGCAGCGGGACGTGATTGCCGGGTGGAAAGAAGAAATGGCCCGGCAGGCCGTGATCCTGCAGCAGTAGGTGCCGTCGACATCCAGCGGCACACCAACCACCGAGGGCAGTGAAAGCAGTGCGGAGGCCGAGGACGACGCCGCGGAGGAGGCCGCGACTGCAGAGGCAGGTAACAGAGACGCCCCTACCCCAAACCTTGGGCCGCCGACCTACCCCTGCACCCTGTTGCGGAGCCCAACGTACCTGAACCCGCCATCGACACCGTGCCTCCACCGCTACCAACCGGTTCCCATGGCATCGACACCGCCAGCGAGCCCCGCCCCACGCCGTGCCCTCTGACCCCGGGCGTGATCAGCAGACCACAATCGCCGGCCCGGTCGCAAGGCCTAGTGCCCCCGGACGCCGCCCGTCGACGGGAGTACTGCCGCCAACAGCTGGAGGTGTTCGAGAGGGAGCAGCGGGAGCGGCGCATGAAACAGGAGAAGCTGCAGGCCCAAAGTGCGGAGCAGAAGATGAAGGCCCGACATGATCCCCGAGCTGCCCGCGGTCCCCGAGTCACCGGGACTGTCGTAAAATTTCACATGGAACATGGCTGGGGTTTCATTAAAGATCCTGAGACCATCAGCAACGTGTTCGTGACTAGGAGGGATGTAGAGAGCCACCTGCCAGAAGGTCATCGAGGGCGGGATCTATATCCAGGAGACGTGGTGTCCTACACCCGACACCAAGGCGTGAAGGGATGGTACGCCCTGCACGTTCACAGAATGGTAGAAGAGGAGGAGCAGCACTACTCGGACTCTGAGCACCAGGAGGGCCCGGACGGGCCTGAAGATCATGAGGAAGAAGGAGCATCAGGAGGACACCGTTACCAGTGAACGGTAAAGTGGAATTGTACATAGTTACCCGTCAGGGTACAGAGAACTGTGTGGGACTGTTTCAAATTGAGTGTGGTCCCCGTTGGGACTGATATAGGACTGTGTGAAAGTTATCCCCTACATCCCCTACCAGGCTGAGGACTGTGAGCAGCCATTTCCCTTCCCAAAACTGGCCGAGGACTGAGAGCGGCCACCCCTTTGTATATAGTTGCGCTTCTTAAAGCGCCCCCTACTGGTTTTATAAAAAAGACTGCAACGTCTACCTCAAGGCAAATTTGCTGGACTGTTGCACTTAGAAGAAGAAAGAACACCTGGTCGCAAGTTGCACCGCGGCCATGATCCAAGGATACAAGAATGTGTCTTATTTAAAAAATGTTTTATATGAAGAGTTTAATATGCTGCTAGAAAATGTTTTACATAATTTTGAGACCGTTTTATATGATAAGTGACAAAAGAGTTCCAGAAGTATTAGTATGTGTTTTATAATAGTGTGACAAGAAAAGAAAAGTGTGTCCCATAAAGGGAGTTGAACAATGCCGTCCGTTTCTAAATGTAAAAAGTTTTAAAAAGTTTTGCATGTCCTGTAATCGACTATTTTTGCTCTTTTCCAGCCCGAGGACGTGCTGTGCTTTACCAGGGGGGAATGTAGCGCCCCGAGGGTTCGGCCGCTACAGGGGTATTGCACCTCAGTCCAGAGGTGTGATATTCCACTCCCGGGTAAGGATGGAGTATGGACCAGGGCTCAGTTAGCTGCATACAGCACACACACCCCATTTCCGAGGGACAGCTCAACGGTGCTCCCACTAGACAGAAGTGCAGGCACGACCGACTATGTCCCTGCCTGGAGTGGGGAGGGGGGTGGAACACCCAGTGCTGTAGGGGCAGATAGGGGTTGGTTCCTGAGCGTAGATAGGAGCTCATTGGTTGCTGGTCACCTGGGCTCATGGTCAGAGGGAGGTATAAAAGGTGGGCACCATCTTAGAACAGTGTTCAGTCTGTGAGGAGAGGAGAGCTGACAGGGAGCAGCAGCTCAGGCTGAGTGCTGCTCCAGAGGCAGGCCTAGAGAAGAGGCCGGAGCCTGAGAGGAGAAGGAGAAGTGGGCCTGGAGAAGAGGCCAAGGGAAGGAGGAGAAGACAGAACAGGAGAGAAGGAGAAGAGAGAGAGAAACAGAAGGGCTCAGGAACAAGAAGGTGGAAGGGACCCTAAGAACCCACGAGAATCCAGGGTGAAGGGTCAGGCAGATTAAGGGTACCGGATCCCAAGTTGGTGGAGGAGAAACTACCCTCAGCCAAAGACCGGTCGTCGTGATCATTTATTGGTGCGACACCTCATCAAACCTGCTAGGAAGGCACCATATAGGACAGCGGAGGACGGGGCCCACGTTTACCCGCACAAGTCTGCGGCAGCTGGACAAAAGTGGGTCACTGGTGAGGCAGGCCAGAGAAAGGATTAAAGGGGGTCCTGTGCCATGCTCCTGAACTGCCTGGGAGTTGACCGAGCCCCTCACCTGGTGGACGCAGCACGGCTCGGGCAGTCATTCCCTGCAGAAGGGACTTGGATATTAACCGTGAGTAAAGACCCTGGACTGCAGTACGTTGTCTGTGTGCTTTTTCGCTCCTCCGGCACTACCGGTACTTGGACTCTCACCACCATCACTCCCACCATCCACTACACTGCCCTGGGGCCGCACTCTTCCCGTGGGGAGTCACACCATCCCAGCTGCATTCATCATCGGCCCCAGCGGACTGACTTGCAGCGGCGGTTCCTAATAACCGCAATCTACGGGTGGCGTAGTCGGACATTATCTAAAGTACAGTAGCAGACTACCATTGGTCTGACCACCCTGAGCCACGGGACCGGGCCGCCACTACTACCCCCATCGTTCCCCTATCGCCCGGATCCGCGTGCCCCACGACCCAGAGGGCGAGTCATAAACAGCTCTGCAGACTCAACCATCTGTTCTACCTCATACTCAGACGGGCAGCTGGAGATTTGGGAGCTGTGAGGAAGCAAGTGCGATTGGGGTGACACCTTTGAGGACTTGAGTATTTGTGATGTTGAAGTTGATGTGGAGGAGAGCCCACTTAAAGGAACACTTGATATCCGTTGAAGCACCTGCTGTTTTTGTGCCTCATCTGGAATTTGTAGCGATTGGCGTGGTCGTAAGAAAGGGATCTTATCACATTGTCCGCTAAAAGAAGTAGACATTTTAGTTTGGCTGGAAGATGGTCTTTCTTCTGCAGATGTTACTGTTGCTTTAACACCTACCCCACGGACACAACTTTTTTTCCCCTTCCCAACACGCCTATTCCCCTTTCCACCAGCAGCAGGCCTTTTTCCACTCATTTTGGTGGTTAACTAATTCACAACTCTGGAGTTGTTTGCACAAAAAAACAATGGATGGGAACCGAGCATAGCTGAGTGGCCAAACTGTGGTATTAGGCCAAAACTATTGGCTGGGTTAGATGCAGAAAAAAATTATATTCAATTTGCAACCTGATGGAGGTCAGTATAGATGGACTAATAGAACAAGTCCCACACACAGCTAGAAGCCCAAATATTTTTTCAGAGGTAGATGCAGAAAAAAAATATATTCAGTTTGCAACCTGATGGAGGTCAGTATAGATGGACTAATAGAGAAAGTACCACACACTGCTAGAAGGCCAAATATTTTTTCAGAGCTAGATGCAGACAAAAAATTATTTTTAATTTGCAACCTGATGGAGGTCAGTATAGATGGACTAATAGAGAACGTCCCACACACTGCTAGAAGGCCAAATATTTTTTCAGAGCTAGATGCAGAAAAAAATTATATTCAGTTTGCAACCTGATGGAGGTCAGTATAGATGGACTAATAGAAGAAGTCCCACACACTGCTAGAAGCCCAAATATTTTTTCAGAGGTAGATGCAGATAAAAATTATTTTTAATTTGCAACCTGATGGAGGTCAGTATAGATGGACTAATAGAGAAAGTCCCACACACTGCTAGAAGGCCAAATATTTTTTCAGAGCTAGATGCAGACAAAAAATTATTTTGAATTTGCAACCTGATGGAGGTCAGTATAGGTGGACTAATAGAGAAAGTCCCACACACTGCTAGAAGGCCAAATATTTTTTCAGAGCTAGATGCAGACAAAAAATTATTTTGAATTTGCAAACTGATGGAGGTCAGTATAGATGGACTAATAGACCAAGTCCCACACACTGCTAGAAGCCCAAATATTTTTTCAGAGGTAGATGCAGAAAAAAATTATATTCAGTTTGCAACCTGATGGAGGTCAGTATAGATGGACTAATAGAACAAGTCCCACACACTGCTAGAAGCCCAAATATTTTTTCAGAGCTAGACGCAGATAAAAATTATATTCAGTTTGCAACCTGATGGAGGTCAGTATAGATGGACTAATAGAACAAGTCCCACACACAGCTAGAAACCCAAATATTTTTTCAGAGGTAGATGCAGAAAAAAATTATATTTAGTTTGCAACCTGATGGAGGTCAGTATAGATGGACTAATAGAACAAGTCCCACACACAGCTAGAAGCCCAAATATTTTTTCAGAGGTAGATGCAGAAAAAAATTATATTCAGTTTGCAACCTGATGGAGGTCAGTATAGATGGAGTAATAGAACAAGTCCCACACACAGCTAGAAGCCCAAATATTTTTTCAGAGGTAGATGCAGAAAAAAAATATATTCAGTTCGCAACCTGATGGAGGTCAGTATAGATTGACTAATAGAACAAGTCCCACACACAGCTAGAAGCCCAAATATTTTTTCAGAGGTAGATGCAGAAAAAAAATATATTCAGTTTGCAACCTGATGGAGGTCAGTATAGATGGACTAATAGAGAAAGTCCCACACACTGCTAGAAGGCCAAATATTTTTTCAGAGCTAGATGCAGACAAAAAATTATTTTTAATTTGCAACCTGATGGAGGTCAGTATAGATGGACTAATAGAGAAAGTCCCACACACTGCTAGAAGGCCAAATATTTTTTCAGAGCTAGATGCAGAAAAAAATTATATTCAGTTTGCAACCTGATGGAGGTCAGTATAGATGGACTAATAGAACAAGTCCCACACACTGCTAGAAGCCCAAATATTTTTTCAGAGGTAGATGCAGATAAAAATTATTTTTAATTTGCAACCTGAAGGAGGTCAGTATAGATGGACTAATAGAGAAAGTCCCACACACTGCTAGAAGGCCAAATATTTTTTCAGAGCTAGATGCAGACAAAAAATTATTTTGAATTTGCAACCTTATGGAGGTCAGTATAGATGGACTAATAGAGAAAGTCCCACACACTGCTAGAAGGCCAAATATTTTTTCAGAGCTAGATGCAGAAAAAAATTATTTTTAATTTGCAACCTGATGGAGGTCAGTATAGATGGACTAATAGAGAAAGTCCCACACACTGCTAGAAGGCCAAATATTTTTTCAGAGCTAGATGCAGACAAAAAATTATTTTGAATTTGCAACCTGATGGAGGTCAGTATAGATGGACTAATAGAGAAAGTCCCACACACTGCTAGAAGGCCAAATATTTTTTCAGAGCTAGATGCAGAAAAAAATTATATTCAGTTTGCAACCTGATGGAGGTCAGTATAGATGGACTAATAGATCAAGTCCCACACACTGCTAGAAGCCCAAATATTTTTTCAGAGGTAGATGCAGATAAAAATTATTTTTAATTTGCAACCTGATGGAGGTCAGTATAGATGGACTAATAGAGAAAGTCCCACACACTGCTAGAAGGCCAAATATTTTTTCAGAGCTAGATGCAGACAAAAAATTATTTTGAATTTGCAACCTTATGGAGGTCAGTATAGATGGACTAATAGAGAAAGTCCCACACACTGCTAGAAGGCCAAATATTTTTTCAGAGCTAGATGCAGAAAAAAATTATTTTTAATTTGCAACCTGATGGAGGTCAGTATAGATGGACTAATAGAGAAAGTCCCACACACTGCTAGAAGGCCAAATATTTTTTCAGAGCTAGATGCAGACAAAAAATTATTTTGAATTTGCAACGTGATGGAGGTCAGTATAGATGGACTAATAGAACAAGTCCCACACACTGCTAGAAGGCCAAATATTTTTTCAGAGCTAGATGCAGATAAAAATTATTTTTAATTTGCAACCTGATGGAGGTCAGTATAGATGGACTAATAGAGAAAGTCCCACACACTGCTAGAAGGCCAAATATTTTTTCAGAGCTAGATGCAGAAAAAAATTATATTCAGTTTGCAACCTGATGGAGGTCAGTATAGATGGACTAATAGAACAAGTCCCACACACTGCTAGAAGCCCAAATATTTTTTCAGAGGTAGATGCAGATAAAAATTATTTTTAATTTGCAACCTGATGGAGGTCAGTATAGATGGACTAATAGAGAAAGTCCCACACACTGCTAGAAGGCCAAATATTTTTTCAGAGCTAGATGCAGACAAAAAATTATTTTGAATTTGCAACCTGATGGAGGTCAGTATAGGTGGACTAATAGAGAAAGTCCCACACACTGCTAGAAGGCCAAATATTTTTTCAGAGCTAGATGCAGACAAAAAATTATTTTGAATTTGCAACCTGATGGAGGTCAGTATAGATGGACTAATAGACCAAGTCCCACACACTGCTAGAAGCCCAAATATTTTTTCAGAGGTAGATGCAAAAAAAAATTATATTCAGTTTGCAACCTGATGGAGGTCAGTATAGATGGACTAATAGAACAAGTCCCACACACTGCTAGAAGCCCAAATATTTTTTCAGAGCTAGATGCAGATAAAAATTATATTCAGTTTGCAACCTGATGGAGGTCAGTATAGATGGACTAATAGAACAAGTCCCACACACAGCTAGAAACCCAAATATTTTTTCAGAGGTAGATGCAGAAAAAAATTATATTTAGTTTGCAACCTGATGGAGGTCAGTATAGATGGACTAATAGAACAAGTCCCACACACAGCTAGAAGCCCAAATATTTTTTCAGAGGTAGATGCAGAAAAAAATTATATTCAGTTTGCAACCTGATGGAGGTCAGTATAGATGGAGTAATAGAACAAGTCCCACACACAGCTAGAAGCCCAAATATTTTTTCAGAGGTAGATGCAGAAAAAAAATATATTCAGTTTGCAACCTGATGGAGGTCAGTATAGATGGACTAATAGAACAAGTCCCACACACAGCTAGAAGCCCAAATATTATTTCAGAGGTAGATGCAGAAAAAAAATATATTCAGTTTGCAACCTGATGGAGGTCAGTATAGATGGACTAATAGAGAAAGTCCCACACACTGCTAGAAGGCCAAATATTTTTTCAGAGCTAGATGCAGACAAAAAATTATTTTTAATTTGCAACCTGATGGAGGTCAGTATAGATGGACTAATAGAGAAAGTCCCACACACTGCTAGAAGGCCAAATATTTTTTCAGAGCTAGATGCAGAAAAAAATTATATTCAGTTTGCAACCTGATGGAGGTCAGTATAGATGGACTAATAGAACAAGTCCCACACACTGCTAGAAGCCCAAATATTTTTTCAGAGGTAGATGCAGATAAAAATTATTTTTAATTTGCAACCTGATGGAGGTCAGTATAGATGGACTAATAGAGAAAGTCCCACACACTGCTAGAAGGCCAAATATTTTTTCAGAGCTAGATGCAGACAAAAAATTATTTTGAATTTGCAACCTGATGGAGGTCAGTATAGATGGACTAATAGAGAAAGTCCCACACACTGCTAGAAGGCCAAATATTTTTTCAGAGCTAGATGCAGAAAAAAATTATATTCAGTTTGCAACCTGATGGAGGTCAGTATAGATGGACTAATAGATCAAGTCCCACACACTGCTAGAAGCCCAAATATTTTTTCAGAGGTAGATGCAGATAAAAATTATTTTTAATTTGCAACCTGATGGAGGTCAGTATAGATGGACTAATAGAGAAAGTCCCACACACTGCTAGAAGGCCAAATATTTTTTCAGAGCTAGATGCAGACAAAAAATTATTTTGAATTTGCAACCTTATGGAGGTCAGTATAGATGGACTAATAGAGAAAGTCCCACACACTGCTAGAAGGCCAAATATTTTTTCAGAGCTAGATGCAGAAAAAAATTATTTTTAATTTGCAACCTGATGTGGGTCAGTATAGATGGACTAATAGAGAAAGTCCCACACACTGCTAGAAGGCCAAATATTTTTTCAGAGCTAGATGCAGACAAAAAATTATTTTGAATTTGCAACGTGATGGAGGTCAGTATAGATGGACTAATAGAACAAGTCCCACACACTGCTAGAAGGCCAAATATTTTTTCAGAGCTAGATGCAGATAAAAATTATTTTTAATTTGCAACCTGATGGAGGTCAGTATAGATGGACTAATAGAGAAAGTCAAACACACTGCTAGAAGGCCAAATATTTTTTCAGAGCTAGATGCAGAAAAAAATTATATTCAGTTCGCAACCTGATGGAGGTCAGTATAGATGGACTAATAGAACAAGTCCCACACACTGCTAGAAGCCCAAATATTTTTTCAGAGGTAGATGCAGAAAAAAATTATTTTTAATTTGCAACCTGATGGAGGTCAGTATGGATGGACTAATAGAGAAAGTCCCACACATTGCTAGAAGGCCAAATATTTTTTCAGAGCTAGATGCAGACAAAAAATTATTTTGAATTTGCAACCTGATGGAGGTCAGTATAGATGGACTAATAGACCAAGTCCCACACACTGCTAGAAGCCCAAATATTTTTTCACAGGTAGATGCAGAAAAAAATTATATTCAGTTTGCAACCTGATGGAGGTCAGTATAGATGGACTAATAGAACAAGTCCCACACACTGCTAGAAGCCCAAATATTTTTTCAGAGCTAGATGCAGATAAAAATTATATTCAGTTTGCAACCTGATGGAGGTCAGTATAGATGGACTAATAGAACAAGTCCCACACACAGCCAGAAGCCCAAATATTTTTTCAGAGGTAGATGCAGAAAAAAATTATATTTAGTTTGCAACCTGATGGAGGTCAGTATAGATGGACTAATAGAACAAGTCCCACACACAGCTAGAAGCCCAAATATTTTTTCAGAGGTAGATGCAGAAAAAAATTATATTCAGTTTGCAACCTGATGGAGGTCAGTATAGATGGAGTAATAGAACAAGTCCCACACACAGCTAGAAGCCCAAATATTTTTTCAGAGGTAGATGCAGAAAAAAAATATATTCAGTTCGCAACCTGATGGAGGTCAGTATAGATGGACTAATAGAACAAGTCCCACACACAGCTAGAAGCCCAAATATTTTTTCATAGGTAGATGCAGAAAAAAAATATATTCAGTTTGCAACCTGATGGAGGTCAGTATAGATGGACTAATAGAGAAAGTCCCACACACTGCTAGAAGGCCAAATATTTTTTCAGAGCTAGATGCAGACAAAAAATTATTTTTAATTTGCAACCTGATGGAGGTCAGTATAGATGGACTAATAGAGAAAGTCCCACACACTGCTAGAAGGCCAAATATTTTTTCAGAGCTAGATGCAGAAAAAAATTATATTCAGTTTGCATCCTGATGGAGGTCAGTATAGATGGACTAATAGAACAAGTCCCACACACTGCTAGAAGCCCAAATATTTTTTCAGAGGTAGATGCAGATAAAAATTATTTTTAATTTGCAACCTGATGGAGGTCAGTGTAGATGGACTAATAGAGAAAGTCCCACACACTGCTAGAAGGCCAAATATTTTTTCAGAGCTAGATGCAGACAAAAAATTATTTTGAATTTGCAACCTTATGGAGGTCAGTATAGATGGACTAATAGAGAAAGTCCCACACACTGCTAGAAGGCCAAATATTTTTTCAGAGCTAGATGCAGAAAAAAATTATTTTTAATTTGCAACCTGATGGAGGTCAGTATAGATGGACTAATAGAGAAAGTCCCACACACTGCTAGAAGGCCAAATATTTTTTCAGAGCTAGATGCAGACAAAAAATTATTTTGAATTTGCAACGTGATGGAGGTCAGTATAGATGGACTAATAGAACAAGTCCCACACACTGCTAGAAGGCCAAATATTTTTTCAGAGCTAGATGCAGATAAAAATTATTTTTAATTTGCAACCTGATGGAGGTCAGTATAGATGGACTAATAGAGAAAGTCCCACACACTGCTAGAAGGACAAATATTTTTTCAGAGCTAGATGCAGAAAAAAATTATATTCAGTTTGCAACCTGATGGAGGTCAGTATAGATGGACTAATAGAACAAGTCCCACACACTGCTAGAAGCCCAAATATTTTTTCAGAGGTAGATGTAGATAAAAATTATTTTTAATTTGCAACCTGATTGAGGTCAGTATAGATGGACTAATAGAGAAAGTCCCACACACTGCTAGAAGACCAAATATTTTTTCAGAGCTAGATGCCGACAAAAAATTATTTTGAATTTGCAACCTTATGGAGGTCAGTATAGATGGACTAATAGAGAAAGTCCCACACACTGCTAGAAGGCCAAATATTTTTTCAGAGCTAGATGCAGACAAAAAATTATTTTGAATTTGCAACCTGATGGAGGTCAGTATAGATGGACTAATAGAGAAAGTCCCACACACTGCTAGAAGGCCAAATATTTTTTCAGAGCTAGATGCAGAAAAAAATTATATTCAGTTTGCAACCTGATGGAGGTCAGTATAGATGGACTAATAGAACAAATCCCACACACAGCTAGAAGCCCAAATATTTTTTCAGAGGTAGATGCAGATAAAAATTATTTTTAATTTGCAACCTCATGGAGGTCAGTATAGATGGACTAATAGAGAAAGTCCCACACACTGCTAGAAGGCCAAATATTTTTTCAGAGGTAGATGCAGAAAAAAATTATATTCAAATTGCAACCTGATGGAGGTCAGTATAGATGGACTAATAGAACAAGTCCCACACACAGCTAGAAGCCCAAATATTTTTTCAGAGGTAGATGCAGAGAAAAATTATTTTTAATTTGCAACCTGATGGAGGCCAGTATAGATGGACTAATAGAACAAGTCCCACACACTGCTAGAAGGCCAAATATTTTTTCAGAGCTAGATGCAGACAAAAAATTATTTTGAATTTGCAACCTGATGGAGGTCAGTATAGATGGACTAATAGACCAAGTCCCACACACTGCTAGAAGGCCAAATATTTTGTCAGAGCTAGATGCAGACAAAAAAGTATTTTGAATTTGCAACCTGATGGAGGTCAGTATAGATGGACTAATAGAGAAAGTCCCACACACTGCTAGAAGGCCAAATATTTTTTCAGAGCTAGATGCAGACAAAAAATTATTTTGAATTTGCAACCTGATGGAGGTCAGTATAGATGGACTAATAGACCAAGTCCCACACACTGCTAGAAGCCCAAATATTTTTTCAGAGGTAGATGCAGAAAAAAAATATATTCAGTTTGCAACCTGATGGAGGTCAGTATAGATGGACTAATAGAACAAGTCCAACACACTGCTAGAAGCCCAAATATTTTTTCAGAGCTAGATGCAGATAAAAATTATATTCAGTTTGCAACATTATGGAGGTCAGTATAGATGGACTAATAGAACAAGTCCCACACACAGCTAGAAGCCCAAATATTTTTTCAGAGGTAGATGCCAAAAAAATTATATTCAGTTTGCAACCTGATGGAGGTCAGTATAGATGGACTAATAGAACAAGTCCCACACACAGCTAGAAGCCCAAATATTTTTTCAGAGGTAGATGCAGAAAAAAATTATATTCAGTTTGCAACCTGATGGAGGTCAGTATAGATGGACTAATAGAACAAGTCCCACACACAGCTAGAAGCCCAAATATTTTTTCAGAGGTAGATGCAGAAAAAAAATATATTCAGTTCGCAACCTGATGGAGGTCAGTATAGATGGACTAATAGAGAAAGTCCCACACACTGCTAGAAGGCCAAATATTTTTTCAGAGCTAGATGCAGACAAAAAAATATTTTTAATTTGCAACCTGATGGAGGTCAGTATAGATGGACTAATAGAGAAAGTCCCACACACTGCTAGAAGGCCAAATATTTTTTCAGAGCTAGATGCAGAAAAAAATTATATTCAGTTTGCAACCTGATGGAGGTCAGTATAGATGGACTAATAGAACAAGACCCACACACAGCTAGAAGCCCAAATATTTTTTCAGAGGTAGATGCAGATAAAAATTATTTTTAATTTGCAACCTGTTGGAGGTCAGTATAGATGGACTAATAGAGAAAGTCCCACACACTGCTAGAAGGCCAAATATTTTTTCAGAGGTAGATGCAGACAAAAAATTATTTTGAATTTGCAACGTGATGGAGGTCAGTATAGATGGACTAATAGAACAAGTCCCACACACTGCTAGAAGGCCAAATATTTTTTCAGAGCTAGATGCAGATAAAAAATATTTTTAATTTGCAACCTGATGGAGGTCAGTATAGATGGACTAATAGAGAAAGTCCCACACACTGCTAGAAGGCCAAATATTTTTTCAGAGCTAGATGCAGAAAAAATTATATTCAGTTTGCAACCTGATGGAGGTCAGTATACATGGACTAATAGAACAAGACCCACACACTGCTAGAAGTCCAAATATTTTTTCAGAGGTAGATGCAGAAAAAAATTATTTTTAATTTGCAACCTGATGGAGGTCAGTATAGATGGACTAATAGAGAAAGTCCCACACACTGCTAGAAGGCCAAATATTTTTTCAGAGCTAGATGCAGACAAAAAATTATTTTGAATTTGCAACCTGATGGAGGTCAGTATAGGTGGACTAATAGAGAAAGTCCCACACACTGCTAGAAGGCCAAATATTTTTTCAGAGCTAGATGCAGACAAAAAATTATTTTGAATTTGCAACCTGATGGAGGTCAGTATAGATGGACTAATAGACCAAGTCCCACACACTGCTAGAAGCCCAAATATTTTTTCAGAGGTAGATGCAGAAAAAAATTATATTCAGTTTGCAACCTGATGGAGGTCAGTATGGATGGACTAATAGAACAAGTCCCACACACTGCTAGAAGCCCAAATATTTTTTCAGAGCTAGATGCAGATAAAAATTATATTCAGTTTGCAACCTGATGGAGGTCAGTATAGATGGACTAATAGAACAAGTCCCACACACAGCTAGAAGCCCAAATATTTTTTCAGAGGTAGATGCAGAAAAAAATTATATTTAGTTTGCAACCTGATGGATATCAGTATAGATGGACTAATAGAACAAGTCCCACACACAGCTAGAAGCCCAAATATTTTTTCAGAGGTAGATGCAGAAAAAAAATATATTCAGTTCGCAACCTGATGGAGGTCAGTATAGATGGACTAATAGAGAAAGTCCCACACACTGCTAGAAGGCCAAATATTTTTTCAGAGCTAGATGCAGACAAAAAATTATTTTCAATTTGCAACCTGATGGAGGTCAGTATAGATGGACTAATAGAGAAGTCCCACACACTGCTAGAAGGCCAAATATTTTCTCAGAGCTGGATGCAAAAAAAAATTATATTCAGTTTGCAACCTGATGGAGGTCAGTATAGATGGACTAATAGAACAAGTGCCACACACAGCTAGAAGCCCAAATATTTTTTCAGAGGTAGATGCAGATAAAAATTATTTTTAATGTGCAACCTGATGGAGGTCAGTATAGATGGACTAATAGAGAAAGTCACACACACTGCTAGAAGGCCAAATATTTTTTCAGAGCTAGATGCAGACAAAAAATTATTTTGAATTTGCAACGTGATGGAGGTCAGTATAGATGGACTAATAGAACAAGTCCCACACACTGCTAGAAGGCCAAATATTTTTTCAGAGCTAGATGCAGACAAAAAAATATTTTGAATTTGCAACCTGATGGAGTTCAGTATAGATGGACTAATAGAGAAAGTCCCACACACTACTAGAAGGCCAAATATTTTTTCAGAGCTAGATGCAGACAAAAAATTATTTTGAATTTGCAACCTGATGGAGGTCAGTATAGGTGGACTAATAGAGAAAGTCCCACACACTGCTAGAAGCCCAAATATTTTTTCAGAGGTAGATGCAGAAAAAAATTATATTCAGTTTGCAACCTGATGGAGGTCAGTATAGATGGACTAATAGAACAAGTCCCACACACTGCTAGAAGCCCAAATATTTTTTCAGAGCTAGATGCAGATAAAAATTATATTCAGTTTGCAACCTGATGGAGGTCAGTATAGATGGACTAAAAGAACAAGTCCCACACACAGCTAGAAGCCCAAATATTTTTTCAGAGGTAGATGCAAAAAAAATTATATTCAGTTTACAACCTGATGGAGGTCAGTATAGATGGACTAATAGAACAAGTCTCACACACAGCTAGAAGCCCAAATATTTTTTCAGAGGTAGATGCAGAAAAGAATTATATTCAGTTTGCAACCTGATGGAGGTCAGTATAGATGAACTAATAGAACAAGTCCCACACACAGCTAGAAGCCCAAATATTTTTTCAGAGGTAGATGCAGAAAAAAAATATATTCAGTTCGCAACCTGATGGAGGTCAGTATAGATGGACTAACAGAGAAAGTCCCACACACTGCTAGAAGGCCAAATATTTTTTCAGAGCTAGATGCAGAAAAAAATTATATTCAGTTTGCAACCTGATGGAGGTCAGTATAGATGGACTAATAGAACAAGTCCCACACACAGCTAGAAGCCCAAATATTTTTTCAGAGGTAGATGCAGATAAAAATTATTTTTAATTTGCAACCTGATGGAGGTCAGTATAAATGGACTAATAGAGAAAGTCCCACACACTGCTAGAAGGCCAAATATTTTTTCAGAGGTAGATGCAGACAAAAAATTATTTTGAATTTGCAACGTGATGGAGGTCAGTATAGATGGACTAATAGAACAAGTCCCACACACTGCTAGAAGGCCAAATATTTTTTCAGAGCTAGATGCAGATAAAAAATATTTTTAATTTGCAACCTGATGGAGGTCAGTATAGATGGACTAATAGAGAAAGTCCCACACACTGCTAGAAGGCCAAATATTTTTTCAGAGCTAGATGCAGAAAAAAATTATATTCAGTTTGCAACCTGATGGAGGTCAGTATAGATGGACTAATAGAACAAGTCCCACACACTGCTAGAAGTCCAAATATTTTTTCAGAGGTGGATGCAGAAAAAAATTAATTTTAATTTGCAACCTGATGGAGGTCAGTATAGATGGACTAATAGAGAAAGTCCCACACACTGCTAGAAGGCCAAATATTTTTTCAGAGCTAGATGCAGACAAAAAATTATTTTGAATTTGCAACCTGATGGAGGTCAGTATAGGTGGACTAATAGAGAAAGTCCCACACACTGCTAGAAGGCCAAATATTTTTTCAGAGCTAGATGCAGACAAAAAATTATTTTGAATTTGCAACCTGATGGAGGTCAGTATAGATGGACTAATAGACCAAGTCCCACACACTGCTAGAAGCCCAAATATTTTTTCAGAGGTAGATGCAGAAAAAAATTATATTCAGTTTGCAACCTGATGGAGGTCAGTATAGATGGACTAATAGAACAAGTCCCACACACTGCTAGAAGCCCAAATATTTTTTCAGAGCTAGATGCAGATCAAAATTATATTCAGTTTGCAACCTGATGGAGGTCAGTATAGATGGACTAATAGAACAAGTCCCACACACTGCTAGAAGCCCAAATATTTTTTCAGAGGTAGATGCAGAAAAAAAATATATTTAGTTTGCAACCTGATGGAGGTCAGTATAGATGGGCTAATAGAACAAGTCCCACACACAGCTAGAAGCCCAAATATTTTTTCAGAGGTAGATGCAGAAAAAAATTATATTCAGTTTGCAACCTGATGGAGGTCAGTATAGATGGAGTAATAGAACAAGTCCCACACACAGCTAGAAGCCCAAATATTTTTTCAGAGGTAGATGAAGAAAAAAATTCTATTCAGTTTGCAACCTGATGGAGGTCAGTATAGATGGACTAATAGAGAAAGTCCCACACACTGCTAGAAGGCCAAATATTTTTTCAGAGCTAGATGCAGACAAAAAAATATTTTTAATTTGCAATCTGATGGAGGTCAGTATAGATGGACTAATAGAGAAAGTCCCACACACTGCTAGAAGGCCAAATATTTTTTCAGAGCTAGATGCAGAAAAAAATTATATTCAGTTTGCAACCTGATGGAGGTCAGTATAGATGGACTAATAGAACAAGTCCCACACACAGCTAGAAGCCCAAATATTTTTTCAGAGGTAGATGCAGATAAAAATTATTTTTAATTTGCAACCTGATGGAGGTCAGTATAGATGGACTAATAGAGAAAGTCCCACACACTGCTAGAAGGCCAAATATTTTTTCAGAGCTAGATGCATACAAAAATTATTTTGAATTGGCAACGTGATGGAGGTCAGTATAGATGGACTAATAGAACAAGTCCCACACACTGCTAGAAGGCCAAATATTTTTTCAGAGCTAGATGCAGATAAAAATTATTTTTAATTTGCAACCTGATGGAGGTCAGTATAGATGGACTAATAGAGAAAGTCCCACACACTGCTAGAAGGCCAAATATTTTTTCAGAGCTAGATGCAGAAAAAAATTATATTCAGTTTGCAACCTGATGGAGGTCAGTATAGGTGGACTAATAGAGAAAGTCCCACACACTGCTGGAAGGCCAAATATTTTTTCAGAGCTAGATGCAGATAAAAATTATTTTTAATTTGCAACCTGATGGAGGTCAGTATAGATGGACTAATAGAGAAAGTCCCACACACTGCTAGAAGGCCAAATATTTTTTCAGAGCTAGATGCATACAAAAATTATTTTGAATTTGCAACGTGATGGAGGTCAGTATAGATGGACTAATAGAACAAGTCCCACACACTGCTAGAAGGCCAAATATTTTTTCAGAGCTAGATGCAGACAAAAAATTATTTTTAATTTGCAACCTGATGGAGGTCAGTATAGATGGACTAATAGAGAAAGTCCCACACACTGCTAGAAGGCCAAATATTTTTTCAGAGCTAGATGCAGAAAAAAATTATATTCAGTTTGCAACCTGATGGAGGTCAGTATAGATGGACTAATAGAACAAGTCACACACACTGCTAGAAGCCCAAATATTTTTTCAGAGGTAGATGCAGAAAAAAATTATTTTTAATTTGCAACCTGATGGAGGTCAGTATAGATGGACTAATAGAGAAAGTCCCACACACTGCTAGAAGGCCAAATATTTTTTCAGAGCTAGATGCAGACAAAAAAATATTTTGAATTTGCAACCTGATGGAGGTCAGTATAGGTGGACTAATAGAGAAAGTCCCACACACTGCTAGAAGGCCAAATATTTTTTCAGAGCTAGATGCAGACAAAAAATTATTTTGAATTTGCAACCTGATGGAGGTCAGTATAGATGGACTAATAGACCAAGTCCCACACACTGCTAGAAGCCCAAATATTTTTTCAGAGGTAGATGCAGAAAAAAATTATATTCAGTTTGCAACCTGATGGAGGTCAGTATAGATGGACTAATAGAACAAGTCCCACACACTGCTAGAAGCCCAAATATTTTTTCAGAGCTAGATGCAGATCAAAATTATATTCAGTTTGCAACCTGATGGAGGTCAGTATAGATGGACTAATAGAACAAGTCCCACACACTGCTAGAAGCCCAAATATTTTTTCAGAGGTAGATGCAGAAAAAAAATATATTTAGTTTGCAACCTGATGGAGGTCAGTATAGATGGGCTAATAGAACAAGTCCCACACACAGCTAGAAGCCCAAATATTTTTTCAGAGGTAGATGCAGAAAAAAATTATATTCAGTTTGCAACCTGATGGAGGTCAGTATAGATGGAGTAATAGAACAAGTCCCACACACAGCTAGAAGCCCAAATATTTTTTCAGAGGTAGATGAAGAAAAAAATTATATTCAGTTTGCAACCTGATGGAGGTCAGTATAGATGGACTAATAGAGAAAGTCCCACACACTGCTAGAAGGCCAAATATTTTTTCAGAGCTAGATGCAGACAAAAAAATATTTTTAATTTGCAATCTGATGGAGGTCAGTATAGATGGACTAATAGAGAAAGTCCCACACACTGCTAGAAGGCCAAATATTTTTTCAGAGCTAGATGCAGAAAAAAATTATATTCAGTTTGCAACCTGATGGAGGTCAGTATAGATGGACTAATAGAACAAGTCCCACACACAGCTAGAAGCTCAAATATTTTTTCAGAGGTAGATGCAGATAAAAATTATTTTTAATTTGCAACCTGATGGAGGTCAGTATAGATGGACTAATAGAGAAAGTCCCACACACTGCTAGAAGGCCAAATATTTTTTCAGAGCTAGATGCATACAAAAATTATTTTGAATTGGCAACGTGATGGAGGTCAGTATAGATGGACTAATAGAACAAGTCCCACACACTGCTAGAAGGCCAAATATTTTTTCAGAGCTAGATGCAGATAAAAATTATTTTTAATTTGCAACCTGATGGAGGTCAGTATAGATGGACTAATAGAGAAAGTCCCACACACTGCTAGAAGGCCAAATATTTTTTCAGAGCTAGATGCAGAAAAAAATTATATTCAGTTTGCAACCTGATGGAGGTCAGTATAGGTGGACTAATAGAGAAAGTCCCACACACTGCTGGAAGGCCAAATATTTTTTCAGAGCTAGATGCAGATAAAAATTATTTTTAATTTGCAACCTGATGGAGGTCAGTATAGATGGACTAATAGAGAAAGTCCCACACACTGCTAGAAGGCCAAATATTTTTTCAGAGCTAGATGCATACAAAAATTATTTTGAATTTGCAACGTGATGGAGGTCAGTATAGATGGACTAATAGAACAAGTCCCACACACTGCTAGAAGGCCAAATATTTTTTCAGAGCTAGATGCAGACAAAAAATTATTTTTAATTTGCAACCTGATGGAGGTCAGTATAGATGGACTAATAGAGAAAGTCCCACACACTGCTAGAAGGCCAAATATTTTTTCAGAGCTAGATGCAGAAAAAAATTATATTCAGTTTGCAACCTGATGGAGGTCAGTATAGATGGACTAATAGAACAAGTCACACACACTGCTAGAAGCCCAAATATTTTTTCAGAGGTAGATGCAGAAAAAAATTATTTTTAATTTGCAACCTGATGGAGGTCAGTATAGATGGACTAATAGAGAAAGTCCCACACACTGCTAGAAGGCCAAATATTTTTTCAGAGCTAGATGCAGACAAAAAAATATTTTGAATTTGCAACCTGATGGAGGTCAGTATAGGTGGACTAATAGAGAAAGTCCCACACACTGCTGGAAGGTCAAATATTTTTTCAGAGCTAGATGCAGACAAAAAATTATTTTGAATTTGCAACCTGATGGAGGTCAGTATAGATGGACTAATAGACCAAGTCCCACACACTGCTAGAAGCCCAAATATTTTTTCAGAGGTAGATGCAGAAAAAAATTATATTCAGTTTGCAACCTGATGGAGGTCAGTATAGATGGACTAATAGAACAAGTCCCACACACTGCTAGAAGCCCAAATATTTTTTCAGAGGTAGATGCAGATAAAAATTATTATTAATTTGCAACCTGATGGAGGTCAGTATAGATGGACTAATAGAGAAAGTCCCACACACTGCTAGAAGGCCAAATATTTTTTCAGAGCTAGATGCAGACAAAAAATTATTTTGAATTTGCAACCTGATGGAGGTCAGTATAGGTGGACTAATAGAGAAAGTCCCACACACTGCTAGAAGGCCAAATATTTTTTCAGAGCTAGATGCAGACAAAAAATTATTTTGAATTTGCAACCTGATGGAGGTCAGTATAGATGGACTAATAGACCAAGTCCCACACACTGCTAGAAGCCCAAATATTTTTTCAGAGGTAGATGCAGAAAAAAATTATATTCAGTTTGCAACCTGATGGAGGTCAGTATAGATGGACTAATAGAACAAGTCCCACACACTGCTAGAAGCCCAAATATTTTTTCAGAGGTAGATGCAGATAAAAATTATATTCAGTTTGCAATCTGATGGAGGTCAGTATAGATGGACTAATAGAACAAGTCCCACACACAGCTAGAAACCCAAATATTTTTTCAGAGGTAGATGCAGAAAAAAATTATATTTAGTTTGCAACCTGATGGAGGTCAGTATAGATGGACTAATAGAGAAAGTCCCACACACTGCTAGAAGGCCAAATATTTTTTCAGAGCTAGATGGAGACAAAAAATTATATTCAGTTTGCAACCTGATGGAGGTCAGTATAGATGGACTAATAGATCAAGTCCCACACACAGCTAGAAGCCCAAATATTGTTTCAGAGGTAGATGCAGATAAAAATTATTTTTAATTTGCAACCTGATGGAGGTCAGTATAGATGGACTAATAGAGTAAGTCCCACACACTGCTAGAAGACCAAATATTTTTTCAGAGCTAGATGCAGACAAAAAATTATTTTGAATTTGCAACGTGATGGAGGTCAGTATAGATGGACTAATAGAACAAGTCCCACACACTGCTAGAAGGCCAAATATTTTTTTCAGAGCTAGATGCAGATGAAAATTATTTTTAATTTGCAACCTGATGGAGGTCAGTATAGATGGACTAATAGAGAAAGTCCCACACACTGCTAGAAGGCCAAATATTTTCTCAGAGCTAGATGCAGAAAAAAATTATATTCAGTTTGCAACCTGATGGAGGTCAGTATAGATGGACTAATAGAACAAGTCCCACACACTGCTAGAAGCCCAAATATTTTTTCAGAGGTAGATGCAGAAAAAAATTATTTTTAATTTGCAACCTGATGGAGGTCAGTATAGATGGACTAATAGAGAAAGTCCCACACACTGCTAGAAGGCCAAATATTTTTTCAGAGCTAGACGCAGACAAAAAATTATATTCAGTTTGCAACCTGATGGAGGTCAGTATAGATGGACTAATAGAACAAGTCCCACACACAGCTAGAAGCCCAAATATTTTTTCAGAGGTAGATGCAGATAAAAATTATTTTTAATTTGCAACCTGATGGAGGTCAGTATAGATGGACTAATAGAGAAAGTCCCACACACTGCTAGAAGACCAAATATTTTTTCAGAGCTAGATGCAGACAAAAAATTATTTTGAATTTGCAACGTGATGGAGGTCAGTATAGATGGACTAATAGAACAAGTCCCACACACTGCTAGAAGGCCAAATATTTTTTCAGAGCTAGATGGAGATAAAAATTATTTTTAATTTGCAACCTGATGGAGGTTAGTATAGATGGACTAATAGAGAAAGTCTCACACACTGCTAGAAGGCCAAATATTTTTTCAGAGCTAGATGCAGAAAAAAATTATATTCAGTTTGCAACCTGATGGAGGTCAGTATAGATGGACTAATAGAACAAGTCCCACACACTGCTAGAAACCCAAATATTTTTTCAGAGGTAGATGCAGAAAAAAATTATTTTTAATTTGCAACCTGATGGAGGTCAGTATAGATGGACTAATAGAGAAAGTCCCACACACTGCTAGAAGGCCAAATATTTTTTCAGAGCTAGATGCAGACAAAAAATTATTTTGAATTTGCAACCTGATGGAGGTCAGTATAGGTGGACTAATAGAGAAAGTCCCACACACTGCTAGAAGGCCAAATATTTTTTCAGAGCTAGATGCAGACAAAAAATTATTTTGAATTTGCAACCTGATGGAGGTCAGTATAGATGGACTAATAGACCAAGTCCCACACACTGCTAGAAGCCCAAATATTTTTTCAGAGGTAGATGCAGAAAAAAATTATACTCAGTTTGCAACCTGATGGAGGTCAGTATAGATGGACTAATAGAACAAGTCCCACACACTGCTAGAAGCCCAAATATTTTTTCAGAGGTAGATGCATACAAAAAATTATTTTGAATTTGCAACCTGATGGAGGTCAGTATAGGTGGACTAATAGAGAAAGTCCCACACACGGCTAGAAGGCCAAATATTTTTTCAGAGCTAGATGCATACAAAAAATTATTTTGAATTTGCAACCTGATGGAGGTCAGTATAGGTGGACTAATAGAGAAAGTCCCACACACTGCTAGAAGGCCAAATATTTTTTCAGAGCTAGATGCAGAAAAAAATTATTTTGAATTTGCAACCTGATGGAGGTCAGTATAGATGGACTAATAGACCAAGTTCCACACACTGCTAGAAGCCCAAATATCTTTTCAGAGGTAGATGCAGAAAAAAATTATATTCAGTTTGCAACCTGATGGAGGTCAGTATAGATGGACTAATAGAACAAGTCCCACACACTGCTAGAAACCCAAATATTTTTTCAGAGGTAGATGCAGAAAAAAATTATTTTTAATTTGCAACCTGATGGAGGTCAGTATAGATGGACTAATAGAGAAAGTCCCACACACTGCTAGAAGGCCAAATATTTTTTCAGAGCTAGATGCAGACAAAAAATTATTTTGAATTTGCAACCTGATGGAGGTCAGTATAGGTGGACTAATAGAGAAAGTCCCACACACTGCTAGAAGGCCAAATATTTTTTCAGAGCTAGATGCAGACAAAAAATTATTTTGAATTTGCAACCTGATGGAGGTCAGTATAGATGGACTAATAGACCAAGTCCCACACACTGCTAGAAGCCCAAATATTTTTTCAGAGGTAGATGCAGAAAAAAATTATACTCAGTTTGCAACCTGATGGAGGTCAGAATAGATGGACTAATAGAACTAGTCCCACACACTGCTAGAAGCCCAAATATTTTTTCAGAGGTAGATGCAGATAAAAATTATTTTTAATTTGCAACCTGATGGAGGTCAGTATAGATGGACTAATAGAGAAAGTCCCACACACTGCTAGAAGGCCAAATATTTTTTCAGAGCTAGATGCAGACAAAAAATTATTTTGAATTTGCAACCTGATGGAGGTCAGTATAGGTGGACTAATAGAGAAAGTCCCACATACTGCTAGAAGGCCAAATATTTTTTCAGAGCTAGATGCAGAAAAAAATTATTTTGAATTTGCAACCTGATGGAGGTCAATATAGATGGACTAATAGACGAAGTTCCACACACTGCTAGAAGCCCAAATATTTTTTCAGAGGTAGATGAAGAAAAAAATTATATTCAGTTTGCAACCTGATGGAGGTCAGTATAGATGGACTAATAGAACAAGTTCCACACACTGCTAGAAGCCCAAATATTTTTCAGAGCTACATGCAGATAAAAATTATATTCAGTTTGCAACCTGATGGAGGTCAGTATAGATGGACTAATAGAACAAGTCCCACACACAGCTAGAAGCCCAAATATTTTTTCAGAGGTAGATGCAGAAAAAAATTATATTTAGTTTGCAACCTGATGGAGGTCAGTATAGATGGACTAATAGAACAAGTCCCACACACAGCTAGAAGCCCAAATATTTTTTCAGAGGTAGATGCAGAAAAAAATTATATTCAGTTTGCAACCTGATGGAGGTCAGTATAGATGGACTAATAGAACAAGTCCCACACACAGCTAGAAACCCAAATATTTTTTCAGAGGTAGATGCAGAAAAAAAATATATTCAGTTTGCAACCTGATGGAGGTCAGTATAGATGGACTAATAGAGAAAGTCCCACACACTGCTAGAAGGCCAAATATTTTTTCAGAGCTAGATGCAGACAAAAAATTATATTCAGTTTGCAACCTGATGGAGGTCAGTATAGATGGACTAATAGAGAAAGTCCCACACACTGCTAGAAGGCCAAATATTTTTTCAGAGCTAGATGCAGACAAAAAATTATTTTGAATTTGCAACCTGATGGAGGTCAGTATAGATGGACTAATAGACCAAGTCCCACACACTGCTAGAAGCCCAAATATTTTTTCAGAGGTAGATGCAGAAAAAAATTATATTCAGTTTGCAACCTGATGGAGGTCAGTATAGATGGACTAATAGAACAAGTCCCACACACTGCTAGAAGCCCAAATATTTTTTCAGAGATAGATGCAGATAAAAATTATATTCAGTTTGCAATCTGATGGAGGTCAGTATAGATGGACTAATAGAACAAGTCCCACACACAGCTAGAAACCCAAATATTTTTTCAGAGGTAGATGCAGAAAAAAATTATATTTAGTTTGCAACCTGATGGAGGTCAGTATAGATGGACTAATAGAGAAAGTCCCACACACTGCTAGAAGGCCAAATATTTTTTCAGAGCTAGATGGAGACAAAAAATTATATTCAGTTTGCAACCTGATGGAGGTCAGTATAGATGGACTAATAGATAAAGTCCCACACACAGCTAGAAGCCCAAATATTGTTTCAGAGGTAGATGCAGATAAAAATTATTTTTAATTTGCAACCTGATGGAGGTCAGTATAGATGGACTAATAGAGTAAGTCCCACACACTGCTAGAAGACCAAATATTTTTTCAGAGCTAGATGCAGACAAAAAATTATTTTGAATTTGCAACGTGATGGAGGTCAGTATAGATGGACTAATAGAACAAGTCCCACACACTGCTAGAAGGCCAAATATTTTTTTCAGAGCTAGATGCAGATAAAAATTATTTTTAATTTGCAACCTGATGGAGGTCAGTATAGATGGACTAATAGAGAAAGTCCCACACACTGCTAGAAGGCCAAATATTTTCTCAGAGCTAGATGCAGAAAAAAATTATATTCAGTTTGCAACCTGATGGAGGTCAGTATAGATGGACTAATAGAACAAGTCCCACACACTGCTAGAAGCCCAAATATTTTTTCAGAGGTAGATGCAGAAAAAAATTATTTTTAATTTGCAACCTGATGGAGGTCAGTATAGATGGACTAATAGAGAAAGTCCCACACACTGCTAGAAGGCCAAATATTTTTTCAGAGCTAGACGCAGACAAAAAATTATATTCAGTTTGCAACCTGATGGAGGTCAGTATAGATGGACTAATAGAACAAGTCCCACACACAGCTAGAAGCCCAAATATTTTTTCAGAGGTAGATGCAGATAAAAATTATTTTTAATTTGCAACCTGATGGAGGTCAGTATAGATGGACTAATAGAGAAAGTCCCACACACTGCTAGAAGACCAAATATTTTTTCAGAGCTAGATGCAGACAAAAAATTATTTTGAATTTGCAACGTGATGGAGGTCAGTATAGATGGACTAATAGAACAAGTCCCACACACTGCTAGAAGGCCAAATATTTTTTCAGAGCTAGATGGAGATAAAAATTATTTTTAATTTGCAACCTGATGGAGGTTAGTATAGATGGACTAATAGAGAAAGTCTCACACACTGCTAGAAGGCCAAATATTTTTTCAGAGCTAGATGCAGAAAAAAATTATATTCAGTTTGCAACCTGATGGAGGTCAGTATAGATGGACTAATAGAACAAGTCCCACACACTGCTAGAAACCCAAATATTTTTTCAGAGGTAGATGCAGAAAAAAATTATTTTTAATTTGCAACCTGATGGAGGTCAGTATAGATGGACTAATAGAGAAAGTCCCACACACTGCTAGAAGGCCAAATATTTTTTCAGAGCTAGATGCAGACAAAAAATTATTTTGAATTTGCAACCTGATGGAGGTCAGTATAGGTGGACTAATAGAGAAAGTCCCACACACTGCTAGAAGGCCAAATATTTTTTCAGAGCTAGATGCAGACAAAAAATTATTTTGAATTTGCAACCTGATGGAGGTCAGTATAGATGGACTAATAGACCAAGTCCCACACACTGCTAGAAGCCCAAATATTTTTTCAGAGGTAGATGCAGAAAAAAATTATACTCAGTTTGCAACCTGATGGAGGTCAGTATAGATGGACTAATAGAACAAGTCCCACACACTGCTAGAAGCCCAAATATTTTTTCAGAGGTAGATGCATACAAAAAATTATTTTGAATTTGCAACCTGATGGAGGTCAGTATAGGTGGACTAATAGAGAAAGTCCCACACACTGCTAGAAGGCCAAATATTTTTTCAGAGCTAGATGCATACAAAAAATTATTTTGAATTTGCAACCTGATGGAGGTCAGTATAGGTGGACTAATAGAGAAAGTCCCACACACTGCTAGAAAGCCAAATATTTTTTCAGAGCTAAATGCAGAAAAAATTATTTTGAATTTGCAACCTGATGGAGGTCAGTATAGATGGACTAATAGACCAAGTTCCACACACTGCTAGAAGCCCAAATATCTTTTCAGAGGTAGATGCAGAAAAAAATTATATTCAGTTTGCAACCTGATGGAGGTCAGTATAGATGGACTAATAGAACAAGTCCCACACACTGCTAGAAACCCAAATATTTTTTCAGAGGTAGATGCAGAAAAAAATTATTTTTAATTTGCAACCTGATGGAGGTCAGTATAGATGGACTAATAGAGAAAGTCCCACACACTGCTAGAAGGCCAAATATTTTTTCAGAGCTAGATGCAGACAAAAAATTATTTTGAATTTGCAACCTGATGGAGGTCAGTATAGGTGGACTAATAGAGAAAGTCCCACACACTGCTAGAAGGCCAAATATTTTTTCAGAGCTAGATGCAGACAAAAAATTATTTTGAATTTGCAACCTGATGGAGGTCAGTATAGATGGACTAATAGACCAAGTCCCACACACTGCTAGAAGCCCAAATATTTTTTCAGAGGTAGATGCAGAAAAAAATTATACTCAGTTTGCAACCTGATGGAGGTCAGAATAGATGGACTAATAGAACAAGTCCCACACACTGCTAGAAGCCCAAATATTTTTTCAGAGGTAGATGCAGATAAAAATTATTTTTAATTTGCAACCTGATGGAGGTCAGTATAGATGGACTAATAGAGAAAGTCCCACACACTGCTAGAAGGCCAAATATTTTTTCAGAGCTAGATGCAGACAAAAAATTATTTTGAATTTGCAACCTGATGGAGGTCAGTATAGGTGGACTAATAGAGAAAGTCCCACATACTGCTAGAAGGCCAAATATTTTTTCAGAGCTAGATGCAGAAAAAAATTATTTTGAATTTGCAACCTGATGGAGGTCAATATAGATGGACTAATAGACGAAGTTCCACACACTGCTAGAAGCCCAAATATTTTTTCAGAGGTAGATGCAGAAAAAAATTATATTCAGTTTGCAACCTGATGGAGGTCAGTATAGATGGACTAATAGAACAAGTTCCACACACTGCTAGAAGCCCAAATATTTTTTCAGAGCTACATGCAGATAAAAATTATATTCAGTTTGCAACCTGATGGAGGTCAGTATAGATGGACTAATAGAACAAGTCCCACACACAGCTAGAAGCCCAAATATTTTTTCAGAGGTAGATGCAGAAAAAAATTATATTTAGTTTGCAACCTGATGGAGGTCAGTATAGATGGACTAATAGAACAAGTCCCACACACAGCTAGAAGCCCAAATATTTTTTCAGAGGTAGATGCAGAAAAAAATTATATTCAGTTTGCAACCTGATGGAGGTCAGTATAGATGGACTAATAGAACAAGTCCCACACACAGCTAGAAACCCAAATATTTTTTCAGAGGTAGATGCAGAAAAAAAATATATTCAGTTTGCAACCTGATGGAGGTCAGTATAGATGGACTAATAGAGAAAGTCCCACACACTGCTAGAAGGCCAAATATTTTTTCAGAGCTAGATGCAGACAAAAAATTATATTCAGTTTGCAACCTGATGGAGGTCAGTATAGATGGACTAATAGAACAAGTCCCACACACAGCTAGAAGCCCAAATATTTTTTCAGAGGTAGATGCAGAAAAAAAAATATATTCAGTTTGCAACCTGATGGAGGTCAGTATAGATGGACTAATAGAGAAAGTCCCACACACTGCTAGAAGGCCAAATATTTTTTCAGAGCTAGATGCAGCCAAAAAATTATTTTGAATTTGCAACCTGATGGAGGTCAGTATAGATGGACTAATAGAGAAAGTCCCACACACTGCTAGAAAGCCAAATATTTTTTCAGAGCTAGATGCAGAAAAAAATTATATTCAGTTTGCAACCTGATGGAGGTCAGTATAGATGGACTAATAGAACAAGTCCCACACACTGCTAGAAGCCCAAATATTTTTTCAGAGGTAGATGCAGATAAAAATTATTTTTAATTTGCAACCTGATGGAGGTCAGTATAGATTGACTAATAGAGAAAGTCCCACACACTGCTAGAAGGCCAAATATTTTTTCAGAGCTAGATGCAGACAAAAAATTATTTTGAATTTGCAACCTTATGGAGGTCATTATAGGTGGACTAATAGAGAAAGTCACACACACTGCTAGAAGGCCAAATATTTTTTCAGAGCTAGATGCAGAAAAAAATTAATTTTAATTTGCAACCTGATGGAGGTCAGTATAGATGGACTAATAGAGAAAGTCTTACACACTGCTAGAAGGCCAAATATTTTTTCAGAGCTAGATGCAGACAAAAAATTATTTTGAATTTGCAACCTGATGGAGGTCAGTATAGATGGACTAATAGAGAAAGTCCCACACACTGCTAGAAGGCCAAATATTTTTTCAGAGCTAGATGCAGAAATAAATTATATTCAGTTTGCAACCTGATGGAGGTCAGTATAGATGGACTAATAGAACAAGTCCCACACACAGCTAGAAGCCCAAATATTTTTTCAGAGGTAGATGCAGATAAAAATTATTTTTAATTTGCAACCTGATGGAGGTCAGTATAGATGGACTAATAGAGAAAGTCCCACACACTGCTAGAAGGCCAAATATTTTTTCAGAGCTAGATGCAGAAAAAAATTATATTCAGTTTGCAACCTGATGGAGGTCAGTATAGATGGCTAATAGAACAAGTCCCACACACAGCTAGAAGCCCAAATATTCTTTCAGAGGTAGATGCAGATAAAAATAATTTTTAATTTGCAACCTGATGGAGGCCAGTATAGATGGACTAATAGAACAAGTCCCACACACTGCTAGAAGGCCAAATATTTTTTCAGAGCTAGATGCAGACAAAAAATTATTTTGAATTTGCAACCTGATGGAGGTCAGTATAGATGGACTAATAGACCAAGTCCCACACACTGCTAGAAGGCCAAATATTTTTTCAGAGCTAGATGCAGACAAAAAAATATTTTGAATTTGCAACCTGATGGAGGTCAGTATAGATGGACTAATAGAACAAGTCCCACACACTGCTAGAAGCCCAAATATTTTTTCAGAGCTAGATGCAGAAAAAAGTTATATTCAGTTTGCAACCTGATAGAGGTCAGTATAGATGGACTAATAGAACAAGTCCCACACACTGCTAGAAGCCTAAATATTTTTTCAGAGGTAGATGCAGATAAAAATTATTTTTAATTTGCAACCTGATGGAGGTCAGTATAGATGGACTAATAGACCAAGTCCCACACACTGCTAGAAGCCCAAATATTTTTTCAGAGGTAGATGCAGAAAAAAATTATATTCAGTTTGCAACCTGATGGAGGTCAGTATAGATGGACTAATAGAACAAGTTCCACACACTGCTAGAAGCCCAAATATTTTTTCAGAGCTAGATGCAGATAAAAATTATATTCAGTTTGCAACCTGATGGAGGTCAGTATAGATGGACTAATAGAACAAGTCCCACACACAGCTAGAAGCCCAAATATTTTTTCAGAGGTAGATGCAGAAAAAAATTATATTTAGTTTGCAACCTGATGGAGGTCAGTATAGATGGACTAATAGAACAAGTACCACACACAGCTAGAAGCCCAAATATTTTTTCAGAGGTACATGCAGAAAAAAATTATATTCAGTTTGCAACCTGATGGAGGTCAGTATAGACGGACTAATAGAGAAAGTCCCACACACTGCTAGAAGGCCAAATATTTTTTCAGAGCTAGATGCAGACAAAAAATTATATTCAGTTTGCAACCTGATGGAGGTCAGTATAGATGGACTAATAGAACAAGTCCCACACACAGCTAGAAGCCCAAATATTTTTTCAGAGGTAGATGCAGAAAAAAAATATATTCAGTTTGCAACCTGATGGAGGTCAGTATAGATGGACTAATAGACAAAGTCCCACACACTGCTAGAAGGCCAAATATTTTTTCAGAGCTAGATGCAGATAAAAATTATTTTTAATTTGCAACCTGATGGAGGTCAGTATAGATGGACTAATAGAGAAAGTCCCACACACTGCTAGAAGGCCAAATATTTTTTCAGAGCTAGATGCAGACAAAAAAATATTTTGAATTTGCAACCTGATGGAGGTCAGTATAGGTGGACTAATAGAGAAAGTCCCACACACTGCTGGAAGGCCAAATATTTTTTCAGAGCTAGATGCAGACAAAAAATTATTTTGAATTTGCAACCTGATGGAGGTCAGTATAGATGGACTAATAGACCAAGTCCCACACACTGCTAGAAGCCCAAATATTTTTTCAGAGGTAGATGCAGAAAAAAATTATATTCAGTTTGCAACCTGATGGAGGTCAGTATAGATGGACTAATAGAACAAGTCCCACACACTGCTAGAAGCCCAAATATTTTTTCAGAGATAGATGCAGATAAAAATTATTATTAATTTGCAACCTGATGGAGGTCAGTATAGATGGACTAATAGAGAAAGTCCCACACACTGCTAGAAGGCCAAATATTTTTTCAGAGCTAGATGCAGACAAAAAATTATTTTGAATTTGCAACCTGATGGAGGTCAGTATAGATGGACTAATAGAGAAAGTCCCACACACTGCTAGAAGGCCAAATATTTTTTCAGAGCTAGATGCAGAAAAAAATGATATTCAGTTTGCAACCTGATGGAGGTCAGTATAGATGGACTAATAGAACAAGTCCCACACACAGCTAGAAGCCCAAATATTTTTTCAGAGGTAGATGCAGATAAAAAATATTTTTAATTTGCAACCTGATGGAGGTCAGTATAGATGGACTAATAGAGAAAGTCCCACACACTGCTAGAAGGCCAAATATTTTTTCAGAGCTAGATGCAGAAAAAAATTATATTCAGTTTGCAACCTGATGGAGGTCAGTATAGATGGACTAATAGAACAAGTCCCACACACAGCTAGAAGCCCAAATATTTTTTCAGAGGTAGATGCAGATAAAAATTATTTTTAATTTGCAACCTGATGGAGGTCAGTATAGATGGACTAATAGAGAAAGTCCCACACACTGCTAGAAGGCCAAATATTTTTTCAGAGCTAGATGCATACAAAAATTATTTTGAATTTGCAACGTGATGGAGGTCAGTATAGATGGACTAATAGAACAAGTCCCACACACTGCTAGAAGGCCAAATATTTTTTCAGAGCTAGATGCAGATAAAAATTATTTTTAATTTGCAACCTGATGGAGGTCAGTATAGATGGACTAATAGAGAAAGTCCCACACACTGATAGAAGGCCAAATATTTTTTCAGAGCTAGATGCAGAAAAAAATTATATTCAGTTTGCAACCTGATGGAGGTCAGTATAGATGGACTAATAGAACAAATCACACACACTGCTAGAAGCCCAAATATTTTTTCAGAGGTAGATGCAGAAAAAAATTATTTTTAATTTGCAACCTGATGGAGGTCAGTATAGATGGACTAATAGAGAAAGTCCCACACACTGCTAGAAGGCCAAATATTTTTTCAGAGCTAGATGCAGACAAAAAAATATTTTGAATTTGCAACCTGATGGAGGTCAGTATAGGTGGACTAATAGAGAAAGTCCCACACACTGCTGGAAGGCCAAATATTTTTTCAGAGCTAGATGCAGACAAAAAATTATTTTGAATTTGCAACCTGATGGAGGTCAGTATAGATGGACTAATAGACCAAGTCCCACACACTGCTAGAAGCCCAAATATTTTTTCAGAGGTAGATGCAGAAAAAAATTATATTCAGTTTGCAACCTGATGGAGGTCAGTATAGATGGACTAATAGAACAAGTCCCACACACTGCTAGAAGCCCAAATATTTTTTCAGAGGTAGATGCAGATAAAAATTATTATTAATTTGCTACCTGATGGAGGTCAGTATAGATGGACTAATAGAGAAAGTCCCACACACTGCTAGAAGGCCAAATATTTTTTCAGAGCTAGATGCAGACAAAAAATTATTTTGAATTTGCAACCTGATGGAGGTCAGTATAGGTGGACTAATAGAGAAAGTCCCACACATTGCTAGAAGGCCAAATATTTTTTCAGAGCTAGATGCAGACAAAAAATTATTTTGAATTTGCAACGTGATGGAGGTCAGTATAGATGGACTAATAGAACAAGTCCCACACACTGCTAGAAGGCCAAATATTTTTTCAGAGCTAGATGCAGATAAAAATTATTTTTAATTTGCAACCTGATGGAGGTCAGTATAGATGGACTAATAGAGAAAGTCCCACACACTGATAGAAGGCCAAATATTTTTTCAGAGCTAGATGCAGAAAAAAATTATATTCAGTTTGCAACCTGATGGAGGTCAGTATAGATGGACTAATAGAACAAATCACACACACTGCTAGAAGCCCAAATATTTTTTCAGAGGTAGATGCAGAAAAAAATTATTTTTAATTTGCAACCTGATGGAGGTCAGTATAGATGGACTAATAGAGAAAGTCCCACACACTGCTAGAAGGCCAAATATTTTTTCAGAGCTAGATGCAGACAAAAAAATATTTTGAATTTGCAACCTGATGGAGGTCAGTATAGGTGGACTAATAGAGAAAGTCCCACACACTGCTGGAAGGCCAAATATTTTTTCAGAGCTAGATGCAGACAAAAAATTATTTTGAATTTGCAACCTGATGGAGGTCAGTATAGATGGACTAATAGACCAAGTCCCACACACTGCTAGAAGCCCAAATATTTTTTCAGAGGTAGATGCAGAAAAAAATTATATTCAGTTTGCAACCTGATGGAGGTCAGTATAGATGGACTAATAGAACAAGTCCCACACACTGCTAGAAGCCCAAATATTTTTTCAGAGGTAGATGCAGATAAAAATTATTATTAATTTGCAACCTGATGGAGGTCAGTATAGATGGACTAATAGAGAAAGTCCCACACACTGCTAGAAGGCCAAATATTTTTTCAGAGCTAGATGCAGACAAAAAATTATTTTGAATTTGCAACCTGATGGAGGTCAGTATAGGTGGACTAATAGAGAAATTCCCACACATTGCTAGAAGGCCAAATATTTTTTCAGAGCTAGATGCAGACAAAAAATTATTTTGAATTTGCAACCTGATGGAGGTCAGTATAGATGGACTAATAGACCAAGTCCCACACACTGCTAGAAGCCCAAATATTTTTTCAGAGGTAAATGCAGAAAAAAATTATATTCAGTTTGTAGCCTGATGGAGGTCAGTATAGATGGACTAAAAGAACAAGTCCCACACACTGCTAGAAGCCCAAATATTTTTTCAGAGCTAGATGCAGATAAAAATTATATTCAGTTTGCAATCTGATGGAGGTCAGTATAGATGGACTAATAGAACAAGTCCCACACACAGCTAGAAACCCAAATATTTTTTCAGAGGTAGATGCAGAAAAAAATTATATTTAGTTTGCAACCTGATGGAGGTCAGTATAGATGGACTAATAGAGAAAGTCCCACACACTGCTAGAAGGCCAAATATTTTTTCAGAGCTAGATGGAGACAAAAAATTATATTCAGTTTGCAACCTGATGGAGGTCAGTATAGATGGACTAATAGATCAAGTCCCACACACAGCTAGAAGCCCAAATATTGTTTCAGAGGTAGATGCAGATAAAAATTATTTTTAATTTGCAACCTGATGGAGGTCAGTATAGATGGACTAATAGAGTGAGTCCCACACACTGCTAGAAGGCCAAATATTTTTTTCAGAGCTAGATGCAGATAAAAATTATTTTTAATTTGCAACCTGATGGAGGTCAGTATAGATGGACTAATAGAGAAAGTCCCACACACTGCTAGAAGGCCAAATATTTTCTCAGAGCTAGATGCAGAAAAAAATTATATTCAGTTTGCAACCTGATGGAGGTCAGTATAGATGGACTAATAGAACAAGTCCCACACACTGCTAGAAGGCCAAATATTTTTTCAGAGCTAGATGGAGATAAAAATTATTTTTAATTTGCAACCTGATGGAGGTTAGTATAGATGGACTAATAGAGAAAGTCTCACACACTGCTAGAAGGCCAAATATTTTTTCAGAGCTAGATGCAGAAAAAAATTATATTCAGTTTGCAACCTGATGGAGGTCAGTATAGATGGACTAATAGAACAAGTCCCACACACTGCTAGAAACCCAAATATTTTTTCAGAGGTAGATGCAGAAAAAAATTATTTTGAATTTGCAACCTGATGGAGGTCAGTATAGATGGACTAATAGAGAAAGTCCCACACACTGCTAGAAGGCCAAATGCTTTTTCAGAGCTAGATGCAGACAAAAAATTATTTTGAATTTGCAACCTGATGGAGGTCAGTATAGATGGACTAATAGAGAAAGTCCCACACACTGCTAGAAGGCCAAATATTTTTTCAGAGCTAGATGCAGACAAAAAATTATTTTGAATTTGCAACCTGATGGAGGTCAGTATAGGTGGACTAATAGAGAAAGTCCCACACACTGCTAGAAGGCCAAATATTTTTTCAGAGCTAGATGCAGAAAAAAATTATTTTGAATTTGCAACCTGATGGAGGTCAATATAGATGGACTAATAGACCAAGTTTCACACACTGCTAGAAGCCCAAATATTTTTTCAGAGGTAGATGCAGAAAAAAATTATATTCAGTTTGCAACCTGATGGAGGTCAGTATAGATGGACTAATAGAACAAGTTCCACACACTGCTAGAAGCCCAAATATTTTTTCAGAGCTAGATGCAGATAAAAATTATATTCAGTTTGCAACCTGATGGAGGTCAGTATAGATGGACTAATAGAACAAGTCCCACACACAGCTAGAAGCCCAAATATTTTTTCAGAGGTAGATGCAGAAAAAAATTATATTTAGTTTGCAACCTGATGGAGGTCAGTATAGATGGACTAATAGAACAAGTCCCACACACAGCTAGAAGCCCAAATATTTTTTCAGAGGTAGATGCAGAAAAAAATTATATTCAGTTTGCAACCTGATGGAGGTCAGTATAGATGGACTAATAGAACAAGTCCCACACACAGCTAGAAACCCAAATATTTTTTCAGAGGTAGATGCAGAAAAAAAATATTTTCAGTTTGCAACCTGATGGAGGTCAGTATAGATGGACTAATACAGAAAGTCCCACACACTGCTACAAGGCCAAATATTTTTTCAGAGCTAGATGCAGCCAAAAAATTATTTTGAATTTGCAACCTGATGGAGGTCAGTATAGATGGACTAATAGAGAAAGTCCCACACACTGCTAGAAGGCCAAATATTTTTTCAGAGCTAGATGCAGAAAAAAATTATATTCAGTTTGCAACCTGATGGAGGTCAGTATAGATGGACTAATAGAACAAGTCCCACACACTGCTAGAAGCCCAAATATTTTTTCAGAGGTAGATGCAGATAAAAATTATTTTTAATTTGCAACCTGATGGAGGTCAGTATAGATGGACTAATAGAGAAAGTCCCACACACTGCTAGAAGGCCAAATATTTTTTCAGAGCTAGATGCAGACAAAAAATTATTTGAATTTGCAACCTTATGGAGGTCATTATAGGTGGACTAATAGAGAAAGTCACACACACTGCTAGAAGGCCAAATATTTTTTCAGAGCTAGATGCAGAAAAAAATTAATTTTAATTTGCAACCTGATGGAGGTCAGTATAGATGGACTAATAGAGAAAGTCTTACACACTGCTAGAAGGCCAAATATTTTTTCAGAGCTAGATGCAGACAAAAAATTATTTTGAATTTGCAACCTGATGGAGGTCAGTATAGATGGACTAATAGAGAAAGTCCCACACACTGCTAGAAGGCCAAATATTTTTTCAGAGCTAGATGCAGAAATAAATTATATTCAGTTTGCAACCTGATGGAGGTCAGTATAGATGGACTAATAGAACAAGTCCCACACACAGCTAGAAGCCCAAATATTTTTTCAGAGGTAGATGCAGATAAAAATTATTTTTAATTTGCAACCTGATGGAGGTCAGTATAGATGGACTAATAGAGAAAGTCCCACACACTGCTAGAAGGCCAAATATTTTTTCAGAGCTAGATGCAGAAAAAAATTATATTCAGTTTGCAACCTGATGGAGGTCAGTATAGATGGACTAATAGAACAAGTCCCACACACAGCTAGAAGCCCAAATATTCTTTCAGAGGTAGATGCAGATAAAAATAATTTTTAATTTGCAACCTGATGGAGGACAGTATAAATGGACTAATAGAACAAGTTCCACACACTGCTAGAAGGCCAAATATTTTTTCAGAGCTAGATGCAGACAAAAAATTATTTTGAATTTGCAAACTGATGGAGGTCAGTATAGATGGACTAATAGACCAAGTCCCACACACTGCTAGAAGGCCAAATATTTTTTCAGAGCTAGATGCAGACAAAAAAATATTTTGAATTTGCAACCTGATGGAGGTCAGTATAGATGGACTAATAGAACAAGTCCCACACACTGCTAGAAGCCCAAATATTTTTTCAGAGGTAGATGCAGATAAAAATTATTTTTAATTTGCAACCTGATGGAGGTCAGTATAGATGGACTAATAGAGAAAGTCCCACACACTGCTAGAAGGCCAAATATTTTTTCAGAGCTAGATGCAGACAAAAAATTATTTGAATTTGCAACCTTATGGAGGTCATTATAGGTGGACTAATAGAGAAAGTCACACACACTGCTAGAAGGCCAAATATTTTTTCAGAGCTAGATGCAGAAAAAAATTAATTTTAATTTGCAACCTGATGGAGGTCAGTATAGATGGACTAATAGAGAAAGTCTTACACACTGCTAGAAGGCCAAATATTTTTTCAGAGCTAGATGCAGACAAAAAATTATTTTGAATTTGCAACCTGATGGTGGTCAGTATAGATGGACTAATAGAGAAAGTCCCACACACTGCTAGAAGGCCAAATATTTTTTCAGAGCTCGATGCAGAAATAAATTATATTCAGTTTGCAACCTGATGGAGGTCAGTATAGATGGACTAATAGAACAAGTCCCACACACAGCTAGAAGCCCAAATATTTTTTCAGAGGTAGATGCAGATAAAAATTATTTTTAATTTGCAACCTGATGGAGGTCAGTATAGATGGACTAATAGAGAAAGTCCCACACACTGCTAGAAGGCCAAATATTTTTTCAGAGCTAGATGCAGAAAAAAATTATATTCAGTTTGCAACCTGATGGAGGTCAGTATAGATGGACTAATAGAACAAGTCCCACACACAGCTAGAAGCCCAAATATTCTTTCAGAGGTAGATGCAGATAAAAATAATTTTTAATTTGCAACCTGATGGAGGACAGTATAAATGGACTAATAGAACAAGTTCCACACACTGCTAGAAGGCCAAATATTTTTTCAGAGCTAGATGCAGACAAAAAATTATTTTGAATTTGCAAACTGATGGAGGTCAGTATAGATGGACTAATAGACCAAGTCCCACACACTGCTAGAAGGCCAAATATTTTTTCAGAGCTAGATGCAGACAAAAAAATATTTTGAATTTGCAACCTGATGGAGGTCAGTATAGATGGACTAATAGAACAAGTCCCACACACTGCTAGAAGCCCAAATATTTTTTCAGAGCTAGATGCAGAAAAAATTTATATTCAGTTTGCAACCTGATAGAGGTCAGTATAGATGGACTAATAGAACAAGTCCCACACACTGCTAGAAGCCTAAATATTTTTTCAGAGGTAGATGCAGATAAAAATTATTTTTAATTTGCAACCGGATGGAGGTCAGTATAGATGGACTAATAGACCAAGTCCCACACACTGCTAGAAGCCCAAATATTTTTTCAGAGGTAGATGCAGAAAAAAATTATATTCAGTTTGCAACCTGATGGAGGTCAGTATAGATGGACTAATAGAACAAGTTCCACACACTGCTAGAAGCAAAAATATTTTTTCAGAGCTAGATGCATATAAAAATTATATTCAGTTTGCAACCTGATGGAGGTCAGTATAGATGGACTAATAGAACAAGTCCCACACAAGCTAGAAGCCCAAATATTTTTTCAGAGGTAGATGCAGAAAAAAATTATATTTAGTTTGCAACCTGATGGAGGTCAGTATAGATGGACTAATAGAACAAGTCCCACACACAGCTAGAAGCCCAAATATTTTTTCAGAGGTAGATGCAGAAAAAAATTATATTCAGTTTGCAACCTGATGGAGGTCAGTATAGACGGACTAATAGAGAAAGTCCCACACACTGCTAGAAGGCCAAATATTTTTTCAGAGCTAGATGCAGACAAAAAATTATATTCAGTTTGCAACCTGATGGAGGTCAGTATAGATGGACTAATAGAACAAGTCCCACACACAGCTAGAAGCCCAAATATTTTTTCAGAGGTAGATGCAGAAAAAAAATATATTCAGTTTGCAACCTGATGGAGGTCAGTATAGATGGACTAATAGACAAAGTCCCACACACTGTTAGAAGGCCAAATATTTTTTCAGAGCTAGATGCAGACAAAAAATTATTTTTAATTTGCAGCCTGATGGAGGTCAGTATAGATGGACTAATAGAGAAAGTCCCACACACTGCTAGAAGGCCAAATATTTTTTCAGAGCTAGATGCAGAAAAAAATTATATTCAGTTTGCAACCTGATGGAGGTCAGTATAGATGGACTAATAGAACAAGTCCCACACACTGCTAGAAGCTCAAATATTTTTTCAGAGGTAGATGCAGATAAAAATTATTTTTAATTTGCAACCTGATGAAGGTCAGTATAGATGGACTAATAGAGAAAGTCCCACACACTGCTAGAAGGCCAAATATTTTTTCAGAGCTAGATGCAGACAAAAAATTATTTTGAATTTGCAACCTTATGGAGGTCAGTATAGGTGGACTAATAGAGAAAGTCCCACACACTGCTAGAAGGCCAAATATTTTTTCAGAGCTAGATGCAGAAAAAAATTATTTTTAATTTGCAACCTGATGGAGGTCAGTATAGATGGACTAATAGAGAAAGTCTTACACACTGCTAGGAGGCCAAATATTTTTTCAGAGCTAGATGCAGACAAAAAATTATTTTGAATTTGCAACCTGATGGAGGTCAGTATAGATGGACTAATAGAACAAGTCCCACACACTGCTAGAAGCCTAAATATTTTTTCAGAGGTAGATGCAGATAAAAATTATTTTTAATTTGCAACCTGATGGAGGTCAGTATAGATGGACTAATAAACCAAGTCCCACACACTGCTAGAAGCCCAAATATTTTTTCAGAGGTAGATGCAGAAAAAAATTATATTCAGTTTGCAACCTGATGGAGGTCAGTATAGATGGACTAATAGAACAAGTTCCACACACTGCTAGAAGCCCAAATATTTTTTCAGAGCTAGATGCAAATAAAAATTTTATTCAGTTTTCAACCTGATGGAGGTCAGGATAGATGGACTAATAGAACAAGTCCCACACACAGCTAGAAGCCCAAATATTTTTTCAGAGGTAGATGCAGAAAAAAATTATATTTAGCTTGCAACCTGATGGAGGTCAGTATAGATGGACTAATAGAACAAGTCCCACACACAGCTAGAAGCCCAAATATTTTTTCAGAGGTAGATGCAGAAAAAAATTATATTCAGTTTGCAACCTGATGGAGGTCAGTATAGATGGACTAATAGAACAAGTCCCACACACAGCTAGAAGCCCAAATATTTTTTCAGAGGTAGATGCAGAAAAAAAATATATTCAGTTTGCAACCTGATGGAGGTCAGTATAGATGGACTAATAGAGAAAGTCCCACACACTGCTAGAAGGCCAAATATTTTTTCAGAGCTAGATGCAGACAAAAAATTATATTCAGTTTGCAACCTGATGGAGGTCAGTATAGATGGACTAATAGAACAAGTCCCACACACAGCTAGAATCCCAAATATTTCTTCAGAGGTAGATGCAGAAAAAAAATATATTCAGTTTGCAACCTGATGGAGGTCAGTATAGATAGACTAATAGAGAAAGTCCCACACACTGCTAGAAGGCCAAATATTTTTTCAGAGCTAGATGCAGACAAAAAATTATTTTTAATTTGCAACCTGATGGAGGTCAGTATAGATGGACTAATAGAGAAAGTCCCACACACTGCTAGAAGGCCAAATATTTTTTCAGAGCTAGATGCAGAAAAAAATTATATTCAGTTTGCAACCTGATGGAGGTCAGTATAGATGGACTAATAGAACAAGTCCCACACACTGCTAGAAGCCCAAATATTTTTTCAGAGGTAGATGCAGATAAAAATTATTTTTAATTTGCAACCTGATGGAGGTCAGTATAGATGGACTAATAGAGAAAGTCCCACACACTGCTAGAAGGCCAAATATTTTTTCAGAGCTAGATGCAGACAAAAAATTATTTT
Source organism: Phyllobates terribilis (assembly GCF_046119375.1). NCBI lineage: Eukaryota > Metazoa > Chordata > Amphibia > Anura > Dendrobatidae > Phyllobates > Phyllobates terribilis. Next base: position 271,630,847 of record NW_027362765.1, read on the forward strand.
GAATTTGCAACCTTATGGAGGTCAGTATAGGTGGACTAATAGAGAAAGTCCCACACACTGCTAGAAGCCCAAATATTTTTTCAGAGCTAGATGCAGAAAAAAATTATTTTCAATTTGCAACCTGATGGAGGTCAGTATAGATGGACTAATAGAGAAAGTCTTACACACTGCTAGAAGGCCAAATATTTTTTCAGAGCTACATGCAGACAAAAAATTATTTTGAATTTGCAACCTGATGGAGGTCAGTATAGATGGACTAATAGAGAAAGTCCCACACACTGCTAGAAGGCGAAATATTTTTTCAGAGCTAGATGCAGAAAAAAATTATATTCAGTTTGCAACCTGATGGAGGTCAGTATAGATGGACTAATAGAACAAGTCCCACACACAGCTAGAAGCCCAAATATTTTTTCAGAGGTAGATGCAGATAAAAATTATTTTTAATTTGCAACCTGATGGAGGTCAGTATAGATGGACTAATAGAGAAAGTCTCACACACTGCTAGAAAGCCAAATATTTTTTCAGAGCTAGATGCAGACAAAAAATTATTTTGAATTTGCAACCTGATGGAGGTCAGTATAGATGGACTAATAGACCAAGTCCCACACACTGCTAGAAGGCCAAATATTTTTTCAGAGCTAGATGCAGACAAAAAATTATTTTGAATTTGCAACCTGATGGAGGTCAGTATAGATGGACTAATAGAACAAGTCCCACACACTGCTAGAAGGCCAAATATTTTTTCAGAGCTAGATGCAGAAAAAAATTATATTCAGTTTGCAACCTGATGGAGGTCAGTATAGATGGACTAATAGAACAAGTCCCACACACTGCTAGAAGCCCAAATATTTTTTTCAGAGCTAGATGCAGAAAAAAATTATATTCAATTTGCAACCTGATGGAGGTCAGTATAGATGGACTAATAGAGAAAGTCCCACACACTGCTAGAAGGCCAAATATTATTTCAGAGCTAGATGCAGACAAAAAATTATTTTGAATTTGCAACCTGATGGAGGTCAGTATAGATGGACTAATAGACCAAGTCCCACACACTGCTAGAAGCCCAAATATTTTTTCAGAGGTAGATGCAGAAAAAAATTATATTCAGTTTGCAACCTGATGGAGGTCAGTATAGATGGACTAATAGAACAAGTTCCACACACTGCTAGAAGCCCAAATATTTTTTCAGAGCTAGATGCAGATAAAAATTATATTCAGTTTGCAACCTGATGGAGGTCAGTATAGATGGACTAATAGAACAAGTCCCACACACAGCTAGAAGCCCAAATATTTTTTCAGAGGTAGATGCAGAAAAAAATTATATTTAGTTTGCAACCTGATGGAGGTCAGTATAGATGGACTAATAGAACAAGTCCCACACACAGCTAGAAGCCCAAATATTTTTTCAGAGGTAGAAGCAGAGAAAAATTATATTCAGTTTGCAACCTGATGGAGGTCAGTATAGATGGACTAATAGAACAAGTCCCACACACAGCTAGAAGCCCAAATATTTTTTCAGAGGTAGATGCAGATAAAAATTATTTTTAATTTGCAACCTGATGGAGGTCAGTATAGATGGACTAATAGAGAAAGTCCCACCCACTGCTAGAAGGCCAAATATTTTTTCAGAGCTAGATGCAGACAAAAAATTATTTTGAATTTGCAACCTTATGGAGGTCAGTATAGGTGGACTAATAGAGAAAGTCCCACACACTGCTAGAAGGCCAAATATTTTTTCAGAGCTAGATGCAGAAAAAAATTATTTTTAATTTGCAACCTGATGGAGGTCAGTATAGATGGACTACTAGAGAAAGTCTTACACACTGCTAGAAGGCCAAATATTTTTTCAGAGCTAGATGCAGACAAAAAATTATTTTAAATTTGCAACCTGATGGAGGTCAGTATAGATGGACTTATAGAGAAAGTCCCACACACTGCTAGAAGGCCAAATATTTTTTCAGATCTAGATGCAGAAAAAAATTATATTCAGTTTGCAACCTGATGGAGGTCAGTATAGATGGACTAATAGAACAAGTCCCACACACAGCTAGAAGCCCAAATATTTTTTCAGAGGTAGATGCAGATAAAAAATATTTTTAATTTGCAACCTGATGGAGGTCAGTATAGATGGACTAATAGAGAAAGTCCCACACACTGCTAGAAGGCCAAATATTTTTTCAGAGCTAGATGCAGAAAAAAATTATATTCAGTTTGCAACCTGATGGAGGTCAGTATAGATGGACTAATAGAACAAGTCCCACACACAGCTAGAAGCCCAAATATTCTTTCAGAGGTAGATGCAGATAAAAATAATTTTTAATTTGCAACCTGATGGAGGCCAGTATAGATGGACTAATAGAACAAGTCCCACACACAGCTAGAAGCCCAAATATTTTTTCAGAGGTAGATGCAGAAAAAAATTATATTTAGTTTGCAACCTGATGGAGGTCAGTATAGATGGACTAATAGAACAAGTCCCACACACAGCTAGAAGCCCAAATATTTTTTCAGAGGTAGAAGCAGAGAAAAATTATATTCAGTTTGCAACCTGATGGAGGTCAGTATAGATGGACTAATAGAACAAGTCCCACACACAGCTAGAAGCCCAAATATTTTTTCAGAGGTAGATGCAGAAATAAAATATATTCAGTTTGCAACCTGATGGAGGTCAGTATAGATGGACTAATAGATAAAGTCCCACACACTGCTAGAAGGCCAAATATTTTTTCAGAGCTAGATGCAGACAAAAAATTATTTTTAATTTGCAACCTGATGGAGGTCAGTATAGATGGACTAATAGAGAAAGTCCCACACACTGCTAGAAGGCCAAATATTTTTTCAGAGCTAGATGCAGAAAAAAATTATATTCAGTTTGCAAACTGATGGAGGTCAGTATAGATGGACTAATAGAACAAGTCCCACACACTGCTAGAAGCCCAAATATTTTTTCACAGGTAGATGCAGATAAAAATTATTTTTAATTTGCAACCTGATAGAGGTCAGTATAGATGGACTAATAGAGAAAGTCCCACACACTGCTAGAAGGCCAAATATTTTTTCAGAGCTAGATGCAGACAAAAAATTATTTTGACTTTGCAACCTTATGGAGGTCAGTATAGGTGGACTAATAGAGAAAGTCCCACACACTGCTAGAAGGCCAAATATTTTTTCAGAGCTAGATGCAGAAAAAAATTATTTTTAATTTGCAACCTGATGGAGGTCAGTATAGATGGACTACTAGAGAAAGTCTTACACACTGCTAGAAGGCCAAATATTTTTTCAGAGCTAGATGCAGACAAAAAATTATTTTGAATTTGCAACCTGATGGAGGTCAGTATAGATGGACTAATAGAGAAAGTCCCACACACTGCTAGAAGGCCAAATATTTTTTCAGATCTAGATGCAGAAAAAAATTATATTCAGTTTGCAACCTGATGGAGGTCAGTATAGATGGACTAATAGAACAAGTCCCACACACAGCTAGAAGCCCAAATATTTTTTCAGAGGTAGATGCAGATAAAAAATATTTTTAATTTGCAACCTGATGGAGGTCAGTATAGATGGACTAATAGAGAAAGTCCCACACACTGCTAGAAGGCCAAATATTTTTTCAGAGCTAGATGCAGAAAAAAATTATATTCAGTTTGCAACCTGATGGAGGTCAGTATAGATGGACTAATAGAACAAGTCCCACACACAGCTAGAAGCCCAAATATTCTTTCAGAGGTAGATGCAGATAAAAATAATTTTTAATTTGCAACCTGATGGAGGCCAGTATAGATGGACTAATAGAACAAGTCCCACACACTGCTAGAAGCCCAAATATTTTTTCAGAGCTAGATGCAGACAAAAAATTATTTTGAATTTGCAACCTGATGGAGGTCAGTATAGATGGACTATTAGACCAAGTCCCACACACTGCTAGAAGGCCAAATATTTTTTCAGAGCTAGATGCAGAGAAAAAATTATTTTGAATTTGCAACCTGATGGAGGTCAGTATAGATGGACTAATAGAACAAGTCCCACACACTGCTAGAAGGCCAAATATTTTTTCAGAGCTAGATGCAGAAAAAAATTATATTCAGTTTGCAACCTGATGGAGGTCAGTATAGATGGACTAATAGAACAAGTCCCACACACTGCTAGAAGCCCAAATATTTTTTTCAGAGCTAGATGCAGAAAAAAATTATATTCAATTTGCAACCTGATGGAGGTCAGTATAGATGGACTAATAGAGAAAGTCCCACACACTGCTAGAAGGACAAATATTTTTTCAGAGCTAGATGCAGACAAAAAATTATTTTGAATTTGCAACCTGATGGAGGTCAGTATAGATGGACTAATAGACCAAGTCCCACACACTGCTAGAAGCCCAAATATTTTTTCAGAGGTAGATGCAGAAAAAAATTATATTCAGTTTGCAACCTGATGGAGGTCAGTATAGATGGACTAATAGAACAAGTTCCAAACACTGCTAGAAGCCCAAATATTTTTTCAGAGCTAGATGCAGATAAAAATTATATTCAGTTTGCAACCTGATGGAGGTCAGTATAGATGGACTAATAGAACAAGTCCCACACACAGCTAGAAGCCCAAATATTTTTTCAGAGGTAGATACAGAAAAAAATTATATTTAGTTTGCAACCTGATGGAGGTCAGTATAGATGGACTAATAGAACAAGTCCCACACACAGCTAGAAGCCCAAATATTTTTTCAGAGGTAGATGCAGAAAAAATATATATTCAGTTTGCAACCTGATGGAGGTCAGTATAGATGGACTAATAGAGAAAGTCCCACACACTGCTAGAAGGCCAAATATTTTTTCAGAGCTAGATGCAGACAAAAATTAATTTTTAATTTGCAACCTGATGGAGGTCAGTATAGATGGACTAATAGAGAAAGTCCCACACACTGCTAGAAGGCCAAATATTTTTTCAGAGCTAGATGTAGAAAAAAATTATATTCAGTTTGCAACCTGATGGAGGTCAGTATAGATGGACTAATAGAACAAGTCCCACACACTGCTAGAAGCCCAAATATTTTTTCAGAGGTAGATGCAGATAAAAATTATTTTTAATTTGCAACCTGATGGAGGTCAGTATAGATGGACTAATAGAGAAAGTCCCACACACTGCTAGAAGGCCAAATATTTTTTCAGAGCTAGATGCAGAAAAAAATTATATTCAGTTTGCAACCTGATGGAGGTTAGTATAGATGGACTAATAGAACAAGTCCCAAACACAGCTAGAAGCCCAAATATTCTTTCAGAGGTAGATGCAGATAAAAATAATTTTTAATTTGCAACCTGATGGAGGCCAGTATAGATGGACTAATAGAACAAGTCCCACACACTGCTAGAAGCCCAAATATTTTTTCAGAGCTAGATGCAGACAAAAATTTATTTTGAATTTGCAACCTGATGGAGGTCAGTATAGATGGACTAATAGATCAAGTCCCACACACTGCTAGAAGGCCAAATATTTTTTCAGAGCTAGATGCAGACAAAAAATTATTTTGAATTTGCAACCTGATGGAGGTCAGTATAGATGGACTAATAGAACAAGTCCCACACACTGCTAGAAGGCCAAATATTTTTTCAGAGCTAGATGCAGAAAAAAATTATATTCAGTTTGCAACCTGATGGAGGTCAGTATAGATGGACTAATAGAACAAGTCCCACACACTGCTAGAAGCCCAAATATTTTTTTCAGAACTAGATGCAGAAAAAAATTATATTCAATTTGCAACCTGATGGAGGTCAGTATAGATGGACTAATAGAGAAAGTCCCACACACTGCTAGAAGGACAAATATTTTTTAAGAGCTAGATGGAGAAAAAAATTATATTCAGTTTGCAACCTGATGGAGGTCAGTATAGATGGACTAATAGAACAAGTCCCACACACAGCTAGAAGCCCAAATATTCTTTCAGAGGTAGATGCAGATAAAAATAATTTTTAATTTGCAACCTGATGGAGGCCAGTATAGATGGACTAATAGAACAAGTCCCACACACTGCTAGAAGGCCAAATATTTTTTCAGAGCTAGATGCAGACAAAAAAATTATTTTGAATTTGCAACCTGATGGAGGTCAGTATAGATGGACTAATAGACCAAGTCCCACACACTGCTAGAAGGCCAAATATTTTTTCAGAGCTAGATGCAGACAAAAAATTATTTTGAATTTGCAACCTGATGGAGGTCAGTATAGATGGACTAATAGAACAAGTCCCACACACTGCTAGAAGGCCAAATATTTTTTCAGAGCTAGATGCAGAAAAATATTATATTCAGTTTGCAACCTGATGGAGGTCAATATAGATGGACTAATAGAACAAGTCCCACACACTGCTAGAAGCCCAAATATTTTTTTCAGAGCTAGATGCAGAAAAAAATTATATTCAATTTGCAACCTGATGGAGGTCAGTATAGATGGACTAATAGAGAAAGTCCCACACACTGCTAGAAGCCCAAATATTTTTTCAGAGGTAGATGCAGAAAAAAATTATATTCAGTTTGCAACCTGATGGAGGTCAGTATAGATGGACTAATAGAACAAGTCCCACACACTGCTAGAAGCCCAAATATTTTTTCAGAGCTAGATGCAGATAAAAATTATATTCAGTTTGCAACCTGATGAAGGTCAGTATAGATGGACTAATAGAACAAGTCCCACACACAGCTAGAAGCCCAAATATTTTTTCAGAGGAAGATGCAGAAAAAAATTATATTTAGTTTGCAACCTGATGGAGGTCAGTATAGATGGACTAATAGAACAAGTCCCACACACAGCTAGAAGCCCAAATATTCTTTCAGAGGTAGATGCAGATAAAAATAATTTTAAATTTGCAACCTGATGGAGGCCAGTATAGATGGACTAATAGAACAAGTCCCACACACAGCTAGAAGCCCAAATATTTTTTCAGAGGTAGATGCAGAAAAAAATTATATTTAGTTTGCAACCTGATGGAGGTCAGTATAGATGGACTAATAGAACAAGTCCCACACACAGCTAGAAGCCCAAATATTTTTTCAGAGGTAGAAGCAGAGAAAAATTATATTCAGTTTGCAACCTGATGGAGGTCAGTATAGATGGACTAATAGAACAAGTCCCACACACAGCTAGAAGCCCAAATATTTTTTCAGAGGTAGATGCAGAAATAAAATATATTCAGTTTGCAACCTGATGGAGGTCAGTATAGATGGACTAATAGATAAAGTCCCACACACTGCTAGAAGGCCAAATATTTTTTCAGAGCTAGATGCAGACAAAAAATTATTTTTAATTTGCAACCTGATGGAGGTCAGTATAGATGGACTAATAGAGAAAGTCCCACACACTGCTAGAAGGCCAAATATTTTTTCAGAGCTAGATGCAGAAAAAAATTATATTCAGTTTGCAAACTGATGGAGGTCAGTATAGATGGACTAATAGAACAAGTCCCACACACTGCTAGAAGCCCAAATATTTTTTCAGAGGTAGATGCAGATAAAAATTATTTTTAATTTGCAACCTGATGGAGGTCAGTATAGATGGACTAATAGAGAAAGTCCCACACACTGCTAGAAGGCCAAATATTTTTTCAGAGCTAGATGCAGACAAAAAATTATTTTGAATTTGCAACCTTATGGAGGTCAGTATAGGTGGACTAATAGAGAAAGTCCCACACACTGCTAGAAGGCCAAATATTTTTTCAGAGCTAGATGCAGAAAAAAATTATTTTTAATTTGCAACCTGATGGAGGTCAGTATAGATGGACTACTAGAGAAAGTCTTACACACTGCTAGAAGGCCAAATATTTTTTCAGAGCTAGATGCAGACAAAAAATTATTTTGAATTTGCAACCTGATGGAGGTCAGTATAGATGGACTAATAGAGAAAGTCCCACACACTGCTAGAAGGCCAAATATTTTTTCAGATCTAGATGCAGAAAAAAATTATATTCAGTTTGCAACCTGATGGAGGTCAGTATAGATGGACTAATAGAACAAGTCCCACACACAGCTAGAAGCCCAAATATTTTTTCAGAGGTAGATGCAGATAAAAAATATTTTTAATTTGCAACCTGATGGAGGTCAGTATAGATGGACTAATAGAGAAAGTCCCACACACTGCTAGAAGGCCAAATATTTTTTCAGAGCTAGATGCAGAAAAAAATTATATTCAGTTTGCAACCTGATGGAGGTCAGTATAGATGGACTAATAGAACAAGTCCCACACACAGCTAGAAGCCCAAATATTCTTTCAGAGGTAGATGCAGATAAAAATAATTTTTAATTTGCAACCTGATGGAGGCCAGTATAGATGGACTAATAGAACAAGTCCCACACACTGCTAGAAGCCCAAATATTTTTTCAGAGCTAGATGCAGACAAAAAATTATTTTGAATTTGCAACCTGATGGAGGTCAGTATAGATGGACTATTAGACCAAGTCCCACACACTGCTAGAAGGCCAAATATTTTTTCAGAGCTAGATGCAGACAAAAAATTATTTTGAATTTGCAACCTGATGGAGGTCAGTATAGATGGACTAATAGAACAAGTCCCACACACTGCTAGAAGGCCAAATATTTTTTCAGAGCTAGATGCAGAAAAAAATTATATTCAGTTTGCAACCTGATGGAGGTCAGTATAGATGGACTAATAGAACAAGTCCCACACACTGCTAGAAGCCCAAATATTTTTTTCAGAGCTAGATGCAGAAAAAAATTATATTCAATTTGCAACCTGATGGAGGTCAGTATAGATGGACTAATAGAGAAAGTCCCACACACTGCTAGAAGGACAAATATTTTTTCAGAGCTAGATGCAGACAAAAAATTATTTTGAATTTGCAACCTGATGGAGGTCAGTATAGATGGACTAATAGACCAAGTCCCACACACTGCTAGAAGCCCAAATATTTTTTCAGAGGTAGATGCAGAAAAAAATTATATTCAGTTTGCAACCTGATGGAGGTCAGTATAGATGGACTAATAGAACAATTTCCAAACACTGCTAGAAGCCCAAATATTTTTTCAGAGCTAGATGCAGATAAAAATTATATTCAGTTTGCAACCTGATGGAGGTCAGTATAGATGGACTAATAGAACAAGTCCCACACACAGCTAGAAGCCCAAATATTTTTTCAGAGGTAGATACAGAAAAAAATTATATTTAGTTTGCAACCTGATGGAGGTCAGTATAGATGGACTAATAGAACAAGTCCCACACACAGCTAGAAGCCAAAATATTTTTTCAGAGGTAGATGCAGAAAAAATATATATTCAGTTTGCAACCTGATGGAGGTCAGTATAGATCGACTAATAGAGAAAGTCCCACACACTGCTAGAAGGCCAAGTATTTTTTCAGAGCTAGATGCAGACAAAAATTAATTTTTAATTTGCAACCTGATGGAGGTCAGTATAGATGGACTAATAGAGAAAGTCCCACACACTGCTAGAAGGCCAAATATTTTTTCAGAGCTAGATGCAGAAAAAAATTATATTCAGTTTGCAACCTGATGGAGGTCAGTATAGATGGACTAATAGAACAAGTCCCACACACTGCTAGAAGCCCAAATATTTTTTCAGAGGTAGATGCAGATAAAAATTATTTTTAATTTGCAACCTGATGGAGGTCAGTATAGATGGACTAATAGAGAAAGTCCCACACACTGCTAGAAGGCCAAATATTTTTTCAGAGCTAGATGCAGAAAAAAATTATATTCAGTTTGCAACCTGATGGAGGTTAGTATAGATGGACTAATAGAACAAGTCCCACACACAGCTAGAAGCCCAAATATTCTTTCAGAGGTAGATGCAGATAAAAATAATTTTTAATTTGCAACCTGATGGAGGCCAGTATAGATGGACTAATAGAACAAGTCCCACACACTGCTAGAAGGCCAAATATTTTTTCAGAGCTAGATGCAGACAAAAATTTATTTTGAATTTGCAACCTGATGGAGGTCAGTATAGATGGACTAATAGATCAAGTCCCACACACTGCTAGAAGGCCAAATATTTTTTCAGAGCTAGATGCAGACAAAAAAATTATTTTGAATTTGCAACCTGATGGAGGTCAGTATAGATGGACTAATAGAACAAGTCCCACACACTGCTAGAAGGCCAAATATTTTTTCAGAGCTAGATGCAGAAAAAAATTATATTCAGTTTGCAACCTGATGGAGGTCAGTATAGATGGACTAATAGAACAAGTCCCACACACTGCTAGAAGCCCAAATATTTTTTTCAGAACTAGATGCAGAAAAAAATGATATTCAATTTGCAACCTGATGGAGGTCAGTATAGATGGACTAATAGAGAAAGTCCCACACACTGCTAGAAGGACAAATATTTTTTCAGAGCTAGATGGAGAAAAAAATTATATTCAGTTTGCAACCTGATGGAGGTCAGTATAGATGGACTAATAGAACAAGTCCCACACACAGCTAGAAGCCCAAATATTCTTTCAGAGGTAGATGCAGATAAAAATAATTTTTAATTTGCAACCTGATGGAGGCCAGTATAGATGGAGTAATAGAACAAGTCCCACACACTGCTAGAAGGCCAAATATTTTTTCAGAGCTAGATGCAGACAAAAAATTATTTTGAATTTGCAACCTGATGGAGGTCAGTATAGATGGACTAATAGACCAAGTCCCACACACTGCTAGAAGGCCAAATATTTTTTCAGAGCTAGATGCAGACAAAAAATTATTTTGAATTTGCAACCTGATGGAGGTCAGTATAGATGGACTAATAGAACAAGTCCCACACACTGCTAGAAGGCCAAATATTTTTTCAGAGCTAGATGCAGAAAAATATTATATTCAGTTTGCAACCTGATGGAGGTCAGTATAGATGGACTAATAGAACAAGTCCCACACACTGCTAGAAGCCCAAATATTTTTTTCAGACCTAGATGCAGAAAAAAATTATATTCAATTTGCAACCTGATGGAGGTCAGTATAGATGGACTAATAGAGAAAGTCCCACACACTGCTAGAAGCCCAAATATTTTTTCAGAGGTAGATGCAGAAAAAAATTATATTCAGTTTGCAACCTGATGGAGGTCAGTATAGATGGACTAATAGAACAAGTCCCACACACTGCTAGAAGCCCAAATATTTTTTCAGAGCTAGATGCAGATCAAAATTATATTCAGTTTGCAACCTGATGAAGGTCAGTATAGATGGACTAATAGAACAAGTCCCACACACAGCTAGAAGCCCAAATATTTTTTCAGAGGTAGATGCAGAAAAAAATTATATTTAGTTTGCAACCTGATGGAGGTCAGTATAGATGGACTAATAGAACAAGTCCCACACACAGCTAGAAGCCCAAATATTTTTTCAGAGGTAGAAGCAGAAAAAAATTATATTCAGTTTGCAACCTGATGGAGGTCAGTATAGATGGACTAATAGAACAAGTCCCACACACAGCTAGAAGCCCAAATATTTTTTCAGAGGTAGATGCAGAAAAAAAATATATTCAGTTTGCAACCTGATGGAGGTCAGTATAGATGGACTAATAGAGAAAGTCCCACACTCTGCTAGAAGGCCAAATATTTTTTCAGAGCTAGATGCAGGCAAAAAATTATTTTTAATTTGCAACCTGATGGAGGTCAGTATAGATGGACTAATAGAGAAAGTCCCACACACTGCTAGAAGGCCAAATATTTTTTCAGAGCTAGATGCAGAAAAAAATTATATTCAGTTTGCAACCTGATGGAGGTCAGTATAGATGGACTAATAGAACAAGTCCCACACACTGCTAGAAGCCCAAATATTTTTTCAGAGGTAGATGCAGATAAAAAATATTTTTAATTTGCAACCTGATGGAGGTCAGTATAGATGGACTAATAGAGAAAGTCCCACACACTGCTAGAAGGCCAAATATTTTTTCAGAGCTAGATGCAGAAAAAAATTATATTCAGTTTGCAACCTGATGGAGGTCAGTATAGATGGACTAATAGAACAAGTCCCACACACAGCTAGAAGCCCAAATATTCTTTCAGAGGTAGATGCAGATAAAAATAATTTTTAATTTGCAACCTGATGGAGGCCAGTATAGATGGACTAATAGAACAAGTCCCACACACTGCTAGAAGCCCAAATATTTTTTCAGAGCTAGATGCAGACAAAAAATTATTTTGAATTTGCAACCTGATGGAGGTCAGTATAGATGGACTATTAGACCAAGTCCCACACACTGCTAGAAGGCCAAATATTTTTTCAGAGCTAGATGCAGACAACAAATTATTTTGAATGTGCAACCTGATGGAGGTCAGTATAGATGGACTAATAGAACAAGTCCCACACACTGCTAGAAGCCCAAATATTTTTTTCAGAACTAGATGCAGAAAAAAATTATATTCAATTTGCAACCTGATGGAGGTCAGTATAGATGGACTAATAGAGAAAGTCCCACACACTGCTAGAAGGACAAATATTTTTTCAGAGCTAGATGGAGAAAAAAATTATATTCAGTTTGCAACCTGATGGAGGTCAGTATAGATGGACTAATAGAACAAGTCCCACACACAGCTAGAAGCCCAAATATTCTTTCAGAGGTAGATGCAGATAAAAATAATTTTTAATTTGCAACCTGATGGAGGCCAGTATAGATGGAGTAATAGAACAAGTCCCACACACTGCTAGAAGGCCAAATATTTTTTCAGAGCTAGATGCAGACAAAAAATTATTTTGAATTTGCAACCTGATGGAGGTCAGTATAGATGGACTAATAGACCAAGTCCCACACACTGCTAGAAGGCCAAATATTTTTTCAGAGCTAGATGCAGACAAAAAATTATTTTGAATTTGCAACCTGATGGAGGTCAGTATAGATGGACTAATAGAACAAGTCCCACACACTGCTAGAAGGCCAAATATTTTTTCAGAGCTAGATGCAGAAAAATATTATATTCAGTTTGCAACCTGATGGAGGTCAGTATAGATGGACTAATAGAACAAGTCCCACACACTGCTAGAAGCCCAAATATTTTTTTCAGAGCTAGATGCAGAAAAAAATTATATTCAATTTGCAACCTGATGGAGGTCAGTATAGATGGACTAATAGAGAAAGTCCCACACACTGCTAGAAGCCCAAATATTTTTTCAGAGGTAGATGCAGAAAAAAATTATATTCAGTTTGCAACCTGATGGAGGTCAGTATAGATGGACTAATAGAACAAGTCCCACACACTGCTAGAAGCCCAAATATTTTTTCAGAGCTAGATGCAGATCAAAATTATATTCAGTTTGCAACCTGATGAAGGTCAGTATAGATGGACTAATAGAACAAGTCCCACACACAGCTAGAAGCCCAAATATTTTTTCAGAGGTAGATGCAGAAAAAAATTATATTTAGTTTGCAACCTGATGGAGGTCAGTATAGATGGACTAATAGAACAAGTCCCACACACAGCTAGAAGCCCAAATATTTTTTCAGAGGTAGAAGCAGAAAAAAATTATATTCAGTTTGCAACCTGATGGAGGTCAGTATAGATGGACTAATAGAACAAGTCCCACACACAGCTAGAAGCCCAAATATTTTTTCAGAGGTAGATGCAGAAAAAAAATATATTCAGTTTGCAACCTGATGGAGGTCAGTATAGATGGACTAATAGAGAAAGTCCCACACTCTGCTAGAAGGCCAAATATTTTTTCAGAGCTAGATGCAGGCAAAAAATTATTTTTAATTTGCAACCTGATGGAGGTCAGTATAGATGGACTAATAGAGAAAGTCCCACACACTGCTAGAAGGCCAAATATTTTTTCAGAGCTAGATGCAGAAAAAAATTATATTCAGTTTGCAACCTGATGGAGGTCAGTATAGATGGACTAATAGAACAAGTCCCACACACTGCTAGAAGCCCAAATATTTTTTCAGAGGTAGATGCAGATAAAAAATATTTTTAATTTGCAACCTGATGGAGGTCAGTATAGGTGGACTAATAGAGAAAGTCCCACACACTGCTAGAAGGCCAAATATTTTTTCAGAGCTAGATGCAGAAAAAAATTATATTCAGTTTGCAACCTGATGGAGGTCAGTATAGATGGACTAATAGAACAAGTCCCACACACAGCTAGAAGCCCAAATATTCTTTCAGAGGTAGATGCAGATAAAAATAATTTTTAATTTGCAACCTGATGGAGGCCAGTATAGATGGACTAATAGAACAAGTCCCACACACTGCTAGAAGCCCAAATATTTTTTCAGAGCTAGATGCAGACAAAAAATTATTTTGAATTTGCAACCTGATGGAGGTCAGTATAGATGGACTATTAGACCAAGTCCCACACACTGCTAGAAGGCCAAATATTTTTTCAGAGCTAGATGCAGACAACAAATTATTTTGAATGTGCAACCTGATGGAGGTCAGTATAGATGGACTAATAGAACAAGTCCCACACACTGCTAGAAGGCCAAATATTTTTTCAGAGCTAGATGCAGAAAAAAATTATATTCAGTTTGCAACCTGATGGAGGTCAGTATAGATGGACTAATAGAACAAGTCCCACACACTGCTAGAAGCCCAAATATTTTTTTCAGAGCTAGATGCAGAAAAAATTTATATTCAATTTGCAACCTGATGGAGGTCAGTATAGATGGACTAATAAAGAAAGTCCCACACACTGCTAGAAGGACAAATATTTTTTCAGAGCTAGATGCAGACAAAAAATTATTTTGAATTTGCAACCTGATGGAGGTCAGTATAGATGGACTAATAGACCAAGTCCCACACACTGCTAGAAGCCCAAATATTTTTTCAGAGGTAGATGCAGAAAAAAATTATATTCAGTTTGCAACCTGATGGAGGTCAGTATAGATGGACTAATAGAACAAGTTCCAAACACTGCTAGAAGCCCAAATATTTTTTCAGAGCTAGATGCAGATAAAAATTATATTCAGTTTGCAACCTGATGGAGGTCAGTATAGATGGACTAATAGAACAAGTCCCACACACAGCTAGAAGCCCAAATATTTTTTCAGAGGTAGATACAGAAAAAAATTATATTTAGTTTGCAACCTGATGGAGGTCAGTATAGATGGACTAATAGAACAAGTCCCACACACAGCTAGAAGCCCAAATATTTTTTCAGAGGTAGATGCAGAAAAAAATTATATTCAGTTTGCAACCTGATGGAGGTCAGTATAGATGGACTAATAGAACAAGTCCCACACACAGCTAGAAGCCCAAATATTTTTTCAGAGGTAGATGCAGAAAAAAAATATATTCAGTTTGCAACCTGATGGAGGTCAGTATAGATGGACTAATAGAGAAAGTCCCACACACTGCTAGAAGGCCAAATATTTTTTCAGAGCTAGATACAGACAAAAATTAATTTTTAATTTGCAACCTGATGGAGGTCAGTATAGATGGACTAATAGAGAAAGTCCCACACACTGCTAGAAGGCCAAATATTTTTTCAGAGCTAGATGCAGAAAAAAATTATATTCAGTTTGCAACCTGATGGAGGTCAGTATAGATGGACTAATAGAACAAGTCCCACACACTGCTAGAAGCCCAAATATTTTTTCAGAGGTAGATGCAGATAAAAATTATTTTTAATTTGCAACCTGATGGAGGTCAGTATAGATGGACTAATAGAGAAAGTCCCACACACTGCTAGAAGGCCAAATATTTTTTCAGAGCTAGATACAGAAAAAAATTATATTCAGTTTGCAACCTGATGGAGGTCAGTATAGATGGACTAATAGAACAAGTCCCACACACTGCTAGAAGCCCAAATATTTTTTCAGAGCTAGATGCAGACAAAAAATTATTTTGAATTTGCAACCTGATGGAGGTCAGTATAGATGGACTAATAGAACAAGTCCCACACACTGCTAGAAGGCCAAATATTTTTTCAGAGCTAGATACAGAAAAAAATTATATTCAGTTTGCAACCTGATGGAGGTCAGTATAGATGGACTAATAGAACAAGTCCCACACACTGCTAGAAGCCCAAATATTTTTTTCAGAGCTAGATGCAGAAAAAATTTATATTCAATTTGCAACCTGATGGAGGTCAGTATAGATGGACTAATAAAGAAAGTCCCACACACTGCTAGAAGGACAAATATTTTTTCAGAGCTAGATGCAGACAAAAAATTATTTTGAATTTGCAACCTGATGGAGGTCAGTATAGATGGACTAATAGACCAAGTCCCACACACTGCTAGAAGCCCAAATATTTTTTCAGAGGTAGATGCAGAAAAAAATTATATTCAGTTTGCAACCTGATGGAGGTCAGTATAGATGGACTAATAGAACAAGTTCCAAACACTGCTAGAAGCCCAAATATTTTTTCAGAGCTAGATGCAGATAAAAATTATATTCAGTTTGCAACCTGATGGAGGTCAGTATAGATGGACTAATAGAACAAGTCCCACACACAGCTAGAAGCCCAAATATTTTTTCAGAGGTAGATACAGAAAAAAATTATATTTAGTTTGCAACCTGATGGAGGTCAGTATAGATGGACTAATAGAACAAGTCCCACACACAGCTAGAAGCCCAAATATTTTTTCAGAGGTAGATGCAGAAAAAAATTATATTCAGTTTGCAACCTGATGGAGGTCAGTATAGATGGACTAATAGAACAAGTCCCACACACAGCTAGAAGCCCAAATATTTTTTCAGAGGTAGATGCAGAAAAAAAATATATTCAGTTTGCAACCTGATGGAGGTCAGTATAGATGGACTAATAGAGAAAGTCCCACACACTGCTAGAAGGCCAAATATTTTTTCAGAGCTAGATACAGACAAAAATTAATTTTTAATTTGCAACCTGATGGAGGTCAGTATAGATGGACTAATAGAGAAAGTCCCACACACTGCTAGAAGGCCAAATATTTTTTCAGAGCTAGATGCAGAAAAAAATTATATTCAGTTTGCAACCTGATGGAGGTCAGTATAGATGGACTAATAGAACAAGTCCCACACACTGCTAGAAGCCCAAATATTTTTTCAGAGGTAGATGCAGATAAAAATTATTTTTAATTTGCAACCTGATGGAGGTCAGTATAGATGGACTAATAGAGAAAGTCCCACACACTGCTAGAAGGCCAAATATTTTTTCAGAGCTAGATACAGAAAAAAATTATATTCAGTTTGCAACCTGATGGAGGTCAGTATAGATGGACTAATAGAACAAGTCCCACACACTGCTAGAAGCCCAAATATTTTTTCAGAGCTAGATGCAGACAAAAAATTATTTTGAATTTGCAACCTGATGGAGGTCAGTATAGATGGACTAATAGAACAAGTCCCACACACTGCTAGAAGGCCAAATATTTTTTCAGAGCTAGATACAGAAAAAAATTATATTCAGTTTGCAACCTGATGGAGGTCAGTATAGATGGACTAATAGAACAAGTCCCACACACTGCTAGAAGCCCAAATATTTTTTTCAGAGCTAGATGCAGAAAAAAATTATATTCAATTTGCAACCTGATGGAGGTCAGTATAGATGGACTAATAGAGAAAGTCCCACACACTGCTAGAAGGACATATATTTTTTCAGAGCTAGATGGAGAAAAAAATTATATTCAGTTTGCAACCTGATGGAGGTCAGTATAGATGGACTAATAGAACAAGTCCCACACACAGCTAGAAGCCCAAATATTCTTTCAGAGGTAGATGCAGATAAAAATAATTTTTAATTTGCAACCTGATGGAGGCCAGTATAGATGGACTAATAGAACAAGTCCCACACACTGCTAGAAGGCCAAATATTTTTTCAGAGCTAGATGCAGACAAAAAATTATTTTGAATTTGCAACCTGATGGAGGTCAGTATAGATGGACTAATAGACCAAGTCCCACACACTGCTAGAAGGCCAAATATTTTTTCAGAGCTAGATGCAGACAAAAAATTATTTTGAATTTGCAACCTGATGGAGGTCAGTATAGATGGACTAATAGAACAAGTACCACACACTGCTAGAAGGCCAAATATTTTTTCAGAGCTAGATGCAGAAAAATATTATATTCAGTTTGCAACCTGATGGAGGTCAGTATAGATGGACCAATACAACAAGTCCCACACACTGCTAGAAGCCCAAATATTTTTTTCAGAGCTAGATGCAGAAAAAAATTATATTCAATTTGCAACCTGATGGAGGTCAGTATAGATGGACTAATAGAGAAAGTCCCACACACTGCTAGAAGCCCAAATATTTTTTCAGAGGTAGATGCAGAAAAAAATTATATTCAGTTTGCAACCTGATGGAGGTCAGTATAGATGGACTAATAGAACAAGTCCCACACACTGCTAGAAGCCCAAATATTTTTTCAGAGGTAGAAGCAGAAAAAAATTATATTCAGTTTGCAACCTGATGGAGGTCAGTATAGATGGACTAATAGAACAAGTCCCACACACAGCTAGAAGCCCAAATATTTTTTCAGAGGTAGATGCAGAAAAAAAATATATTCAGTTTGCAACCTGATGGAGGTCAGTATAGATGGACTAATAGAGAAAGTCCCACACACTGCTAGAAGGCCAAATATTTTTTCAGAGCTAGATGCAGACAAAAAATTATTTTTAATTTGCAACCTGATGGAGGTCAGTATAGATGGACTAATAGAGAAAGTCCCACACACTGCTAGAAGGCCAAATATTTTTTCAGAGCTAGATGCAGAAAAAAATTATATTCAGTTTGCAACCTGATGGAGGTCAGTATAGATGGACTAATAGAACAAGTCCCACACACTGCTAGAAGGCCAAATATTTTTTCAGAGGTAGATGCAGATAAAAATTATTTTTAATTTGCAACCTGATGGAGGTCAGTATAGATGGACTAATAGAGAAAGTCCCACACACTGCTAGAAGGCCAAATATTTTTTCAGAGCTAGATGCAGACAAAAAATTATTTTGAATTTGCAACCTGATGGAGGTCAGTATAGATGGACTAATAGAACAAGTCCCACACACTGCTAGAAGGCCAAATATTTTTTCAGAGCTAGATGCAGAAAAAAATTATATTCAGTTTGCAACCTGATGGAGGTCAGTATAGATGGACTAATAGAACAAGTCCCACACACTGCTAGAAGCCCAAATATTTTTTCAGAGCTAGATGCAGACAAAAAATTATTTTGAATTTGCAACCTGATGGAGGTCAGTATAGATGGACTATTAGACCAAGTCCCACACACTGCTAGAAGGCCAAATATTTTTTCAGAGCTAGATGCAGACAACAAATTATTTTGAATGTGCAACCTGATGGAGGTCAGTATAGATGGACTAATAGAACAAGTCCCACACACTGCTAGAAGGCCAAATATTTTTTCAGAGCTAGATGCAGAAAAAAATTATATTCAGTTTGCAACCTGATGGAGGTCAGTATAGATGGACTAATAGAACAAGTCCCACACACTGCTAGAAGCCCAAATATTTTTTTCAGAGCTAGATGCAGAAAAAATTTATATTCAATTTGCAACCTGATGGAGGTCAGTATAGATGGACTAATAAAGAAAGTCCCACACACTGCTAGAAGGACAAATATTTTTTCAGAGCTAGATGCAGACAAAAAATTATTTTGAATTTGCAACCTGATGGAGGTCAGTATAGATGGACTAATAGACCAAGTCCCACACACTGCTAGAAGCCCAAATATTTTTTCAGAGGTAGATGCAGAAAAAAATTATATTCAGTTTGCAACCTGATGGAGGTCAGTATAGATGGACTAATAGAACAAGTTCCAAACACTGCTAGAAGCCCAAATATTTTTTCAGAGCTAGATGCAGATAAAAATTATATTCAGTTTGCAACCTGATGGAGGTCAGTATAGATGGACTAATAGAACAAGTCCCACACACAGCTAGAAGCCCAAATATTTTTTCAGAGGTAGATACAGAAAAAAATTATATTTAGTTTGCAACCTGATGGAGGTCAGTATAGATGGACTAATAGAACAAGTCCCACACACAGCTAGAAGCCCAAATATTTTTTCAGAGGTAGATGCAGAAAAAAATTATATTCAGTTTGCAACCTGATGGAGGTCAGTATAGATGGACTAATAGAACAAGTCCCACACACAGCTAGAAGCCCAAATATTTTTTCAGAGGTAGATGCAGAAAAAAAATATATTCAGTTTGCAACCTGATGGAGGTCAGTATAGATGGACTAATAGAGAAAGTCCCACACACTGCTAGAAGGCCAAATATTTTTTCAGAGCTAGATACAGACAAAAATTAATTTTTAATTTGCAACCTGATGGAGGTCAGTATAGATGGACTAATAGAGAAAGTCCCACACACTGCTAGAAGGCCAAATATTTTTTCAGAGCTAGATGCAGAAAAAAATTATATTCAGTTTGCAACCTGATGGAGGTCAGTATAGATGGACTAATAGAACAAGTCCCACACACTGCTAGAAGCCCAAATATTTTTTCAGAGGTAGATGCAGATAAAAATTATTTTTAATTTGCAACCTGATGGAGGTCAGTATAGATGGACTAATAGAGAAAGTCCCACACACTGCTAGAAGGCCAAATATTTTTTCAGAGCTAGATACAGAAAAAAATTATATTCAGTTTGCAACCTGATGGAGGTCAGTATAGATGGACTAATAGAACAAGTCCCACACACTGCTAGAAGCCCAAATATTTTTTCAGAGCTAGATGCAGACAAAAAATTATTTTGAATTTGCAACCTGATGGAGGTCAGTATAGATGGACTAATAGAACAAGTCCCACACACTGCTAGAAGGCCAAATATTTTTTCAGAGCTAGATACAGAAAAAAATTATATTCAGTTTGCAACCTGATGGAGGTCAGTATAGATGGACTAATAGAACAAGTCCCACACACTGCTAGAAGCCCAAATATTTTTTTCAGAGCTAGATGCAGAAAAAAATTATATTCAATTTGCAACCTGATGGAGGTCAGTATAGATGGACTAATAGAGAAAGTCCCACACACTGCTAGAAGGACATATATTTTTTCAGAGCTAGATGGAGAAAAAAATTATATTCAGTTTGCAACCTGATGGAGGTCAGTATAGATGGACTAATAGAACAAGTCCCACACACAGCTAGAAGCCCAAATATTCTTTCAGAGGTAGATGCAGATAAAAATAATTTTTAATTTGCAACCTGATGGAGGCCAGTATAGATGGACTAATAGAACAAGTCCCACACACTGCTAGAAGGCCAAATATTTTTTCAGAGCTAGATGCAGACAAAAAATTATTTTGAATTTGCAACCTGATGGAGGTCAGTATAGATGGACTAATAGACCAAGTCCCACACACTGCTAGAAGGCCAAATATTTTTTCAGAGCTAGATGCAGACAAAAAATTATTTTGAATTTGCAACCTGATGGAGGTCAGTATAGATGGACTAATAGAACAAGTACCACACACTGCTAGAAGGCC
Source organism: Phyllobates terribilis (assembly GCF_046119375.1). Lineage (NCBI taxonomy): Eukaryota > Metazoa > Chordata > Amphibia > Anura > Dendrobatidae > Phyllobates > Phyllobates terribilis. Next base: position 271,652,217 of record NW_027362765.1, read on the forward strand.
AAATATTTTTTCAGAGCTAGATGCAGAAAAATATTATATTCAGTTTGCAACCTGATGGAGGTCAGTATAGATGGACTAATACAACAAGTCCCACACACTGCTAGAAGCCCAAATATTTTTTTCAGAGCTAGATGCAGAAAAAAATTATATTCAATTTGCAACCTGATGGAGGTCAGTATAGATGGACTAATAGAGAAAGTCCCACACACTGCTAGAAGCCCAAATATTTTTTCAGAGGTAGATGCAGAAAAAAATTATATTCAGTTTGCAACCTGATGGAGGTCAGTATAGATGGACTAATAGAACAAGTCCCACACACTGCTAGAAGCCCAAATATTTTTTCAGAGGTAGAAGCAGAAAAAAATTATATTCAGTTTGCAACCTGATGGAGGTCAGTATAGATGGACTAATAGAACAAGTCCCACACACAGCTAGAAGCCCAAATATTTTTTCAGAGGTAGATGCAGAAAAAAAATATATTCAGTTTGCAACCTGATGGAGGTCAGTATAGATGGACTAATAGAGAAAGTCCCACACACTGCTAGAAGGCCAAATATTTTTTCAGAGCTAGATGCAGACAAAAAATTATTTTTAATTTGCAACCTGATGGAGGTCAGTATAGATGGACTAATAGAGAAAGTCCCACACACTGCTAGAAGGCCAAATATTTTTTCAGAGTTAGATGCAGAAAAAAATTATATTCAGTTTGCAACCTGATGGAGGTCAGTATAGATGGACTAATAGAACAAGTCCCACACACTGCTAGAAGGCCAAATATTTTTTCAGAGGTAGATGCAGATAAAAATTATTTTTAATTTGCAACCTGATGGAGGTCAGTATAGATGGACTAATAGAGAAAGTCCCACACACTGCTAGAAGGCCAAATATTTTTTCAGAGCTAGATGCAGACAAAAAATTATTTTGAATTTGCAACCTGATGGAGGTCAGTATAGATGGACTAATAGAACAAGTCCCACACACTGCTAGAAGGCCAAATATTTTTTCAGAGCTAGATGCAGAAAAAAATTATATTCAGTTTGCAACCTGATGGAGGTCAGTATAGATGGACTAATAGAACAAGTCCCACACACTGCTAGAAGCCCAAATATTTTTTTCAGAACTAGATGCAGAAAAAAATTATATTCAATTTGCAACCTGATGGAGGTCAGTATAGATGGACTAATAGAGAAAGTCCCACACACTGCTAGAAGGACAAATATTTTTTAAGAGCTAGATGGAGAAAAAAATTATATTCAGTTTGCAACCTGATGGAGGTCAGTATAGATGGACTAATAGAACAAGTCCCACACACAGCTAGAAGCCCAAATATTCTTTCAGAGGTAGATGCAGATAAAAATAATTTTTAATTTGCAACCTGATGGAGGCCAGTATAGATGGACTAATAGAACAAGTCCCACACACTGCTAGAAGGCCAAATATTTTTTCAGAGCTAGATGCAGACAAAAAATTATTTTGAATTTGCAACCTGATGGAGGTCAGTATAGATGGACTAATAGACCAAGTCCCACACACTGCTAGAAGGCCAAATATTTTTTCAGAGCTAGATGCAGACAAAAAATTATTTTGAATTTGCAACCTGATGGAGGTCAGTATAGATGGACTAATAGAACAAGTCCCACACACTGCTAGAAGGCCAAATATTTTTTCAGAGCTAGATGCAGAAAAATATTATATTCAGTTTGCAACCTGATGGAGGTCAATATAGATGGACTAATAGAACAAGTCCCACACACTGCTAGAAGCCCAAATATTTTTTTCAGAGCTAGATGCAGAAAAAAATTATATTCAATTTGCAACCTGATGGAGGTCAGTATAGATGGACTAATAGAGAAAGTCCCACACACTGCTAGAAGCCCAAATATTTTTTCAGAGGTAGATGCAGAAAAAAATTATATTCAGTTTGCAACCTGATGGAGGTCAGTATAGATGGACTAATAGAACAAGTCCCACACACTGCTAGAAGCCCAAATATTTTTTCAGAGCTAGATGCAGATAAAAATTATATTCAGTTTGCAACCTGATGAAGGTCAGTATAGATGGACTAATAGAACAAGTCCCACACACAGCTAGAAGCCCAAATATTTTTTCAGAGCTAGATGCAGAAAAAAATTATATTTAGTTTGCAACCTGATGGAGGTCAGTATAGATGGACTAATAGAACAAGTCCCACACACAGCTAGAAGCCCAAATATTCTTTCAGAGGTAGATGCAGATAAAAATAATTTTAAATTTGCAACCTGATGGAGGCCAGTATAGATGGACTAATAGAACAAGTCCCACACACAGCTAGAAGCCCAAATATTTTTTCAGAGGTAGATGCAGAAAAAAATTATATTTAGTTTGCAACCTGATGGAGGTCAGTATAGATGGACTAATAGAACAAGTCCCACACACAGCTAGAAGCCCAAATATTTTTTCAGAGGTAGAAGCAGAGAAAAATTATATTCAGTTTGCAACCTGATGGAGGTCAGTATAGATGGACTAATAGAACAAGTCCCACACACAGCTAGAAGCCCAAATATTTTTTCAGAGGTAGATGCAGAAATAAAATATATTCAGTTTGCAACCTGATGGAGGTCAGTATAGATGGACTAATAGATAAAGTCCCACACACTGCTAGAAGGCCAAATATTTTTTCAGAGCTAGATGCAGACAAAAAATTATTTTTAATTTGCAACCTGATGGAGGTCAGTATAGATGGACTAATAGAGAAAGTCCCACACACTGCTAGAAGGCCAAATATTTTTTCAGAGCTAGATGCAGAAAAAAATTATATTCAGTTTGCAAACTGATGGAGGTCAGTATAGATGGACTAATAGAACAAGTCCCACACACTGCTAGAAGCCCAAATATTTTTTCAGAGGTAGATGCAGATAAAAATTATTTTTAATTTGCAACCTGATGGAGGTCAGTATAGATGGACTAATAGAGAAAGTCCCACACACTGCTAGAAGGCCAAATATTTTTTCAGAGCTAGATGCAGACAAAAAATTATTTTGAATTTGCAACCTTATGGAGGTCAGTATAGGTGGACTAATAGAGAAAGTCCCACACACTGCTAGAAGGCCAAATATTTTTTCAGAGCTAGATGCAGAAAAAAATTATTTTTAATTTGCAACCTGATGGAGGTCAGTATAGATGGACTACTAGAGAAAGTCTTACACACTGCTAGAAGGCCAAATATTTTTTCAGAGCTAGATGCAGACAAAAAATTATTTTTAATTTGCAACCTGATGGAGGTCAGTATAGATGGACTAATAGAGAAAGTCCCACACACTGCTAGAAGGCCAAATATTTTTTCAGATCTAGATGCAGAAAAAAATTATATTCAGTTTGCAACCTGATGGAGGTCAGTATAGATGGACTAATAGAACAAGTCCCACACACAGCTAGAAGCCCAAATATTTTTTCAGAGGTAGATGCAGATAAAAAATATTTTTAATTTGCAACCTGATGGAGGTCAGTATAGATGGACTAATAGAGAAAGTCCCACACACTGCTAGAAGGCCAAATATTTTTTCAGAGCTAGATGCAGAAAAAAATTATATTCAGTTTGCAACCTGATGGAGGTCAGTATAGATGGACTAATAGAACAAGTCCCACACACAGCTAGAAGCCCAAATATTCTTTCAGAGGTAGATGCAGATAAAAATAATTTTTAATTTGCAACCTGATGGAGGCCAGTATAGATGGACTAATAGAACAAGTCCCACACACTGCTAGAAGCCCAAATATTTTTTCAGAGCTAGATGCAGACAAAAAATTATTTTGAATTTGCAACCTGATGGAGGTCAGTATAGATGGACTATTAGACCAAGTCCCACACACTGCTAGAAGGCCAAATATTTTTTCAGAGCTAGATGCAGACAAAAAATTATTTTGAATTTGCAACCTGATGGAGGTCAGTATAGATGGACTAATAGAACAAGTCCCACACACTGCTAGAAGGCCAAATATTTTTTCAGAGCTAGATGCAGAAAAAAATTATATTCAGTTTGCAACCTGATGGAGGTCAGTATAGATGGACTAATAGAACAAGTCCCACACACTGCTAGAAGCCCAAATATTTTTTTCAGAGCTAGATGCAGAAAAAAATTATATTCAATTTGCAACCTGATGGAGGTCAGTATAGATGGACTAATAGAGAAAGTCCCACACACTGCTAGAAGGACAAATATTTTTTCAGAGCTAGATGCAGACAAAAAATTATTTTGAATTTGCAACCTGATGGAGGTCAGTATAGATGGACTAATAGACCAAGTCCCACACACTGCTAGAAGCCCAAATATTTTTTCAGAGGTAGATGCAGAAAAAAATTATATTCAGTTTGCAACCTGATGGAGGTCAGTATAGATGGACTAATAGAACAAGTTCCAAACACTGCTAGAAGCCCAAATATTTTTTCAGAGCTAGATGCAGATAAAAATTATATTCAGTTTGCAACCTGATGGAGGTCAGTATAGATGGACTAATAGAACAAGTCCCACACACAGCTAGAAGCCCAAATATTTTTTCAGAGGTAGATACAGAAAAAAATTATATTTAGTTTGCAACCTGATGGAGGTCAGTATAGATGGACTAATAGAACAAGTCCCACACACAGCTAGAAGCCAAAATATTTTTTCAGAGGTAGATGCAGAAAAAATATATATTCAGTTTGCAACCTGATGGAGGTCAGTATAGATCGACTAATAGAGAAAGTCCCACACACTGCTAGAAGGCCAAGTATTTTTTCAGAGCTAGATGCAGACAAAAATTAATTTTTAATTTGCAACCTGATGGAGGTCAGTATAGATGGACTAATAGAGAAAGTCCCACACACTGCTAGAAGGCCAAATATTTTTTCAGAGCTAGATGCAGAAAAAAATTATATTCAGTTTGCAACCTGATGGAGGTCAGTATAGATGGACTAATAGAACAAGTCCCACACACTGCTAGAAGCCCAAATATTTTTTCAGAGGTAGATGCAGATAAAAATTATTTTTAATTTGCAACCTGATGGAGGTCAGTATAGATGGACTAATAGAGAAAGTCCCACACACTGCTAGAAGGCCAAATATTTTTTCAGAGCTAGATGCAGAAAAAAATTATATTCAGTTTGCAACCTGATGGAGGTTAGTATAGATGGACTAATAGAACAAGTCCCACACACAGCTAGAAGCCCAAATATTCTTTCAGAGGTAGATGCAGATAAAAATAATTTTTAATTTGCAACCTGATGGAGGCCAGTATAGATGGACTAATAGAGAAAGTCCCACACACTGCTAGAAGGCCAAATATTTTTTCAGAGCTAGATGCAGACAAAAATTTATTTTGAATTTGCAACCTGATGGAGGTCAGTATAGATGGACTAATAGATCAAGTCCCACACACTGCTAGAAGGCCAAATATTTTTTCAGAGCTAGATGCAGACAAAAAAATTATTTTGAATTTGCAACCTGATGGAGGTCAGTATAGATGGACTAATAGAACAAGTCCCACACACTGCTAGAAGGCCAAATATTTTTTCAGAGCTAGATGCAGAAAAAAATTATATTCAGTTTGCAACCTGATGGAGGTCAGTATAGATGGACTAATAGAACAAGTCCCACACACTGCTAGAAGCCCAAATATTTTTTTCAGAACTAGATGCAGAAAAAAATTATATTCAATTTGCAACCTGATGGAGGTCAGTATAGATGGACTAATAGAGAAAGTCCCACACACTGCTAGAAGGACAAATATTTTTTCAGAGCTAGATGGAGAAAAAAATTATATTCAGTTTGCAACCTGATGGAGGTCAGTATAGATGGACTAATAGAACAAGTCCCACACACAGCTAGAAGCCCAAATATTCTTTCAGAGGTAGATGCAGATAAAAATAATTTTTAATTTGCAACCTGATGGAGGCCAGTATAGATGGAGTAATAGAACAAGTCCCACACACTGCTAGAAGGCCAAATATTTTTTCAGAGCTAGATGCAGACAAAAAATTATTTTGAATTTGCAACCTGATGGAGGTCAGTATAGATGGACTAATAGACCAAGTCCCACACACTGCTAGAAGGCCAAATATTTTTTCAGAGCTAGATGCAGACAAAAAATTATTTTGAATTTGCAACCTGATGGAGGTCAGTATAGATGGACTAATAGAACAAGTCCCACACACTGCTAGAAGGCCAAATATTTTTTCAGAGCTAGATGCAGAAAAATATTATATTCAGTTTGCAACCTGATGGAGGTCAGTATAGATGGACTAATAGAACAAGTCCCACACACTGCTAGAAGCCCAAATATTTTTTTCAGACCTAGATGCAGAAAAAAATTATATTCAATTTGCAACCTGATGGAGGTCAGTATAGATGGACTAATAGAGAAAGTCCCACACACTGCTAGAAGCCCAAATATTTTTTCAGAGGTAGATGCAGAAAAAAATTATATTCAGTTTGCAACCTGATGGAGGTCAGTATAGATGGACTAATAGAACAAGTCCCACACACTGCTAGAAGCCCAAATATTTTTTCAGAGCTAGATGCAGATCAAAATTATATTCAGTTTGCAACCTGATGAAGGTCAGTATAGATGGACTAATAGAACAAGTCCCACACACAGCTAGAAGCCCAAATATTTTTTCAGAGGTAGATGCAGAAAAAAATTATATTTAGTTTGCAACCTGATGGAGGTCAGTATAGATGGACTAATAGAACAAGTCCCACACACAGCTAGAAGCCCAAATATTTTTTCAGAGGTAGAAGCAGAAAAAAATTATATTCAGTTTGCAACCTGATGGAGGTCAGTATAGATGGACTAATAGAACAAGTCCCACACACAGCTAGAAGCCCAAATATTTTTTCAGAGGTAGATGCAGAAAAAAAATATATTCAGTTTGCAACCTGATGGAGGTCAGTATAGATGGACTAATAGAGAAAGTCCCACACTCTGCTAGAAGGCCAAATATTTTTTCAGAGCTAGATGCAGGCAAAAAATTATTTTTAATTTGCAACCTGATGGAGGTCAGTATAGATGGACTAATAGAGAAAGTCCCACACACTGCTAGAAGGCCAAATATTTTTTCAGAGCTAGATGCAGAAAAAAATTATATTCAGTTTGCAACCTGATGGAGGTCAGTATAGATGGACTAATAGAACAAGTCCCACACACTGCTAGAAGCCCAAATATTTTTTCAGAGGTAGATGCAGATAAAAAATATTTTTAATTTGCAACCTGATGGAGGTCAGTATAGATGGACTAATAGAGAAAGTCCCACACACTGCTAGAAGGCCAAATATTTTTTCAGAGCTAGATGCAGAAAAAAATTATATTCAGTTTGCAACCTGATGGAGGTCAGTATAGGTGGACTAATAGAACAAGTCCCACACACAGCTAGAAGCCCAAATATTCTTTCAGAGGTAGATGCAGATAAAAATAATTTTTAATTTGCAACCTGATGGAGGCCAGTATAGATGGACTAATAGAACAAGTCCCACACACTGCTAGAAGCCCAAATATTTTTTCAGAGCTAGATGCAGACAAAAAATTATTTTGAATTTGCAACCTGATGGAGGTCAGTATAGATGGACTATTAGACCAAGTCCCACACACTGCTAGAAGGCCAAATATTTTTTCAGAGCTAGATGCAGACAACAAATTATTTTGAATGTGCAACCTGATGGAGGTCAGTATAGATGGACTAATAGAACAAGTCCCACACACTGCTAGAAGCCCAAATATTTTTTTCAGAACTAGATGCAGAAAAAAATTATATTCAATTTGCAACCTGATGGAGGTCAGTATAGATGGACTAATAGAGAAAGTCCCACACACTGCTAGAAGGACAAATATTTTTTCAGAGCTAGATGGAGAAAAAAATTATATTCAGTTTGCAACCTGATGGAGGTCAGTATAGATGGACTAATAGAACAAGTCCCACACACAGCTAGAAGCCCAAATATTCTTTCAGAGGTAGATGCAGATAAAAATAATTTTTAATTTGCAACCTGATGGAGGCCAGTATAGATGGAGTAATAGAACAAGTCCCACACACTGCTAGAAGGCCAAATATTTTTTCAGAGCTAGATGCAGACAAAAAATTATTTTGAATTTGCAACCTGATGGAGGTCAGTATAGATGGACTAATAGACCAAGTCCCACACACTGCTAGAAGGCCAAATATTTTTTCAGAGCTAGATGCAGACAAAAAATTATTTTGAATTTGCAACCTGATGGAGGTCAGTATAGATGGACTAATAGAACAAGTCCCACACACTGCTAGAAGGCCAAATATTTTTTCAGAGCTAGATGCAGAAAAATATTATATTCAGTTTGCAACCTGATGGAGGTCAGTATAGATGGACTAATAGAACAAGTCCCACACACTGCTAGAAGCCCAAATATTTTTTTCAGAGCTAGATGCAGAAAAAAATTATATTCAATTTGCAACCTGATGGAGGTCAGTATAGATGGACTAATAGAGAAAGTCCCACACACTGCTAGAAGCCCAAATATTTTTTCAGAGGTAGATGCAGAAAAAAATTATATTCAGTTTGCAACCTGATGGAGGTCAGTATAGATGGACTAATAGAACAAGTCCCACACACTGCTAGAAGCCCAAATATTTTTTCAGAGCTAGATGCAGATCAAAATTATATTCAGTTTGCAACCTGATGAAGGTCAGTATAGATGGACTAATAGAACAAGTCCCACACACAGCTAGAAGCCCAAATATTTTTTCAGAGGTAGATGCAGAAAAAAATTATATTTAGTTTGCAACCTGATGGAGGTCAGTATAGATGGACTAATAGAACAAGTCCCACACACAGCTAGAAGCCCAAATATTTTTTCAGAGGTAGAAGCAGAAAAAAATTATATTCAGTTTGCAACCTGATGGAGGTCAGTATAGATGGACTAATAGAACAAGTCCCACACACTGCTAGAAGCCCAAATATTTTTTCAGAGGTAGATGCAGATAAAAAATATTTTTAATTTGCAACCTGATGGAGGTCAGTATAGATGGACTAATAGAGAAAGTCCCACACACTGCTAGAAGGCCAAATATTTTTTCAGAGCTAGATGCAGAAAAAAATTATATTCAGTTTGCAACCTGATGGAGGTCAGTATAGATGGACTAATAGAACAAGTCCCACACACAGCTAGAAGCCCAAATATTCTTTCAGAGGTAGATGCAGATAAAAATAATTTTTAATTTGCAACCTGATGGAGGCCAGTATAGATGGACTAATAGAACAAGTCCCACACACTGCTAGAAGCCCAAATATTTTTTCAGAGCTAGATGCAGACAAAAAATTATTTTGAATTTGCAACCTGATGGAGGTCAGTATAGATGGACTATTAGACCAAGTCCCACACACTGCTAGAAGGCCAAATATTTTTTCAGAGCTAGATGCAGACAACAAATTATTTTGAATGTGCAACCTGATGGAGGTCAGTATAGATGGACTAATAGAACAAGTCCCACACACTGCTAGAAGGCCAAATATTTTTTCAGAGCTAGATGCAGAAAAAAATTATATTCAGTTTGCAACCTGATGGAGGTCAGTATAGATGGACTAATAGAACAAGTCCCACACACTGCTAGAAGCCCAAATATTTTTTTCAGAGCTAGATGCAGAAAAAATTTATATTCAATTTGCAACCTGATGGAGGTCAGTATAGATGGACTAATAAAGAAAGTCCCACACACTGCTAGAAGGACAAATATTTTTTCAGAGCTAGATGCAGACAAAAAATTATTTTGAATTTGCAACCTGATGGAGGTCAGTATAGATGGACTAATAGACCAAGTCCCACACACTGCTAGAAGCCCAAATATTTTTTCAGAGGTAGATGCAGAAAAAAATTATATTCAGTTTGCAACCTGATGGAGGTCAGTATAGATGGACTAATAGAACAAGTTCCAAACACTGCTAGAAGCCCAAATATTTTTTCAGAGCTAGATGCAGATAAAAATTATATTCAGTTTGCAACCTGATGGAGGTCAGTATAGATGGACTAATAGAACAAGTCCCACACACAGCTAGAAGCCCAAATATTTTTTCAGAGGTAGATACAGAAAAAAATTATATTTAGTTTGCAACCTGATGGAGGTCAGTATAGATGGACTAATAGAACAAGTCCCACACACAGCTAGAAGCCCAAATATTTTTTCAGAGGTAGATGCAGAAAAAAATTATATTCAGTTTGCAACCTGATGGAGGTCAGTATAGATGGACTAATAGAACAAGTCCCACACACAGCTAGAAGCCCAAATATTTTTTCAGAGGTAGATGCAGAAAAAAAATATATTCAGTTTGCAACCTGATGGAGGTCAGTATAGATGGACTAATAGAGAAAGTCCCACACACTGCTAGAAGGCCAAATATTTTTTCAGAGCTAGATACAGACAAAAATTAATTTTTAATTTGCAACCTGATGGAGGTCAGTATAGATGGACTAATAGAGAAAGTCCCACACACTGCTAGAAGGCCAAATATTTTTTCAGAGCTAGATGCAGAAAAAAATTATATTCAGTTTGCAACCTGATGGAGGTCAGTATAGATGGACTAATAGAACAAGTCCCACACACTGCTAGAAGCCCAAATATTTTTTCAGAGGTAGATGCAGATAAAAATTATTTTTAATTTGCAACCTGATGGAGGTCAGTATAGATGGACTAATAGAGAAAGTCCCACACACTGCTAGAAGGCCAAATATTTTTTCAGAGCTAGATACAGAAAAAAATTATATTCAGTTTGCAACCTGATGGAGGTCAGTATAGATGGACTAATAGAACAAGTCCCACACACTGCTAGAAGCCCAAATATTTTTTCAGAGCTAGATGCAGACAAAAAATTATTTTGAATTTGCAACCTGATGGAGGTCAGTATAGATGGACTAATAGAACAAGTCCCACACACTGCTAGAAGGCCAAATATTTTTTCAGAGCTAGATACAGAAAAAAATTATATTCAGTTTGCAACCTGATGGAGGTCAGTATAGATGGACTAATAGAACAAGTCCCACACACTGCTAGAAGCCCAAATATTTTTTTCAGAGCTAGATGCAGAAAAAAATTATATTCAATTTGCAACCTGATGGAGGTCAGTATAGATGGACTAATAGAGAAAGTCCCACACACTGCTAGAAGGACATATATTTTTTCAGAGCTAGATGGAGAAAAAAATTATATTCAGTTTGCAACCTGATGGAGGTCAGTATAGATGGACTAATAGAACAAGTCCCACACACAGCTAGAAGCCCAAATATTCTTTCAGAGGTAGATGCAGATAAAAATAATTTTTAATTTGCAACCTGATGGAGGCCAGTATAGATGGACTAATAGAACAAGTCCCACACACTGCTAGAAGGCCAAATATTTTTTCAGAGCTAGATGCAGACAAAAAATTATTTTGAATTTGCAACCTGATGGAGGTCAGTATAGATGGACTAATAGACCAAGTCCCACACACTGCTAGAAGGCCAAATATTTTTTCAGAGCTAGATGCAGACAAAAAATTATTTTTAATTTGCAACCTGATGGAGGTCAGTATAGATGGACTAATAGAGAAAGTCCCACACACTGCTAGAAGGCCAAATATTTTTTCAGAGCTAGATGCAGAAAAAAATTATATTCAGTTTGCAACCTGATGGAGGTCAGTATAGATGGACTAATAGAACAAGTCCCACACACTGCTAGAAGGCCAAATATTTTTTCAGAGGTAGATGCAGATAAAAATTATTTTTAATTTGCAACCTGATGGAGGTCAGTATAGATGGACTAATAGAGAAAGTCCCACACACTGCTAGAAGGCCAAATATTTTTTCAGAGCTAGATGCAGACAAAAAATTATTTTGAATTTGCAACCTTATGGAGGTCAGTATAGGTGGACTAGTAGAGAAAGTCCCACACACTGCTAGAAGGACAAATATTTTTTCAGAGCTAAATGGAGAAAAAAATTATATTCAGTTTGCAACCTGATGGAGGTCAGTATAGATGGACTAATAGAACAAGTCCCACACACAGCTAGAAGCCCAAATATTCTTTCAGAGGTAGATGCAGATAAAAATAATTTTTAATTTGCAACCTGATGGAGGCCAGTATAGATGGACTAATAGGACAAGTCCCACACACTGCTAGAAGGCCAAATATTTTTTCAGAGCTAGATGCAGACAAAAAATTATTTTGAATTTGCAACCTGATGGAGGTCAGTATAGATGGACTAATAGACCAAGTCCCACACACTGCTAGAAGGCCAAATATTTTTTCAGAGCTAGATGCAGACAAAAAATTATTTTGAATTTGCAACCTGATGGAGGTCAGTATAGATGGACTAATAGAACAAGTCCCACACACTGCAAGAAGGCCAAATATTTTTTCAGAGCTAGATGCAGAAAAATATTATATTCAGTTTGCAACCTGATGGAGGTCAGTATAGATGGACTAATAGAACAAGTCCCACACACTGCTAGAAGCCCAAATATTTTTTTCAGAGCTAGATGCAGAAAAAAATTATATTCAATTTGCAACCTGATGGAGGTCAGTATAGATGGACTAATAGAGAAAGTCCCACACACTGCTAGAAGGACAAATATTTTTTCAGAGCTAGATGCAGACAAAAAATTATTTTGAATTTGCAACCTGATGGAGGTGGGTATAGATGGACTAATAGACCAAGTCCCACACACTGCTAGAAGCCCAAATATTTTTTCAGAGGTAGATGCAGAAAAAAATTATATTCAGTTTGCAACCTGATGGAGGTCAGTATAGATGGACTAATAGAACAAGTTCCAAACACTGCTAGAAGCCCAAATATTTTTTCAGAGCTAGATGCAGATAAAAATTATATTCAGTTAGCAACCTGATGGAGGTCAGTATAGATGGACTAATAGAACAAGTCCCACACACAGCTAGAAGCCAAAATATTTTTTCAGAGGTAGATGCAGAAAAAAATTATATTCAGTTTGCAACCTGATGGAGGTCAGTATAGATGGACTAATAGAACAAGTCCCACACACAGCTAGAAGCCCAAATATTTTTTCAGAGGTAGATGCAGAAAAAAAATATATTCAGTTTGCAACCTGATGGAGGTCAGTATAGATGGACTAATAGAGAAAGTCCCACACACTGCTAGAAGGCCAAATATTTTTTCAGAGCTAGATGCAGACAAAAATTAATTTTTAATTTGCAACCTGATGGAGGTCAGTATAGATGGACTAATAGAGAAAGTCCCACACACTGCTAGAAGGCCAAATATTTTTTCAGAGCTAGATGCAGAAAAAAATTATATTCAGTTTGCAACCTGATGGAGGTCAGTATAGATGGACTAATAGTACAAGTCCCACACACAGCTAGAAGCCCAAATATTTTTTCAGAGGTAGATGCAGATGAAAATTATTTTTAATTTGCAACCTGATGGAGGTCAGTATAGATGGACTAATAGAGAAAGTCCCACACACTGCTAGAAGGCCAAATATTTTTTCAGAGCTAGATGCAGAAAAAAATTATATTCAGTTTGCAACCTGATGGAGGTCAGTATAGATGGACTAATAGAACAAGTCCCACACACATCTAGAAGCCCAAATATTCTTTCAGAGGTAGATGCAGATAAAAATTATTTTTAATTTGCAACCTGATGGAGGCCAGTATAGATGGCCTAATAGAACAAGTCCCACACACTGCTAGAAGGCCAAATATTTTTTCAGAGCTAGATGCAGACAAAAATTTATTTTGAATTTGCAACCTGATGGATGTCAGTATAGATGGACTAATAGATCAAGTCCCACACACTGCTAGAAGGCCAAATATTTTTTCAGAGCTAGATGCAGACAAAAAATTATTTTGAATTTGCAACCTGATGGAGGTCAGTATAGATGGACTAATAGCACAAGTCCCACACACTGCTAGAAGGCCAAATATTTTTTCAGAGCTAGATGCAGAAAAAAATTATATTCAGTTTGCAACCTGATGGAGGTCAGTATAGATGGACTAATAGAACAAGTCCCACACACAGGTAGAAGCCCAAATATTCTTTCAGAGGTAGATGCAGATAAAAATAATTTTTAATTTGCAACCTGATGGAGGCCAGTATAGATGGACTAATAGAACAAGTCCCACACACTGCTAGAAGGCCAAATATTTTTTCAGAGCTAGATGCAGACAAAAATTTATTTTGAATTTGCAACCTGATGGAGGTCAGTATAGATGGACTAATAGATCAAGTCCCACACACTGCTAGAAGGCCAAATATTTTTTCAGAGCTAGATGCAGACAAAAAATTATTTTGAATTTGCAACCTGATGGAGGTCAGTATAGATGGACTAATAGAACAAGTCCCACACACTGTTAGAAGGCCAAATATTTTTTCAGAGCTAGATGCAGAAAAAAATTATATTCAGTTTGCAACCTGATGGAGGTCAGTATAGATGGACTAATAGAACAAGTCCCACACACAGCTAGAAGCCCAAATATTTTTTTCAGAGCTAGATGCAGAAAAAAATTATATTCAATTTGCAACCTGATGGAGGTCAGTATAGATGGACTAATAGAGAAAGTCCCACACACTGCTAGAAGGACAAATATTTTTTCAGAGCTAGATGGAGAAAAAAATTATATTCAGTTTGCAACCTGATGGAGGTCAGTATAGATGGACTAATAGAACAAGTCCCACACACAGCTAGAAGCCCAAATATTCTTTCAGAGGTAGATGCAGATAAAAATAATTTTTAATTTGCAACCTGATGGAGGCCAGTATAGATGGACTAATAGAACAAGTCCCACACACTGCTCGAAGGCCAAATATTTTTTCAGAGCTAGATGCAGACAAAAAATTATTTTGAATTTGCAACCTGATGGAGGTCAGTATAGATGGACTAATAGACCAAGTCCCACACACTGCTAGAAGGCCAAATATTTTTTCAGAGCTAGATGCAGACAAAAAATTATTTTGAATTTGCAACCTGATGGAGGTCAGTATAGATGGACTAACAGAACAAGTCCCACACACTGCTAGAAGGCCAAATATTTTTTCAGAGCTAGATGCAGAAAAAAATTATATTCAGTTTGCAACCTGATGGAGGTCAGTATAGATGGACTAATAGAACAAGTCCCACACACTGCTAGAAGCCCAAATATTTTTTTCAGAGCTAGATGCAGAAAAAAATTATATTCAATTTGCAACCTGATGGAGGTCAGTATAGATGGACTAATAGAGAAAGTCCCACACACTGCTAGAAGGACAAATATTTTTTCAGAGCTAGATGCAGACAAAAAATTATTTTGAATTTGCAACCTGATGGAGGTCAGTATAGATGGACTAATAGACCAAGTCCCACACACTGCTAGAAGCCCAAATATTTTTTCAGAGGTAGATGCAGAAAAAAATTATATTCAGTTTGCAACCTGATGGAGGTCAGTATAGATGGACTAATAGAACAAGTTCCAAACACTGCTAGAAGCCCAAATATTTTTTCAGAGCTAGATGCAGATAAAAATTATATTCAGTTAGCAACCTGATGGAGGTCAGTATAGATGGACTAATAGAACAAGTCCCACACACAGCTAGAAGCCCAAATATTTTTTCAGAGGTAGATGCAGAAAAAAATTATATTCAGTTTGCAACCTGATGGAGGTCAGTATAGATGGACTAATAGAACAAGTCCCACACACAGCTAGAAGCCCAAATATTTTTTCAGAGGTAGATGCAGAAAAAAAATATATTCAGTTTGCAACCTGATGGAGGTCAGTATAGATGGACTAATAGAGAAAGTCCCACACACTGCTAGAAGGCCAAATATTTTTTCAGAGCTAGATGCAGACAAAAATTAATTTTTAATTTGCAACCTGATGGAGGTCAGTATAGATGGACTAATAGAGAAAGTCCCACACACTGCTAGAAGGCCAAATATTTTTTCAGAGCTAGATGCAGAAAAAAATTATATTCAGTTTGCAACCTGATGGAGGTCAGTATAGATGGACTAATAGTACAAGTCCCACACACAGCTAGAAGCCCAAATATTTTTTCAGAGGTAGATGCAGATGAAAATTATTTTTAATTTGCAACCTGATGGAGGTCAGTATAGATGGACTAATAGAGAAAGTCCCACACACTGCTAGAAGGCCAAATATTTTTTCAGAGCTAGATGCAGAAAAAAATTATATTCAGTTTGCAACCTGATGGAGGTCAGTATAGATGGACTAATAGAACAAGTCCCACACACATCTAGAAGCCCAAATATTCTTTCAGAGGTAGATGCAGATAAAAATTATTTTTAATTTGCAACCTGATGGAGGCCAGTATAGATGGCCTAATAGAACAAGTCCCACACACTGCTAGAAGGCCAAATATTTTTTCAGAGCTAGATGCAGACAAAAATTTATTTTGAATTTGCAACCTGATGGATGTCAGTATAGATGGACTAATAGATCAAGTCCCACACACTGCTAGAAGGCCAAATATTTTTTCAGAGCTAGATGCAGACAAAAAATTATTTTGAATTTGCAACCTGATGGAGGTCAGTATAGATGGACTAATAGCACAAGTCCCACACACTGCTAGAAGGCCAAATATTTTTTCAGAGCTAGATGCAGAAAAAAATTATATTCAGTTTGCAACCTGATGGAGGTCAGTATAGATGGACTAATAGAACAAGTCCCACACACAGGTAGAAGCCCAAATATTCTTTCAGAGGTAGATGCAGATAAAAATAATTTTTAATTTGCAACCTGATGGAGGCCAGTATAGATGGACTAATAGAACAAGTCCCACACACTGCTAGAAGGCCAAATATTTTTTCAGAGCTAGATGCAGACAAAAATTTATTTTGAATTTGCAACCTGATGGAGGTCAGTATAGATGGACTAATAGATCAAGTCCCACACACTGCTAGAAGGCCAAATATTTTTTCAGAGCTAGATGCAGACAAAAAATTATTTTGAATTTGCAACCTGATGGAGGTCAGTATAGATGGACTAATAGAACAAGTCCCACACACTGTTAGAAGGCCAAATATTTTTTCAGAGCTAGATGCAGAAAAAAATTATATTCAGTTTGCAACCTGATGGAGGTCAGTATAGATGGACTAATAGAACAAGTCCCACACACAGCTAGAAGCCCAAATATTTTTTTCAGAGCTAGATGCAGAAAAAAATTATATTCAATTTGCAACCTGATGGAGGTCAGTATAGATGGACTAATAGAGAAAGTCCCACACACTGCTAGAAGGACAAATATTTTTTCAGAGCTAGATGGAGAAAAAAATTATATTCAGTTTGCAACCTGATGGAGGTCAGTATAGATGGACTAATAGAACAAGTCCCACACACAGCTAGAAGCCCAAATATTCTTTCAGAGGTAGATGCAGATAAAAATAATTTTTAATTTGCAACCTGATGGAGGCCAGTATAGATGGACTAATAGAACAAGTCCCACACACTGCTAGAAGGCCAAATATTTTTTCAGAGCTAGATGCAGACAAAAAATTATTTTGAATTTGCAACCTGATGGAGGTCAGTATAGATGGACTAATAGACCAAGTCCCACACACTGCTAGAAGGCCAAATATTTTTTCAGAGCTAGATGCAGACAAAAAATTATTTTGAATTTGCAACCTGATGGAGGTCAGTATAGATGGACTAATAGAACAAGTCCCACACACTGCTAGAAGGCCAAATATTTTTTCAGAGCTAGATGCAGAAAAATATTATATTCAGTTTGCAACCTGATGGAGGTCAGTATAGATGGACTAATAGAACAAGTCCCACACACTGCTAGAAGCCCAAATATTTTTTTCAGAGCTAGATGCAGAAAAAAATTATATTCAATTTGCAACCTGATGGAGGTCAGTATAGATGGACTAATAGAGAAAGTCCCACACACTGCTAGAAGGACAAATATTTTTTCAGAGCTAGATGCAGAAAAAAATTATATTCAGTTTGCAACCTGATGGAGGTCAGTATAGATGGACTAATAGAATGATGCTATGCCCAAAAGATTTTACTTCACTAGGTGCAGTAAAAAAATTGGTATTCTATACATAGGTGGTATATCTTGCAACACAGATAGGCTACTCCACTGACTAACACACTCTGCAATAGTCCAAAAAGGATTAGCTTTGCTAGATTCAGCCAAATGCTGTGAAAAAAACTTGCACAGCACTGGCACAGACCTGCCTGGCAAAAACTGATAGGAACTGATGTAACCTAGTCCTGAAAAGGACTCCAATTACAATTAGTCTTTACTCCCACAATCTATCTATTTAAGAGCACAGACCTGCCTGATAAAAGTCGTAGGAAATGCTGTAACCTAGTCCTTAAAAGGACTGCAATCACAACTATTCCCTACTCCCAAGCTATCTGTAGATTTGTGCGAAAATTGGCTTGAAATTAACAAGGTGTAGCGCACACAGCAACAGCGGTGCCGTCTAACACGCAGCTGCAGCAGTGAGAAAATGGTGGCGACGGGGAAAATGGCTGGGTCTTATAGGGCAAGGACATGTGACATACACTGCCAATGACACATGCCCTTGCTTGTGTGAAAAAAAGCACTTTGCTCCGTGTGTGCGCTGCTGATAGGCTGACAGATTGCACCTCCCCACTGTAAATGCTGGAAAGAGAAAAAAAAATGGAGATCTTCATTATTCCTGCAGAGATCCATCCCCTGCCCCTCCCCCCGCCCCGCTGTACACTCAAACTGCGTATTAACATTAATTTTCATCATTACTGAGAAAAAATCCAGTTATGATTTTGGTGCACGAACAGTTATCGAACATAACCTCGAACAGCCGAATTTTTCTCAAATCGTTCGTGTTCGCCGAACGGCTCGAACACCGCCCAAAACAGCTCGAATTTGAGATTGGCGAACAGTTCGAGTAGATCAACGCTCATCTCTAGTTATGACCACTAACAGCTAACTAACTAACTAACTGTTACTATATGAGTGGTCGTAACCATGGATACCTAAGCTACTGCAATGCCCTGCACATGTAGTAAGCGACATAGCAAATCAGAAGAACTATACTACATTTCTAATTCGAGGTATTTGCTAATATTATTATTTTTACATCTACTACATATTGGGATAGGATCTTGGAGATGGTAATACCACTTTAAGTCTTAAACTGTGCATAAACATTTAGATGTTGCACTTCCCAAGGGTATGGGAGTAAAATTATGCAAAAATTTTACATTTTGAAAAGTCGAAAATTATGAATTAGACTAAAATATCTGGAAACCCAAAACCATGGTCATAATGGGACTACCCCACCCTCCACAAATCCAAGTAAAATTATCTTTAAAAAAACGGAAAATTAAATAATGAATTATGTGCAATAGTCACTATTAGAACCAATTTTACTCCAGAAAAAAAGGCACATAAGCAGTGATGAATTGTCCCCAATGTGTGGACATAGATATCCTTGCTTTTGGCATCGGCTCTGTATGAGAATGGCCACCCGCAATGCTCCTTTATGAAGAATATTTGCACCCCATGGGAGCCAGCCGAATTACCCTTGTCTTCTCCTATGCAATTTAAGCCTAAGTTTATATCATCCCCAACTGCTGCGGATTCAGCAGGACTGTCCCGATTTGGGGGAGCTGTCCCTGGAGGTCCGAGCTATTTTTCGGCCTTTCACTCACGTTGTTTGTGAAGTCTGCAGTGGAATCTTCTCTCATCATTACTGTCAATGTTGTTCCTCCTTCTACTCGGACTCTGCTTATGCTTACAGTAATTTAAAGTGAACCTGTCACCTGTTACATGCTGCCCAATCGGTGGACATCATGTATCACGCACTGGCTGTATCATCTTCATCTGGAATGTCTGACTCCGCATTTCAGCGAAAAATATACCTCAAAAACTGCCAGGGACCTAGACCGTGCTGTAGACTAGTCGGACAGGTGGGTCCCTGGTGGCTTCTTCCTGTCTGCTGTCCTGGATTGAATGGTCTCTACCTATATGTGTGGCGCCCCTGAGGGTTCGGTCGCCACAAGGGGGGATACTGCAGCCTGTCAGCAGGTGTAGTGTCTCCTCACCCAGGTAAGGAAGGTGCACTGGTCAGGACCCTGAATCTACATTCAACACTACACAGTCCTGACCTATGGGAGGCAAGTATGCACCATAGTGCTGCCTCAGCAGGATCACGAATGAGGGGAACCAAAAGTTAGGGGAACCATGTAGTGGGTGAAGGGTAGAACACAGTTTTAGTTTGCACACATAGTTTCATATATATTACCCAGCCATCTTAAGCACAAGGTTCTTTGATTGTGGTCTTTGCAGCTGACAGTGGCCTTGTGTAGGAGCCTGCAGTGTGCTGAAGATGCACGGTCCTCGTGCTCTGACCTTGACATGAGGAGCGGGAAAGAGTTAACAGAGTCTCTACCCCGGTCAAGTTCCCTTGCTTAAGAAGGTCGGAAGCTTTAGTGACAGCTCCACAAGCAAAAGGATCCCAGGGAGCACGGACGGAGCGACGTACGCCACCTGTACTCTCCATTCTGGCCCTGCCAGAGGGACTCCTGCTGCAAGAGGGGTACCGGCCCCCGACATCTGACTTTGCTACTTCACGTCTCTGTCAGAGAAGCCCGGTAGGCTACAGTGGATCCCGTCGGGTGACGGGCGGAACGGAATTGCCGCCTTACCCTATATCTGTGCATAGTCCAGAGGGAGACCCAGCCTTTGCACGCACACACACAGGAGAGGTTCAAAGGGGACTGTTAGGAACACTCGGAGGGTCCTGATTGAAGTACCTGAATTCCTTGGGTGCGCTGAGCCCTCATCCCTGGTGGCCGCAGTGATCCGTGAGGAGCAGGGAGAAGCCTTGCCGCTGCTTAAAAGAACTGTGAGTAAAAGACCTGGAAGACTATCCCTATGGCTTCTGGTTCCTTCATTTCTGCACTGCACCACACAGTACCTGAGTGACCCAGGACTACTCTCCCCATCCTCCTGTCACATCTGCCCTGAGGCCCAGCTCCGCCTGTGGGGAGTTTTAACATCGCCTGCTGCCACAACATCCATCCTCAGAGGACTGCTAGCAGCGCTGGTGGCGCATCACCAGACACCACAGGTGGCGTAGTCGATAATACCACTCAACCCTGATAGCCCATTACTTTTTAATGTGACGGCCCTGGGCACGGAACGGGTCCAGGCCACGACTGCCTCCCCAACATCTGACCCGGCTCCGAGTACCCCATTTCCCAGGGAGGGCTGTGAGCGTCACATACTTGGCGTAGTCGGCAGGATTGCGTGCCCGCAGCAAAGGAAGAAGATTGCCCATTGCTACCGGGTACTGCGCGCCTTTTTCCACAGACTGTCGTTTTTCACTTAAAATGGCGCCCGCCCAAGAAGAACGGACGCCATAATGTGCAGAAAGGACAGCGTCTCAGCACCTCCCATCGTGGGCCTGGCTCCCCAATGGCGCCAAAAGTGCAGACCGCCCCTTCCATTAGAGACTGTCCACGGGGTAGTGTCCGTCACCCCAGAGGGGACGACTGAAGGAGTGCCTGTCAGCCTGCCGCCCTGGAGCCGCCCCAAAAAGAGGTGGAGACGAAGGAAACAACAAGGTGCGGCCATAACAGTCCGAGACTTACCGCACACAGCAGCAGTAATGGACGCCGCCGAGGAGAGTTCTTCCGAGTCCTCCAACGTTGGCCCACGAGCTGCTACCTCCCTCGGTATGGAGGGAATTCACCTGACCCCGGAGGAGGCCGAGTTCCTCCGCAGTGAAACGAAGGACCTGATACGGAGGGTCGAAGAGGCCGCAGCCCAGGCGGAGGAAGCCCAGGAGGCACCGTGCAGCCCCGGAACGGGTAAGGAGAAAACCCCTATCCCGGGCGCGGGACACAACGTGGCCCTCCTGGATCTCGTGCCGGCACCCCCATCCTCGGGAGCTACCCTGGGAGCAGTTATTCGCCCCGGATCCTGAGGCCCAAGCCGTCGCAGCCTCCGGAAGCCTGCTATGCCTTCCGACTCTCGGTTCAGAGGATCCCACGTTTCTTGGGCTGACCATCTGCCCCAACCCGGACTAGTCCACACAAGGACGAGGACTTGCATCAACCCCTGCTGTCGCCACTACCTGCGCCTCCGGTCGCCTGCCCGGCGGCGGAAGAGATGGCCTGGGACAACCAAGGGGGGGGGGGGAGTCCGTTTTATAGCCCAACGTCTGACCTCAGAGGTAAAAACCGGTCTAGAGTGGCTCTCCTGGAGGTCCAGCTCGGGATCTTCATGCCCTGCAGCCACCCCAGGGCCTACGTTGAGGGTTGGGACGGGTCCCTCATGCTGCTGGACTCGCCCCTTTGGCAAAGTTTTCTAGTTATATAATGTTTTATATTTTTGTACTTTTGCACTTTATCTATTTACTGTTTGTAACGTTCAAGTATCCTTGCCTCCCATAATGGGAAGATTGTTATGTTCCTATGAAAATGTCTTTACCAGGCTTTGCTCTCTTTGCAGCCCGCGGACGTGCTGTGTTTTACCAGGGGGGAATGTGGTGCCCCTGAGGGTTCGGTCGCCACAAGGGGGGATACTGCAGCCTGTCAGCAGGTGTAGTGTCTCCTCACCCAGGTAAGGAAGGTGCACTGGTCAGGACCCTGAATCTACATTCAACACTACACACTCCGTACCTATGGGAGGCAAGTATGCACCATAGTGCTGCCTCAGCAGGATCACGAGTGAGGGGAACCAAAAGTTAGGGGAACCATGTAGTGGGTGAAGGGTAGAACACAGTTTTAGTTTGCACACATAGTTTCATATATAATAGCCAGCCATCTTAAGCACAAGGTTCTTTGATTGTGGTCTTTGCAGCTGACAGTGGCCTTGTGTAGGAGCCTGCAGTGTGCTGAAGATGCACGGTCCCCGTGCTCTGACCTTGACATGAGGAGCGGGAAAGAGTTAACAGAGTCTTTACCCCGGTCAAGTTCCCTTGCTTAAGAAGGTCGGAAGCTTTAGTGACAGCTCCACAAGCAAAAGGATCCCAGGGAGCACGGACGGAGCGGCCTACGCCACCTGTACTCTCCATTCTGGCCCTGCCAGAGGGACTCCTGCTGCAAGAGGGGTACCGGCCCCCGACATCTGACTTTGCTACTTCACGTCTCTGTCAGTAATTAGGCTACAGTGGATCCCGTCGGGTGACGGGCGGAACGGAATTGCCGCCTTACCCTATATCTGTGCATAGTCCAGAGGGAGACCCAGCCTTTGCACGCACACACACAGGAGAGGTTCAAAGGGGACTGTTAGGAACACTCGGAGGATCCTGATTGAAGTACCTGAATTCCTTGGGTGCGCTGAGCCCTCATCCCTGGTGGCCGCAGTGATCCGTGAGGAGCAGGGAGAAGCCTTGCCGCTGCTTAAAAGAACTGTGAGTAAAAGACCTGGAAGTCTATCCCTATGGCCTCTGGTTCCTTCATTTCTGCACTGCACCACACAGTACCTGAGTGACCCAGGACTACTCTCCCCATCCTCCTGTCACATCTGCCCTGAGGCCCAGCTCCGCCTGTGGGGAGTTTTAACATTGCCTGCTGCCACAACATCCATCCTCAGAGGACTGCTAGCAGCGCTGGTGGCGCATCACCAGACACCACAGGTGGCGTAGTCGATAATACCACTCAACCTTGATAGCCCATTACTTTTTAATGTGACGGCCCTGGGCACGGAACGGGTCCAGGCCACGACTGCCTCCCCAACATCTGACCCGGCTCCGAGTACCCCATTTCCCAGGGAGGGCTGTGAGCGTCACATATGCGCATATAGGCAGACACTTGTAAATCCAGGGCAGCAGGCAGGGAGAAGACACCAGGGACCCACCTGTCCGACTAGTCTACAGCGCGGCTCGGTCCCCTGCGGCTTTTAAAGTATCAAAAAGAAGGAAAACCTGCACCACCTACATATGGCAGAAAAAGACAGACCACACAGGCACTATATCAGCAAAATACGGTATTGGTGGTGCAAAGCTTTATATTTAGAATTAATGGCAATTCATAGAAGAAAACCCACGAGCCACAGGCTGCTGTGTAGAGAGTGGGAAAATTTTTCATACTTGAATGTGCAATGTATTCTGCTGATTTACAGGCTCAATGTACTGATATAAAGAGATACATCTCTACATACCAATGCATTTCTATGTACCTGTAGTCTAGAGGTCAGACATTTATTTTCTTCCTATAAAATGACTACAAAATAATGGAAAACAATGACATAATGACATTTTTAATGCACTTTTTGTTAAAATAAAGATCACAGATTAACAAATAACAGATATATGTGGTATCCCTGTAATTATAACAACTTGTACAATACAGTGAACAGATTATTTACGGTGACCGGTAAATGTCAGAATTGATATTTTTTTCTCCAATAAACGCATACAAAATTTTAGAAAAATGTAACACTGAGGCCGTGTTCACACATAGCAGAAAAAATATGCAGCATTGGCATTGCTTTTTATGTGCATATTTTCTGTAGAAGTCCACACAAACGACACAATAACAATATTCTCTGATAATTGCAATTTTACTGTTTTTTTAATGAGTTTTCCCTGTTATTTGATTTGTTTTGGTACAGATTTGAAGTGGCATTTATGAATACTTTTTTATAATACAGAAAAGCTTTCATTCTGCACATGAAAATGCAACTGCAATTTTTTTTACTGCTTGTTTTTTCAAGCACAACATAGAAGCTTAGGCTATGTTCCCACGATGAGCTTTTGGTAAGTTTTTGATGTTGCAGATGTTCTGCACCATTTCTGCACCCATTAAGTAAAACAAGTTACTTGCATTTTTCAAAAATATGCAGCGTAATAAATTCCCCAAAAGCTCATTGTGGAAACTTAGCCTTAGGGCTCTTTCACGCGTCAGTGTTTCCGGTACGTGTGGTGACAGTTTCCACCCGTACCGGAAACACTGAAACACGTGGACCCATTCAAATAAATGGGTCTGTGAATGTCAATGTGTTTCCACAGACTGTCTGTCCGTGTGATCCACACGTAGACATGTCCATTTTTGGCCGGCAGTATGGATCACACGGACCCATTCAAGTCAATGGGTCCGTGTAAACACGTACCTCACACGGATGCCATACGTGTGACACGACACGTACTGGTGCTTGGGAATCAGCGGTATAGTTAGCGCTGTTCCCAAGCACCAGGTGCTGAACGCTACCCTCATCATAGTAACCTGCCGCCGATGCGATCAGCACCAGCAGGGACAATGATGAGAGTAGCAGTGTCTGCTTCCGCAGTATCCACCTGTAAAAATAAGAATAAAATAAAAAAATCTTTATACTCACCTGTCCTAAGTCTACCCTGCTGTAATCCATGCACCCTTTGGTGACCTTATGCAGTCAGAAGTTGATGGATTCCAAATAGAAGACACTTGACCTGCTGGCATAGGCTTTCTGCAGGGATTTTATCAAGTAACCAAGGGATAACTTTTAATAAAGATACATAAGTGAGGCAGTTTTTACAAGTAGCGGCTGTACTGCAGCCACAAAGCGTTAGAAACCCGCAGCAACCTTGAGCCTTTGTAATCTTTTAACAGCCGCTTACACAATCAATTAATTATCCAAAGAAATAGCTGTTTCAGCTGCAAAACAGCTCAACTGTTAAAATGAGCCACACAGTTTTGCAGGTGAAAGAGCTTTTTACCTCTAAAATGAAGTGACTGTGTAAGGTGAAGAGCTCAACATCTTAGGGCTGCTGCAGTATTCGGTCGCTGCATGTGAAAACAACCTAAATGTTTTCATTTTATTCATAGACCACAATTATGTATTAGTGAAGTATAACATTTTAAACCAGAAAAGCACATTTTTAAATAGCATGTCCTTTTGGGGCACAGTTGTTACGGTTCAATTGACAACATACATATTGGTTAACCGTGCTAATAAAGACCAATATGAAACAAAAGCCATTGTCCGTCTGGCATCAAGACATCTGGAATGGACAGAGTTGGCAAGCAGGCATGTGCAATAACATTGTACATAGGTATTAACAATGTGAGAATGAAACAGAAATTGGTGAAAAAGCTCAGTATTCATGAAAAAAAGATAGAGCAGGGATGCACAACATTTTTTTAGTCCAAGGGCCAAATTTTCATGCTGAACCAATCCCAAGGGCTGCAAAAAAATGTTAAGTGGTACGTACATGTATACACCTCCAGAATGACCGTCCATACATTAATATATCATCAGAACCAAATTTTGAGTGTTTGAGAAGGATTTGAAAAATTTCTGCTCAGCTTCTGCTCCAAAAAAAAAATCAGTGTGTACACACCCAAACTTACACTGAGTTTTTGGAGCAGAAGCTCAACCAAATCCTCCTCATAATCTCTAAAGTCTAAGTCTTGAGGATTTTTCAGTCTCAACGTAGCCATGAAGCTCGTTATAGATTGCTACATGTGTACAAGATCAGAACCACCATCAGTACATGAATGCAGAATCAGAACTGGAATCAATACATGAAGACATCACTAGGACCACTGTCAGTACATAAATACATAGCTAGGACCACCCTCGACAGGGCTGGTTTTACATTAAGTGGGGCTCTGAACGAAAAAAAAAAATTGAGCCTCAAATTCTACACTCAAATAATGATATTACCAGTACGGCCACTAACCCATAGCCTGTCTAATAAGACACTGATACCTGGCAAATATGTGTCCCACCAGGTATATGTAGATGACATGTCATCAGCTTGTGTCACCTCTTGATGCAACAATGAATGATATGATGATGGTCAAGCACTTTAAGCTTAAGTCAAAAGATTCACTTAAATGAGTTGTTTGGTGAAAACAAATTATCAACTATCCACAGAATAGGTAATAAATTATTGATCTGTGGGGGTGACCACTGGGACCCACACTGATCGGCAGAACAGGGAATTTTTATCCCCAAGAGAATGAAGCAGCAGTGCGCATATGCAAACTGTGCTCCATTCATTTCCTATGCAGCTGCTGACTTCTGTTGTAGGCTTTTTCTGGAGAGCCTTAGAAAGGATGAATGGATCAGCAGTCAGGCATTCCCTGTTCTGATGATTGGTGCGGGTTCCAGAAGTTGGACACCCACCGATCAGTAACTTATCGCATATCCTGTGTTTTCACTGCACTACCGCTTTAACCTCCTAATACCGCATGTGTCATACAGCATATTAAGATCTCTGAAACCACTGGTAAGGGGGGCATTCACCCTCGCTCCCTCTCCCTTTCTCTTTTGCAGTAGGACAAGAGCTTGCAATCTAAGCGGTCTTAAAATAGACTGGTACAATGGGCATAAAGTAGTAGGAAATTAGGTATAGTTGGATAGTGACAATCCTAACTAAAATGCATGCAGCTCCTTTTGGAAATGAAAGACCCCTGCAGTGTCAACGAGGATATCTTTTTTGCGTGAGACAAAGGTTATAGATTGGATAGATAATTAAGGCAGGATGCCTATTGTCTCTTCAGAAAGTACATCCTGGGAGGCTTTGTTTCCCCAGGGAAAATGTTATACCCACAATAGCCAGCCCAGCCTTGGGATCTCCAAAAGAAAATTATGAACATCGAGTCTAGTATAGATCTGATAGTGATGCGACATACATTTTCAGCTTCAGGGCGAATTGGGGAAGAAAATATATGTTTTTTCATAGCTGTAACCCCTGCCTATAGGCCACAAATCAATAGTGTACAGATAACTGACACCAGCCATGTTATGTTTGGTTTCTGGGGAAAGGTAGAATCCCAATAAAAATTATGGTGGCGATCTTGAACATCTGCGGTCATCAGGAATAAAGTTATCACATAAGTTGGGAATTTCATAAAATCCTGAAGGGCTGAGGACATCCCACAACCCAGCCCATGTGAGGTCATCACAGGGGGGGGAATTTGGGTGTAACTTAGATGCTGATAAAAGATCAAGACAAATTATGATCTGTGCTCAATGCTGAGGGAGATAAATACCAGTGTAGGCTTGATCCCTTAACCATATATTTCAATCGGATTGCTCCCATCCACTAAGCTGAATCATCTCTGTGATTGGCGTAGTAAGTTATTTTGTTAATTCTGTTTCTATTTTATGTAATTGTATATGCTGTATTGTTTTGTTACCCTTTGTAAAATCTTTTGTATATTTTCTATACATACTGCCTATCGTTCTGGATTAAATATAAAATGTAATAGTTCTGTTCCTTTTATTCTGTAAACCGTGACCTGAAGCCATACGCTACCAGAACCAGGCGTCCAGTCGGCCTGTATATTAAACACGACTGGTGGTGGCAGTGAGTTGTACTTGGGTTATTGTGGAGTTAGCGGTGATTGTACCGGGGGTATATACATATATACACATACTCATATTCCATGTGTTGGAGTCGGAGGTGTATATACCATACGCTCACTGTTAGATTCCCGATAATCGGCCTATTAGTGGAAACAACATGCGGTCTCCTCCGCTAATCGTCGGTCAATTGCGTAATTCTACGTATGATAGGGGGCAGCAGAGAGCTGTTCTCTTCAAAGATAACAGCGGGTGGGTTAAGTTACGATCCCTCTGGCTGCAATCTTTGACAGCATGTGACGCGCCCCCTGGGCAGTGCTGTTAGGGATACCCGGAGCCGGATCAGATGGGGGTTGTCGTCTCCGAGTGGCTGTGACCCGGTCCGTGCCCAGGGTGTCAAGCTCAGTGTGTGGCAGTCCTTATGATGTTACTAGATGTTCTTTTGTGTCGACTACGCCACCCGTTGAATTGCGGTCAATACGGCCGCCGCTGCAGCAGGGTCCACTGAGGCTGATGATGTGAGTGCAGCTTAGGTAGTATAACCCCCAACGGGAGGGGTATAGCCTCAGGGGGTCAGTTGCAGAGGATGGGGGTTGTGGTGGTGCAGCGGGGATGGAAATGAGACTCAGAGTCGGGCTGTGCAGTTCAGGGTTTGTTTACTTACTGCAGTTGTTCTGGTCACTCCGGCCTTAAGTGACCACCCGAGCCGTGCTGCGTCCACCAGGTCCTGGACTCAGCCAACCCCCAGGTGATTCTGGAGCGTGGTCCTGAGCTCCCTTTCTGTCCTGTCCTCTTCTCTGGCCTTCCCCACCAGGGATCCACCTATGTCCGGCTCCCTCGGGCCTCTTGGTGGTAAACCCTTGTCTCTGGGTTCCCTGACCCTATTCCTGGTCTGCCTTCCGGGTGGATTTAGTGGGTGATCGTGGCAGATCGATCCTGCCCACGACCTCCGGTTCCTGGCTAAGGTGTGCTGTAGCCTCTGCCAGCTTGGGATCCGGTACCCTGTTGCCAACTCTTCACCCTCTAGTCTAATTTGGGCTCTTGGAGTTCCTTCTTTCTCCCCCTCTGGGTCTTTCTTTCTCCTCTCTCTCTCTCTTGGCCTTGGAGCTGCTCTTCTCCTCTGCTCTAACAGACTGACCTCACTCTGCAAAAGACTGACAGACTGACCTCACTCTGCAAAAGACCCTGTCCTAAGATGGTGCCCACCTTATATACTCCCTCTATGTGTGAGCTCAGGTGACCAGCACCCAATGAGCTCCTAGCACTACCCAGACTGCTCCCCCTATCTGCCCCTACACTACTGGGATGTTCCACCCCCCTCCCACTCCAGCCAGGAACAGACACTGTCGTACCTGCACATTTCTCTAGTGGGAGTACCATCGGTCTGTTCCCCGGAAATGGGATGTGTGTAGTGCATGCAGCTAACTGAGCTCAGTTCCACACTCCATCCTTACCCGGGAGTGGAATATCACACCTCTGGGTGAGGTGCAATACCCCTGTAGCAGCCGAATCCTCAGGGTGCTACATTCCCCCCTGGTAAATCACAGCACGTCCTCGGGCTGCAAGATATAAACATCCACAAACATACAATTTTTTTCATAAACATAAACATATAAAACATATAAAACATCATATACATCATCAGCAGCAATAAACTTTTCATATAAACATTCTTGTTTCTGGTTCCTCCGGTCACGGTGCAACTTGTGACCGGGTATAGTGCAACAGTTTCTTTAAGAAAATGGTTTTCCTATAAAACCAGTAGGGGGCGCTTTAGGAAGCGCAACTATATACAAAAGGGAAGGTGGCCGCTCTCAGTCCTCGGCCAGGTTTTAGGGAGGAATGACCGCTCTCAGTCCTCGGTCAGTGGGAATAGGGACACACGGGTTTCAGTTCAATTCGCTGGTCCCAACGGGGACTATAATAGCAGCAACAGTTTTTGGTACCTTTACGGGTAACTATATGCAGTCTCTTCACTACCGTACTCAACGACGGCGTCCTCCTGCTCTTTCTTTGTGGACAGTTTCAGTTTCAGACCCGTCCGGGTCCTCTTGCTCCTCCTCACACCGCAGCTCCTCCTCCGTCAGGCGATGCACATGGAGGGCGTAGGGTCCTTTGGCACACTTGTGCCGGGTGAAGGTGACCTCGTCCCCTAAATACAGGTCACGACCTCTGTGTCCCTCCGGTAGGTGGGACTCAACGTCTCTCCTGGTCACGAAGACGTCGCCTGGGGTGCGGTGATCCCTGATGAAACCCCACCCATGCTGCAGATTGAACTTTATCACAGTCCCGATGGTACGGGGACCATGCGCTGCACGAGGGTTTCTCCTGGTCCGGCTCTTCTGCTCCGCGCTCCTTATTTGGGCTTGTTGTTCCCGGACCCGCCTCTCTCTCCGCTCCCTCTCAAAGACCTCGAGCTGCTGGCGGCAGCACTCTGCACGCTCCGCTGCGGCTGCCCGAGTCTCCTGAGTGAACCCCATGAGGTCTTCTCCGGTGGGATCCCACTCAAACTGGGTCTCTTCTAGCGGGGGCGAGATCCTCTTCATGGGCTTTGGAGCCGGGATCAGGGGTTCGCACATGGCCCTTGCTTTTTGCAGCTCCAGCTGGATGTATTCCTGGGGCCATACGAAGGGCTGCCCATCCGGGCACGTATGCTGGGCGAACAAGTCCTCACCCAGGTGCGGTACTTTAGGTGTTATGGGCGCCGTGGTGGTAGCGGCGCCCGGGTTAACCAGGCCTTGCGACCAGGCCTGGGGCACCTTGAAAGTAAAGGGCACCGTAAGAACGGCGGCGCCCTGGGTTATTCGGCCCTGCGACCAGGCCGGTGGCTCCGCGGAGGTAGGGGGCGCTGTTGGTATTGCGTCGCCCGGGGGTACTAGGCCTTGCGACCAGGCCGATGGTACTTCCTGCTTGGCCACGCTCGGGGTCGAGGCGTGTGACGTCACAGGGGTCGCGGCTTCCGTTTGAGGCCTAGTCTGCGGCGGTGACGTTGCAGCGACGGGCACGGCAGGGGGTACTTCGGGCTCTGCGACGGGGAGCTGGGGCAGGCACGCGGTTTCCCGGCTCGGGGTAGTGACGTCCCCTTTACCTGCCTCCATTCGTTCGGCTCCCTTCTCGGCGCCGTCTCCGGCCTTCAGTCCTCCTGCGCCATCCTCAGAGGCGGTCTGTCTCCTCGTCTCGGGTGGCGTGCTCCGCTGACGAGTCTCGGTCTGCTGGGCCATCTCTCGGCTCCACTCCGCCAACGTCTCTCGTTGCACCCGGGCCAACCTCTGTGCGAGGCCCTCCAGCGCAGTCTGTGCACACTCCCGATCTCGGGGGAGCTGTGCTAGGATCTCCAGCAGGCCTTCTGGAGTGGCGACCTGCAACAGGCTCCTGACCACTGGGTCGGTGCTGCCTGGAGTGGCGGCCCGCATCAGGCTCCTGACCACTGGGTCGGTGCTGCCTGGCTCTCCCTCCATCTCCGGGTGTGCTTTCTCTGGACTCTCTTCCAGACGTCTTGTCTCCGGGTGCGCTCTCTCCAGACTGCTCCAGGCGACACCCATCTTTGTTCTCTTCTTCTGTCTCCGCCCACATCGAGGGTGGTCCCGGGGCAACTTCAGTTCCAGGGGCAGTTCTCTCACGCTGATGGACACTTCCAGCATCACAGTCTCTGTTGGTGGGCGCGGTTTCCGCTTTTGGCGCCATTCTTCGACCTGGCCCACGATGGGAGGTGACCTCTTGCCACCCTCTGGCACGCCCATAATGGCGTCCGCTCTTCCAAGGCGGGAAATCTTCGGAAATGGCGGGAATCGTCTCCCAGTGGCGGGAAACTCCATGGATGGCGGGAAAAAGCTGCAAATGGCGGACAACCGGCGGGAAACGACCTGTGATGGGGCCCGATGGCGGGGACCCTCCGGAACCGGCAGGAGACTTCTTTTTAAGGTAACGATGAACTTTTCTTCAGGCACGCAGTACCCGGTTGTTGCGGGCACGTTATCCTGCCGACTACGCCAAAGTTGACGCGCCCCCTGGGCAGTGCTGTTAGGGATACCCGGAGCCGGATCAGATGGGGGTTGTAGTCTCCGAGTGGCTGTGACCCGGTCCGTGCCCAGGGTGTCAAGCTCAGTGTGTGGCAGTCCTTATGATGTTACTAGATGTTCTTTTGTGTCGACTACGCCACCCGTTGAATTGCGGTCAATACGGCCGCCGCTGCAGCAGGGTCCACTGAGGCTGATGATGTGAGTGCAGCTTAGGTAGTATAACCCCCAACGGGAGGGGTATAGCCTCAGGGGGTCAGTTGCAGAGGATGGGGGTTGTGGTGGTGCAGCGGGGATGGAAATGAGACTCAGAGTCGGGCTGTGCAGTTCAGGGTTTGTTTACTTACTGCAGTTGTTCTGGTCACTCCGGCCTTAAGTGACCACCCGAGCCGTGCTGCGTCCACCAGGTCCTGGACTCAGCCAACCCCCAGGTGATTCTGGAGCGTGGTCCTGAGCTCCCTTTCTGTCCTGTCCTCTTCTCTGGCCTTCCCCACCAGGGATCCACCTATGTCCGGCTCCCTCGGGCCTCTTGGTGGTAAACCCTTGTCTCTGGGTTCCCTGACCCTATTCCTGGTCTGCCTTCCGGGTGGATTTAGTGGGTGATCGTGGCAGATCGATCCTGCCCACGACCTCCGGTTCCTGGCTAAGGTGTGCTGTAGCCTCTGCCAGCTTGGGATCCGGTACCCTGTTGCCAACTCTTCACCCTCTGGTCTAATTTGGGCTCTTGGAGTTCCTTCTTTCTCCCCCTCTGGGTCTTTCTTTCTCCTCTCTCTCTTGGCCTTGGAGCTGCTCTTCTCCTCTGCTCTAACAGACTGACCTCACTCTGCAAAAGACTGACAGACTGACCTCACTCTGCAAAAGACCCTGTCCTAAGATGGTGCCCACCTTATATACTCCCTCTATGTGTGAGCTCAGGTGACCAGCACCCAATGAGCTCCTAGCACTACCCAGACTGCTCCCCCTATCTGCCCCTACACTACTGGGATGTTCCACCCCCCTCCCACTCCAGCCAGGAACAGACACTGTCGTACCTGCACATTTCTCTAGTGGGAGTACCATCGGTCTGTTCCCCGGAAATGGGATGTGTGTAGTGCATGCAGCTAACTGAGCTCAGTTCCACACTCCATCCTTACCCGGGAGTGGAATATCACACCTCTGGGTGAGGTGCAATACCCCTGTAGCAGCCGAATCCTCAGGGTGCTACACATGTATCTTAGATCTTAGCCCCTTAAAGACACTGGTAAGTAATTGTTTTCATGTCTTTATTCCTGTGTTTCAACCAGTCGACATAGCCATACGAGGGATGTTTTTCCCAGGATGAGTTGTAATTTAATGGTAGAATTTTGGCTTACAAATGTGTTGAAAAACTTTTGGTATCTTTTTTTAGACCCTCATTCACATATCCGTGATTAAAAACATAAGTGAAAAAATGTTACCAGTGTCATAAGTGTTGTGTATCAGTGTGTCTGTTTTTACCATCAGTCATCAGTGTTTTTCACAAATAGATAAAGAAATAATGAAATTACAAAGCTTCTCCTATACTTTGCAATGTTAAACAAAGGAAGGACACAGATGGCATACGGACGCCATCCGCATGCTGTACGTGTTTTCCACAGACCCATAGACTTGTATTGGCCCTTGTCATCTGTGCTGCCGGGAAAAAACTAACATGTCTTCATGTGTCTTACATGGACACATGCGTTGTATAAGAAAAGGACATGTGAATAGCACCATATGTTAAAATGGGTACACGTTCATCAGAAAAATATACAATAATGCCCAGTGTAAATAAGCTGCTGCAGCTGATCACAAGTGGTCCTGTGGCTGGCGAGCGCGGTGACATTATCATTTCTGGTGCCAGCACACATCACAGACATCCAGGTATTTGAGTGACAGCAGGTATTTTTGATTTTATTTTTTTTTATCACTTTAAGTTTGTTCTTTTTCTTTCTCGTTATTTTTAAAAAACTTTTATTACATTAGGGGTTAGGAAGCTGCCTAGTGTGTTATTTTACTGTGTGTGTGGCTGGTGTTGTTGAGGTCCAGAATAAATCTCACCAGTGACCAGTCTTGTGTTACTGGCTAAGGGCTCATTCAAACATCTGATTTTCATGCACGAGTGCCATCCGTGTTATTCACAGATCGTACATGATAGTCTATGGTGCCACTCCCATTCACATGAAAATCGCGGAGGTGTGTCCAATTTTGTTCCGAGGATCAGATCAAAATCTGCAGTTCAAATCAATGGGCCCGTGAAAAATCAGACCGCACTCGAATGACATCCAAGTGCAGTCCAATTTTCATGGACTATCAAAAAGGAATATGTGGAGAAACTTTTTTTTATTATTATTTCTATATTTAAATATACATATAATTCTTATAAAAATATATCAGCAGTTTCTTAGCACAGAATAGTAAAATATTGCTGTTGACAGTAATCAACCATCACCAACAATCATGCAAAGTTTTAAATAGCATTGTGTGAAAACTATAGGTACATAATGTGTATGTTACCTCCTGACACTGCAAAGCAGATGTCAGCATGTAGTATAAGTCACTATGTGTCGCAGGCTCCCAGGCAGCAGAGGCAGAGCAGAGGTGAGCAGGGCTGCTCCCCTGACCTATGCCACTGCAATGAATGGAGCTACAAATGAGTGGATGTGCTGCTTATCACTCTGCCTGTTGTCCTACTGAGTGCTAAGCTGTCCAGCGTTATTTGTAGCTCCATCGCAGGCAGATGTCAGGAGAGCACTGCTCACTTCATCTCAGTCTCGGGATCTGCTCAGGTGAACAGTGCGCTCCTGACTTCTGTTACAGTGATAGACCTACAGATGACACTGGACAGCACAGCACTCAGCAGGACAAGAGGCAGAGTGATAAGCACATCTCTGCTATAGAAAGCAAGTACTGAGTGAGCACAATGCAGGAGGCACCTCTGTAGATAGGGGGCCCTGGGCCCAGTGCCCAATCTTTTCTTCCCCTAACGTCAGTCCTGACTGTCAGTACATGAATACCTCACCAGAACCACTGTCAGTACATGGATACCTCACCAGAACCACTGTCAGTACATGGATACCTCATCAGTACCACAGTCAGTACAGAAATACATCACTAAGCTTAGTACAGTGATCAATTGCAGTGTCAGGTCAGCCTCATGTACACTTGTATCATGTAAACGTGCAATTTCCAGTATGTCCTTAACAATGGTAAAGAGACGCTGGGAGTTGTTTTTAACAGCCATCATTGGACTGTGGACCATACAGAAACCACAGTACAGATAAGACACAGGCAGTGTCACAAATAAATATTTACATTAAGGTACATTATAGGTGACATCTTCTCTGATTGAAGTCATTCTCATCCATTTTGTCTTAGACCCCTTTGTCATAGTAGAGATGCCATGATGAGATTGCACACCCACAGACTTCCAGACTTCCCTGTTCTCCGGTCTTCTGCAGCACATCCCGACACAGTACACTTAAAATAAAAGTAGCATTATAATGCCGCATGGATAAAAATGTCTGCCCCATACTGTGCCCTTGAATATATAATTGCCTCTCACTGTGCTTCATGCACAAAATTTCCCCCTCACATTGCCCCTCTCTATAATGTCCCCCCCACACTTCCTTTCACCATAATGCCCATCATCAATAATGTCCCCCCACACTGCCCTCTCTCTAAAATAACTCCCCACACTGCTCCTCTCCAAAATATCCCCCACACAACCCCCCTTCATATTGTCACCCCACACACTGCACCTCTCCAAAATGTCCCCCACATTGCCACTCTGCATAATGTCCCCATTACATTCCCCCTCTCCAAAATATTCCTCCACATTGCCCTTCTACATAATGTCCCACACCCCACCACTGCACCCTTGTTATACTGTGCCCTCTTTACAAAACAATTTCATACCATTGCCCCATAATTTACCATCCCAGTAACAGCAAATCCCCCCCACATCTTTTAAAATAGTCAGGATATTTAATCTTCGGCACCTCCATGGAGCGCTTACCATTCCCCAATGCGTCCTTGTCACCTCTGCAGCGTCAGCTGCTCTGTCCCTGTCCCGACGTGAAGACATTTGAACATAGTAAGATGAGAACTGGCGTCTCCCGGTTCTCCGTAGGCCACAAAACATCCTTTGGCAAGCCACATGCGGCCTGCGGGCCATATGTTGTACAGGCCTGAGATAGAGGAAAGATAACCACAAGACAGAAAAGAAAAGTAAGGGGGAAGATAAAAACAAAGGGAGAAAAATAAAAGATACAGGAAGGTCAAACCTCCTATGAAGAAACATTGCAAAGGGGTCACCCCTAATGTCAACCAGGTTGAGAAAGCCATCAAAGTCCTAAACTCGTCCAGCTATACCATGTGTTGTGTTGAAAAAAACTGTTGCTGTAACATTGTGACCCATAAAAGCTTAGTAGGGGGTGATGAAGATTTCCACAGCCGGGGGATAATGTGGCGCATTGTGAGATGGAGTACAATTTTGATGTGTTGTATATAAAAAGTCGAGTACTTAAAATAATAACTAAACTTTATTTTTTTTTATTTCATTATTGATCAGCCTTTGCAAAGTTCTGAAACTTTGTAATATACTTTGTTACCATATTTTGATTCCCTCTCTCTTAAACCCCCAGCTGAAGGGGCTGTTTTAACTGCCTCCTTCATGCCCCTTTAGAAGTTGCTTTGAACTGCTGCGCTACCAAAAATCCATACTCAAACACTATTTACAAACACTCTCGCTGTCTGAGCAGAGTTCACTCAAGACGAGCATGTTTCACATCACAGCACTTTCAGCTTTGTGTTTGAAAGAGAGAAAAAAACAAAATAAGGTAATGGAGTATATTACAAAGTTTTAGATAACTTTACAAAGGCTTATCATTAAGTTAGTTACTCTTTACATAAATTCATAGTATTACCATACTTATCTTGTACCAATCCTGTGGAACAGCCTACATTGTACTCCAGAGCTGTACTCACTATTCTGCTGGTGGAGTTACTGTATGCATACATAAAATTAATTATCTTGCACTGAGCCAGAGTTTCATCTTTAATACTCAAGAGCTGTGTTCACAATTTGGGTGACTGTTATAAGAAACAGTCAAAAAGCTTGTTTTCAGAGCGATCAGCTAAGTTCATATAAGAAGTTAAAGTAAAAACTTTTTAAAGTAAAAAGTTTTTTTTTTTTTAGCATTATATTACTATTCAGAAATTAAGCCTATTTTAAATAATATACTTATCAATGTCAATTGTCAAAGCTAATTTTTGCAGAGCCTGAACAATCAGGGAATGCTGGCAGCACTGTAGGTAGTCAAATTTATCAAAATTGTTTCTCAGCATCTGTCGTTGTAATAACAAAACTAAAGAAACCGGACTCACCTATTCTCTCCACTGATGGTATACTCTGTCTTTGCTTACACCCAGCTTGTTGGTGACTCCTTCAGCATTCCCATGGCGTATTACTGGCATCACTGCTTAGTGACGGGAGCCATGATGCCAGTAATATTGCATGAGATCGCTGCTGCAATCATATCTCGGATGCATGTGAACAAAGGGGGCAAAGCTGGATGATATTTACTGGATTGTCAAGGGAAGATCCAACGATGATACCCAACAAAGGCTCCAGGCCAGAGCTGAAAAGCAGTTATTCCTGTATCTTTTATCTCAATAAAGAAGTGCCTAGTTAGCACACAGGCATTTGGACTTATTTAGTTCCCTAAGTGGACAGCACACGGTTTCATCTCACCGCCGCCCAGCCACTTGTATTGTATCGTGGTGCGGGGGCGGTAGCCGTGGGCGTTGTACTTGTCTCACTCTACATGAAGATGCAACCTGCTTGAGGTCTAGTGTGAAGTTTCCACACTCAGTGATGGTTTGGGGAACCATGTCATCTGCTGGTGTAGGTTCACTGTGTTTTATCAAGATCAAAGTCAGCGCAGCCGTCTACCAGGAAATTTTAGAGCACTTCATGCTTCCCTCTGCTGACAAGCTTTTTGGAGATGGAAATTTCATTCTCCAGCAGGACTAGGCACCTGTCCACACTGCCAAAAGTACCAATACCTGGTTTAAACAACAGTATCACTGTGCTTGATTGGCCAGCAAACTCGCCTCACCTTAACCCCACAGAGAATCTATGTGTTATTGTCAAGAGGAAGATGAGAGACACCAGACCCAGCAATGCAGACGAGCTGAAGGCTGCTATCAAAGCATCCTGGGCTTCCATAACACCTCAGCAGTGCCACAGGCTGATCGCCTCCATGACACACCGCATTGATGCAGTAATTGATCCAAAAGAAGCCCCGACCAAGTACTGAGTGCATTTACTGAACATACATTTCAGAAGGCCAACATTTCGGATTTTAAAAACATTTTTCAAGCTGTTGTTCTAAAGTATTCTAATTTACTGAGATAATGACTTTTGTGTTTTCATTGGCTGTAAGCCATAATCATCAACATTAACAGAAATAAACACTTGAAATAGATCACTCTGTTTGTAATGACTCTATATAATATATGAGTTTCACTTTTTGTATTGAAGAACTGAAATAAATTAACTTTTTGATGATATTCTAATTTAGTGAGATGCACCTGTATGTACAATAGATAGCGGGTGTATAACTTTACGAACGTTTCCTTTACAGCACAGAACATTTTCACACACAGTCTCTTTACTTCTTCCAAGCTTGTTTCTGCCTCAAGTTCCTCTGTCTTCACCACAACCCCGCTCAGTACTACAGTCCAGTGAGTGAGAGTCCTACACTACAACCAGCGGTTTCTCTTCCTTATTTCCTCTTAGGTGCACTAGTTTGCCAATATGGCTGATACTTAGCTTCTCTGCTGGCTGGCCCCTGCGAGCCACATGAGGATCTCAAGCCAAAGGTTGGGGATCTCTCCCCTAATCCACCCCTAATAAGCGCCACCACCTATCTATTAAACTGTAGTATATGGGGGACTGTACCCATGAACAGTCTATGTTTGCCAACAGTGGTGTAATTGACGCGCCCCCTGGGACATATTCCTTTTTGAGGGGAATACCCGGCACCGGATCAGATGGGGGGTTGTAGTCTCCGAGCGGCTGTGACCCGGCCCGTGCCCAGGGCGTCAAGCTCAGTGTTATGTGGCAGTCCTACAGATGTTATTAAGAGTTCTTTTGTGTCGACTACGCCACCCGTTGTGATGCGGTCACTGTGGCCGCCGCTGCAGCAGGGTCCGCTGAGGCTGATGGTGGGTGCGCAGCTTGGTGGGATAACCCCCAACGGGAGGGGTATAGCCTCAGAGGGGACAGGCGCAGAGGATGGGGGTTGTGGTGGTGTAGTGCAGACGGCAGTGAAGACAGAGTCGGGTTGTGCAGTTAAGGGTGTTTACTTACTGCAGATGTTGTACTGGTCACTCCAGCTGCTAGTGACCACCCGAGCCGTGCTGCGTCCACCAGGTCCTGGATCCAGCCAACCCCCAAACAAGTCCGGAGCGTGGCCCTGAGCTCTCTTTCTGTCCCGTTCTCTGGCCGTCCCCACCAGTAATCCACCTAGGTCCAGCTCCCTCGGGCCTTCTGTTGGGACACCCTTGGCCCTGGGTTCCCTGACCCTTCATGTGGTGTGCCTTCGGGGTGGATGTGATGGGTGACCGTGGCAGACGCTGCCCACGGTCTCCGGTCTCTGGCTGGGGAATGTTTTTACCCCCACCAGCTTGGGTTCCGGTACCCTGATGCCGACTCTTCACCCGGTGCTTTGAGTTGGGATCTCAGAGTCCTTTTCTTCTGTGCTCTGGGTCTCTCTCTTTTCTCCTCTCTCACTCTGGGTCTTTGTCTTTCTTCTCTCCTCTGCTCCTGACTTGTTCTCTGCAGCTGACTGACTCTCTGCATCTGATCCTCTGCATCTGACCCTGATCTTAGTTGGTGCCCACCTTATATACACCCTCTATGTGTGAGCTCAGGTGACCAGCACCCAATGAGCTCCTATCTTTACCCAGGCTGCTCCCCCTATCTGCCCCTACACTACTTGGGATGTACCACCCCCCTCCCACTCCAGCCAGGAACAGACTCGGTCGTACCTGCACATTTCTAAGTGGGAGTACCGTCGGTCTGCTCCTCGGAAATGGGATGTGTGTAGTGCATGCAGCCTACCGAGCTCAGATCCACACTCCATCCTTACCCGGGAGTGGAATATCACACCTCTGGGTTGAGGTGCAATACTCCTGTAGCAGCCGAATCCTCAGGGTGCTACATTCCCCCCTGGTAAATCACAGCACGTCCTCGGGCTGTAAGACAAAACATCCACAAACATACATTTTTTTTTTTTCCATAAACATAAACATAATAAAACATCATATAAAACTTTTCATATAATCATTCTCGTCGCCTCAGGCTCCTCCTCCGGACACTGTGCAACGTGTGTCCGGGAAAAGTGCGACAGTCTCTTAGAAAAACTGGTTTTCCTATAAAACCGGTAGGGGGCGCTTTAGGAAGCGCAACTATATACAGGGGAAGTTGGCCGCTCTCAGTCCTCGGCCAGGTAGAGGGAAGGGAATGGCTGCTCACAGTCCTCAGCCTGTGGGATTAAGGGGTTAACGGGTAAACAGTTCACTCAGCTGGTCCCAACGGGGACTATATATATATGTATCAACAGTTTCTTTGGTACCCGGTCGGGTAACTATTTACATCACTTGCTCTGCCGCACTCAACGGCGTCTTCCTCCTGCTCTTTGCTTACAGCTGGTTGTTACTTCAGACCCGTCCGGGTCCTCTTGCTCCTCCTCCTCGCACCGCAACTCCTCCTCCGTCAGGCGGTGTACGTGGAGGGCATAAGGTCCCTTGGCACACTTGTGCCGGGTAAAGGTGACCTCATCTCCGATGTAGAGGTCACGACCTCTGTGCCCCTCCGGCAGATGGGACTCCACGTCTCTGCGCGTGACAAAGACGTCGCCGGGGGTGTTGTTGTCTCTAATGAAGCCCCACCCATGCTGCTGGTTGAACTTGATTACAGTCCCGGTGGTACGGGGACTGTGCGCTGCACGGGGGTCCCTCCTGGTCCGGCTCTTTTGCTCGGCGCTCCTTATTTGGGCCTGTTGTTCCCGGACCCGCCTCTCTCTCCGCTCCCTCGCAAACTCCTCGAGCTGTTGGCGGCAGCACTCCGCACGCTCTGCTGCAGCTGCCCTAGTTTCCTGAGTGAACCCCATTAGATCTTCTCCGGTGGGGTCCCACTCAAACTGTGCTTCCGCTAGCGGGGGCGAGATCCTTATTACGGGCTTCGGAGCCGGAATCAGGGGTGCACACATGGCCCCAACTCTCCTCTGGTGCTCCAGTTCGTGATACTTCGGGGGCCAGATGAAAGGCTGCCCGTCCGGGCACGTGTGCTGGACAAACAAGTCCTCTCCCAGACGCGGCACCCTTGGTTTTACGGGTGCGGGCGCGGTGGTGGTGGCGCCCGGGTTGCCCAGGCCTTGCGGCCAGGCCTGGGGCACCTGGAAGGTGAAGGGCACCGTTAATACGGCGGCGCCCTGGGCTACCTGGCCTTGCGACCAGGCCGGAGGCTCCGCAGAGGTAGGGGGCGCTGTTGGTGTTGCGGCGCCCGGGAATTCTAGGCCCTGCGACCAGGCTGGTGGTACTTCCTGCTTGGTCACGCTCGGGGTCGAGGCGTGTGACGTCACAGGGGTCGCGGCGGCGGCTTCCGGTTGGGGCCTAGTCTGCGTCGGTGACATGGCGTTTTCGGGCACAGCAGGGGGACTTTCGGGCTCTGCGACGGGGAGCTGGGGCAGGTAAGCGGTG
Source organism: Phyllobates terribilis (assembly GCF_046119375.1). Taxonomy (NCBI): domain Eukaryota; kingdom Metazoa; phylum Chordata; class Amphibia; order Anura; family Dendrobatidae; genus Phyllobates; species Phyllobates terribilis. The sequence goes on from NW_027362765.1 coordinate 271,694,218, forward strand.
TCACGGCTTGGGGTATAGGCGTCCCCTTTACCTGCCTCCATGCGTTCGGCTCCCTCCTCGGCGCCGTCTCCGGCCTTGGGTCCTCCCGCGCCATCCTCAGAGGCGGTCTCCTTCCTCATCTCGGCTGGCGTGCTCCGGGTCTTGGTTTCAGCTTGCGTCTTGGTTTCAGCTTGCTGGGCCATCTCCCGGCTCCATTCCGCCAATATCTCGCGCTGTACCCGGGCCATCCTCCGTGCGAGGCCCTCCAGGGCAGTCTGCGCACACTCCCGGTCTCGGGGGAGCTGTGCAAGGACCTCCACTAGGCCTAGTGGGGTCGTGGTGTCCAGCAGGCTCCTGACCAACGGGTCGGTGCTGCTCTGCTCTTCTTCCAGCAGGCTCCTGGCCAGCGGGCCGGTGCTGCTCTGCTCTCTGGACATCTCCGGGTGAGCTTCTTTGCTGCTCCTCTCCAGGCTCCTTGTCTCCGGGTGCGCTCGCTCTAGACTGCTCCAGGCGGCACCCATCTTTGTTCTTTTCTCTCGTCTCCTCCCACTTCGAGGGCGGTCCCGGGGCAACTCGGTGACTGTCAGCTCCAGGGGTAGTTCTTTCACGCTGACAGACACCTCCAGCATCACAGTCTCTGTTGGTGGGGGCGGTTTCCACTTTTGGCGCCATTTTCTGTCCTGGCCCACGATGGGAGGTGGCCTCTTGCCCTCCTTTGGCACGCCCATAATGGCGTCCGCTGCTCTTCCAAGGCGGGAAATCTGCGGTTTTGGCGGGAAGCGTCGCCCAGTGGCGGGAAACTCTGCAGATGGCGGGAACAAGTTGGAAATGGCGGACAATCGGCGGGAAACGACTGGTGATGGAGTCCGATGGCGTGGACCCTCCGGAACCGGCGGGAGACTTCTTTCTGAGGTAAACTTGCACTTTTCTTCAGGCACGCAGTACCCGGGTGTTGCGGGCACGTGATCCTGCCGACTACGCCAAAGTTGACGCGCCCCCTGGGACATATTCCTTTTTGAGGGGAATACCCGGCACCAGATCAGATGGGGGGTTGTAGTCTCCGAGCGGCTGTGACCCGGCCCGTGCCCAGGGCGTCAAGCTCAGTGTTATGTGGCAGTCCTACAGATGTTATTAAGAGTTCTTTTGTGTCGACTACGCCACCCGTTGTGATGCGGTCACTGTGGCCGCCGCTGCAGCAGGGTCCGCTGAGGCTGATGGTGGGTGCGCAGCTTGGTGGGATAACCCCCAACGGGAGGGGTATAGCCTCAGAGGGGACAGGCGCCGAGGATGGGGGTTGTGGTGGTGTAGTGCAGACGGCAGTGAAGACAGAGTCGGGTTGTGCAGTTAAGGGTGTTTACTTACTGCAGATGTTGTACTGGTCACTCCAGCTGCTAGTGACCACCCGAGCCGTGCTGCGTCCACCAGGTCCTGGATCCAGCCAACCCCCAAACAAGTCCGGAGCGTGGCCCTGAGCTCTCTTTCTGTCCCGTTCTCTGGCCGTCCCCACCAGTAATCCACCTAGGTCCAGCTCCCTCGGGCCTTCTGTTGGGACACCCTTGGCCCTGGGTTCCCTGACCCTTCATGTGGTGTGCCTTCGGGGTGGATGTGATGGGTGACCGTGGCAGACGCTGCCCACGGTCTCCGGTCTCTGGCTGGGGAATGTTTTTACCCCCACCAGCTTGGGTTCCGGTACCCTGATGCCGACTCTTCACCCGGTGCTTTGAGTTGGGATCTCAGAGTCCTTTTCTTCTGTGCTCTGGGTCTCTCTCTTTTCTCCTCTCTCACTCTGGGTCTTTGTCTTTCTTCTCTCCTCTGCTCCTGACTTGTTCTCTGCAGCTGACTGACTCTCTGCATCTGATCCTCTGCATCTGACCCTGATCTTAGTTGGTGCCCACCTTATATACACCCTCTATGTGTGAGCTCAGGTGACCAGCACCCAATGAGCTCCTATCTTTACCCAGGCTGCTCCCCCTATCTGCCCCTACACTACTTGGGATGTACCACCCCCCTCCCACTCCAGCCAGGAACAGACTCGGTCGTACCTGCACATTTCTAAGTGGGAGTACCGTCGGTCTGCTCCTCGGAAATGGGATGTGTGTAGTGCATGCAGCCTACCGAGCTCAGATCCACACTCCATCCTTACCCGGGAGTGGAATATCACACCTCTGGGTTGAGGTGCAATACTCCTGTAGCAGCCGAATCCTCAGGGTGCTACATAATGAACTTACTCCATGTTTTTCTCCATCTACTTCAACATGTCCTATACAGATCACTCAAAACACTGATTATAATTTGCAAGTAACTGTATAAATGAGCAAAATCTATGACTAAAGACCATCTGTCTTGAATCTGGCCATAATCACCCATCTGTATTCTGTAGCCTTGTTTAATCAGAACTGACTTTAACTACAAAATCTGTGTTAAAGTGCTTCCAACATTTTTTGCACTCCAGTCATAGCTGTAATTGGGGGATGTAGAGGATATACATTCACTGTTAAGTGACAGCTTACAGGTTATCCAGCTGTACAAAGGAATATAAACCCCAATAATTCCTTTTAGCCTATTACCGCCATATTGTACAAATAAATCATACTCCTATCCAATGGACCAATGTAAAATCCAGAAAACACCAACCAGAGAGCTTCCAATCACAGTGCTATAAGAATACCCTCATTAAAGAGGACCCATCACCAGGTCAAAAGTGGACAATTTTTGCGCTTATCTTATTCCCGTTGCTCCCCTGATTATTCACTGATATGGGTCTTTTTATTTGATATTTATGGTCTTTACCAAAGGGCCTTTTACACAAGGGGGTAATCAGCACAACAAATGTTCTTTCTCGAGCATTATAAACATGTCCAGCAATATATGGGTAAATGATAATTTATTTTTTCTGTTGTTTATTGCATCATTTATAACAAAAAGAAATTGTATATGAAAATTGCATCCCCTCCTATAAGTAGGGTGTGTGCTACAATAATGTAATCTGTATGGGGCCGGGAGATGAATGTGACTTTGGAAGTTAACGAGCATCAATCAACTTTCTGTATTGTTGACTCACACTCATAACCGGCAATTTTTCTGCCCATATTACAGGACCCTTAGGCCGTAAAGAGGTTAATCGTTACATTCGTATTGGTCTAGGTTGATCATTTTGTTCATTTTTTTTAGAACATGGCTGCCCAACCTGCGGCTCCTGATATCATTCTTTGAAGCCAAGCCACCTGGCCACAGACTGCTCACATGCAGGGATGTAACTAGAATACTAAGTGGCCCCAGGGCAAATTTTGGACTAGGACCCCTACCCACCAACTTGATGTTTGGATGTGGGGCCCAGTTATATTGCATGGGTCTATAAAAGTTTTGTCTCATTTGGTATCCAACAAAATATTGGTATCCCACCCATTCATCACGCTCTTGGTTCCCCACACTTTTTGTTGCCTCCATTAGTGCACACAGTAAGTAATATTTCCCCCTTTTGTGCTTGAGGCACAGTAATGAATAGACATAAGCGTAAACACCAATGCCACCAAGTAGAGAGGCTATGCCTGCACTTATACGACAAGCAGTCAGCGCTTCAGCCTCCATTGGCCTTGGACTGTGCGAACGCTACATTCTGCATCTATGTAACGTTGCTGTCTTTGAAAAATGTAAGATTTCACTGCACCTGGGACATGGTAAAAAGTCAGCAGCTCCACCCAATGTTGCCAAGAAATAAAATCTTGATTTGTTTAAAGCTTAAAAATAATTTTTTTATTGTAATCTTGATTTCATATTTTATGTATAAAAAAAGCGAAAAAATACCAAGATTCATATTTTAGTAATAGGGATTGTTTGCATAGAAATTCCCTAATATACTATACACCGTACTTGCTGTACTCAGCTATCTTTGTCCCGTAGATTCTTCACAGTATTTTCTCATTACATGCATATGCATATAGATGGAAAACAAGCAGGTGGGAAGTTGTACTTAAATGTTTGTCCTCGCCGTGATGCACCGAGCGCCTGTACTTGGTTTGAACAGTCATTCAGTGCTGACAGAGTCTCTTTAACACAAGCGACCTTTCCTGGTGCCAGGAGATTCTTTCACTCTGTTGCATGCACGCCTGGCTGAGCAGCGTCTGTGCCCATCACAGAGCAGTGAATGTATGTAAGAAAACGTGACCATAAATTGTAGATAACTTAAAGGGAACCTGTCACAGGAAAAAAACACTATCAACCTGCAGATATGGGGTTAATCTTCAGGTTAGTAGTGTTCTGAACCTGCCCGGCGCCTGCACTTAGTCCCCCATTGCTGGGAGGAAATCAACTTTATTCCTCTCAGTAGCGTTCTGATTTCAGTCACGGGGGTGGCGCCGTCATAGGCTCAGTAAGCACTCTGTGTATAGGGCGCAGCGGCTGTATTCGCACTCCCGGTGTAACAGGCCAGATTAACCCCCCCATTCAAACTATACCCCGGGGTATAAATTGACCTAGGCCAGATTATACCCCTCTGGGCCAGAATATACCCCAGCTGCTGTAGATCAGATTTTTCAGGTTTTTGAGAACCATTGAGTGATATACTCAATAACGGGGCCCCAGGCAGCACACGGGGGCCCCAGGCAGCACAAAGGGGGCAGAGACAGTGCACGGGGCCCCAGATAGCGCACAGGGGGGCAGAGACAGAACGCAAAGGGGGGGGGGACAGCGCGCAAGGGGGGAAGAGACAGCGCACAGGGCCCCTGTGCGCTGTCTCTGCCTCCCCGCGCGCTGTCTCTGGCCGCCTGTGCGCTGTTTGGGACCCCATGTGCGATGTCTGGGGCCCCATTCTTGAGTATATCACTCAATCCTGTGTGATGTCTGGGGCCCCTGTGCGATGTGTGATGCCTGGGGCCCCTGTGTGATGTCTTGGGCCCCTGTGCGATGTCTGGGGCCCCTGTGCGATGTCTGGGCCCCCTGTGCGCTGTTTGGGACCCCCTGTGCGATGTCTGGGGCCCCGTTCTTGAGTATATCACTCAATCCTGTGCAATGTCTGGGGCCCCTGTGCGATTTGTGATGTCTAGGGCCCCTGTGTAATGTCTGGGTCCCCTGTGCCATGTCTGGGGCCCCGTTCTTGAGTATATTAAAGATTAAAGTATATTAAAGTATATTAAAGATCAGATTTTTCACGTTTATGAGCACCATTGAGTGATATACTCAAGAATTACATAATTTTTCAACATTTTATTGTTTCAAACTCTAAACACACAGACTTTTTTTACTTCAACCAGAAAACCTTGACGGTACACAAAAAACTTGACTGTTCAGGATATAATAAAAGTCATAACATTCTGAAACTTCAACTTATAAATGTACCTTTACATGGGGCGATTATTGGTTCCTAAGAGGCTTTCGGCCGATAATCGTACACATGGCTGGTGACAGACACTACAATACAAACGTTCAAAGGTAAACACTGATAATAACATTAAAATGATTAGTAAACACTGATAACAACATTAAAATGATCATGCTTGTTTTCAAGGTAAAGTGCATGTTCTGTTGTTGACGGCAGATTGAAGCTTGCGGGATAGGTCAACCAATCCATGGTGTCACCGACTTTTGTGTGGATGACGATGTCACAACTGAACAGATTTGCTGTGGCCATGATTTCTGCATCAGTTGCCCAGACTCCATTACAAGAGATGCCAGAGGTGTTCACATATTCATTCACATCTTGATTAAAGTAGCCCTGTAGTTTTTTTGGACAAGTCAGTTTTCATGTGGTGGATCACTCTAGTTCTGAGAAGGGAGTAGTTGTCCTCTGTTCCTGTCAGGATATAGCTGACGGCCCGAAAAGTAGCAGTTCCCATCACCTTTGGTTTTATATGTACGCCATGGTTGTCCAAGATATCTTGTGCATCCAAAGTACACAACCCTACTAAACGTAAGGTCAAGAGTGGTGGTAAGATACTTCCTTCCTGAACTTGGTAGTGGGTTGTAAGTCTTGCTTTGCTTGTGTTTCTGTGTGGCAGAGTCACTGGGGCAGTCATCAGGGGACTGGGGTGGTAGAGAAGTCTCTTCATCCTGGTAAATCTTAAGGGTGCTGGCATGGTAGGTGTTGCTTAGTATCTTGCCAGTCTTATTGTTCTTAAGTTTTACTCGTCCCTTGGTTAAGGATTCCACAACTAAGTAGGGTCCAACCCAGCGTGGTTCCATCTTTGAACCCATGCGATGAATACGACATTGATTCTTGATATAAACAATGGTGCAGCAGTGATTTCTTTGTTGCTGTTGTTTCGGCGATCAAAGGCACACTTTTGGTGTTCCAGAGCAGAATGGATGTTGGTACTTACAGTTGAGTGGATCCTGTTATGAATGGTTGTGAGCGTATTTAGCACATCAGGGTTGGCATCATCTGAAAGAGACATGACAACCACACTGTCATTTGCTGATGGATTGAGGTCAATAGGAAGCTTAGCCTTCCGTCCATACCTGACCTCAAATGGAGTGCACTTGGTTGAGGCATGCACAGATGTGTGATAGGCAAAAAAAACACCAGGGATGAACTGGTCCCAGTTGGTTCCTTGGTCATTGACAAGCTTGCTAAGAAATTCTTTGAGTGTTCGATTGTCATGTTCCCGCTGGCCATTTGTTTGTGAGTGGTAGGCAGATGAAATGCGGTGATCTGTTTGAAAATGATCCATCAGGTTGTCGATGATTAAGTTCACAAACTTTCTTCCCTTGTCGCTAATCAAAGTGTTCATACAGCCTAAGCTGCAAATAATGGTGTACAAAAATTTTGCTACTGACATGGCTCTTGTCTGGAACAGCTGTTGCTTCAGTCCACTTGGAGAAATGATCAGTGACAGCAACTATATATTTGTTGCCATTTGATGTTTTCTGAAGAGGACCGATCATATCAATCCCAACTAAGCTCCATACTTTTCCAGGCACTGGTATACTGTTGAGTGGTGGAGCTCCTTTGCTGATTTTGAGACTTGTAACAAAACATTTTTGAAAGGCTTTGACATGTTGGTGAACATCGTTCTTCATTTCCTTCCAGTAATAACGGTCAGAAATTTTGGCAAATGTTTTATCTCTTCCAAAATGGCCACCAGAAGTTGGGTTGTCGTGACAGGCCTTCAGGATATTTGGCAGTTTGCTTTCTCTGCTCGATATGGCTTAGATGTTTGTCTAAACTGGGACTTGACATTCAATGTTTCTCTGGAGGTAGATCGTAGATCCACTGGGGGTACTTTTGTTCGGTTGCATTGTAGAATCTCAAAAGCTGATCATACAGTTGGTCTTCCATTGTTGTCAAAATTGGAAAACTTATTTTTTTGTTGGAGGTGTTCCAAGTTCACTTTATATACCTTATCAGGATAGAATAGGAACTCACACTGGAGAACTTAAAGTGCATATCATAGAGAGCAGGGAGAAACATACATAACAAGTTACAACACATAACATTAACTATGGACTGATGAAACTGCACCATCTACTGTCAGTTCAATGTAATGCCTCCAACACATGCTGTAGGTCTAGTCCACCCGTTCCCTTGCACTAGATTTGCTGCTGATTTTCCACAGGGAAAAAATCAGCAGCCAATGTGCATCAAAATCCGCATCCTAATGATGTGGATTTTTTGTGCAGAATCACAGCAGATTTCTCCATGTCACGTGGAAGAGGGAAATCTGCTGTAGACCGCATCAAAATCTGACAAAAGCCGCATGAAATGGTATATGGTTTGTGTAAGTGCATCTATATATACTGTAGCACTACAGCAGCAAAAACACACTACTATTCTGCCCTAGAGGAGTATAGACCATGGGTATATTATAGCCTAGGCCAAACTATACCCCGAGGTATAAATTGGCCTAGGCCAGATTATACTCCTCCGGGCCAGAATATACCCCTGCTGCTATAGATCAGATTTTTCACACTTATGAGAACCATTGAGTGATATACTCAAGAACGGGGCCCCAGACATTGCACAGGGGGTCCCAGACAGTGCACAGGGGGTCCCAGGTAGCGCACAGGGGGTCAGAGTCAGCTTACAGGGGGGCAGAGAAAGCTCACAGGGGTCCTGCGCGCTGTCTCTTCCCCCCCTTACGCGCTGTCGCTTCCCCCCCTTGCGCGCTGTCTCTGCCACTCTTTGCGCTGCCTGGGGCCCCTGTGCACTGCCTGGGGCCCCTGTGTGCTGCCTGGGGCCCCTGTGCAGTGACTGGGGCCCCGTTATTAAATATAGCACTCAATGGTTCTCAAAAGCGTGAAAAATCTGATCTACAGCAGCTGGGGTATATTCTGACCCGGAGGGGTAAAATGTGGCCTAGGCCACTTTAACCCCGGGTATATTCTGAGCGGGGGAGGGGGTAATCTGGCCTGTTACACCGGCACTGACTGACAGCTGGGTCTAAAGCTGAGCTGCTGTCAATCAGTGCCAGGGGCGCGCTTACAGCCGTTGCTCTCAATACATAGAGCGCTGACTGAACCCGCACTGGCGCCACCCCTATGACTGAAATCAGAACGCTACCGGAAGGAATAAAGACTTAACCCCACATCTGCAAGTTAATAGCGTTTTTTCATGTGACAGTCTCCCTTTCATGACTGGTGCACTGGGAGCCTATAACTACTGCCACTATGAACAGATTACTAGGATGCAACACACAGATAATGATGAGGCAGAAGTAACCAACTAAAGCTATTTATTTTCCTGACACAGATATGCAAGTGTTAATTATGGAAACAGTTAGTTGCTTGGATACAGGGTAACATGTCACACAATATTAGTAGTAATTGTGACAACAACAATATGTTTCAATATCTTATTCTCTGCTCTATCTCTCAGTGTGAACGGTGTTTTTATGTCCTTCTGCTTTAACTTCCACGGGCATCACTCACAACGATAAGCCCATCACTGTGATATGTCCTTCAAGCTTTTTCGATTATGATATGATACTGTATTATGATACAAGGCCATAAAGGAAACCTGTCAGCTGGATTTTGCTAAGTAAACTACAGGCATTGTCAGGGTGGCGCTGTTACACTGATTAATATGATACCTGAGGTGAAGAAATCCGTCTTGTGGTCCTTGTGTAATCAATGTTTGCAGTTTTCAGTTAATGAGATGCCCGTGCTCCGAGGAGGGACTGTACTGTAGGTAGGGTCTTATCCTGGTGCTCTAGGCCAGTCAGCAAGAAAAGACCAGCCCACAGGCCACCCCGAAGCACAAGTATGTTCCTCATCATAGAGAGAGACAGTCACAGAAAGAAAGACACAGAGAGATAGACAGACACAGAGAGAGAGACATACACAATAGCGAGTCGCTTAGTACCTATGCGTGCTCATCACACTGGCCGGCCCTTTTGGCAGCACGGCCCCGGCCCACACCCTGAACCGTACATGTACGCTGGAAGTAACAGAGCAGGACAATCGTGTTTCCTGGTCACAACGGCAGACATCCGGTCCCGTTTGACGATCCGCGTTCAACCTTCGGTGCTTGACCTGCAGTGTCTGGATATCGGGTCTCGACTGATGTAGACTAGACTTCGGGTCTTGAACAATGGAATCTGGGTCTCGGGTCTTGACTGGCATACTCTGGGCTTCAATGCTTGACCTACGATGTCTCACCTGTCTCGGTCTCCAACCACACTTTGGTCGCGCTGCCTCTGCGCTCCACCGCTCACACATCCTTCTTGTTCCTCTTGTTGGCACCAACTGACTTCCTGCCAGAGGTGTAGCTAAAAGTTCAGCTCAGGTGGGTAAGAACATCTGAGTGGGCCCCTAACCGGTAACCCTGATTACATTATGATGGCATACTGATATTACCGCCATATGGTGACATGTAGTGGTAGATACCAGTCCTGCAGAACATGTAAGAGATTACAGTACGATTATAGTGACTTACAGCTGACGTTCTTTCTAATGGAGTCGTTCACTTTGCCAGTCTTTTCCATCTGACCCAGACAGAGATGACAACTTCTTCCAGCCAGGACTGATCTGCACAGATTACAATAAAGACATATTTGACTTCTCCCATTTCAGGCACTGTCCCCATCTATTCCCACCCTGCATAAACTACTCATCCTGCTGATACCCCAATACTGAGAAACTGCTGAATTATATGTCCCTATTACTGCACCTGCTGTGTGGTACAATAACGGCATCTCTTACTGCCCCATATAATAATGCCACCACTGTGCCCCTTACATAATAATAATAATAATGCCTTCTTTGTGCCCTCTAGATGGTAAAATTGCCCCCAAAAAATATTAATGCCCTGTACAAATGCCCTAGAAAACAGTATCCACATTTTGCCCCTTTGATGGCCACAATATTCTGAGTGCCCCTAGAATAATAATGCTTCTTAAGTGCACACTTAACATTTAATAATATTCACTGATTCCCCCAGCCTTCAGCTACTCTGTACACGGTATGGTCGGCCTGCAGCTCCTTTATACAGAGTATGATATCCCCACAGCTTCCCTATACACAGTATGATGTACCCACTGCTCCCCCAAAACACAGTATAATGACCCCCTTAGAAGCCCTCACACTGTATAATGGCACCCACAGTAGAAACCACACTGTATAATAGCCCCCACAGTAATCTCCACACTAGTCCTCAAACTATATACTGAACCCCGCATTAGCTCCTACACTGTATAATGGTCCCCACAGTAAGCCCCAAACTGTATAATGGCCATTACATTAGCTTCCACGCTGTATAATAGCCCCCGCAGTAGCCTCCAAACTGTATAATGGCCACTGCATTAAAGAGAACCTGTCATCAGGGTTATACATATTAAACTAAAGGCATTTCTATAATGGTGATGGTATAATGATTTAATACATACTTTCAGTGATGAAATCCATAGCCTGGTTTTTATAAAATCATCATTAGAAGTTTTGGTCTCTGTGCATTGGGGTGTGCCTGTGGTTCTGGACTGTGGGTAGGGTATTCGGCTCTGCCATGGCCCTCTGCTGCCTTTGCTGTCTATATTCTTCTGTCCCAGCCGCACGCAGCGCTTGCGCAGATTGATCTCTCAATGCGTTTCAATAAAATGGCGCCAGCAACAGCTCATGCGCAGATTGATCTTCTGGCAGTCTTTGGGAAATTGGTGCCGATGGCAATGACGAGTTGAGATCTTAATCTGCGCATATGTCTCCAACAGCGCAATTTTATTGAAGATCATCAAGAGATAAATCTGCTCAAGCGCCGCCCATGACTAGGACGGTGCCAGAGTGGAATTTAAATAAGGAAGAAGATAGACAGCAGAGGGGCCATGGCAGAGCCGAAGACCCTACCCACAGTCCTGCCCCACAGGCCGGCCCCGATGCACGGACACCAAAACTTCTAATGATGCTTTTATAAAAACTAGGCTATGTATTTTTACATGGGAAGTATGTATTGAATCAGCAATGCCTTTAGTTTATTATGTATAACCTTGATGTGCATGCCGATACAGTTACGTGTAGCATAGCCCAGGATGACAGCCCCCCCGGTAGCTTCGTTACTGCTTTCCGCTTTATCACTCCGCAAGCGCAGGCGGCGGGGGTCATATTGCTGCAGGCAAATTTCTTTTTCCTCTAGCAAAATGTCGCCTGCGTGTGCCAGTAGCATCTATCGCCATGTTGCTGAAGGAAAAAAAAAATTAGCTGCTGCAGCAATATGGCCCCCGCCGCCCATGCTTGTGCAGTAGCATTTCTCAATTGCCGAGAGATGCTACTGCGCATGAGCGGCGCCATATTGCTGCAGGCAAATGCTTTCTTCTCCAGCAAAATGGCGCCTGCGCATGCGCAGTAGCATCTCTCGGCAAACAAGAGATGCTACTGCGCATGCGCAGGCGGCCATTTTGGAGCATGCAAATTTCAATTTGTCACAGAAATTACAAAGTCAGTATTTAAAATAGTAGGCAGGTCACTGAAAGCACAGTGACCTGTCAGAGGCCAGAGATAAGCATACATAATGAGAGCACCAGTTACAGGCCCTTCCTAAAGTCCCGCCCCAGAGCACGAGCCTATCATTATGGCAGAAATTAAAATAAAGATTATAAAAGAACCACAGGACGGATTTCATCAACAAAGGTATCATTTTACTCAGTGTAACGGCGCCCACCTGACAGTGTATGCGGTTTACTAAACACAATCCTGCTGACAGGTGTGATTTAAATGACAAGTACTTATATAGTCTTATATGGGACTTAGCAAATATATAAAACTCATACCTGCAGTATAGATTTCTCTACTCTCGTAGTTCTACAGAAAAACATTTTTATTTTATATATAAATGAATGTTACTCGGTGTACCCTTGCCATGGCCAAAAGCTTAGTGCAACATTCTACCCCCTCAATCAACATGCAGCACACCTCCCCTTAGCTTGATTGATAGTGCTCGCTTCCCTGCAGCGACCACCGCCTAAAGTGAATCCTCGACAATGTACGTCTGCACTAACGCTGCAGATGCTGAACAAGTGCACACACATGTGGTCAGTGTGGGCTTGCACTCATCCCTATCTCTGTTATGCTCAATGAACACAGGATCACACAGTAATGTGTGGTCACTGCAGAAGGTAAGGGATGCGAGCACGCCAGCACTGACACTGTGAGAACGCATGTTTGGCTCCTGCAGTGTCAGTGCGGTTGTGCAAGGCCAGGGATTCAAATGAAGCTACGCTTGCTCTCGGCAAGCGTGTGCAGTTAATCAAGCTTAGAGGACGTGCTTGGATTGCTAATTGAGGGGACTGAACGGTACACTGAGCCTTTGGCCATGCCAAGGATGCACTGAGTAGCCCTAATTTTTATGTGCAATAAAAACAATTTTATAATTAAAGAGAATCTGTCACCTGTTTTTTGCTATGTAATCTGAGGGGCAGAGACCCAGTGATGTGTCACTTACTGAGCTGCTTGCTACAGTTTTTATAAAATAATATTTTTTTTCTGCTGCAGATATAGCAGTTCTCTGAATTCTGAGTTCTGTACAACCCCACTCACAGCTTTCTGTGTACACTGTGAATAGGCAGAAACCTGCCAATCAGTAGAGAGGGCCTACCTAGACCCTACCTAGTCCTAGAGCAGGAGGACTAAATGGCATAAGACACCTAGTCCTCTAGTGATAATCTTCTGCTGATAAAACAGTCATTTTATTGAAACATCATACAGCCCAGTACGTGACACATCACTGGAATCGGGGTCTAAGCCCCTACATTATGCTACTCTCAGATTACATAGTAAAACCTGCTGACAGATTCTCTTTAATGAAGGGTAATTTATGCTGTAGGTAAGAGTTTTATGGGGGCTGAGCCCACTATAGGATGTATAAGTAGTTTAAATCAAGTTTTGAGGTTGGCAGACGCCCTTTGTGTTGAGGTTTTGGGGGATTTATGCTAGTAGCCCTCATTTTGTTTCTATCATGAGATTCAAATATAATCTTTAATATTGTGTTTGTTGGTATTTATAGACAGGCGTGTAGATATGGAATTGATATGGTTAAATTATTCATCTGATGCGATGAGAAATCTCTTCTGTCTGAGTCAGTGAGAATTTTTAATTATTTATGACTACACTGGAAATGACTGTGTTATTTTGTGCTTTTTTGTAGACATTGAGCATGGATTTCTCCTTGTGTTAATCACAGCAATGTCCTTTTGTATCATTTCACTTTTACTTGACTCTTTTTATTCCTATATATGATACATATAATCTCCGAGAGGTAATTTCTCCATGACCCTGACGTTACCTGTTAGTGATGAACCTGTATATTCTTCACAGCTGCGTCACGAAAATCACCAGACTCTATGTAATGAGAGCGGCTGCCTCTACGTTACCCATAAATTAATGGGTTTTCCTGCTTACCCAGGCCATTTGCATTGTATAAAATCACATAATCGATGCTGAGAAAACCAAATGGTATTATTTCATTACCCAGTGACTGGCGCTGGTACGTCACGCTAGATTCATCATGGAAATAGCTGTTCCTCATAGACTTGCTATGCTCATTTTAATATTTCCAATAAGCAGATGTATGTTATGGAAGGAATCAAGTTATTTTACCTTATTACTTTATGTCCCCAAATAACAGCAATGACGCATAGGAGAGCACCCACACGCCTGCACAAAGTCCTACTGATGCTTAGCTTTTAATCATAAAGATCGGCTCACATTGCTTTCGCTGAACTAGTAATAAAACAGGTTGGGAGGACGGGTGATACCATAACAGTGTGATAACGAATGGACTCGCTTTTAAAGAGTTCTCTTGACAGGTTTGATTTAGGAAATACTTACTTGCATTCCGCAGGAAATAATAATGAGAATCTTTTCTTGTGTTATGTTATTCCTCCTGGAAATTGGTCAATATTACATTTCTTCTATTGGGTTACGAAATGATAGACGAGTTGCAACTAAAGTACAGTATGCCACACTTAGTCTACATGAATTTTAGGAAATAACGACATTCCCATGACATATAATCAGCGCTGCTGCGCTCTACATAGTCAGCAGCTGAAATGACGGACAGCACATGAACCCATAGACTTGTATTGGCCCTTGTCATCCGTGGAACTGGAAAAAAACGGACAAGTCTCCGTGAGTTTTGTATGGACACACGGTCCGTGTGAAAATAAGGACAGGTGAATAGCACCAGAGATTGTAATGGGAACGTGTTGTATGCATGAAACAAGTGGATACAACACGTACGTCTGAATGAGGCCTAATTAAGAAGTGAGCTTTGTCATCTTTCCTCTGCCTATGCAGAGCGCAACAGCTGATTACAAACTCATGTCAACTGCTGCGCTCTGCATAGGCAATTACAGATATGACTAGATTAGAAATGAATTAATCAATTATGAATGAATCATTACCAGCTCACATTATTCAATACTGTCCACCTTCATTATTAAGAATTGCTTTTATATTTTTACGCTTTTTCTTACACTAACTAGGTTTAGAGTTAGGGATTTTTTTATGGTTAGGTTTAGGCTAGGGATTTGGTTAGGCCTAGCAATAGTTCTAGGGTAATTAAATTGTTACTTTAAAAAAAAATGTAATAGAAAAAGCATAAAAAAACAAACAACATATAACTTTTTATTTTTAAAATTTTAACAAAAAGAGGAAAAAAACTTGGAGGTCAAAGTGCAAACTATAAGTACATTAGTATTTTTCTCAAGTTACAGCATATGTGCTTGGGGATAAGAGGTTTAATACTTGTCGGGTCAAAGGACCTCCAGAAGGGCTAATGGTTGTGGTTGAGGGGGTGAAAAGTACTTGCCTTGCCCCAGGTGCTGGCAACCCAACAAACGCTACTATGCGCACCCCTTCCCACTGGAGCACATTTTTGTTTTTGCACTTTCATTTTTATCATCGTTTATTCCAACAGCCATAATGTTTCTATTTTACTCGGTGATATAGTTACATGTATGATGACTTATTTTGTAGTTTTAAATGATACCATTCATTTTACCATATAATGTAGTAGAAGATTAAAAATGGTGTAAACTGGTAGGAAGAGCACAAATCTTTCATTGTTTTTTTATTATTTCACTTTTACAGTGTTCAGTGTGCGGTAAAAATGGCCAGGCTGCATGGTTCCTCAAGTTACTATGATTCTATCGATACCAAATTTATATACAGTACAGACCAAAAGTTTTTGCATTTTCATGACTATGAAAATTGTACATTCACACTGAAGGCATCAAAACTATGAATTAACACATGTGGAATTATATACTTAGCAAAAAAAGTGTGAAACAACTGAAAATATGTCTTATATTCTAGGTTCTTCAAAGTAGCCACCTTTTGCTTTGATGACTGCTTTGCACACTCTTGGCATTCTCTTGATGAGCTTCAAGAGGTAGTCACCGGAAATGGTTTTCACTTCACAGGTGTGCCCTGTCAGGTTTAATAAGTGGAATTTCTTGCCTTATAAATCGGGTTGGGACCATCAGTTGTGTTGTGCAGAAGTCTGGTGGATACACAGCTGATAGTCCTACTGAATAGACTGTTTAGAATTTGTATTATGGCAAGAAAAAAGCAGCTAAGTAAAGAAAAACGAGTGGCCATCATTACTTTAAGAAATGAAGGTCAGTCAGTGCGAAAAATTGGGAAAACTTTGAAAGTGTCCCCAAGTGCAGTTGCAAAAACCATCAAGTGCTACAAAGAACCTGGCTCACATGAGGACCTCCACAGGAAAGGAAGACCAAGAGTCACCTCTGCTTCTGAGGATAAGTTTATCCAAGTCACCAGCCTCAGAAATCGCAGGTTAACAGCAGCTCAGATTAGAGACCAGGTCAATGCCACACAGAGTTCTAGCAGCAGACACATCTCTTCAACAACTGTTAAGAGGAGACTTTGTGCAGCAGGCCTTCATGGTAAAATAGCTGCTAGGAAACCACTGCTAAGGACAGGCAACAAGCAGAAGAGACTTGTTTGGGCTAGAGAACACAAGGAATGGACATTAGACCAGTGGAAATCTGTGCTTTGGTCTGATGAGTCCAAATTTGAGATCTTTGGTTCCAACCACCGTGTCTTTGTGCGACGCAGAAAAGGTGAACGGATGGACTCTACATGCCTGGTTCCCACTGTGAATCATGGAGGAGGAGGAGGTGTGATGGTGTGGGGGTGCTTTGCTGGTGACACTGTTGGGGAATTATTCAAAATTGAAGGCATACTGAACCAGCATGGCTACCACAGCATCTTGCAGCGGCATGCTGTTCCATCCAGTTTGCGTTTAGTTGGACTATCAATTATTTTTCAACAGGACAATGACCCCAAACACACCTCCAGGCTGTGTAAGGGCTATTTGACCAAGAAGGAGAGTGATGGGGTGCTACGCCAGATGACCTGGCCTCCACAGTCACCAGACCTGAACCCAATCGAGATGGTTTGGGGTGAGCTGGACCGCAGAGTGAAGGCAAAAGGGCCAACAAGTGCTAAGCATCTCTGGGAACTCCTTCAAGATTGTTGGAAGACCATTTCCAGTGACTACCTCTTGAAGCTCATCAAGAGAATGCCAAGAGTGTGCAAAGCAGTCATCAAAGCAAAAGGTGGCTACTTTGAAGAACCTAGAATATAAGACATATTTTCAGTTGTTTCACACTTTTTTGTTAAGTATATAATTCCACATGTGTTAATTTATAGTTTTGATGCCTTCAGTGTGAATGTACAATTTTCATAGTCATGAAAATACAGAAAAATCTTTAAATGAGAAGGTGTGTCCAAACTTTTGGTGTGTACTGTATATGTATATATATATATATATATATATATACATATACATATATATATAGATTTTGACAGAGTCACTGGTGATATATGTGAGGGGAGATATGTTTCACTGCGGCTACTAGCCTCAGTGAGCTGAACTTAGAAGTTTCTTCAGCATGTTAGGTGCTGAAGAGGTTAATCAGCCATCTTGGGTCTAGTTCTTTGTGAGTAGGTGTGAGATGGGCGGGACGCCTACTCACCATATCTCCACCTCAAGGGTGTGGCTGGAGAAGTTAATAGCTCAGTCACTGTTTTTTTCTCAGGTGTGTGAGTTTGGAGAAGGAAGTCTCCAGACTGAGGGGAACTACAGCTCAGGAGGAGCTGAAGTGTGCTGCAACTTAAGCAGGCAAATCCCGCATGCATATGGACTGTGCTATCGTTTTTCTTTTGTTTTACTGTTATGCCAGCAAGGCCATGTTTATTGTGTGGAACCTGCAGTGCTTTATGACGTTGTAAATAAACCTGCAGACGAAAACGTTCCTGTGTCTACTTCTGGAAGCAGCCAAGTGAGTCGTCTTACCACTATATATATATATATGCTTTAAAAAAATTCTTAATTTTGTATAAATAATCTGATTTGGGTCACCATTATCTGAGACCTATAATTTTTTTTAAATTCTTTTTCAATTGAGCTGTGTGAGGGCTTATTTTTTCCGTGGCCAGCTGTAGTTTTTATTTATACCATTCTGGCAGCAAAGGAAGCCTTCATTAGCCCCCATAGCTGCCATGGTGACTCATAGATGCCTCCCGATCTCATTGTTATGGTGGAGGAGGAGGGCCAACGAGCATCAAACAGAAGCCCCTGTTTGGATCACAAAATTTTTAGAAAATCAGTATGGTTTTACCTCCACTCCCAAACTATTTATATGTGCATGTAGCTCTTTCAAAGACAAGTCCAGCAATACTTTTATATGGTCAGTGCATTCCTCTGTTACTGAGAAATCAGCATTTAAATTTATATGCAAACGAGGCTGTAGATCTGAAGCCTCTGTCACTCCAGCTCTATTCCCCGCCCAGAGCTGCTTTCCCTGCTTGACTGACAATTCCTTTGCCTGAAGTAACACAAGTATAGAGGCTGTCAGCTAAGCAACAGGATGTAGCGCTGGGCGGGGAATAGAGTTGGAGTGAAAGAGGCTTCAGATCTTCAGCCTCATTTGCACATAAATTGGAATGCTGATTTCTCAGTAACGAAGGAAAAGGCTGGTCATTCAAAAGTATTGCTGGACTTGTCTTTGAAAAAGCTACAAGCACATATAAATAGTTTGGAGTGTGAAATTCGCTGACAGGTTCCCTTTAAATGCTACTGTCGGAGGCTGAAAGCTGCATTTAAGTGATTTAACTAATGAGCTAGTAGCAATCGTTGTTAGGAACAGAGGAGGTTTAAAACAGCCATCACCTAGCCTGTATGGACCAGGCTCAGCTACTGACATGTAACATACATGTACTTTACATGTCAGGAAGTCATAAAGTGTCTATAGACGTTACATTGCTGTTGGCTTAAAGGTATTTCTCCATAACGTACATTTATGGTATATATGCAGGATATGCCACAAATATATGAGAGATGCAGGTCCCAACTTGGGGCCCCGTTCTGTGTCCTATCAGTGGAATGTTGGATCCACATGCTCAGTTCTCTCTATTCATTTGTATGTAAGTTTCAAAAATTGCTGATCACCCATGTATGTGCCATTGCTGTGACACAGTGATTAGCACTGATGCTTTACAGTGCTAGGGTGCTGGGTTTAAATCTAAGGCCACGGCCCCCCTATCAGTATTTGATCAGTATTGGGTCAGTATTTTTTCTCAGGAGTGGGAGCCAAAACCAGGAGTGGGTGATAAATGCAGAATTGGTGACTTGTTTCTATTATACCTTTTATCTGATTGTTCCTCACCTAGTTTTTGGCTCCCACTCCTGAGAAAAAATACTAACCGAATACTGACCAAATACTGATAGTGGGGCCGTGGCCTAAGGAAGACATACTGATAGAGAATGTAGATTGTGAGTGCTACTGGAGACAATGAGTACTGACACTGACTATAAAGTGCTGTGGTATATAAGGAATAGAAGTAAATACCCTCATATTCCTGGATGGTCTGCAACTGAGCCCCATTCTTGAAATGGAAGCAGGTCCCAATAGTGGAATCATACATGGTGTAGTCTGTGCCATAAATGTGTGAAATTAGATTACCCATATTTGTTCCTTTTATTTTTCCATACATATACAAATGTTTTCATTAAAAAAAGGGGAATTAATAGATGACAGACATATCGGGCAGTGGCATTTTGCCTCCAGGCAAAAAATATATATATATTTTTTTTATTCTTCATGTTTGAACTTTCATTCCCCCAACACCTGCATCGGGAGATATTCAGGACATCACCATATATGTTAGATATTTGATAGATCCCCTAAAATTTATAATTCCTGCAAAGTATATGAGTAATTAAAATATTTTCTCAATAAATGATTTACTTTACATGATATAATAGACATTAGACATGTATATATATGTGTGTGTGTGTGTGTGTGTGTGTGCGTGTGTATGTGTGTGTGTGTGTGTGAATTGTAACCACATCTCCTAGATTTGCTAATTTTACTCATTATTATCAGAAGACTGTAAATCTGCTCATCAGTAACTAAAGGAAAGGTTACATGGATTACATGGTAATTAGCATGGAACAGTTTCACGCATGTGATTAACCCTCTACTTGTGATACCTCCATAGAAACAACCTCATTTCATAGTGCATCTTTTTATTAGACATTTGCTGCCAATGACGGATCAAAAACAGACAATATTCTCATATTCAAGCTCCTTTGTCTGCAGATCAAATGACAAACGCTTGGCACTTTGTAGTCTCATTCGGGAGCTCATGTGGGCATTTTAATTAGCATACATGCCACATTACATCATAATCAATAAATGCCAGTATGGTTTAACAATACACACATGACAGTATAATCAATAAATGCCAATAAAGAGCAGGAAGAGAAGGCAGGTACACCATTAATGCCCAAGCATGAGGTTAGTCTTCCATCCTGGTGTAAGATATGTGCTGGTTAGATGTGTCCAGGACTCTGGTCACATATTTTGACTGAGGAAGCACTTTTGTTCTTAGTGAGAGGCCGAAACGTAGTCCTGATTTTGCCTCTTTTCGATGGCTGCTCCACTTGCTCTCTGGAAGCTTTGTAATGAAGTAACCTGGGCACAGAAGGGTCTCCTGGTGCTTGTGACAGTGACATGCTGAAAATAGAGACTATCCTTTCTCTATAGCTATTCCTAAACCGTTTTGCTGATCTGTACAAGTTGCCTACAAAGCAATAACATAAGGGATTAAGAGTAGAATTGGTGAGACCAAGCCACTGGGCGAATGGCCTTACCTGAAGGATCCACTCATGTTTAAAATGCCCCAGTACCTCATTAGAGGGCATATAAGACATGTCGATGTCAATCCAGATGTCAACTACATAGAGGGGCAGCCAGGACACTGTAAAGAGAAGTACTAATGCCACCACCATTTTGGCAATTTTCTTACGAGCCTTTAATCTGGACCCAGACATGGACCAACTGTTATTGTCAATGACAGTGTCACTTTCCCCCCAGAGACGGCGACTTGTAAGAAAGCAGATGAGAAGGTTAAATAAAACTGGGAACACATAGAGAGCGCAGAAGAGAAGAAAGTTGTAGATGAGTTTCATGTTTATGCTGGGCCAACTTTCTGTACATACCACAACAGCCAGTTGTCCTGGAAAAAGGACCAAGTTTTGGGTCCTGTTCATAAACAACAGAGGAACACACAAGCCAGAAGAGAAGAACCACACCACCATAATCATGAACACTAGTCTTCTGGTGGTGAAGAATGTCCTTGCATGCAAGGGACTGTGCACACTGTAGTACCTATTCAGGCTGATCACAGACAAGGTAAGGACACTAGCAGACACTGACACAGCCTGAACAAAGGGTACTGCTCTGCACAAGAAGTCCCCAAACACCCAAGCATTGTGTACCTGGTGGCCAAGATTGATCGGCATACAAATACATATGACCATCATATCACAGACAGCTAAATTCACAAGTAGATCCCTGGTCCCAGAAACACCAGAAAAGCGACCTCTTCTTCTTCTGCGTGTCCCCAGCACTCTCAATGCCATGATGTTACCTGCCAAACCTGCCAGGAAGGAGGCAGAGTACATGACCACCAATATAATGGTTCCAGGTTCATGTGCAGAGAAGAGGACACTGCTGGAGAAAGGAGTGGACTCCCAGAGACTATCATTACCAGGAGACAGGTAACCAAAAAGAGAGACATTCCACTGGAGAAGTTCTCCAAGGGTATGATG
The DNA here is from genome assembly GCF_046119375.1 of Phyllobates terribilis. Lineage (NCBI taxonomy): Eukaryota > Metazoa > Chordata > Amphibia > Anura > Dendrobatidae > Phyllobates > Phyllobates terribilis. The sequence goes on from NW_027362765.1 coordinate 271,715,759, forward strand.
GAGATCCAATGTGCTCATCTTAAAAGGTCACTCACAAAGACTTAGATCCAGATGGAGTGATGTCAGGATCTTCATCATCTCGCTGTGTGGCAGTATTATTCCTGGTCTGGTCTCTCTCATCTTCTGCTCTGCAGCCTGTGTGCTGCCCGTTGTAGTCACGGATGGTTCAGCAGTGGAGAGAATGAGGAGCTGTCCGGAGATCAGGTGCTGAACGACTGTCAACTGCGGGAGGCGCCGAAACTACTGCAGGAGGCACAAGCACAAGGCGCTTTATGAGCCGTGACTGAGTGACAAGCACCAATAAGAGGCAGGTAGCGCCGAACTGCGCTCATACTAATGCTCCATCCCCAGAACTGAGGCAGCAGATGTGCGGTATCTCTGCTAGAAAACTGGAGGCTGGAAGAATGCTAGAGAGTCAATGGGCTGACAATTGATTTTACCAATGAGCAGGGTTATTCTACAATATAGTATTTTATTAGAAAGCCCATTGTTCAGATAGAAAGTCACTGAGCTTTATATTCAGACCACTGAACAAAGATAAATTATATATATATATATACATATATATGTATATATATATATATATATATATATATATATATATATAACAGGTAGATCAAAGCATACAAGGACAGATAGTAGATAAAAAACAGATAGCTAATGGCTAACGATACTAGATGATAGATATTAGATACCCACAGCTCATCACTATGTCCCAGGTTTTTATGGCATATCTGGTATTAAGGGGTTGTCCACCTTTGGGGACAATTCTTTTTTTCTTACTTAAATACATTCATTTTTGGTTGAAAAATATCTTGCAAACGGGTCTCTCTATGTTGCGTTGACTATTGCTGGCTGCAGAATGGGTTAAGTGAGAATCCATCAGTGAGCACATGCTGATGGTCTAATGAGAGAGTTTTTATCTCTGTTATATGTACCTTTTTTCAGCTCCTTACAGCTGATTTATGACCACAAACAACATCAAAGTTGAATGTGCAGGGAGCATGTGAAAGCGAAACAATGCAAAATTATTTAATTAGAGAAAATATTTTTAGCCCTAAATACACTTATTTTATTAAAAACAAGAAAGTGTGTGTGTGTGTGTATATATAGATAAATAGATAGATATATTAGTATTTAATGTGTGAAAGCTCCCAAATGTCACAGACAACCATGTCATGCAGAAGGAGCAGTGTCTTTCTGAAGTTTAGAATTGAGAGAAGCCCTGTTCTCTCTTTTCTGCACCCATCCATTAGAGATCAGTGCAGGAGCTACTATCATCCAGTTGCTCAAGTGTGCCTTCTTCCACCTCTGGCACCATGAGCAGCATAGGGAGCAGATGTGTTGGACTTACTCGCTAGGAAACTCTGGCTGGTACAAGTGGAGAAGATGCTACTGGCACCCATGGGGTATTGATGCGGATTTATTTCTTAGAAATTTTTGGCATGATATTGATATGGGGCCACTGCCGCATAGCATTGTAATGTGAGCAATGTTACTGATACTGTTTTGTGGACACACACTAACATTATGCATTAATGTGGGACTAGATTGTGGCTAATACTCCTACAAGGCAATGTGCCACTCTTATGGGGTCCTATAAAGAGCACTGTAGATGCGTACTTTTCTACAGGTGTTCTCTGGTATCTGGCACCAAGACAGTAGCCACAGATCCTTTAAGACGTTTAAATTGTGAGGTGGTCCTCAATGGATCTGACTCGTTTATTTCACAAATATTCAGAATTGAGATCTGAGAAATTTGAAGGTCAAGTCTACATCTTGGACTTTTTAGCATATTCCTTGAACAATTTAGAAATATTTTTAGGCAGTGTGGCAGGGAGCACCCTGCTAAAAGTGGACACAACCATTAGAGAATATTGTTCCCATCAAGAGGCATACTTGGTTTGTAACCAGGTTTATGTAAGTGGTATGTATAAATGTGCCATCCACATGAATGCCAGGACTGTAGGTTTCCCAGTAGAATATTGCCCAGAGCACTGCCTCCATGAGCCTGTCTTCTGCCCATGGTACTTCCTGGTACATCTTTTTCCCTAGTTAGAGATGCACATGCCCCACCAGTCCACATCGCATAAAACCTATGTTTTTATCAGACCTGGCCACCTTCTTCTATTGCTCCATGGTTCAGTTTTGATGATCATGTGCCCATTTTTAAGATATTTCAGGAACAAGGGTCAACATGAGCACTCTGATGGGTCTCTGCAAGCTGCAATGTACTGTGAGCTCTGACACCTGTCTATAAACAATATTCTTTTCATCAATTTGCGCTATCGTAGTAATTATTAAATTGGATCAACCGGGTTAGCCTCCATCCTCCATGTGCTTTAGGGAGCCTTGGGCACCCATGATTCTGTCCATTTAATTGCATTCTAATATATCTTACACCCTGTCATGTGGAAGTGTCAAGGAGGTAATTAGTGTTATTCACTTCACCTGTCAATGGATATGACATGAATAGATAGACAGATAGGATGAGATACAGTTATGGCCAAAAGTGTTGGCACCCTTGAAATTGTTCCAGAAAATGAAGTATTTCTCCCAGAAAATTATTGTAATTACACAGGTTTTGTTATACACATGTTTATTTCCTTTGTGCCTTTGTGTGTATTGGAATGACATGAAAAAAAACAGAGAAAAAAAGGTAAATTGGACATAATTTCACACAAAACCCCCAAAATGGGCCGGACAAAATTGTTGGTACCCTCAACTTAATATTTGGTTGCAAACCTTTTCAAATAAATAACTGCAATCAATCGCTTCCTTTAACCATTAACAAGCATCTCAACTGGAATTTTGGGCCACTCTTCTTTTCTAAACTGCTCCAGGTCTCTCATATTTGAAGAGTGCCTTCTCCCAAAAGCAATTTTAAGATCTCTCCACAGGTGTTCAATGAGATTTAGATCCGGACTCATTGCTGGCTACTTCAGACCTTCCGAGTGCTTTGATTCCATCCATTTCTGGGTGTTTCTTGAGGTATGTTTGGAGTCATTGTCCTGCTGGAAGACCCATGATGCAAACCCAGCTTTTTTACACTGGGCATTGTATTGTGATCCGAAATCCTTTGATAATCTTCACATTTCATGATGCCTTGCACACAGTCAAGGAACCCAGTGCCAGAGGCAGCAAAACAACCCCAAAACATCTTTGAACCTCCACCATATTTGACTGTAGGTACTGTGTTATTTTTTTGTAGGCCTCATTCCATTTTAGGTAAACAGCAGAATGATGTGCTTTACCAAAAAGCTCTAGCTTGGTCTCATCTTTTGGCTTACTCACGTACATTTTTGCAAACTGCACTCTAACTTTTTTTATGCAAAAAAAGGAGCATGGACCGCACCTCCAAAAAATCATACATTTGATCTAATGCCTCTCAGCAAAAAATATATATAACTGAACATGAGGTTCTTAGTTTAACATTCTGATCAGACTGTATGGACCCCACTGCCACGTTACGGCAAACCTCGTAGTGGGTCCTAACAATTCCTGCCTGAAAGGGAGCGGAGCCGTGCACCAACCACCGCCGCAGCGACAATGCACCAGCAGGGCGGGCTGCCTGCTGCCTCACAGCACCCATGCTGCAAGACCGTGTCACTGCGGTGGTGTTTGGCGCACGGCTCCGCTCCCATTCAGGCAGGAAATGTTAGGACCCACTACGAGGTTTGCCATGACGTGGTAGTGGGTTTCATACAGTCTGATCAGAACGTTAAACTAAGAACCTCATGTTCAGTTTTATATATTTTTGCCGAGAGGCATTAGATCAACGTATGCTTTTGGGGGAGCTGTCCATTCTCTTTTTCAGCTTAATGCATGATCTGTCTTTTTTTTCGGATGTGCACTCCTCCCATTTGGCACAGGAAATTTTAATTAGCAGGAGACTGCAAAGAGGGTCTAGCCTATTTTTGCTCTCACTTGAGAGCTTGAGGAAGGTGAGTCACAATGCTCATTTCATGTGGTGTTGGTACAGCGTGTCTGCCATTGTTGCTGTGGTTTTGTGCTTGTGGGGCGGTGCGGCCTGGAGTAATGGGGACTCGGTCTTGCAGCATGGGTGCTGTGAGGCACCAGGCAGCCCGCCCTGCTGGTGCATTGTCAATGCAGCGGTGGTTGGCGCACGGCTCCGCTCCCGTTCGGGCAGGAAATGTTAGGACCCACTATGAGGTTTGCTGTGACGTGGCAGTGGGCTTCATACAGTCTGATCAGAATGTTAAACTAAGAACCTCATGTTCAGTTTTACATATTTTTGCCGAGAGGCATTAGATCAACGTATGTTTTTGGAGGTGCTGTCCATTCTCTTTTTCAGCCTAACTTTTTTATGCCTCTGTGTCAGCAGTAGGATCCTCCTGGGTATCCTGCCATAGCGTTTCATTTCATTCAAATGTTGACGGATAGTTTGCACTGTCACTGATGCACCCTGAGCCTGCAGGACAGCTTGAATTTTTTTGAAACTTGATTAGGGCTGCTTATCCACCATCTGGACTATCCTGCGTTGCAACCTTTCATCAATTTTTCTCTGCCGTCCATGTCCAGGGAGATTAGCTACAGTGCCATGGGTTGTAAACTTCTTGATTATGTTGCGCACTGTGGACAAAGGAATATCAAGATCTCTGGAGATGGACTTGTAACCTTGAGATTGTTGATATTTTTCAACAATTTTGGTTTTTGAGTCCTCAGACAGTTCTCTCCTCCTCTTTCTGTTCTCCATGCTTAGTGTGGCACACATAGACACACAATGTAAAGATCGAGTCAACTTCTCCCCTTTTTATCTGGTTTCAGGTGTTATTTTCATACTGCCCACAGCTGTTACTTGCTACAGGGGAGGGCATCACATGCTTGAAACAAAATTGTTTACCCACAGTTTTGGAAAGGTGCCAACAATTTTGTCCGGCCCATTTTGAGGGCTTTATGTGAAATTATGTCCAATTTGTCTTTTTTTCTGTTTTTTTTTTGTGTTGTTCCAATACACGCAAAGGAAATAAACGTGTACAACAAAACAAGTGTATTTATAATAATTTTCTGAGAGAAATACTTCATTTTCTGGAACAATTTCAAGGGTACCAACACTTTCAACGATGACAGTAGATAGATAGATAGACAGATAGGGAGATAGATAGATTGTATACTGGTCCAATATTTCCTACAGCAGTTATACACGAGCATAGCATTTATTATTATGGATAATTACTACCTATGACCTAGCAATGAGTTATTGCAGTCCCTTTTCATACCAGGTCAATTAATAAGAAATATGTCATTGAGACCTTATTACATAGCTACGAGGAAAATAAAGAAAGTCTAATATTTATCATGTCCACAAATACCCCATCCATCACACCACCTTTACACTTGAGGCCATTTTAACTCTTCGCTCACCACTCCTATCTAGCGCCCACTCATTTTTTCCATCTGTTTAATGTTTCTTCTACCGTCTGTCATCCTGTCATAGGAGCACATGAAGGATTGGTTCTATTTTATAATACTTCCGTCTGCTTATCATTCCTTTAGTACACTGAGAGAGCTGGATTCATTTTTAATTGTTGTTTTTACTGGCTTTTGTTAGAAAGCTAGAACATATGGAGTTTATGTATAGGGAATGAGACAGGCATTAACAGGTTACAAGGTGGTTATAATATTCTACATTCAGAAGGATTGTGTTAATGCAAGTGGAGAAGTGCTGAAAGGAACCAACATAAGGCTTTGTGCCCACGATGATCTTTTGGTGAGATTTTCATGCTGCATATTTTTTTTAGGTGCAGATTTTTCCCATCAAAAACGCGATAAAAACGTTTGTAAAAAAAATGCACACAAAAAAATCGCTAGTAACCTAATTTACCCAATAGGTGTGGAAAATCTGAAACATCCAAAACTCATAGTGGGAACGTAGCCTTCCATATTTATTTGTCCCAGTCATAGCTGTTCCAGAAGGAACATCATTCTAAATGTGGTCTTGGGGGTCAAACCTGTAGAAGCCCCTATTTTTTAAGGCGGAGAGGTGCAGGTCAGTGTTTCTTTATTTTCCTAGTAATCCTTCTGCAAGAATTATAAACCAAAAGAAAGTGCCAATTGTAATCAATCACCTCTGGAGTGGGCAAAGTTGTAGTCCAAGAGTTATGCTCTAACATGACTTGTGGCCATAACAAAAAAATAGGGGCGAGGGTTCAGCATTAAAGACTTATAAATCACAGCACACAACTTTAGACAGCTGCCAGTGATGTCTGTTAGAACTCTCCTGTTAGGTTTTTTTTAGTTTGCTGGTCACATGACCATTTTTGCCTATTTAATCCGGCTCCGCCCTCCTGGTCTTGCTGGACTTCATTGTATTTACTACTCTTGAGCTAGCTTGGTGCTCTGTTGCCGTTCTCTGTTAGTTTTGCTAGGTCTTCTGACCTCTATGCTTTTTGTTGTGTGTTTGTCTTTGACTGCTACTATTTCTGCTAGGAGGTGTCCAACTTATCCCAGTCCCTAGTTCTTGTAGGGATCCCTCCCTCACATCTATAGGTCTTCGTTCAGACTAGCCGAGGACTTTAGCGGGTCTGATCGCAGGATCAGGTTCCCCGTTACATCGTAGGGATCTAGTTTAGTTCTATTGTAGGGACAGTTATCCTGTCTTTCCTTAGTCCCTGTAGCAGATCATAACAGTAAGTCCAGCCCTAAAAGAAAAAAAAAAAATTTCTCTAAGGAAAGACCTCCAGTTTTCCATCATGGTCTCGGTTCAAGATTTGGCTCAATGCTTGCAGGGACTCTCTCTGGAGGTGGCCAAGCTCCAACAACACGTGAGTAGCTGTTCTGGAGCACATTTTGTGGAACCAAAGGTACGTCTGCCTGATTTATTTTTTGGCGAACAACAAGATTTTTTTTCTTTTAAAAATGCTTGTTTATTGTATTTTCGTTTGAGACCCGGATCCTCTGGTGATGAATCACAGCGCATAGGGTTCATAATGTCACTTTTGCGCAAAGATCCTCAGGGATGGGCCTTCTCTCTCCAACCTAGTGATCCATGCTTTAGATCAGTGGATAGTTTTTTTTCTGCTTTGGGTTTGTTGTATGATGATCCTGATCGTGTCTCATCTGCTGAGTCTGAATTGAGACGTTTGAGGCAGGGATCAGGTAATGTGGAAAAATATTGTTCTCACTTCCGTCGGTGGTCTGCCCAGGTGGGGTGGAACGATTCAGCTTTGAAAAGCTTGTTTCTTGCAGGGCTAGGTGAAAGGGTTAAGGATTTACTGATTGCTTATCCCACACCTGGAAACTTGCAGGAGGCTATGCAATTAGCTATACGGGTGGACAGGAGACTGCGTGCAAGGGTTAATGAGAGCAAATCCTCTGCTATGTCAGCTCCGAGTCTTGAGAGGGTCTGTGCTGACAATGGAGAGCCGATGGAGATTGGAGCGATGACACCCCGCTCTCAGGAAAAAGATCGCAGGCTTTCTGAAGGCTTGTGCTTCTATTGCGGAAATTCTGGTCATTTTATTAAGAACTGTGTGCTTCGTTTGAAGAAAGAAAAAAAAATGGTCAGTTATGCCCGTATTGCCTGTTTACATTCTAAGGGAGTATTCCTATCTGCCACTACTGCTGCTCAGGATGAATTAATTGAATTTCGGGTATTTGTGGATTGTGGTTCTACTCTGAATGTGATTGATGGGGGATTCTTGGAAAAACTTAGATTAGAACCTAAAACTTTGTCATCCCCTATTGCTGTGGTTTCTGTTGATGGCTCTCCCTTGAAGAGTGTTACTCATAAGGTCTGTGAATTTCCCCTCACTATTAATGGTATTCACCAAGAAAATTTGGATTTGGTGGTATTGGATAATTTGCTTTCTCCAGTAATATTGGGGTTACCCTGGTTAAAATTGCACAATCCTGTACTGGATTGGTCTACCAATGAAATTAAGTCCTGGAGCCCTAAGTGTTATGACAAGTGTTGTAACGGGCGCATTGCTGCTGTGGATAAAGGGGAATTACCTGTACCTATTCAGGATTTTTGGAGAGTTTTTTTTGAGGAGGAGTCACAAATTTTGCCTCCCCATAGAGACTATGATTGTACCATTGAATTTGTCCCTGGAGCGACTCTTCCTAAAAGTCGTTTATTTAATCTTACTATTCCTGAGAGAAAGGCTTTGGAGGAATACATACAGACAAGCTTGGCCGCCGGTCACATTAGGCCTTCCAAGTCTCCTGTGGCTGTTGGATTTTTTTTTGTAAAAAAAAAAGATGGCGGTTTACGTCCTTGTCTGGACTTTCGTGAGATTAATAAAATTACTGTACGCAATCCTTACCCACTGCCATTGATTCCTGATTTATTTAACCAGTTAGTGGGGGCCAAGTGGTTCTCTAAAATTGATCTCCGGGGGGCATACAATTTGTTGCGCATGAAGGAGGGTGATGAATGGAAGACTGCTTTTAACACTCCTGTGGGTCATTTTGAGAATCTGGTTATGCCTTTTGGTCTTACCAATGCTCCAGCATTTTTTCAGAATCTTATTAATGACATCCTTAGACCTTTAATCGGCAAAAATGTGGTTGTGTATTTGGATGACATTCTGATTTATTCGCCTGATCTGGAGTCTCATTGGCGGAGCGTACGTGAGGTATTACAGTTATTAATTGACAATTCGCTTTTTGCTAAGCTGGAGAAATGTGATTTCGCTGTACAGAGAATTAGTTTTTTGGGCTACATTATCTCCAGTGAAGGTTTTGAGATGGACCCGGTTAAAGTTCAAGCTGTGCAGGAATGGCCTAGGCCTATTGGTTTGAAATCGATACAGAGGTTTTTGGGTTTCGCCAATTATTACAGAAAATTCATAAAAAAAATTTCTATTATTGTCAAACCGCTGACCGATCTCACCAGGAAAGGTGCTAATGCGGTTCAGTGGACTTCTGAGGCCATTGAAGCTTTTGTGTTTCTAAAGGAGAGGTTCACCTCTGCTCCCATCCTTATGCAGCCTGATGTGACTAAGCCGTTTTTGGTTGAGGTTGATGCTTCTTCGGTGGGGGTCGGTGCGGTGTTGTCTCAGGAAAACAAGGATGGAGTACATCCCTGTGCCTTTTTTTCAAAAAAATTTTCTGAGACTGAACTTAATTACGATATTGGTAATCGGGAATTGCTGGCGATTAAACTCGCATTTGAACACTGGCGTCACCTCTTGGAAGGTGCTGAATTTCCCATTCAGGTTTTCACTGATCATAAAAATCTGATCTATCTTGATGCTGCCAAGCGCTTGAATGCCCGTCAGGCTAGGTGGGCACTTTTTTTCTCGCGGTTTAATTTTTCCGTTACTTACATCCCGGGTACCAAGAATGTTAAAGCGGATGCTTTGTCTCGCAGCTTTTCTCCCATGGTCGGTGTTGAGGAGGAAGAGGAGAGCATTTTACAAGAAGGTGTTGTGATTGCTGCCTTGGACTCCGTTTTGGAGGATGAGATTCTTAAAGCTCAGTAGAATGCCCCATCTAACACTCCCCATGGGAGGTTGTTTGTGCCTAGGACCTTTAGGAGAGATTTGTTTGTTGAGTGTCATGAGTCTCGGTTGGCAGGTCATCCAGGAATTTCTGAGACCAAGAGACTTGTGGGTCGCAGTTTTTGGTGGCCTGGATGGCAGAAGGAAGTCATTAAGTGGGTGCGCCAATGTACTGTGTGTGCTAGATCCAAGTCTTCGCATGCTCCTGCTGCGGGGTTGCTTTGCCCTCTGGAGGTTCCTAGTGCACCTTGGACACATCTGGCTATGGACTTTATTACTGACCTTCCCCCCTCTGAAGGTTTCACGGTCATCTGGGTGGTCGTGGACCGTTTTAGCAAGATGTGTCACTTGGTTCCCTTCATCAAACTGCCTTGCGCTAAGACACTCGCTAAGGCCTTTGTCAAGGAAATTGTCAGACTACATGGTGTTCCTACTGACATTGTTTCTGATAGGGGACCTCAGTTCGTGGCTCGTTTTTGGCGTGCCTTTTGTGACAGGTTGGGAGTTCATTTGTCGTTTTCATCTGGATATCATCCTGAGTCTAATGGCCAGACAGAAAGGAAGAACCAGGATGTTGAGCAGTTCTTGCGTTGTTTTGTGGCAGACAATCAAGAGGGGTGGTCTGAGTTTCTGCCACTTGCTGAATTTGCTCTTAACAACCATATATCCTCTTCTGCTGGGTGTTCGCCTTTTTTTTGTTGTTCTGGGAGACATCCGTCTTTTGGGTCATTCTCCAAATTGGTTTCGGCTGTGCCTGAGGAGGAGAGTTTTTCCGGTGATTTGGAGAGAGTTTGGACGGATGTGCGTGGTAATCTTCAGGAGGCTAACAAAAAATCTAAGAGGTACTTTGATAGGAAACGGCAAGAGGTTTTGTTTGCTGTTGGTGACATGGTTTGGTTGTCCTCTAAGAATCTGCGATTGAGGATTCCTTCTAAAAAATTGGGTCCCAAGTTCGTAGGGCCCTTTAAGGTGCTTCAGATAGTTAACCAATCTGCTGTTAGGTTGGAGGTTCCTACGTCCTGGAAGATTAACCCAGTGTTTCATGTTTCTCTGTTGAAAAAAGCTGATGTGTCTGATGGTGACGCCTCTGCCACTGTTCCTCCGGTGGTGGAGGACGGGGAATATGAAATTTCCCGCATCCTAAATTCTAGACGGTATAGAGGGAGTTTGCAGTATCTCGTCGCTTGGAAGGGTTTCGGACCTGAGGATAACTCATGGGTGAGGGCGGATGATGTTTCTGCTTCCAGACTTGTCAGAGCGTTTCACAGGAGGTTTCCTGGTAAGCCTGGGCCTAGGGGATCCGGAGGATCCTCTTAGAAGAGGGGGTACTGTTAGAACTCTCCTGTTAGGTTTTTTTTAGTTTGCTGGTCACATGACCATTTTTGCCTATTTAATCCGGCTCCGCCCTCCTGGTCTTGCTGGACTTCATTGTATTTACTACTCTTGAGCTAGCTTGGTGCTCTGTTGCCGTTCTCTGTTAGTTTTGCTAGGTCTTCTGACCTCTATGCTTTTTGTTGTGTGTTTGTCTTTGACTGCTACTATTTCTGCTAGGAGGTGTCCAACTTATCCCAGTCCCTAGTTCTTGTAGGGATCCCTCCCTCACATCTATAGGTCTTCGTTCAGACTAGCCGAGGACTTTAGCGGGTCTGATCGCAGGATCAGGTTCCCCGTTACATCGTAGGGATCTAGTTTAGTTCTATTGTAGGGACAGTTCTCCTGTCTTTCCTTAGTCCCTGTAGCAGATCATAACAATGTCAATACTAGCTGTATAAATCCATATGCTGTCGGCTCCCTATAGTGGTGGCTGCAGGCGGACAGATTTTTTTTCATTTCACTCTATACAATGGCATATAAAAGTTTGGGCACCCCTGGTAAAAATTACTGCTATTGTTAACAGTTAAGCAAGTTGAAGATGAAATGATCTCTAAAAGGCCTAAAGTTAAAGATGGCACATTTCCTTTGTATTTTAGGCAAAAAAAATTATATATATATATTTTCATCTTTTACATTTTAAAAATTGCAAAAAGGAAAATGGGCCGATGCAAAAGTTTGGGCACCCTGCATGGTTAGTACCGAGTAGCACCCCCTTCTGAAAGTATCACAGCTTGTAAATGCTTTTTGTAGCCAGACAAGAGTCTCATTTCTTGTTTGAGGGATTTTCATCCATTCTTCCTTGGAAAATTCTTCCAGTTCTGTGAGATTCCTGGGTCGTCTTGCATGCACTGCTATTTTGAGGTCTAGCCATAGATTTTCAATGATGATCAAATTAGGGGACTGTGAGGGCCATTATAAAACCTTCAACTTGCGCCTTTTGAGGTAGTCTATTGTGGATTTTGTCGTGTGTTTAGGATAATTATCCATTTGTAAAAGCCATCCTCTTTACCAACTTGAGCTTTTTTACAGATGGTGTTATGTATGCATCAAGAAATTGTTGAAATTTCATTGAATCCATTCTTCCCTCTACCCATGAAATGTTCCCCGTGCCATTGGCTGCAACACAACCCCAAAGCATGATTGATCCACCCCCATGCTTAATAGTTGGCGAGATGTTATTTTCCTGAAATTCTGTGCCCTTTTTTCTCCACACATACCTGTGTTGATCATTGTGGCTAAAGAGTTCTATTTTAACTTCATCGGTCCACAGGACTTGTTTCCAAAATGCATCAGGCTTGTTTAGATGTTCTTTTGCATATTGAAGTGACAGTGACTCCCAGGCGCCTGCGCAATAGAATAGAATGCTAAGCCTGTGGAAAACAGAGTGGATAAAAACACATTTCTCTGCAATCAGACCTCTACTATGGGCCATACAGTTATGCATAGATTTTTCTATACCCTGTATGCCCATAGTAGAGGTCTGATATCTCACAGGGGGTGACAGATTCCCTTTAATAAGAGGAGAAACTACACAGCATATTGTATCCACTGACCCTCAAAGAGTAGTAATATAATGAAGTATATTAATAGAATAGTAACTGCATCAAATATTTTTCTGACATTTAAGTAATTAATACTTTTGTGTTATTTTTCGCCTATATAGGTATAAAACTTCCTTTTTATATCTTTATAGGAGTTAGGGCTCCAATTTTAGATGGCGCCCAAACTCTAAAGTTTAATGGTAGAGTTCTATCTGCTTCAACCATCACTAGCGGGGACTCAGTTTATACATATAATTTGTAGTCTAGTTTTGTGTGTTTTTTGCCTTTTTTTCACCCAAATTATTTTTCTATTTGCACCTTTTTTTAAGTCTATTTTATATGTGCTAGCGTGTTTCCGCCTTGTGGTAGGAGTTTAGTGATTCCAGACGTTTTCACCTAATTCATCAATCTTGACTTTTTAGAGAAAATTGTCTCAACACCACTCGATCCCCACCCCCCATGTATTTTTGAGTATGCTATGATCATACATTTTCCACAATTTTCCAAAATGTGCAACTCTTAGTGCCAAAAAGTCATAATAATAGTTCAAGACAGAAAAAAAATAATTTTGAATTTGTGCCAAATTCTTGATTCAAGTTCGCCATTTTGAAGAATTTGGTGCCAAAAATGTCAACTAATAGCACAGGAGAAAAAAGGAAAATGATGTAAAAAATGCAAATATGAATGAATCAGGGCCATAGTATTCATACACCCACCAATTAATTAAATAGTTCGATGCCTGAAGAAGAAAGGGCAAAATGCGCATTGGGGTACGGGATAGCCACTCCACATTACCTGCATTAACTTGTGAGTATATGATTGTTTGACTCTATAGGTTGCACAGCATTTATTAAGACCTAATGTATGGACTGCTTATGGTTGGTTTTGAACATACCTATTTAGTTGAGATTTTTTCACATATACTGTATCTATGTATTTAATATCATTCCATTTAATAGCTCCTACCTCAGTGCACTCCTTTATATGCACTAACCACTTTGATTGAAGGTGGTTGGGTTACATAGTTTCACTCCAATTTAGGAGTATAACCCTAATTGGTATATGTGATCATTATTTTGCACTATGCACTGGTCACTTTATTAACATATTATGTTCCTCAATTGATTCATAGATTTTTTTTATGGATATTGTGTTTATAATCATGCTCAAAATTCAATAGATATTTATTGGATTTTTAAGTGGCCTGTCTTTTCCCTTTTTTTCGCGGTACTTCGCTGTTTTTACCTTGCTATGTGTATGTAATAAAAATTAATTTTGGTTCATCAATACTCTGGTCGTTTGGGCGTCTTTTTGTATAGGCCCATGTGTTGGTACATATTGTTGCTGAGTTGTGAACCGTACAATTTTGTGTATCCCTTTATGAGTATAATGGTTTAATGAACTAAATAGTAAATCCATAACTAAATTGACCAAGCACTCCCCAAGTCTCTGCCTCACAAGGTTGTTTTCCGGTCAACCAGCAGGCAAGGAAGTTAGGCAGTGAGTTATCATTCAAGCTAAAAAGGCTGGTGCTGGGCAAGAAAACAACTTCACCAGGCAGTGGCTCCTTAAATGCTCTGTCACACACAGAGCACTTAACACATCATTTGCATATGAATGAAAATGCTAACTACTTGGGAATGCAGCAACAGATAGAAGATATAAAGGTGTCGATTGATTTACATTTCAAAGACTAACATACCTATGTATGTCATTTGGAGGGATTAATCTTACTGACAGGTTCCCTTTAACAATATTTGGAGCTCTAACCATTATAAAAGGGCACATCAGGTTAGAAATCCTTATTTAAGTAAAGTTAAAAAAGGCTATGGAATATAATTAGCAAGAAGATCATACCCTTCTAATAGGTAGCACTCAGCAGTGAAAGGAGAAACCATTATAATTGCACTGTACCCTCATCTGTTCCAGTCTTCAGGGCAAGGCAAAGCACTGAGCAGTCAAGGCTGTTCTCCAATCATGCCCGCTGTTCAGTTGAATGTCGGCATCCTCGGCGATTCTTATGATTGCTTGGGCTATGCAATGTTATGAAGTTACCAGAGTCCTAGTAACTAAGTGTGCAAAAGTGCCCACCAAAGATCCTTGAAAGTGGCAATCTAAGTCTTGTCCTAACTTTTAAGGACGGGTTTACGCAAGCATACAGCTATGGCCGAAAGTGTTGGAACACTTGAAATTGTTCCAGAAAATGAAGTATTTCTGCCAGAAAATTATTTCAAATATACATGTTTTGTTATACACATGTTTATTTCCTTTGTGTGTATTGGAACAACACAAAAAAAAACCAGAGGAAAAAAAGCCAAATTTGACATTATTTCACACAAAACCCCAAAAATGGGGCGGACAAAATTGTTGGCACCCTTAACTTAATATTTGGTTGCAGACCCTTTGGAATAAATAGCTGCAATCTATCACTTCCTATAACCATCAACAAACTTCAAGTGTGCCAACACTTTCGACCATGACTGTATGTCATGGCATGTCCAAGGACTGCAATGCAATGTCTCTCGACCCAAACTTACAGTTTCAGACACATATGAGGCTGTACGTTAGGGTCAGGAGACCCACGATCAGTCCGGTATGTAGACAGACCATGAAATACTCTCATGTGCACCTAGCCTAAAACTCCACATTTTTAGGAGGCAGGACTGCAGTAATGTGATCTCCTAGTTGCCTAGAGCTGACAAAGGGTTGGAGTATATGGCAGTTCATTAACTGGACACCAAAGGGTTTTTGTTAGGCTATTTAGTAGGTGCATTTGTGCGATCTCAGTGTTAGGTCTCATTCAGATGTCCAATTTTTTAGCGTATGAGAAAATCAGACCAATTATTCTGATCACAGTTCGATCAGAGTGCGGTACAAGTGTCTTCTGATTTTATTGTAAGTGGAGAAATTAAAAAAGATATATATCTCCACCTTCTCCATTCTGAGAGTCATGAAAATTGGACCACATTGGAATGTCATCCGAGTGTGGTCCGATTCTTTCACAAACCCATTCAGTTGCATGGCTGATTTTAATCCAACCCTCGGATCAAAATTGGACATGTCTTCGATACTTGCCAGGGTGTGGTCCTAGAAAAAAATCGGGAATCTGAATGGTCCAATAGAATATCATGTTTATGAGAGCTATCCGTGAAAAACACGGACTTTTGAATGAGGACTTATTATGGAATCTTGTTACATGGTCATTATGTCCTTTTCCTCCTTTATTCATTACCTCAAATGTATTTTTCGGCAGGCTAATTAGGGCTATGATCTTTCACAGTTACGGAAGGTTAAAAATGCTTTAACATTTTATAAAATATGTTAATTATCGAGAACAAGAAATATGTTGCCATGGTTTAGTTCTGGAATGTGTCTTTAGGAAGCCTGGTTCGCTGTGTCCTTGCATGCTTAGAAAATTCAGACAGAAATATCTGAAAGGCTCATTATTGTGAATAAGATCAAAGTATAACGTAGTTTATGTATGGGGGCTAGCAGGGGTAGATCTTAAATCTCAAATGTAGGTGGACGGGTCAGAGAGTACATTTTCCACTTCTCAGTTTGTTGCCATACCTCTAAGCTTAGCTGTAGTGGTGAACAATGCATGTAGTGATGGTATCAGCTGTGGTGTACAGATAAGTAACATTGCCAGCCATAATACATAGATATTGTACCAGTACCACTTTATAATTATCTATATATTGTGGTAGGACGACTCACTCGGCTGCTTCCAGAAGTAGACACAGGAACATTTTCGTCTGCAGGTTTATTTAAATTGGCATAAAACACTGCAGTTTCCACAAAATAAACACAGCCTTGTTGGCATAACGGCAAACAAAAGATAAATGATAGCACAGTCCTTATATATGCAGGATTTGCCCGCATAAGTTGCAGCACACGCCAAGTCCTCCTGAGCTGAGGTTCCACAGTCTGGAGACTTCCTTCTCCAAACTCACAACAACAGAAAGAAAAGCAGTGAATAAGCATTTAACTTGCCCAGCCACACCCTTGAGGTGGAGATATGGTGAATGACCTTCCACCCTTAATGTCATTCACAAAAAAACACACTCTTTTAAAATGATGTTTTAACCCCCAACACATAACATGCTGGAGGAAATTTGTAGGTTTAGTTCACTGAAGCTAGTAGCTGCAGTGAAACATGTTTCTCCTCACATATACCACCAGTGACTCTGTTACAATATTTACAGTGGGAAAATAAGTATTTGATACATTGCCAATTTTGCCAGTTTCCCCACCTACAAAGAACGGAGAGGTCTGTAATTGTTATCTTAGGTACACTTAAACTGTGAGAGACAGAATCTTAAAAAAAATCCAGAAAATTACATTGTATGATTATTACATAATTAATTTGCATTTTATTGCATGAAAAATAGAAAAACGGTACTTAATATTTGGTACAGAAACCTTTTGTTGCAATTACAGAGGTCAGACTTTTCTTGTAGTTATTGACCAAGTTTGCACACACTGCAGCAGGTATTTTGGCCCACTCCTCCATACAGATCGTCTCAAGATCTTTCAGGTTTTGGGGCTGTCGCTGGGCACCATTCAGTTTTAGCTCTCTCCAAAGATTTTATATTGGGTTCAGGTCTGGAGACTGGCTAGGCCACTCTAAGACCTTGAGATGCTTGAGCCACTCAGTTGCCCTGGTTGTGTGTTTTGAGTCATTGTCATGCTGGAAGATCCAGCCATGACCCATCTTCAATGCTCTTACTGAGGGAAGGAGATTGTTGGTCAAAATCTTGAGATACATGACCTCATCCATCCTCCCCATTGCATGTTGGTGTCACCAACGGTGAGTCGGTCCCCCCGCTTGCTTAGGGCCCTGGCACATGCCCGGGTGCGTCGGGTGGTGACCCCTTCCCTGCTTATACACAACAGTACATATTATTAATTTACAAAAATTGGATCATAGAAACTATTGTATAGTCAACACAATTACAATATACCTACAATAACTATACAACACGGTAATGTACAATTATAGTTTATTAATTATCAGATTAAAATAAAAACAAGGATAAAAATAACAGGTGGATCCCTTGTTAAAGCCTCTCCTCTGGCGAAACGCGCGTTGGGACTTAGGCTACGTGGACACCACTTTATTTGCCTGTTGCGGTAAGTACTTCACTCCTTCTTACATACTATGGTGCCATTATGCATTGTCACTTTAATACATAGCTTCTTCCATACTACGGTGCCTTTATGCATTGTCACTTTAATACATAGTTACCTTTACTATTAATTATTATAGTTTACACTCTGTTGCTGCTAACATGCACGGTCACTTTAGCAGTCCCTTGGCACTTTAGCTCATATACTTTATGTGTTTGATACTGTGACACCATTTTGTTTCTTCATTTGTTTGCAAACCTGCATTGCCACTCCAATAGCACATTGCCACTTTATTATATATTTAATTTTTATCGACTATCCCGGTCTCTCTTTTTTCTATGCACTGTCACTTTAACAGTGCAAATTGCACCTCTTTTTATACATCTTGCCCCCTATGGACCATTAGATGTGGCAGTCATATTAGACCCCATACTATGTACACTTACCAGTCACTGTTAACGTTTACCATTTTTTAGTGTCCTAAGAGTGATGTGTATGCAGGGCATTTACTAGGCTGTGGTGGCACATTCAATTATTTAATATTTGGAGTAGTATTTGCATGTGTATGAGCATGCAACATTTTTTGACCGCTACCAGCATTGTGGCATATATCTATCTGTCCACCTGCCTTGCTTTTCCACCTGTTATTTTTATCCTTGTTGTTATTTTAATCTGATAATCAATAAACTATAATTTCAATTGTACATTACCGTGTTGTATAGTTTCTTGTAGGCATATTATTATTATTATTATTACAACAGTACATAGTACAGGTAAAGATGGCCTTAATAGAAACGTTGCAGCCATTACAGCCTTTTTGCCGTTGCAGCCTTTTTGACAGTTGACGGTCATTTATTATCCTGCGTACACAGGCAGACCGCACTTCACAAGTGCATTGCACCATCAGTAACAGAGCATTCTCGGCAGCAGAAGGATGTGGTGCCAAGAATGATGCGATGTTCTTTTGTGCCCACGAACAGATCATTTCATCTGACAAATGAGCAGTGATCAGCCGCTTGTTTAGACAGCTCAGTTATCATGAAACAAGCCTTTTTAGGAATAATAGATCAATAGATTGTTTTGTACACATATACTGTCATTGTTCTCGGCAGCACGTCTTGTTTACACAGGATGATCTGCTGCGGAGAACAATGTTTGTTTAATCAGCTTAAAATTTATTTCACCCAACGAACGAGCAAAATGCCAATTGGCAGTCTGTTTACACTGACCAGTTATCAGGAAGGGAGAGTTATTAATACTAATAATTTTATTCATATAGCGCCATCATATTCCGCAGCACTTTACAATTAGGTGGGGACATGCACAGACAATAATGACATAGTTATTATAACAACAGAGTTCATGGGAATACTCATTCACGACACCCAGCCAGTGTACATGTACGCTAAGCAAAGTTTATTCTTTTTCACCTAGGCACCTGTTTTACAAGGGCTTTTGTCCAGAGTGGTAATACTAACTGCACCCATTTGCGTGAAGCATATGTCCTTAACATGGGCAAACGTCATTAGTTTTTTAAAAAATTATTCTGATACCTGTGAAGATACTGGAGAGACGTTTTTCATAGGCTGTTAATGAAGCCTAGCAAACTTAATAATTTTGACTTTTTAGGGATTTGATGGTAAGTTAAAATACAGAAACACATGTAGGAGATGTGTGTTTTCCAAGAAAGTTGAGACATTCCCCATATGTTTCACATACTCATCCATCAAAATGTCATGAATGATAACATTTTGGTTGGACTGGCAGGTCTCTCTCCATGTGAGTGTACAGGCAGATACTGGTCAGTCATGGTGAGCAGGGCAGGTAGAACCCACCATGGATATGTCTTAGACTTGTCATCTTAACCATCTGATCAGCCTCACTAGGAAACTTTACATTGAGCAAGAACAGTCCAAACTGAACATGGCAACAAGGCATGGTTCAAAGTAGAGCGAGGCATTAGACGAGGCAGCATCCTGTCACCATTTCTCTTCAATTTATATGCAGAAGTTATTTTCAGGAAGGCTAGACTTGCCGAAAAAGAAGAAGAAATAATGAATTGCTGGACAAATCATCGACAATCTTAAATACACAGACTACACCATATTGATAGCAACAAGCATAGAAGGTATGAAGGACTTATTACGGAGTGTCAAGATGGAAAGCTCGAACTGGCGCTCAATACAAAGAAGTGAAAGATATTGACTATTGACAGGTATGACTGGGACACATTTGAGACTGACTGGAAGTTGTAAAAGGACTTCAACCTACTCGGATCAATGATAAGATGCTGCGATGACAGCAGAAGTCATTAGGAGAATAGCTATGGGCAAATCGACAATGGCATCACTGGACAAGGTCTTCAAATCGAGGAACATTACACTGGCGACGAAGACACGGCTCGTACATAGTTTAGTCTTTTCTGTGATAACATACGCATTTGAAACCTGGATGATAAAGAAACAAGACAGTAGAAGAAACAACACCTTCGAAATGTGGTGCTGGTGAAGGATGTTATCAATACCATGGATGGCAACGAGAACAAATAAATCAATTTTGGAACAACTCAAGCCAGACATGTCACTGGAATCAAGGATCACCAAGCTACGACTTGCCTAATCTGGACACATCATAAGAAGAGAACAATCACTGGCGAAGGACATAATGATCAGAAAAATAGAAGAAACAAGGCGAAGAGGAAGATCAGAAACCCGATGGCTTGATACTATCAAGATAACAGCAGGGAAGACCCTGGTGGATCTATCTAGGCTTGCACAAGATCGATCTTGCTACAGATCATTCATCTATCAAGTCGCCAAGGCTCGATATCGAACCGAATGCCATTACATAAAATAAAGTCATCTGAGATGCATAGTCCTAGGCCGGCTTTTTAAAGTATATTTTATCTGACAGTTTCTCTTTAAAGGGAATTTGTCACTAGGTTTTTGCTATGTTGTCAGAGAGCAGGATAATGTAGGGGCAGAGACCCTAATACCAACAATGTATCACTTACTAGGCTGCTTGCTGTAGTTTTGATAAAATCACAGTTTTATTTGCTTCAAATCTCAACATTTTCTGAATGCTGACCTTTCTATAACCCCACCCACACCACTGATTGGCAGCTTTGTGTGGACACTGTGCATAGGCAGAAAGAACCAATGAGTGTTCGGGGTGATGTTATAAAAAGCTCATGAATATAGAGTACTACATGACAGCAGGTTCACTAGTCCTTTATAGTAGTGTCCTGTTGATAAAACAATGATCCAAACTACAGCAAGGATCCCAGTAAGTGACATCACTGGAATCGGGGTTTCTGCCCCTACATCAAGTTGCTTTCAGATTAATTAGCAAAACCTGCTGACAGATTGCCTTTAAGGGTGAGTTCCCACATTTCGTCCTGTATTTGTTAGCAAATTTCAGTTGTTGAATTCGCACTTAAATTCGGGAGCCAAGTACAGTTCATTATTAATGTATGAAGTTTTGACAAACTCTGTTCACCCACAAAACAAAAATCCGCAGCAGATTCTTGGCATGTTGCAGATTTTCAAATCCATAACATTCCCATATCTATTGCAGAAATGCAGCAGATCCTCTCTGCTATGCAATGAGTAAAATTCACGGCTGTATCCACACGTGAATTTCATTGATGTCCTTGTGCAAAGTGTGACGGGATAGATCATTCCCTTTTCATAATACAATTTTTTCTACAGAACGTAAAATTACATGTCTTCCCTATTCAAGTACCCCGGTTATAGATTCTATAATTACTGTAAAATAATTGGATAATTTTGCAGGTATTAGCAAACACCGGAGACCTAGCTCTTAGTTGACATCTTCTCTTTATATCCGTCATTAAAGGGTGGCTAGTCAGAGTCAAACTCGCTGACTGTTCCCCCGCCCATAGACTGAAAGAAGATAATTTGTCTGGGCGACAAGCTTGAATTGTGCACTTAGCGAGGTCTTTGATGACAGTAAAAAATAAAAGATAACGAGCTGTTTTCAGAGATGCAACTCAAAACTTCCTTTTCAAAGAGGCCGCGGCGCAGATCTTGCATTTCAATGAAAGGAGCAGGAAGCGGGGGCTATCACAGCTAGAGAATTACCTGCAATTGAAAACACTCAGCAGACGTGTTCAGTGGAAGACGCACCTGCAAAGCCTGCTGAGCGTTGAGGCATAGACGGGGCAAGGAAGGGAGACGGAGATTAGACACTTCAGCTAAGTGCCCCACTTTCATCAAACTTTACCAAAATACAGTGAAACACATGTAAAGACCGCAGGGGAGAAATATCCTGAAATAACTCATGGTATAAGAAAAGGATCAATAGAGCACACAAAACTAACTGATGGTAAGTGAATATTAATACACTGCTCAAAAAAATAAAGGGAACACTTAAACAACACAATGTAACTCCAAGTCGATAACACTTCTGTGAAATCTACCTGTCCACTTATGAAGCAACACTGATTGTGAATCCATTTCTCCTGCTGTTGTGTAAATGGAACAGACAACTGCTAGAAATGATAGGCAATTAGCAAGATACCCCCTATAAAGGAGTGGTTCTGCAGGTGGTGACCACAGACCATTTCTCTGTTCTCATCCTTTTTGGCTGTTGTTTTGGTCACTTTTTCATTTTGCCATTGCTCTCACCCCTAGAGGTACAGTAGCATGAGGCGGTGTCTACAGTACAACCCACAGAAGTTGCTCAGGTAGTGCAGTTCATCCAGGATGGCACATGAATGCGAGCTGTGGCAAGAAGGGTAGCTGTGTCTGACAGCAGTGTCCAGAGCTTGGAGCAGATACCAGGAGACGTGGAGGGGCCGTAGGAGGGCAACAACCCAGCAGCAGGACCGCTACCTCCTCTTTTGTGCAAGGAGGAACAGGAGGAGCACTGCCAGAGCCCTGCAAAATGACCTCCAGCAGGCCACAAATGTGCATGTGTCTGCACAAATGGTTAGAAACCGACTCCATGAGGTTGGTATGAGGGGCCGACGTCCACAGATGGGGTTGTGCTCACAGCCCAACACCGTGCAGGACGCTTGGCATTTGCCACAGAACTCCAGGATTGGCAAAGTCACCACTGGCGTCCTGTGCTCTTCACAGATGAAAGCAGGTTCACACTGAGCACATGTGACAGATGTGACAGAGTCTGGAGACGCCGGGGAGAGCGATCTGCTGCCTGCAACATCCTTCAGCATGACCGGTTTGGCAGTGGGTCAGTAATGATGTGGGGTGGCATTTCTTTGGAGGGCCGCACAGCCCTCCATGTGCTCGCCAGAGGTAGCCTGACTGCAATTAGGTACCGAGATGAGATCCTCAGACCCCTTGTGAGACCATATGCTGGTGTGGTTGGCCCTGGGTTCCTCCTAATGCAGGACAATGCCAGACCTCATGTGGCTGGAGTGTGTCAGTAGTTCCTGCAAGATGAAGGCATTGAAGCTATGGACTCGCCTGCCCGTTCCCCAGGCCTAAATCCGATTGAGCACATCTGGGACATCATGTCTCGCTCCATCCACCAACGTCACTGTAGCATCGGCGTTTCTGCCTCCTGCCGGGCACAGACGCCGTTCCCCTCACCGCCGCAGTCCAGGTCCGGCATCCTCCCGCTCCCCTGCTGCTGTGGCGCACACCGCGCGCAGCTTCCCGGGCTCTGTGCTTAGGGCACAAATCCCTCTTAAAGGGGCCGTGCGCGCCGTCCTATAGAGTCCCCGGCCAATGGCTGGAGGACTGCCCCTATATAAGGCACCTCCTCCAAAATGGAGGTGCCTGTGCATGGTTGTTGTTCTGTGTGCTAACACTTGCTTCAGCCCTCAGGTCCCGCTGCCTGTCAGTCCAGCCCGCCAGTCTGTCTATAGTTCTGCTCGCCAGCCTGCTTACCTGGAAGCACCTACCTGTTACCTGTCGTGCCCTCCAGCTTGCCTACCCGGAGCACCCATCTGGCTATCTGCCGAACCAGCCTGCTTATCTACCCGGACAACCCGTCAGCCTTCCTGCCATGCTCATCTGCCGTACCGGTCAGTTCCTGCCATCTGACCCGTGGGAGTCACCTGCTCTCACACAAGGTCGGTCCCAGAGTGGCACCTGGTCCCCCTGCTTGGTCCCTCCCTGGTTCACGGATCGATTGAGCCGCCGTGCGACCTTGGTCAGGCCGAGTAGGCACTTAGTCACGCCCCTCTGGTCCCTCCTTGCACCGAAGCACAGAGGTTCCACCACCCGGACTCGTAACTGTCATGTTGCACCACAGACTGTCCAGGAGTGTGTTTTTCCACTTTAATTTTGGGGGTGACTCCTTGATGATTTTTGTGTGATTTTGTTGTCAGCACATTCAACTTTGTACAGAGCAAAGTATTCAATGAGAATGTTTCATTCATTCAGATGTAGGATGTGTTATTTGAGTGTTCCCTTTATTTTTTTGAGCAGTGCACATTGAAATTGCAACACTAAGAAGTAAAAGTGGTGGAATTATTGAAATTACAGGATTGATAGACATGTTAATGATAAGGGAATTGTGAAAAAATGGGAAAAAAAATTAAAACATCTCGATTTATTCAATCTCGAGTATGAGCACCACAAGCAGAAATCCCCGCAATTACATTCCATGTGGAATGCACTTGCCGTTGTCTGGTTGAAAAATGGCTCATGGGACACTTTGGAGAAATGGCCATAACACTGGTTCCATCACCAAATTAACGTAACACTGAGCCGTTACTGTACCTAGAGAGGTCTCACTACCATGCATTTTACCACCCCAACCATAATCCCAGGAGTAGGACAGGTGTAATCTTCCATCATGAATGCCTCTTAATAGAGTTGCCCATGTTGTCTTCAGATGGAGACCAGAAGTTGGAATTAAACAATAGAGGCTTGAATGGAGATTTACATTCTTCAGAATGATTCCTACTTTTAACTTTTGAACGCTATGATATCCGCAGATTGGTCTGAAAACCATTTGGGCAACACTATGAAGAGGCCTTCACAAGGGAACTTCCCACTGGTCCTTCTCCCGGGATTATGGTATGGAATGGCATAATGTAGTACCCGGGACCCTCTAGTCCTCATGAGCAAGCTGTGTGGTCTAAACATACTACCACGGCCTGCAGTATCTACCGACTTATCGGCCATCGAGCACATCTGGGAAGTCATTGGTTGGCAATTGGAAAGGAAGCGGCCAGCAGTGGATCTTGATGATTTGCATGCCCAAGTGCATTCAGCGAGGCAGAACATTCCTCAGACAACCATTAATAAAGGCCCTGGCATGCTATCAATGAGGTTAAGTGCCTGGATTTCTTTACGTGGCACTTATACTCGATACTTAATAGAAAACCAGTGGGGTACAAATGACCTGGGAGGGATACATTACTGAGTGAAAACAGAAGGGGAGAACTCCATTGCGTAACCCTCACTAACAGGCCATAAAACTTAAAGCACACCTGTCAGCAGGATTGTGCTCAGTAAACTACATACACTGTCAGGTGGGCGACATTACACTGATTAAATCCGTACTGTGGTTATTGTGTAACCTTTACTTTCAATTTGGAGATAATGACATGCTCATGGTCTGGGGCGGCCTGTGGGGTGGGCTCTGTCTGGTGCCCTGGTTATATATTCAGCTATATGCTCTTACGACAGCTCACTGTGCCTTCACTGCCTGCCTCCTATTTTACATAATGCATCTAGTAGTGCGGGGCAAGGTAAAATAGGAGGCAGGTCAGTGAAGGCACAGTGACCTGTCATAAGAGCATACAGATGAATAAGTAAGAAGAGCACCAGATAGAGCCCACCCCAAAGGTTGCCCCGAAGCACGAGCATATCATTACCTCCAAACTGAAATTAAAAATTAAACAAGAACCACAGGATGGATTTCATCAACCCTGGTATCATATTAATCAGTGTAATATCGCCAACCTTACAGTGTATGTAGATCACTGAGCACAATCCAGCTGACAGGATCAAAATAAGGGGGTATTACTGGTAGTGAATTGTTAAAAAGAATCTGCCCCTAATCTGCCAATATTGCACATATTAAATAAGCTATCGCCTCTGATTATCACACGATGGCACCCCGAGGTGCCACCACTGATAGGCAGGAGAGGATATTTGAATTAAAACAATGAGTCACCCCCCAACATGTTTCACCGCATTAGCAGCAATGTTTTAATCCAAATGTTCTATCCTGCCTATTAGGCCACGGCCCCACTATCAGTATTTGGTCAGTATTTTTTTCAGGAGTGGGAGCCAAAACCAGGAGAGGAACAATCAGAGAAAAAGTATAATAGAAACAAGTCACCAATTCTGCATTTATCACCCACTCCTGGTTTTCTCTCCCACTCCTGAGAAAAAATACTGACCGAGTAAAGATAATGGGGCCGTGGCCTTAGTGGTGGCACCCCGGGGTGCCATCGTGTGATAATCAGAAGCAATAGCTTATTTAATATGTGAAATATTGCCAGATTATGGACAGATTCTTTTTAACCCTCCGTCACATACAATATCGGTTCTAACGAGTTCACATACAATGTGACTGTCAGGCGCAGGCTAGAAAAATACCTATAATATCTAATGTTTGCAATTTCAGTGCTCTAAAAGTGATCAGTGACCTTCATAGGGATGTAATAAAAGAGACTACACATAATCAGGTGCAAAAAAAAAACATTTACTTAACATAAAACTAATAACTCTGAAATACAAACATTTCAAAACTCCCGCCAAATAGTCCCCAGTTCGACTCTGTCCAAAAACTCTACAAAGAAAATTTATGGAAACAAACTTAATTTTAAGGTACCTTAAGTACTATTAAACACATATTCAATCAGAATTAGATCCTGAAGTTTCCCCAGAAAAATTACACTTGCAGAGCAAAGAGCAAGAATTACACATAATTTTTGCATGTGTCAGGCAGATTGCATTATGACATTTGTAACATTCATAATTAGAAAGCCTTCTGATTCCGCTTTCCGTGGTGCAGGTGGTGCATCTCCTTCTTTTGGGAGGTGGTGCAGGTGGTGAATTTTCACTATCATCTTCTGGGCGGAATCTTTTGAGCTGAACTTGAAGGCGAGAGGGGATACCGATTGTTTTCATACTTCTCCTGCGTAGCTCTCCAAGCACTACTTCATGGGCCAATTTTTTCAGATAGAATCGTCTACGGAGTGGTTCAAGCTTGTTTTCAAGGTAAATGACTTGTGAATTTATACCACCCAAATTCAACATAGCAAAAAATATGACCATTGGCCAGCGTTTGGTGTTTCTGCTGACGTTGAAAGTTGAGCACATCTGATCAGCTATATCAACACCCCCTTTGGTTGCATTATAAAATGTAATTATCTCCGTTTTTTTTGTGCCTCAGTCCCAGGAATCGATGGCATCATCATCATGAAGTGTTGATAGAAGAAGTACAATTTTTTTTGCTTGTGGTACATAGGAAACCAAAACCTTTCCATTATGGAATGCAAACATACTGCTATACTGTTGTCTCCCTTTCACACTTACAAACTGTGTAGGCAATTCTTTTTCATTTTTTCTTACAGTTCCGACATATGAAAGCTTCTGCATTTTCAGATAATCAATCAGATCACAATTTGAAAACCAATTGTCAGCTGTTATATTGCGACCCGATCCAAATAAGGGCTCAGCCAGTCTTTTTACAACATCACTGGGTTTGTTGCTGACACAGTAAGGACCTTCTGGTTGTTTTCCTGCATAAACTTCCAGGTTGTAAGTGTAGGTCTTACTGGCATCAACAAGGGCATACATTTTTATTCCATATTTGTTAGGCTTTGATGGAATATATTGATGAAAGGCACATTTACCACGAAAACCAGGGAGCATTTCGTCAATAGTGAGATTCTCCCCAGGGCAATAGCTTTTTTTACAGTTTTCAACAAATTTTTGGAATATATCACGAATTGGAGCAAGTCGGTCATGTGTTTTACGTTCGGTTCGGGTAGTTCTGTCGTCAAACCGAAGGCAACGAATTAGAAGCTTGAATCTGTTTATGGACATAACAAGGCCAAATTTTTCAACTCCATCCCCATCTTTACTCCAAAGTTCCTCCAAACTTTGTCTATTTGCCCTATAAGCTCCTGCAAGGTGTAACAATCCAAGAAAAGCACACAGTTCTATTTCATCTGTGGCCTTGATGGTTCTGTTGCAGATGAACTTGTCCTTTATAATGTCTATATATTGGTTGGTATATGTGACAATAGAGTCCAGAATGTCATCTGTGAATAAACTATTCCAGCATTCAACTGCAGTTTTTGCATTACTTGCAGTTCCTATAACTGCAGGAAGGTGAGTAATAATGTTTTGAGGTTCCCTACGTTTTTTCTGGAGTGGCTTCTTGTTCCATTGTTTTTTTTTATCTTTTCCCATATAATAAGATTCTACATCTTCATCTTCATCACTGTCACCATCTTGCTCTGTTTCAGAATCCACTTCACATACTTCCACCTCATCATGAGAATCAATCTCACTTTCCTCTCCTAAATCCTCATTCAGTGTGGGGTCTGCATCATCTAACAGCATGTTTGTTACTTCCTCAACATCAAGGTTTTTTGATAAATTGTACATTTTCCTCTCCATTTCAGCAGATAATCTGAAGCAAGAGAAGGAATATGTGTTAGGGAACTACTGTATATGCCTGAGCAGCACACTTTCTTTTTTAATCTGCCTTATTTCTATGAAATATCCTCACACTTTGTGCTATACATTCATAAAACAAGCTAAATAAACAATTGTGATGAATAAAAACATAAAATACCAACCTTATTGAGTGTGACGTGTTCACATACAATGAGCCTGAGAGATTAGCGCAGTTGTATCTGTCCTCCTGAAGCTCTGCAATCCAACTGTGGTATGAGGTTTCACAGAGCTGCTAGAGACAGGAGACTACCTGGAGGGAGGGGATTTCCTCACAATCTGGTGAGGAAGGGGAAATGAAAGTAAAAGAGATGTGCCTGTCAGGCCTATTGTATGTGACGGAGGGTTAACAATTCAATACTGAATAAATTGAGAGGTTTTGAAAATGTTGTTTCCATTTATTCATCATTTGCATGTCAGTAACATGTCTATCCATCCTGTGATTTCCAAAATTCCACAACTTTTCCTTCTTGGTGTTGCAGTTCATATTTTGAGGATTTATGTTGCAATGTAATCCATGAAAATGAGAGGATACCAGTAAATGCATAGTGCTCAAGTGTTCCAATTTCTCTCTAAAATACTAAACATGCCTGATCTAGATTTTCAAAGGATGCAACCACTACTGGGACTATATGGGATTGTTACCCAGCTTTACATACACCCCAAGCGTTACGTAGATCTGCACTTTTATGTAGTTACTCTCCCCAGACTGAGCTGAATTATAGGTACAGCAAAAGAAGGAATTGCTTAGTGACCTATATCATCCATTTCTCTCAAATGCTTTCAAGACTCTCCCAGCAGCTGGACATAGTAGCAAGAACGCTTTTATTAGGGCATGCCCTCATTCACACAAGAGGTGGTAGATCCAGGTAATAATGGTGGGACGTGCCAGCAGATCTCTAAATTGCATGTCCAGCTTCATGTTTTATGAAAGTGTTGTGAAAGTAGTTCATACATACAATTGATGGAGCAGGTGGTTCAGGATGGTGAACAGTGCCGTAAATCCCTAAAGCGAGGAGTACTATAGAATTGTGGAAAGATGCCGGCAAAAAAAATTACATTGAAATGGCAGGATGAATAGATTTTCTAGAACAAAACAAGTGATTATCATCAGGGAGTATTGTAGCCCATGTGGCTGCAATCTAAAGCCTTTATATACGTACTAGCTACTGAACCCGTTCTACGCCCGGGTGGCGAGCATTTTTATTGGTATATGGTCTCCCATGCTGGTATGTGCTGCCCCTATTCTGTCCCCACCACCCTATCCTGGTATGCGTGGCACCCCTCACCCCCAATCATGGTATGCGTGGCACCCCTCACCCCCAATCATGGTATGTGTGGTACCCCATCCCTCATCCCTATCCTAGTATGCATGGGCCCCTTACCCACATCCCGGTATGCGTGGCACCCCTCATCCCACATCCCAGTATGCGTGGCACCCCTCATCCCCCAATCCCGGTATGCATGGCACCCCCTCATCCCCCAATCCCGGTATGCATGGTCCCCTCACCCCCCAATAATGGTATGTGTGGTACCCCTCTCCTGGTATGCATGGCCCCCTCACCACCCAATCCTGGTATGTGTGGTACCCCTCACCCCCCCCAATCCTGGTATGCATGGTCCCCTCAACCCCCCCAATACTGGTATGCATGGTACCCCTCACCCCCTAATCCTGGTATGTGTGGCCTCGTCATCCCTTTCACACTGTACACACATACAAAAAAATAAACAGTAATACTAACCTTTCTTCTCTGTGCTCCAGCGCTGCTGCGTCCTGTTCCGCCGGAGACCGGGGGAGGAGTGCGGCACCGGAGCACCGCGCTATCCAGCGCCATTTTGCTGAAGACACACTGCAAATGTGTCTTCAGTAAAATGGCGCCGGATAGCGTTATGCGCATATGCCGATCAGACGCCTCACTCCTGCCCCAGTCTCTGGCGAAGAGAGGCGCCGCGGCAATGCTCCTCCCAGTCAGGCAAGTATGTAAGTATGGCGCCGGAGATCGCGGTATGCGTTCAGTGCCTACGCATACCGTGATCTCCGGCGCCATACACACTCCTCTTACCTGTAACGGCTGGATGCGTGATTCCGTCTGGAGCCAGACTGCGAGGCGCGCATGCGCAGTCTATCGAGGCTTCAGACAGAGACACGCATCCCCAGTTAAAATGCTGCGATTTTCACAACACACACACACAAATCAAACGGAAATTTAAAGCGTACCTCCAGTTTCACAAGAAAATGATGTGGTAGAGTCATTTTTCTAAATCACTAGTAGTTCTTGAATGTTTTGCGGGTTATCAACTGTCCGAAGTATGTGCTGCGTGTAGCATCGGTGTCTCTGCCTCCTGCCAGGCAGAGACGCCGTCCCTCTCACCTCCCCGCTCCCCGCGCAGCGTCCTCCTGCGCACCTCTTCCTGCAGCGGCCGGCGCGCATTCTTTCCCGGGCACTGTGATTAGGGCACGCGCTCGCTCCCTCTCTTAATGGGGCCGCGCGCGCCGTCCTAGGGAGTCCCTGGCCAATAGGCGGAGGACCTCCCATATTTAAGGCACCTCCTCCAAAATGGAGGTGCCCGAGCAAAAGTTGTTGCACAGTTACTCATCTCTGCTTCAGCCCTCAGGTCCCGCTGCTAGCCTGACTCCTCGTCCTGCCTGCCAGCCTGTTATCTGCCCGTTACCTGCCGAGCCTGCCAGCCTGCTCACCTGGAGCGCTCACCTGTTGCCTGCCTTGGCTGTCAGTCCGCTCACCTGGGAGCACCCGCCTGTTACCTGCTGTGTCCGTCAGCCCGCTCACCTGGGAGCGCCCACCTGTTACCTGCCTTGTCTGTCAGCCCGCTCACCTGGGAGCACCCGTCTGTTTCCTGCTAGCCTACCTGGAGGCTCTGCCGTCACTTGCTGTGACCACCTGCCTGGTAAACCTAGAGACTACTACCTGCTCTGCTGTCACGTACCGTGACCACCTGGCAGTTAACCAGAGACTTCTGCCTGCTTGCTGTATCCATCCGTCATACCAGTCAGTCCCAGCCATCTGACCCGTGGGAGCCACCTGCTCTCTTACAAGGTCGTCCCCAGAGTAGCACCTGGTCCCTCTGCCCAGATCCTACCTGGTCACGGAGTCGTTAGCCGCCGTCCGACCAGGGTCGGTTCGGGTTGATATTTAGTTACGCCCCTCTGGGTCCCTCCTTGCACCGCGGCACAGAGGTTCCACCACCCGGACCCGTAACACTGCGGTTTACACTGAACTAGGCAGTGTCCTGCTCGTCAATCCTAACTAGCATCTTCAGTATATATAATCCTATAATGATCGATCCCATACTGAAGATGGCAGCCAAGTAGTAGCAGATCATAAAAAGTGATCTTATAAAGTTGTCAAAGCACTTAATATACACTTGCCGAATTATTAGGCAAATGAGTATTTTGATCACATGATACTTTTTATACATGTTGTCCTACTCCAAGCTGCATAGGCTTGAGAGCCAACTCCCAATTAAGTAAATCTGGTGATGTGCATCACCCTAATGACATCAACACCCTATATAAGGTGTGCTTAATTATTAGGCAACTTCCTTTCCTTTGGCAAAATGGGTCAGAAGAGAGATTTGACTGGCTCTGAAAAGACCAAAATTGTGAGATGTCTTGCAGAGGGATGCAGCAGTCTTGAAATTTCCAAACTTTTGAAGCGTGATCACCGAACAATCAAGCGTTTCATGGCAAATAGCCAATAGGGTCACAAGAAGCGTGTTGGCCAAAAAAGGTGAAAAATAACTGCCCATGAATTGAGGAAAATCAAGCGTGAAGCTGCCAAGATGCCATTCGCCACCAGTTTTACCATATTTCATAGCTGCAACGTTACTGGAGTATCAAAAAGCACAAGGTGTGCGCTACTCAGGGACATGGCCAATGTAAGGAAGGCTGAAAAACGACTACCTTTGAACAAGAAACATAAGATAAAACGTAAAGAATGGGCCAGGAAATATCTTAAGACTGATTTTTCAAAGGTTTTATGGACTGATGAAATGAGAGTGACTCTTGATGGGCCAGATGGATGGGCCAGAGGCTGGATCAGTAAGGGGCAGAGAGCTCCACTCCGACTCAGATGCCAGCAAGGTGGAGGTGGGGTACTGGTATGGGCTGGTATCATCAAAGATGAACTTGTGGGACCTTTTCGGGTTGAGGATGGAGTGAAACTCAACTCCCAGACCTACTGCCAGTTTCTAGAAGACAACTACTTCAAGCAGTGGTACAGGAAAAAGTCGGTATCATTCAAGAAAAACATGATTTTCATGCAGGACAATGCTCCATCACATGCATCCAACTACTCCACAGCATGGCTGGCCAGTAAAGGTCTAAAAGAAGAAAAAATAATGACATGGCCCCCTTGTTCACCTGATCTGAACCCCATAGAGAACCTGTGGTACATCATAAAATGTGAGATCTACAGGGAGGGAAAACAGTACACCTCTCGGAACAGTGTCTGGGAGGCTGTGGTGGCTGCTGCACGCAATGTTGATCGAAAACAGATCAAGCAACTGACAGAATCTATTGCTGGAAGGCTGTTGAGTGTCATCATAAAGAAAGGTGGCTATATTGATCAGTAATTTTTTGGATTTTTGTTTTTGCATGTCAGAAATGTTTATTTCTAAATTTTGTGCACTGATATTGGTTTACCTGGTGAAAATAAACAAGTGAGATGGGATTATATTTGGTTTTTATTAAGTTGCCTAATAATTCGGCACAGTAATAGTTACCTGCACAAACAGATATCCTCCTAAGATAGGCAAATCTAAAAAAAAAACCACTCCAACTTCCAAAAATATTAAGCTTGGATAGTTATGAGTCTTTTGGGTTGATTGAGAACATAGTTGTTCATCAATAATAAAAATAATCCTCTAAAATACAACTTGCCTAATAATTCTGCACACAGTGTACACTGGATTAAAAAAGTATCTACAACCCTGTTAAAATGCCAGTTTTTTCTCATGTAAAATAAAGAAGAACGATTTCAGAACTTCAGAATCCATAATCTGGAAAATTCAATTGAGCAAAGAAATGAAATTATTTTGGAGGGGAAAAATAAACATAAAACTAAAAAAAGAAGTGGTTGCATAAGTGTGGGAACCCTGATATTTGTAGGTATGGTTGTATCCACAATTAGCCAATCACATTTAAACACATGTTAAATAGCAGTCAGTACACAGCTGCCATCATTATAGTGATTCTGATTAACCCCATTTAAAGTTCATCTGATCTAGTAGGATTTCCTGGTCCATAAATAGCTTACAACACAGCAGAGGGATTTCTTTGTTGAAAGTTATCAGTCATTAGATGTATGGAAAACCACGAGAAAAAAAAAACCTTAAAAAATAACTTATCAATATTAGTTAAAAATACCAAAATCAACTATGATATTCACAAAGAAAGAGGGTCAATGAAGTATAGTTACCAGGTAAATATGCAAAATGCTGTTAGGCTAATAGATTAAATAAGCTAACGGAATAAGGGAATGTCTTCCCCCTTTCTAACACTTCCTGGCCGCGGAGGTTGGCATCCTAAGAATTCGATGTGGCGCTCCTGCACCCCAAATAAAGTGCTGAAGTACTATGAAATAGTTTTGTGTCTGGCTCAGAGTAGAATACACTTGGTAAGGATAAGTCTCATATAAAGAGGGTAAATATATATTCATACACACCAAAATTTAGATATCAAGTTATTTCAGGTGCTGAAGTGCGTTTATGTCCCAGATATAAAAGTCTATTTGCATACTGGATTCAGATTAAATCAAGTAAGTATATGCACAGGGGACATATGCACAGCAAATTCAATCCAAAAAATGCATGACTAGCTGGCTATATGTTATATATCCAAGGTTAAGTTAGGTAACTCAAGAGCACTTCCAAACAAATATGCTTATCAAATAATCATCACCATAAGTAGAAAGTGCTATACATTGATCGTTTTCAGCATGTCCATAATAGGATCCATACAAAGTCAGTACAGATATGACAGTAGACTTCCAGTTTCTGGAACTATCCTGGCCGCAGTTAGAATATGGTGACGTAGTTCCTTTCTACATAAAGGGTTGTCCATGACCTGGACAAATGTGTTTTCAAAAATAATTAATCCCGATTGTAAAATAAAAAAAATATACACTGCTCAAAAAAATAAAGGGAACACTGAAATAACACATCCTAGATCTGAATGAATGAAATATTCTCATTGAATACTTTGTTCTGTACAAAGTTGAATGTGCTAACAACAAAATCACACAAAAATCATCAATGGAAATCAAATTTATTAACCAATGGAGGCCTGGATTTAGAGTCACCCCCAAAATTAAAGTGGAAAAACACACTACAGGCTGATCCAACTTTGATGTAATGTCCTTAAACACCTGGGCATGCTCCTGATGAGGTTGCGGATGGTCTCCTGTGGGATCTCCTCCCAGACCTGGACTAAAGCATCCACCAACTCCTGGACAGTCTGTGGTGCAATGTGATGTTGGTGGATGGAGTGAGACATGATTTCCCAGATGTGCTCAATCGGATTCAGGTATGGGGAACTGGCGGGCCAGTCCATAGCTTCAATGCCTTCATCTTACAGGAACTGCTGATACACTCCAGCCACATAAGGTCTGGCATTGTCCTGCATTAGGAGGAACCCAGGGCCAAATGCACCAGCATATGGTCTCACAAGGGATGTGAGGATCTCATCTTGGTACCGAATGGCAGTCAGGCTACCTCTGGCGAGCACATGGAGGGCTGTGCGGCCCTCCAAAGAAATGCCACACCACACCATTACTGACCCACTGCCAAACCGGTCATGCTGAAGGATGTTGCAGGCAGCAAATAGCTCTCCATGGCGTCTCCAGACTCTGTCACGTCTGTCACATGTGCTCAGTGTGAACCTGCTTTCATCTGTGAAGAGCACAGGGCGCCAGTGGCGACTTTGCCAATCCGGGTGTTCTGTGGCAAATGCCAAGCGTTCTGCACGGTGTTGGGCTGTGAGCACAATCCCCATCTGTGGACGTCGGGCCCTCATACCACCCTCATTGAGTTGGTTTCTAACCGTTTGTGCAGACACATGCAGATTTGTGGCCTGCTGGAGGTCATTTTGCAGGGCTCTGGCAGTGCTCCTCCTGTTCCTCCTTGCACAAAAGAGGAGGTAGCGGTCCTGCTGCTGGGTTGTTGCCCTCCTACGGCCCCCTCCACGTCTCCTGGTGTACTGGCCTGTCTCCTGGTAGTGCCTCCAGCCTCTGGCCACTACGCTGACAAACACAGCAAACCTTCTTGCCACAGCTTGCATTGATGTGCCATCCTGGATGAGCTGCACTACCTGAGCAACTTCTGTGGGTTGTAGAGTCTGTCTCATGCTACCACGAGTGTGAAAGCACAACCAACATTCAAAAGTGACCAAAACATCAGCCAGAAAGCATTGGTACTGAGATGTATTCTGTGGTCCCCACCTGCAGAACCACTCCTTTATTGAGGATGTCTTGATAATTGCCAATAATTTCCATCTATTGTCTATTCCATTTGCACAACAGCATGTGAAATTGATTGTCAATCAGTGTTGCTTCCTAAGTGGACAGTTTGATTTCACAGAAGTTTGATTTACTTGGAGTTATATTCTGTTGTTTAAGCGTTCCCTTTATTTTTTTGAGCAGTGTATAATATATATATATATACTCATATACATACATACATACTCACTTCACGCACTTGATCGAACACCCCCTTTAATTAAGAAGCTTATTTCATCATGTGTCCATCTGTACCATGAAGCATCCTCCTATCTGTTTTGCAGTATTTGAATGGATATTAGCTGAGTACATAGCTCTATATCCCCCAGAATTCATCCTGTCACTTCCAATCCCAGTTACATCATCAGTAAATACCAGTCTTCCATGTCTATTAGCAGCCATCCATGCCTGTGCCATAACACTGAGGCCAAGTTCACACGTTGCGGATTTGTGATGGTGATTCCACACAAGTCCGCAGCCATTTACAGTACAACACAAGTAATGTGTTTTCTCAAAATGCCAGTCACATGTTGTGAAAAAAATTACCAAGAAAATGAAAGCATGGAGCAGATGTACAGATTTCATATCTGCAGCACGCCAATTATGTGGATTTTCATAGCAGTTTTCACCCTATTCAAAGTTTAGTAAATGGAGTAAGGAGAAATCCACAACCCAATCAGCAAGTAACACACGTGGAGTCTGTCTGCGGATTCGTTGCGGAATTGTAACTAAATCTGCAGCGGAAATTTTCGGCAAGATGTGAACATGGCGTAACTCCACCAAATAATGCGGTATGCTTCGGCCTTCCTTCTTATACTCTTCTTGACCCATAATTCTTGGTTTCATCTGTCCACAGATTCCTGATCAGAACTGTGAAGCTTTTTTAGTCTAATCTGGATTGTCTGTTGAGTGGTACCTGTAGTTTGCAAACCCTTTACATTCATGAAGGCGTCACCTGAGTGTAGACTTTGACAATAATATATCCACCTCCTTGAGAGGGTCCTTGGCTTTTCTATGTGCTGGAAATGATTTTACTATAGAAAAGAACGTTTTCTGCAATCATCCACTTTAGTTGTCTTATGCTTCTGTATTGGGCCTTTTTGGTGTTGCCAAGCTCAATAATGTAGTTCTTTTTAAGGATGAACCAAATCCTTCACATGCATTAACATCTCTCTGGACCCCAAATTGACAGTTCCCATGAATAACTACCAAATACAAATGAAACATTTGGTAGATTCCAAACCATTTATCTCCGAAACTCGTCAGAAAATAATGAGGTAATGGGACACACTAAGAAACGTATGAATCGTTCCAACTACTGTGAGCCTGTGATAATGGAGGAACTATGTAAAACTGTCTCTAACTCCTAAAAGAGGATGCAATATTTTTGTTTTTCAGTGAAAGTCTATACTTCAATGGCATCCGGATGGCTGTGTTTTAATACATTGTAGACGGTAAATGATGAAAATTCTTCTGGCCCCGACTAACACTATTAATGACCCTAGAGATTGTTGCACTTTAATTCAACACACATTATATTCTTCTGCTATAGCAGCCTTTCCACGGTCATTACGTTTAGATCACTCAATAATAAAGCGCACAGATTTTTTCAGATGCTGAAAATAATTATTTATTATCTCCATACACACAAAGAAAAGCAGGAAAGTTGCCGTCCACATCACACTCATCTATGTAGAGGTTACATTTACTCCTGAGACTTATAAAATGCTGCACAACACATTTACACTCAGACCCAGGTAGAAGCAGAAAAAAAAAATCTTTATTTCCTACATCTTTGTGTAAAAGTTTAAAACAACTTCCGATAAATCCAGCTTTTTTCCATGTTGTCTCAGGCTTAAGCCTATCTGAGAAGAGGATGTAAATCCAGTAGCAGCATGTGTGTAAAAGGCACAGACAGTACCTTCCTCAGTCTTTCCACCTTCCATCAAAACAAAAAGAACTAAAGCATTTTAAAGATTAAGAAAAAGAGATAAAAGTCTGAAGTGCAAACAGTTGGTACTGTGCCCTTTCACAATGGAGTAGCGAGATTCCTAGTCACACGTGGTAAACTCTGAAGATTTCCCTGAGCAAGCAGCAATAGGAGAGGCGCTCCTGATGAGCTAGGTCAAGCAGTTCAGGCTCAGGCTTTGATCTCAGGGGGTGGCTGTGGGAGATTTGATTCGGTCAAGTTCTCCTCTGGCACATCCGCATCCTGCACAGCCTTACATTGCAGAGATCTCTCGGATTTGGTTTTGAAAAGCAGCCCGTGACCTAAAAACAAGAATAAAGTTTTGGTACTTTCACATTTGAGAGAGAAGGTGGCGTAACGGCAGACAGCTGACACCAACCTGCACAGTCTGCCAACTCCCTGAATGCTTGCTTCTTGCAGCAGCTGCGGCACAGATGGAACACACATTTATTGCCCTAAAATCCAACAGCAGCACAGTCAGGCAATCGCATATACAAATTGCCAAATATATTTTTATATCAGTAGATTACATTTGCAAATGAAGCTAGCATGACCTTGCATCCATGACAAAGTAATATATTCTTTGGCAAAAAAGTAATGGATTCAATAGGAGGCAAATATGTGAATGTGACCTATGAAGGGCACTGTGAAATGAATGCCCAAAACAAGAAAATTACTACCAAAACTAAAGATATTCTAAGAATAAATGGGCCAAAAAAACTTCAACAGCCTTAGGGGAAGTTACTTGTTCAGCCGACAGGTATTCCTTCCGCCTACCCCCTCCCTCAACCATCTATGGGTATTTGTGTCCCTTAACTAAAGTCTAAGGTTAAAAAAAAAATACTGCCCCGAGAAGTAAAAACTGAAGTAAAAGCTGCACGTTTATATTTCTGCTAATAGAATGCTTGGTCTATCGGGTTGAAGATAATGTGTGGAGAGCTTGGTCAACATCTTGGCTTCAATGCCATGACTGTTCTTAAAGGGAATCTGGCAGTAGAAAATGACTGTTCAAACCAAGCACAGGAGGTTAGTGCATCCTTAGCAAGTCCAAACTAGTCACTGCCTCTTCCCACCTACTTGTCTCCTATCTCTGTCCTTCTCTAGCTCCTGTAAAGCCAGAGCTGTCACTCAGGGAAGGAGGAGGCAGAGAAATAAGGAAAACAAGTAGGTGTGAAGATGCACTGAATTCTTGATCAGTCAGTTTGTGCTGACTGGCTTGCTTTAAAGGGGTGTTCTCAAGTTTGAAAGCTATCCCATATTCAAAAGATAGATGATAACCCTACCGAATAATGGGTGACCGACCAACATGGCTCCCACCAATCCTGAGAATGGAGCAGACATCAATCATGCGCACTGCCTCTCCATTCATTCCAATAGGAGCACTGAAAATCAGTGCTCGGCAATCTCCGGCACTCCCATTAAAAATGAATGCAGCGGTAGTGCGCATGATTGATCTCCGCTCCCTTCGGCTATGGCTCTTCAGGGCCACAGTTCTCAATATTGGTGGAGGCCAAGGCAGTCGGACATCCAGCGATTAGAAAGTTATCCGCTATCCCTAGCATAGGAGGTAAATTTTGACTTTGAGAACACCCCTCTAAAAAAGGTCTCCTATTAATATATTACTCCCTAAACCTGTGTAAACATTAGTGTAGTGTGTTAATATCACTGATCGCTGTCTTCTCCGGTATCCAGCGACGTTCCGCTCCTCTTCAGAGTCACGTGATGGCAATTAAGGCTCTCCGGCTCACACTGCTCTGTATCAACCAGAAGTTGCTTGTACAAAGTAAGCTTATAGAGCGTCAGAAGACAACTCCATAGATTTACATTTGTATAGAAGATTTCCTGATCACAGACCCCAGTGTGAAGCGGAGAGCCTGAATTTCAGTCACGTGACTCATAAGAGGACCGCAGAGGTGCTGGACACTGGAGAAGACTGCGATTGATGAGTATGTTACCCCACGGACACTACACTAACATTTACACAGGTTTAGGGAGTAAAAAAAAAAATAATGGGAATGTTTTTTCCCCCCATGAATTTGGTTTTAGGGGTGGCTATAAAGAAAAAGGTATTAGCTGCCAAATCTATCTGTTCAGTTGACTTTGTGCACTTGCAGTAACTTTTGTTATTTTTATTTGTAGCAGAAGTTAATGCAGTTTTAATGGCAAACACAGAAGGAGATATAAAAAGAAAAATATATAAAAGGAAAGACTGATTGTACTCTCTTTTGTATCCACTGCCCAAAAACTGCATGTGTGACTCAAGCCTAAAAGCCATAACACTGGATGAATAATAATGTGACAATGAATGCAGCAGCATTAATATGGGAGATGATATATCCATGTAGCTCAATGTAGAAAAGCTGTGCTGGGTGAACAAAGCTCATAAAACAAACTTTTTTCTTTAAAGTTTACCTTGGGATTTCCACACTGGTCACATTTTGCATATTTGGCTGCAATAAACAAATAAGCGCAGATTAATGCTTTTGCAGTTGGACGTTGTGAATATTCTAGAAGGTGTGGGTATTAAAAATATATAGAAGTAAACTACAGTAGTTGTATCACAACAGTCCCAGTCTGGCATTTCATTATTTCTGCACTGTGATGTTTATGGGTGTTGGCAGACCTTCATTCTTGTGATGAGGAATTTTAAATTATTGATTTGTACGGTCAATTCTCAATGGCTGACCCCAAGAATAATGGCTTTTGATAAGTTGTATTCACCACTTAGTAGTATTGATTGGGTAAAAGGATGTCGGGATTCTGAGACTGCCACCTGATTGCCTAAAGGAAAAAGCAGGGGTGACAGATTTCTGGGTACACTCAATGGTAAGTATAGCACTTCAAAAGTTGAGTTACCCTTTACTGTTGGCCAAGTCTAACATAAAGAGAAGGGGTATAATAGCTACTGACTGCAGACCACCACTTACCCAACATGTATGGGAACCTTCAACATCATAAATAATACATTTTACAGTTACAGCAGTCAGACTCTGGAATGGTACTTATGGCAGATAATAAGGGGCTGGATGCTTTTCTCACAACAGATGGCATTGTGGGTTATAAATAAGCTAAACATAGGGAATGTATGACTGCTGGAGAAAGGCTGAACATGTTGGACCGCTGTATTTTTACAACCTATCAAACTGTGTAAATATATAGCTCATGGCAATACATCATGATATCACAACGCCAAAGCACACGCAGCTCTGCTTCATCTGTACAATCTTCAAGGAGTTGCATACGTTTTACAGAAGTGTCAAAAGTTTTGTTGGGGTTACGGAGTTTCTTTTTCTGTTTGTTCTTTGACAGGTGTTCTGCATGTCCATCTTCTTCATCCTCCAAGGCTCTCTTCCCTCGTACTCCACCTTCGTCTTTCAACACATCTTTAGGCCTGAGAGGAAAAAACAAAAACTGTTTCATCCCTTAGTAACCTATGATTCACATTTTTGACATGGGTCGATAAGGAATGTATAAAGCAGTATCAGGAGCGGTTACTTCTTCATACCAGGCAGACGCTTGTTGTGTTACATCTAACTGAACTACTGTAATCAGAGAAAACGCCAACCACTTAAACATCGCTGTCAATCTCTGAGTCACAACCTTCCATCGGCTTCCTGCAACATGATCGTGGGGAACCGGTAAGAGGTGTGCTGAAGACCCACGTATCTGCCATGTTAGTCCTGTTATGAAGCTCCACTACTAGCTGAGCTACATAAGAGAATCTTCATGTCTGTATATACTGCAATTCTATGGTGTTGCAGTATATAGTATCAGCAATTAAATGTTAAGTCCCCTAAGGAGACTAAAAATGAAAAGGGAATCACGTTATATGCACCCGAAAATGGTATCAATAAAAAAGTCAGCTCAAAGTGCAAAAAAACAAGCCCTCATACAGTACTATGGACCAAAAAAAAAAAAAAAAAAGTTACTTGTCTCAGAAAATGGTGACATTAACTAAACATTTTTTCTTAATACAAATTTCTGATTTTTTTTTTTCACTATCAAAATAAAAAACATCGGACAAGTCTGCCATTGCTGCAATTGTACCTGAAGAAACAGGTTGCCAGGTCATTTTTACAGGATAATGAACAGCATAAAAACACTGCCTTCCCCCTCAAAATAACAGAACCGTGAGTTTGTTTTTTTTTGGCAATTTCACCGCACTTGATATTTTTTTCCCCCCATTTTTTTGGGGGGGATCAGATCCAAGTTTTGTTATGTTTAATAAAAATGTAACAGATATTACATGATCATACTCGTTTTACTGTAATATTGTAAGTCCCCCCCAACCCCCTTCCCTTATTTCCCCCCCATTTTCAGTACAGAACACCGTACAGTACACATGGTAAAGTGAACAGTGTCAATCAATGCATTTAAAAAAAAATAGCATGAATGTATGGGGGGGTTGTTTTTTTTTAGCAGTTTCATTTTTTTCTCATTCACATGTTGACATGCAAATTGCTGTGTGTGAAGGCATCCTTATGGTGTTAAAAGGTTCATCAATTGACACGGCTTTTAGTGTAGTGAACACTTGGTATAAGTGACAAAAAGAATACTTTATTGATTACTGAGGGGAGAACTTACAGTGGGCGGACATAAGGCTGGCAGATCCAGTGGGGGAATGGCAAGTCACCTGAGACAATTTCACCTTCTTTCCCTTTAGATTTTTCCTCCTATGAGACAAAATACAAGACAAAGCATGAGCACACAAGGCCTTAAAACACTTCACACCACGAATAGTAATTTACTTTTGACAATTATTTACCAAAGAGGTGTTTAGATAGAAATTCAACATTTAGCGTATAAAATATAATTTGTTGCAAATAAAACTTTTTATTTTACACATACATATATAATATACAGTACAGACCAAAAGTTTGGACACACCTTCTCATTTAAAGATTTTTCTGTATTTTCATGACTATGAAAATTGTACATTCACACTGAAGGCATCAAAACTATGAATTAACACATGTGGAATTATATACTTAACAAAAAAGTGTGAAACAACTGAAAATATGTCTTATATTCTAGGTTCTTCAAAGTAGCCACCTTTTGCTTTGATGACTGCTTTGCACACTCTTGGCATTCTCTTGATGAGCTTCAAGAGGTAGTCACCGGAAATGGTTTTCACTTCACAGGTGTGCCCTGTCAGGTTTAATAAGTGGGATTTCTTGCCTTATAAATGGGGTTGGGACCATCAGTTGTGTTGTGCAGAAGTCAGGTGGATACACAGCTGATAGTCCTACTAAATAGACTGTTAGAATTTGTATTATGGCAAGAAAAAAGCAGCTAAGTAAAGAAAAACGAGTGGCCATCATTACTTTAAGAAATGAAGGTCAGTCAGTGCGAAAAATTGGGATAACTTTGAAAGCGTCTCCAAGTGCAGTTGCAAAAACCATCAAGCGCTACAAGGAAACTGGCTCACATGAGGACCGCCCCAGGAAAGGAAGACCAAGAGTCACCTCTGCTTCTGAGGATAAGTTTATCCGAGTCACCAGCCTCAGAAATCGCAGGTTAACAGCAGCTCAGATTAGAGACCAGGTCAATGCCACACAGAGTTCTAGCAGCAGACACATCTCTTCAACAACTGTTAAGAGGAGACTTTGTGCAGCAGGCCTTCATAGTAAAATAGCTGCTAGGAAACCACTGCTAAGGACAGGCAACAAGCAGAAGAGACTTGTTTGGGCTAAAGAACACAAGGAATGGACATTAGACCAGTGGAAATCTGTGCTTTGGCCTAATGAGTCCAAATTTGAGATCTTTGGTTCCAACCACCGTGTCTTTGTGCGACGCAGAAAAGGTGAACGGATGGACTGGTTCCCACCGTTAAGCATTGAGGAGGAGGTGTGATGGTGTGGGGGTGCTTTGCTGGTGACACTGTTGGGGATTTATTCAAAATTGAAGGCATACTGAACCAGCATGGCTACCACAGCATCTTGCAGCGGCATGCTATTCCATCCGGTTTGTGTTTAGTTGGACCATCATTTATTTTTCAACAGGACAATGACCCCAAA
Organism: Phyllobates terribilis; assembly: GCF_046119375.1. Lineage (NCBI taxonomy): Eukaryota > Metazoa > Chordata > Amphibia > Anura > Dendrobatidae > Phyllobates > Phyllobates terribilis. Next base: position 271,759,408 of record NW_027362765.1, read on the forward strand.
CACACCTCCAGACTGTGTAAGGGCTATTTGATCAAGGAGAAGAGTGTGATGGGGTGCTACGCCAGATGACCTGGCCTCCACAGTCACCAGACCTGAACCCAATTGAGATGGTTTGGGGTGAGCTGGACCGCAGAGTGAAGGCAAAAGGGCCAACAAGTGCTAAGCATCTCTGGGAACTCCTTCAAGATTGTTGGAAGACCATTTCCGGTGTCTACCTCTTGAAGCTCATCAAGAGAATGCCAAGAGTGTGCAAAGCAGTCATCAAAGCAAAAGGTGGCTACTTTGAAGAACCTAGAATATAAGACATATTTTCAGTTGTTTCACACTTTTTTGTTAAGTATATAATTCCACATGTGTTAATTCATAGTTTTGATGCCTTCAGTGTGAATGTACAATTTTCATAGTCATGAAAATACAGAAAAATCTTTAAATGAGAAGGCGTGTCCAAACTTTTGGTCTGTACTGTGTATGTGTGTATAATATATATATATATATATATATATATATATATATATATATATATATATATATATATTTATTTTTTTGCATGTGCTAAAGTTATTTTGGTATTTAACTACTTCGGGTCATTGCATCAGGGGCAGGGCTTTGTATATACAATTCATTTTCAACATTCATTTTGTTTTTTCTTTAATATTACATTTTTTTAACCATTTATCTCCCTAAAAAGGTTAGAAATCACTTTTTACAGATGGGATTATTACCAGACACTATAGCAGCCCCATTACAAGGTGACATTGCCCTGATGAGTGAAAGTGTGAAGAATGGGCTGCATCTACAGTAATTGGACCAGGAGCTGACAACACAAGGGTAAACCCTCAGAACAAGCCATCACCAATGTGCTGTATAGTAAAGGCTTATATTTGCGGTGTGTATACGGAGATCAAAAAATCTGAAACGATAAAATACTGCTGCTGCCTGGCCTCGATTATGCCAGGCATCTGACCAGAGGTTGCACAGTCTTCAGTACCATTTTTAAAATATTTAGAATAAGAGAGAGCACTGGCTATCAGTATTTCATTATTATAGATAAATATTAATGTAAAAGATGTGTATGTGGCCAGTAAACAAGCTTGTAGCCATCGTTGTATTACCTGGCATCGGAGTTTCAATTCTTTATTCACAGCAATGATGCCATTCAAGGACTTGGCTTTTGCTAGCTCTTCACGTAGCCCCTGGTAAACCTGCAAACTAAGGTCAGAACAGTGAGAACATCCCATTGTACAATCTTTTTTGGCATAAATTATGATGATTTTGATGGCTGCAGGCAGTGGTGCTCCCTCCAGTTATGCTTTGTCCACATTTCTAAAAGTTGGTGGAGGTGGAAGGGACAGCCATAAAAACATAAGTTGCAAAATTTTTGCACAACTCATAGAATTGCTGTGAAAAAGGCTTGATGAATCAGCCCTTATGCGTATTTAAAGGGGTGGTCCCTTTCAGAAAATCTTGGATCTCCAGGTGCAGTTTGTTATAAAAAGGCAAACTGCACCTAACTCACTGTTCCTGGGGTTCAGCACTGAGTCTTTGTTGCAGCTTTCAGCGTCTGATATTGTCTGCAGCGCTGATGTCAGGTCAACCGCACAGCAACCAAACAGTGAGCTCAGCGGCTATTAGCAGGATATTCCGCCTACACAGGCAGAACCGCTGAGCTCGCTGTTTGGTTTGTGCGCTGTCGATCTGATATTGGCGCTGCAGCCAATACCGGACACAGAAAGCGACAGAGACTAAGCGCTGGACTCCGGGAGGGTGAATAAAAGGTGACAACTAGTGTTGAGCATTCCGATACTGAAATATCGGGTATCAGCCGATATTCGCGGTATCGGAATTCCGATACTTAATTCCGATACTTTTACAATATCGAATACCGGAATCGGAAGTTCCCATAATGCCTGCGCTCTGCAGTGTCTCTGAAGGATGACAAGCTGGATGGCAGCGCTCAGCTGAGATCCAGCCTGCCATCAGAATGACATCCCAGCGTGGGAGAATTCTCCTGATCGTTTAAAAGCCGGCGGCTTTTTAAACAATCACACAGCCCCATACTGCTTCCCCGCAGCCTACCACCCCGATCCTCCGCTCCCCTCGCCACCTCCCACCCCGATCGTAAGTTAGGACCGGGCGGGGAGCGCAGCACCAAGGAGCGGGGAGCGAAGGACCCGGGCGGGGAAGCCGGCAGTGAAAAGACTTCACGGCCGGGTTTCCTGTTCTGTGCTGCGCTTTCCCGTTATTTCAAATGAACAGCTGAGGTATCAGGTGATGCTGATCAGCTGTTCATTTGAAGTAGCCGTGGTGCCCTCAGAGGGTTCACGTGAGTTCATGCTTGACTGCATTGCATGAACTCACATGAACTTTCCCACGGCCGCACAGGTCAGCCTCACCTCCCAGACGATCAGACCCATCATGATTGGTGTGTGTGGGTGTCTGTGCGCGGTGTCTGCGAGTGTGTGTGGGGTGTCTGTTCGTGTGTCTGCGAGTGTGTGCGTGCAGGCAGACATAGGCCGATGTGACACTACTACTCCCATCGGCCTATGTCTGTCCCCCGTCCACTCGTGCCAGCAGGATCAGCTCGATGGGAGCAGTAGTTCCCATCAGCCTGATCCTGCTATTTAAATTGCCCTACTGTGTCCCCAATAAATTTTAAATACATGTCATTGGTGGCCAGTGGTTACCTAAAATAAATTAGTTTATACATTACCTGTCCCCGCCGATCGCCACCTAAAATAAAGTAAAAAATAAAAAACTACACCTATACTCACCTAGACACCAAATTCCCTGAAGCCATCGATCTGTAATAAAATATAAAATAATAAACCACAACCTTATCCTTACCCCTCTGTAGTAGTCCACGAGTGTCCCACGATGATCTCCAGTTTAGAGCAGCCACATAGAATGTGACCGCTCTGAACCGCTGCCGCCGCTAGAATGACGGGGCCGTAAAGCAGCCCCGTCATTGCATAAGCGGGTTCGCCGGAGTTCAGGCAGCGCTGCTCCGGTTAGCTCCTTTACGGCCCTGCTGTATCTGAGAAATTCCCACGGTACAGCAGTGCCATAAAGGAGGTCTCCGGAGCTGCGCTGCCTGAATGCACTCCGGTGACCTCAGTCAGTGGCTCCCGCTGCCGGGAGCGGACGTGTTCCCGGCAGTGTGAGCTTACAGCAGCCATGCACAGCTGTCACCATCTCCAGATGTGACAGCTGTGCATGGGAGATCAGCGCAGGAACGTGGACAGGTAACTATTTTTTTTTAGTAAACTAAGAATTAAATAAAATTGTGTTTTATTTCAAATAAATTATTTTTTTCTGGGTGTAGTGTGTTTTTTCTTTTTAACACTTTGTAGGTTAGTAATGGGGGTGTCTTATAGACGCTCATCATTACTAACCAGGGCTTCATGGCAGCTGGCGCTGACATGAACCCCACCACTATTACCCCCTGCCACCGCACCAGGGCAGCGTGGAAGAGCGAGGCTAAGTGCCAGAGTTGGCGCATCCTATGGATGCGCCATTTCTGGGGCGGCTGACGGCTGGTGTTTCTAGCCTGGGAGGGGGCCAATATTCATGGCACCCTTCCTGGGCTATTAATATCAGCCCCCAGCTGTCCGCCTAGCCTTTGCTAGCTATTAAATAGGGGGTACCCCACGTCATTTTTTTTGGGGGGGGGGGGGTCCCCCATTTTAATAGCTATTAAAGGCTAGGTATTCAGCTGGGGGCTCATATTAGTAGCCTGGGAAGCTCCGTGGGTATTACCCACTTCCCAGGCTTCAAACATCTGCCCCAGCCGTCTGCTTAACCTCCGCTAGAGCCTAAAATTATGGGGGATCCCACGCCAATTTTTTTTTAAATAAATCCTTTATTTTAACACTAAATGACATTTGAGGAGTTAATAAAGATGCAGTTCCTAAATTATTATTTATTTTTTAATTAATTTTTCCCAAAAATTTTGACGTGGGCTTTGCCATATTTTTGTATGCCAGCCAGGTACAGCATCCTGCTTCTATGAACGCGCCATTTTCCGGGGTGGCTGAAATTCATGAAATAATAAAGAAAAAAAGGGCTTCCCTATATTGTTGTGTCCGGCCAGGTACAAATAGGCAGCTGGTGGTTGGGCGCAGCCCGTTCCTGCCTGCTGTACCTGGCTGGACACAAATATAGTGCGAAGCCCCACGTCAATTTTTTTTTAATTATTTCAGGAAATTCCTGAAATAATTAAAAAAAAATTGACGTGGGGCTTCGCCCTATATTTGTGTCCAGCCAGGTACAGCAGGCAGGAACGGGCTGCGCCCAACCACCAGCTGCCTATTTGTACCTGGCCGGACACAACAATATAGGGAAGCCCTTTTTTTCTTAATTATTTCATGAATTTCATGAAATAATTAAAAAAAAAATACGTGGAGCTTCGCCCTATTTTTGTGTCCAGCCAGGTACAACTAGGCAGATGGGGGCTGGAATCCGCAGCGCAGGGAGGCCCAAGCTTTCTGGGCCCCACCCGCTGCAAATTGCAGTCCGCAGCCACCCCGGAAAATGGCGCGTTCATAGAAGCGCCATCTTCTGGCGCTGTACCCAACTCATCCAGGGCCCTGGTGCGGTGGCTTACTGGGTAATAAAGGGGTTAAGGCCAGCTTGGCATTATCAGCTGGCCCTAAGCCCAAAATTCATGGGGTCACGCCAATATTAGACATGACCACCATGAATTTCTAGTAAAGTATTTAAAAAAAACACAACACCCAGAAAAAAGTCCTTTAATTGAAATAAACACACAATTCTTTATTGTTCTAAATTAAACTCTACTTACCATCACGCCCATTCCAGCTGAAGCCAACGATCTCCTGCAATAAAAGTAAAATAATAAACCAACCTCATCCTTACCTTTCCATGGTTCTCACGACAGCTTCAGCTCTGCTACATCGAGATGACAGGCTGGACCGCAGCAGAACGCTGCCATCCAGCTTGTCATCCCGCAGACACTGAGAAGCGCAGGCATGCTTGCGCTCCTCAGTGTCTCTCTGTGACGGCATAAAGATGAGCCGAGGTCATGTCCAATGAACTCTGCTCACCTCATGCACGTCACTGACAGCGTGGGAAAATTCTCCTGCACTCAGCGCTTCAGCGTGAGAATTTTCCCACGCTGTCAGTGACGTGAATGAGGTGAGGTCATGTCCAATGAACTCAGCTCACCTCATGCACGTCACTGACAGCGTGGGAAAAGTCTCACGCTGAAGCGCTGAGTGCAGGAGAATTTTCCCACGCTGTCAGTGACGTGCATGAGGTGAGCTGAGTTCATTGGACATGAACTCGGCTCATCTGGATGCCGTCACAGAGAGACACTGAGGAGCGCAAGCATGCCTGCGCTTCTCAGTGTCTGCGGGATGACAGGCTGGATGGCAGCGTTCTGCTGCGGTCCAGCCTGTCATCTCGATGTAGCAGAGCTGAAGCTGTCCTGGGAACCATGGAAAGGTAAGGATGAGGTTGCTTTATTATTTTTCTTTTATTGCAGGAGATCGTTGGCTTCAGCTGGAATGGGCGTGATGGTAAGTAGAGTTTAATTTAGAACAATAAAGAATTGTGTGTTTATTTCAATTAAAGGACTTTATTCTGGGTGTTTGTGTTTTTTTTTTAACTTTGACTATGGGGTTAGTAATGGGGGTGTCTTATAGACGCCTCTCCATTACTAACCTGGGCTTGATGTCAGCTGGCATTATAAGCTGACATCAACCCCAACCCTATTACCCCACTGCCACCGCAACAGGGCAGTGGGAAGAGCGAGGCTAAGTGCCAGAATTGGCGCATCCTATGGATGCGCCATTTCTGGGGCGGCTGACGGCTGGTGTTTCTAGCCTGGGAGGGGGCCAATATTCATGGCACCCTTCCTGGGCTAATGTCAGCCCCCAGCTGTCTGCCTAGCCTTTGCTAGCTATTAAATTAGGGGGGACCCCACGTCATTTTTTTGAGGGGGTCCCCCATTTTAATAGCTAATAAAGGCTAGGTATTCAGCTGGGGGCTCATATTAGCAGCCTGGGAAGCTCCGTGGGTATTACCCCCTTCCCAGGCTTCAAACATCTGCCCCAGCCGTCTGCTTAACCTCCGCTAGAGACTAAAGTTACGGGGAACCCCACGCCAATTTTTTCTTAAATAAATCCTTTATTTTAACACTAAATGACAAGTACAGTAAGCAACACTGTCACTGTACTTCATATATATGTGACTGACATGTTTCTATCTATCTAATCTATGTGTGAAGCTCTATTCTGTCTGTTATAAATTGTCGGGTACCGCTGCTGAATTGCCGGCCGGCTTTTTTAAAGAGACGGTGCATGAAAACACTAATATTTTTTTAAATAAATCCTTTACACTAAATGACAAGTACAGTAAGCAACACTGTCACTGTACTTCATATATATGTGACTGACATGTTTCTATCTATCTAATCTATGTGTGAAGCTCTATTCTTTCTGTTCTAAATTGTCGGGTACCGGTGTATGGCGCTGATGAATTGCCGGCTTTTCATGTAATACATTCTACATTATTCTTAGTTGTTTTACTTCATGTAGAATTAACCTACAAGGAAAGAATGGGTTTATTTTCATTCCGATATTTGTGTCCCATTGACTTGCATTGGTTTCCGGTATCGGAATCGGCGATATCCGATACTTTTTGGGTATCAGTCCGATCCAATCCGATACGATATTTCCTGATATCGGAAGGTATCGCTCAACACTAGTGACAACCCCTTGAAGCATTCTCTAAGAAAGTCTAAGAAAAGCCTCCTGATAAAGACTGAAAAGAACCCCCCTCCACCAGCAAATCACTAAGTGTAGGGGTTCTCCTTTAAGCACGTGGACCACACCATTTTTTGCTTGTTAGTTTTTTTTTTTCCCCCTTCTGAAAGGCATAACTATTTTACTTTTTACATAGCTGTATGAGAGCTTGTTTTTTTTTGTGGGACAATCTGCAATTGTGAATGAAAGCGTTCACTTTACAATATAATGGACTGAAACATGGAAGGAAAAATTCTAAGTGGGGCGAAATGGTGACAGAAAAAAGCTATTCCAACATGGTTTATTGGTTACGTTTTTACGGTATTCATTGTGGGATGAAAAAAAAAAGATACCAAACATATACAGATCTTTTATTATTTTAATGGATTAGAAAAACTTAGTGAAATAAAAAAATAAAACTGGTGTTGCCAATATTTTTTTTAATTTTTCCATCAATGGAGGGCTTGTTTTTTTACAAGCTGGGCTGTATTTTTTATTGATACCATTTTGATCACTTTTTATTGTATTTTTGTGGGGGGGAGGGGAGGGTATGGCCATCATAGAGAACCCAATTCTGGTATTTCGGGTTTTATTTTTCCATCTGGAGTTTAATGAACAGGTTAAATAGTTCTTGATTTATATTTAGTAATACATTTTATATTTTGATAGATTGTACTTTTACAGACATGACAATGCCAAATAGGTTTTTGAATTTTTAAATTTCTTAATCAACTTGACCTTAAAACATTTTTAATCAATTTTCAATTTATTATCTCATCCCCAAATATAATTCTAATGTCATTAATAGTGTTTAGCGAGTATGTTCTGTCCGAGTATTCTCGGGCCGAGCTCCGAGCGATTCAAACATATCACCGAGCAGCTGTAACTACTCGGAGCTCGGCCCGAGAGTACTCGGCGAAAGGGTTAATAGAACATACTCGCTCAACACTAGTCATTAAGAATTATTTTCAGGGTAAAGAAGAACAAGGAGTCCTGGAAGAGATGATATGGGCTCACAGAGGATTGATCTCTACATTAGTAAGTCTGTATGCGATTACATGGAGAGACAGAAGGATTTGCACAACAGACATCCTCAGAAGATCTGTGGTTAGTTCTCCAAGAAGTTTGGAACCACCTCCGTGCTGAACTCAATAAAATTGTGTACAAATGTACCTATAAAAATCGATGCAGTTTTGAAGGTAAAAGGTGATCACACCAAATATTGAACATTTAGATTTCTCTTTCGTTCATTCACTTTGCATTTTGATAGTTGATCAACTATTAATACTTCAATTTTTTTAAAGCGTTCTGACAGCGTTATTTTTCCATACCTGCCTAAAACTTTTTCCTAGTATTGTACACACAGTGGCTTAAGCAGGAGTAAGTGTCAGCTAGCTGCAGTTTTCTGGATACTAGTTTTTGCCCTCCCTGTGTCTGTCTCACTTGTTCCAGTTACTGGTCTATGCATTATGACTGTGCACCAAATCAGGTGCCTGTAAACCAGTGACACCTTTTTATGTTTTGTACTAAGTCAGTGATTTTGCATTTTTTTTTTTTCTTTCATTTTTGTATTTGTTTTAATTTCATATAATGATATATTTTTGGAACAAACTCCGGGTGGTATCACTGGATCTGGACCAGCACCTCCAGCAAGACCCCAATTTTTATTTCTTCTCCAAATATCTCCTACGGGGTCGGACTACCAACCGTACCAAGGAAGGTTGAAGGCAGCACTTCCACTGATGAGAACTTGCTTTCATGTGAATTGATCCTGACAGCACAAGTGAAACCCTATCCTGTCTTCATGTACTACCTCAGGATACCACAATAGGTGCAATCTCTCCCCCCCACCATTTACAGATTGCTTAATACTGACAATGACATATATGGCTGTCCATACCCCATCCCCCTCCCCTGCATATCTGACCAAATCTCCCGCTGCTCCACCACAAAATCAAAGCTCCTCACAAGACCTCCATTTTTGCAGTCCTCATGTCCACCTCACACAGCAGTCTACAAGATTTCTCCTTTACTTCCTAGATACGCCAGACCTCTTTGACCTGAACCAGTCCAGACTCTCTCTAACCTTTGAAACCTTGAAAAGCAATCCGAAAATTTACTTCACCAAAAAACAAAAGAAAAACTACAATAAGGCCCTGTTAACACTGTGCTTCTGCAGAGCATTAAGGGGTTTCATCTGAATCCCCATAAAAATAGTATTCATTCATACTCCAGATGAAGCTATAGGCTGCTACTACACTGAGTTCAAACAAACTCTTATTTTTTTCTGAAAGTGTGTCTTTTCACATGTGCACAGAGGCATAGACCGTCGGGAATTTGTCTAAATCCTGTTTTTAGGGCAATTCAGAGGGAACCCCCAAGCGCACTGCAGAAACGTGGTGTGAACAGGTCCTAACCCTGCTGTCAGTACACTATGAAGTTTTTATCCTGACCTGAGGTTTCTTTCCGCCTACACTGGTAGACAGTAAGCCCTTGTGGGCAGGGTACTCGCCCCTCTGCACTAGCATGTCACTTGTGTAGTCAACTATATTGGACTGGTCTTCTACCCCCTTATATCCTGTGATATGTACTGTAAATCCTGTTTGCACCTAGCTCCCAAACAGCCAACTGGAATGAAAAGAAATAGCATATACCCAATACGTGAGCTACAGGGACGGCAGAACATGTGCACATCACACAATGTTTCTCCATAAGACAGTAGGACTGTTTTATGTCTGGACTCTGATGCCTGGAGAAATCATACGCAGTTAACTTTTCTCAGATGATGAAACTTCAAGAGAAGGCTGATGCATACACAGTATGGCTCTGGGGGGTTCTATCTAAGTATGCTCAGAGTATTATGCTGCGCATAATGAACACGGCCACGGATCCTCATTACTACATCCACGGTAAAGGGAAAAGTCTACATTTCAATTTCAAAAGGTGTGAACGATACCCCAGGGAACGGCGCCTTTAATGTCTTCTAGAATAAACAGCTTAACAGAATTCCAATAAAATCCAAAGCATCTTCGTCATCAGGAGAGAAAAGTTTCACAAGCGATGCGCCTTCCATCCTAAACTTCAGCCTGCCTGATAAGCCATATTGGGAACCTCTAAAGAGAGCCGGGTAGAGGTGGTGCGCATTGATTCGTACAATCTGGTCCCATCAGTCATGACAGTAATCTGTGGTCGCGGGACGAAAGCCTTAAGGCAGGGACACACTGCCGTATAACTCGTGCAATGATCACTTCACACTGCACGGATCGGCCGGCACCTCTCCTGACTGGAGCATGATGGATTTCTATGCAGCTGTCAAGCTCAGGTCAGGAGAGGTGCCGGCCAGTACGGGGGTTTATGATGCAATCCTCGCACGAGAAATATGGCAGTGTGTCTCTGCCCTCAAAGGGGTATTCACATCGCCAAGATCCTATTTTATTAGGTAGTATGAGTAATAATATTAGCAAATACCTCCAATTAGAAATGTAGTTTAGTTCTCCTGATTCACTATGTTGCTTACCATGTGAAGGGAATTGTGGTAGCTTAAGTAACCATTATGACCATTAGCAACTGACTGTCAGTATATGAGTGGTCGTAACCATGGATACCTAAACTACTACAATGCCCTGCACATGGTAAGCGACATAGCGAATCAGAAGAACTATACTACATCTCTTATGGAGGCATTAATATTATTATACCTACTACATTTTGGAATAGGATCTTGGAGATGGGAATAGCCCTTTAAGTACTGCCTTTCCTCGACGGCATCTGCAGCTCTTCTTTTGATTACCCGGCCTGCAATGTCATGTGTGTGTCACACTGAAATTATGGTGTTGCTGAAGGCCGGCTAATGAAAAGAAGAGCCGTGTATGCAGATAGGTTAGAGGTGGTTATCAGAGCCCACGTCCAGCCGTCAAAGGTTACAATCATGGCCGATGGGACCAGGTTGAGCGAATCAATTCACAGCATTTCCAGTGCAGGGTCACTGCAGAGATACTAACAGCAGCTCTACTGTAATCTAATAACATTTGCTCCAGCTTTCCTTGTGTCATTCCTCTGTTATTCTGCCTAGATATGTATGAATAAATTAATAACTGGGTAAATGTCCCTATACAATCTGACATGGTCCAAGTGCAGGCTGCCTCAGACATTGTGCCCTAGAGTCTTCTGTGTTTTACCAGATGTGTTATAAAAATCAATTCAGTGAGAGCCAACCAAAACCAATTCATTCTCCACATCAGTGGAGTTTCACAGATGTCACCTTGATATCAGGGAATAGACAGAGACGGGCAGGGAATCTAATAAACTGCAGTAGTAAGGTCAATAATCCAGTCATTAGGAGAAAAGCAATATACAGCCCCAAGCTAAGCTGCTCTCTCATCCATCGTTTCATGACATATGACGTACATGTACGTTATATGTCGTGCCCGCCTTTGATGAGGGCATGTACACCGGGCCCACATCTTTCCCAGCAAATCATGGCTGATTCAATCAGCCATTATGTGCCTTTAACAGCTGCGGATGGAGGGGAGCTCCACCCGCGGCTGTTAACCTGTTAAATTCTGCTGTCAATCAGGCTGGCTGGGGGGGTCCGCTGTTCCATGCGCCCATTGGCATGCCTGTGATGTGATTGCGGGGCGCCGATGGGTTGTCATGACAGCTAGGGATCTGCTGAAGACCCCCGTGCCTATCATTACAATACTCCTGTGAAAGTCAGCCCATGGTTGGCATTCATAAGAGATTAGGATTTTCACTATACATAGCCGTGCGGATACACCGCCATGTATAGCACAAGTCTCCTAAGGGAACTAATAAATATAGTAAAAAGTGGGAAAAAAATCTGAAAAAAATAAAAACCACAAAAGTTCAAATCATCCCCCTTTTACCCCATTGAAAATAAAACAAAAAAAAAATACATATTGGGTATCGCTGCGTTTCCCAACAGTCAAATCTATCAAAATGTAAAGTAAATTAATCAGATTCATAAACGGCATAATGAGAAAAAAATCAAAGCACAAATTAGCTTTTTTTTGGCCACCGCAACATTGCAATAAAAGTCAATCAACACATTATATCTACACCACAATGGTAGCAGTAAAAACATCAGCTCAGGGAGCAAGAAATAAGTCCCAACGCTGCCCCATATCCCAAAAAATGAAAATGTTACAAGTAACATAAAACAATACATTTGTAAAAAAAAAAAAAAAAAAACTATACATGTTTGGTATCTGCATACTAATCATGACCTGGAGAATCATATTTCCAGGTCAGTTTTACCATATAGTGAATATGATAAATAAAAAAAGCTCAAAAACAATTTTGGAATTGTTTTTTTTTTTTGCAACTTCAACGCACTTCCAATTTTTTTTTACTGTTTTCCAGTGCACTATGTGGTAGAATGAATGGTGCCGTTCAAAAGTACAACTCGTCCCGTAAAACAAACAAGCCCACAGATGGTCATATTGATGGAAAAAAAAAAAAAAAAAAGTTATGGCTCTTGGAAGAAGGGGAGGAAAAATCAAAAACAAAACAAAAAAGTCAAGAACAACTTTCAACAGCCCTAACATGGCAGTTTTAGTAAATGCTTGTAAACCCCATGAAAAGGACTTGCAAGGGCATCTTTTTTCATGTCGACTGTGCTATTCTGGACTGTGACTGGGCCATTCACACACATAAATATGTTTTGATGTAAACCATTCCATTGTAGCTTTGTCAGTTTAGGGTCGCTGTCCTCCTGGAAGGTGAACCTACGCCCCAGTTTCAAGTCTTTTGCAACCTCTAACATGTTTTCCTCCAAGATTGCACTGTATTTAGCTTCATTCGTTTTCCTCATCAATTTTGACCAGCTTCCTGGTCCCTGCTGAAAAAAAAAAGTAACCCCACAGCATGATGCTGCCACCACTATGTTTGATGGTGGGGATGATGTTTTCAGGGTGATGTGCAGTGTTAGTTTTCTACCACTCATAGCGTTTTGCACTTAGGCCAAAAAGTTCTACTTTTGTCCCATCTAACAAAAGCACCTTCTACCACATGCTAGCTGTGTCTGACATAGCATTTTTCAAACTACAAACGGGGCTTTTTATGGCTTGATTTAAAAAAATGGCTTTCTTCTTGTCATTCATCCATAAAGGCCAGATTTGTGGAGTATACGACTAAGGCCACGGCCCCACTATCAGTATTTGGTTAGAATTTTTCCTCAGGAGGGGGAGCCAAAACCAGGCGTGGGTGAAAGAAACAAGTAAACCAATTCTGCATTTATTATACCTTTACTCTGATTGTTCCTCACCGGGTTTTGGCTCCCACTCCTGAGAAATAATACTGACCAAATACTGATAGTGGGGCTGTGGCCTAATAATTGTCCTATAAAGAGATTCTCCCATCTGAGCTGTGGCTCTCCGCAGCTCCTCCAGAGTGACCATGGGCTTCTTGGCTGCTTCTCTAATTAGTGCTCTCCTTGCTTGGGATGGTTCAGGTGGATGACCATGTCTTGGCAGGTTTGTGCCATACTACAGGGTGGGCCATTTATATACACCTAAATTAAATGGGAATGGTTGGTGATATCAACTTCCTGTTTGTGGCACAATGGTGTGTTTGGTTTTAACGTAACTTTATTCTTTCATGAGTTTTTTACAAGTTTATGACCACTTACAAAATGTGTTCAAAGTGCTGCCCATTGTGTTGGATTGTCAATGCAACCCTCTTCTCCCACTCACAAAGATAGTGGGGCCATTCTTCATCAATGGAAACCTCAATGCCACTGGATATCTGAAATTGCTACATGATGATGTGTTGCCCTCTTTATGCACTGAAGATGGCACGTTCCCTGAGTTTTTCCAACAAGATGGTACACCACCACATTATGGGTGTCAGGTCCGAGCATTCCTACATGAACAGTTTCCTAGAAAGTGAATTGTTCGTCGTGGGCCAGTTGAATGGCCACCAAGGTCTCCCGATCTGACCCCCTTAGACTTATCTTTGTGGTCATCTGAAGGCAATTGTCTATGCAGTGAAGATAAGAGACGTGCAGCATCTGAAACAACGGATACTGAAAGCCTGTGCTAGCATTTCTTCTGCGGTGTTGCTATCAGTGTGTCAAGAGTGGGAGAAGAGGGTTGCATTGACAATCCAACACAATGGGCAGCACTTTGAACACATTTTATAAGTGGTCATAAACTTGTAAAAAACTCAAGTTACGTTAAAACCAAGCACACCATTGTTTTTCTTGTGAAATTCTCAATAAGTTTGATGTGTCACATGACCCTCTTCCCATTAAAAAAAATAAAGTTGGATCCAAAATGGCCAACTTCAAAATGGCGGCCATGATCACCACCCATCTGGAAAAGTTTTCCCCCTCCCATATACTAATGTGCCACAAACAGGAAGTTGATATCACCAACCATTCCCATTTAATCTAGGTGTATCCATATAAATGGCCCACCCTGTACTATCATTTTTGGTTGATGGATTGAACAAAGCTTCATGAGATTTCACAGGTTCGGCTATTTTTTTATAACCTAACCCAGCTTTACTGTTCTCCACAACTTTATCCCTGACCGGTCTAGTGTGTTTCTTGGTTTTCATGATGCCGTGTGATCCCTAATGTCAATTCATTAATTATGTGAATTCTGAAGCAACTGGTCACATGCTAAATACAAATGAGCATCACAATTTTCAGATTTATATTTTTAATATAATTAGAAAACCATGTATCATTTTCTTTACGCTTCACAAATGCTTGCTACTTTGTGTTGGTATATCACATAACATCCCAACGGCTGGTTGTCAAACTATGCCTTCTCTGAAAATAGAATTAGACTTACCGGTAATTCGGTTTCTAATAACCCACCACGACAGCACCAAAGGAGGATGTCACCCCACCCTAATAGGGACAGGAAACACAAAGAGGTTAAATAGCCCCTCCCTCATCCTCCCTCCAGTGTTTTTATAAAGGACCACACAAGTATGCATGCTTCAAATTATATTTATTCAAATTAAATGATTGGCTAACCAAGCCTGGGAGGGAATTACCAGTGCTGTCGAGGTGGGTTATTAGAAACCGAATTACCGGTAAGTCTAATTCTACTTTCTCCAATAACCCCCCACGACAGCACCAAAGGAGGAGTACCAAAGACTCATGTTTAGGCAGAGACAATGGCCTGAAGCACTTTCCGCCCAAAGGCCAAGTCTTTAATGGACATTAAATTAAGTTTGTAATGCTTGGTGAAGGTATGGACCGAGGACCATGTAGCTGCTCTACATATCTGCTCGAGGGAAGCGCTAGCCTTCTCTGCCCAGGAGACGGACATGGCTCTAGTAGTGTGTGCTTTCAGTTTCTCTGGTGGTGAGAGATTTTGGATCTGATATGATTCCACAATTGCTTTCTTGATGCAAGTAGCGATGGTAACCTTTGAGACCTTCTGCCCTCTGTTCTGACCAAATGGCTGAATAAAGAGGTTCTGATCCTTCCTCCAGGCCTCTGATTTTTGGAGGTAGTGAAGAACAACCCGCCTTATGTCCAAAGCATGGTATTCTTCTTCCCTTTTATTTTTTGGGTCTTGACAGAAGGAAGGAAGAATTATCTCTTGAGACCTATGAAAGTCTGAGACTACCTTTGGCAAGAAAGATGGGTCCAGTTGTAGAATAATCCTATCATCCAGGATTCTCAGATATGGGTCATTCACTGAGAAGGCTTGGATTTAGCCCACTCTCCAGGCAGTGGTAATTGCTACTAGAAATGTTTTCCAGGCTAATTTATCCAGCTCTATTGAGGCCAAAGGTTCAAACGGTGGTAGTGTCAGACCCTTAAGGACGATATTAAGATCCCAGGAGGGAACGTGGTTAATTATTCTGGGACGCAGGCGAGTAGCTGCTGTCATGAACCTTTTTACCCATCGGTGTTCGGCTAGGCTCTGGTCTAAATAAATACTCAGCGCCGCGATCTGAACCTTGAGGGTGTTGGGTATAAGGCCCTTCTCCAGCCCTTCTTGTAGAAAATCCAAGATCTGGGTCATGTCAGGATGCCAAAGATCTGGTATATTTGGTTTATACCATGTTAGGAAGGTCTTCCATATCTTGCTGTATATGGAGTTTGTAATTTGTTTCCTACTTTTTTGTAGGGTATGAATTACTCGGTCTGAGAGTCCTTTGGCCTTCAGGATTGTGAACTCAGAAGCCAGGCCGCTAGATGGAGGTTCTCTGGATCTGAATGGAGTATTGGACCCTGATGGAGAAGGTTCTTGATTGCTGGCAGAATGAGGGGTCCCTCTATGCTTAAACTGTTTAGTGCACAGAACCAGCTCCTTTTGGGCCAAAGTGGGGCTATCAAAATTATCTTGACCTCCTCGGTCCTTACTTTCTGTAAGGTCTTGGCTAGCAATGGAATTGGGGGAAAAGCATAAGCCAGATGGAAACGCCACGGGTGAGCGAATGCATCTATCCCCAGGCATACGTCGTCTGGATCTAGGGAGAAGTATTTTTCTGCCTTGGTGTTCTGGCGTCTTGCAAAGAGGTCCACCTCCGGACAAACCCATTGTCTGGTCAGCATGTGAAAAATGTCTGAGTCCAGCTCCCATTCCCCCGGATGGATATTCCTTCTGCTCAGAAAATCGGCCTGGATGTTGTCTGAGCCTTTTATGTGCAGACCTGATAAGGAACGAAGATGTCCTTCTGCCCAGAAGAATATTCTTGCCGAGATACTTTTTAGATTCTCGTACCTTGTACTCCCTTGATGGGACAGGTGAGCTACGGTAGTCATGTTGTCTGAATAGACTTTTACGTGTTTGCCCGTAATGATTGGAGCCGACATTTTGAGTGCCTCCTCCACTGCCTTTAACTCGCGGAAGTTGGAGGATCTCCTGCTGGTCTCTTCTGTCCAGACCCCTTGGAAGGGGGTTTGAGCGACGACGGCTCCCCATCCAGTCTTGCTGGCGTCTACCGTGACTTATCAGAGGGAACTGAGACCATGGAACCCCTGTTCCTAGGTTTTTTGGGCTGAGCCACCATGATAGGGATG